>NC_133324.1:546637227-547306227 GCF_042186555.1 Aquarana catesbeiana
CTGTCATGGTGCACGTTGGCACCAATGACAAAGTCAGAGGCAGATGAAGTGTCCTAAAGAACGATTTTAGGGACTTGGGAGCTAAATTGAGGAAAAGGACCTCCAAAGTAGTATTCTCAGGAATACTACTGGTACATCGAGCCACACCAGAAAGGCAGAGGGAGATTAGTGAAGTGAACAAGTGGCTGAAGAGCTGGTGTAGTAAGGAGGGGTTTGGGTTCCTGGAGAACTGGGCCGACTTCTCAGTCCATAACCAGTACTATAGAGGGGATGGACTGTACCTAAATAAGGAGGGTGCAGATCAGCTGGGAATAAAGATGGCCAAAAAATTAGAGGGGTTTTTAAACTAGGCGACGGGGGGGAGGGTCCAGAGGTAGAGATAGTCAGTGCGGAACATATTCCAGAGGGTAGTACTGGGGGCATTAGTGATAGGTTGACCAAAGCACATAAACACAAGGTAAGTATAGTAGCAAGAAACAAAAAATAGTGTAGCGCTAATATAAAACAACCATGTGTTGTATAATATGAGGAACGATAGATTCCACAAATGCACATTTCAAAAAAGAAGACATAAAAAGTATATAAAAAGATGGAAAAGTCCTAATAGTCCTCAAGGAATGTGTCTGGCAAAGTGATGGTAGTCCTCAATATGTATGTAACTTCATATTTCACGCATCCATAAACAAAGAAAAGGATGATTCGAAGGTACACCCCCACCAACAATAAGAACCTTTGGACCCAATGAAACCTACGTTTGATTGGGTCAAACAAGCTTTGGTCATCAACGGCTGCTGAACTTCAGTGGAAGATGGAAAAAGATCCAAAGATGGTATATGGAACCGTATGAGCCTCAGGGGTGATGTCCTCAGTAAAGATGGTTACAATGAATGGGGAAAAACAAAGAAAGGCCACATAGTGTAATCCTGTATGGAAAAAATGTATGACAAATTTATTGTAAAGGAATTACACTCACATGTAAATAGATAAAACCAGCGCTGTATAGATAAAAATGGCGGCAGCGGGGTCCTACCCAACGCGTTTCGTCTCCTTGGACATCGTCTGGGGGGTCCCACCACTGCTGCCAACAAGATTTATATAGGGAATGTAATAATCCAACATGAGAGCCAACTCATATTCAGTTCCGCATACAATCCGTGACACTTCCGGTATCTGAGAAAGATGGCTGCTCAGCGTGCGTTCCACGCCTCGTTTTAGGACCGGAAGTACATTAGTCAATTAGGCATTGTATGTGCACAAATGGCCTGTAGTACATTAAATAATGTGGGCAAAATCCATAGTTTAATCCTTTAAATGGATCCGCACTCACTCGCAGTGTACCTGTCTTTTTTCTTGGTTTTATCCATTGCACGTTTGGATCCATTTACAGGATTAAACGATGGATTTAGCTGGTTTTATCTATCTATCTACATATTGAGGACTACCATCACTTTGCCAGACACATTCCTTGAGGACTATTAGGACTTTTCCGTCTTTTTATATACTTTTTCTGTCCTCTTTTTTGAAATGTGCATTTGAGGAATCTATCGTTCTTCATATTATACAACACATGGTTGTTTTATATTAGCGCTACACTATTTTTTGGTTTCTGCTTATATCCTATTGGCTGTGTTAGCTGCTCGCTGTTTGGGTAGCGCAGAATTATTTGTTCTATATAAGTATAGTAGCAAGTCCTAGTTGCAATCTCAGAACACCCAATAAGAGGATAATATGCGACCGGTCTAAACTATGTGGCATGTTCACTAGGGATGAGCCGAACACCCCCCCCCAGTTCGGTTTGCGGCAGAACATGCGAACAGACCAAAAATTTGTGCGAACACTTGAATCCCCTTAGAGACTATGGGACTCGAACGTGAAAAATCAAAAGTGCTGATTTTAAAGGCTGATATGCAAGTTATTGTCATAAAAAGTGTTTGGGAACCTGGGTCCTGCCCCAGGGGACAAGAATCAATGCAAAAAAAGTTTTAAAACCGGACGTTTTTTCGGGAGCAGTGATTTTAATAATGCTTAAAGTGAAACAATAAAAGTGAAATATTCCTTTAAATATCGTACCTGGGGTACGTCTATAGTATGCCTGTAAAGTGGCGCATTTTTCCCGTGTTTAGAACAGTCCCTTCACAAAATGACATTTCTAAAGGAATAAAAGTCATTTAACCGGTTCAATACAGGGCATTTTCACCCCCTTCCTTCCCAGACCAATTTTTAGTTTTCAGCGCTGTCGTACTTTAAACAAAAATTGCGCGGTCGTGCGACGCTGTACCCAAACAAAATTGATGTCCTTTTTTTCCCACAAATAGAGCTTTATTTTGGTGGTATTTGATCACCTCTGCGGTTTTGATTTTTTGCGCTATAAACAATAGAAGAGCGACAATTTTGAAAAAAACACAATATTTTATACTTTTTGCTATAATAAATATCCCAATTTAAAAAAAAACAACACATTTTTTCCTCAGTTTAGGCCGATACGTATTCTTCTACATATGTTTGGTAAAAAAAATCGCAATAAGCATATATTGATTGGTTTGCGCAAAAGTTATAGCGTCTACAAAATGTGGGATAGATTTATGGCATTTTTAAAAAATTTTTATTTATTTTTTTTTACTAGTAATGGCGGCTATCTGCGATTTTTTTTCATGACTGCGACATTATTATTACACATCGGACACTAGTTTACAAATTTTTTGGACCATTCACATTTATACAGCGATCAATGCTATAAAATTGCATTGATTACTGTGTAAATGTGACAGGCAGGGAAGGGGTTAACCACTAGGGGGACGCAAGGGGTTAATTATGTTTCCTAGGGAATAATTCTAACTGTAGGGGGCGGGGACGTACAAGGGGAGGAGACCGATCAGTGTTCCGCTGTACTGGGAACACAGATCGGTCTCCTCTCAACTGACAGGACGTGGATCTGTGTGTTTACACACACAGATCCACGGTCCTGCACGGTTAACGGGCAATCGCGGGTGCCCGGCGGACATCGCGGCCGCCGGGCACACGCAGCGGGGCATGTGGATGGTAACAAGACACTGGTCACCGCCCACACCCATAACTGGCCTTCACAGTAAGGAGCACATGGAGGGCATATACATACAAGAAAAAGACAATTCCATAGCTCAACTCACCAACCAGTCTGCTGACCAACCAAATTTACCTGTCTAACCGTATGTTAAAAGCAGGGGTTTAGTTAGCACACATTTGCAAACGCATGTGAAAGCTGCAAGGCCTCGTCAAGGCACCCTGTATTACTTGCAGTCCTAACACTAAATTTATAAGTGTCTCCACAGTGGAAGCACATGCATTGAATGGATAGGTGTGAGACAGGTGAGCCAGGAGGCCGCCCTAGCCCCCTTAAAGGGACAGGACACACAATGTGGATGGCTGGGACCGAATTTCTTTTGACGGTTTAGCAACTGGGGTAGGGAAATTTGCCTGCTAAAATCAGATGGAGGTGTACTGATAGCAGATTGGCTGCAAGTACATTGGGCACCTATTTCTATACCTTCATTCCTCTCAGTGCACATTTCTGAGAGGACTGGAGGTATAGTGGTGTCGGAGAACCCAGCTGATGAGGAGCAAGGAGAGGTCTGACCTGTTCTTTGATGTGGGTCTTTTAAGTGCTGTTGCCAATGGACTGCATTGAAGGTCTTCATATGCCTGTTCAAGCATGTGGTGCCCAAGGAGGTGCTGCTTGATACGCTTCAGATGTTGCAAACAGCAATGGTTTGATCTGCTGCACACTTGTCAAAAAAGGCCCACACCAAAGAACTTTTCAAAATACGTGGGGAGTCAGCAGCGCCCTGCACCTGCTTAGCTCTGCGGTGTGATGCAATAGGGTGGCTGCCCTTAAGCTGCCCTCTGGAGGGCATCCTACCTCATTGGAGATGTGCCTCCTCCTCCTCCTCTCTTCTATCAGGCACCCAAGTTGAGTCAGTGACCTCATAATCCCCTCCCTCCTCATCACTGGAGCAAACTTGGCAGTATGCTGCAGCTGGGGGAACATGACTGCCAGTTTCTTGACCTTCTTGGGCACCCTCTCTCTCTAGGCTGACGTTATTCCCTTCCTCAACCTGGGTACCATCATCGGAGCCTTCAAATCGATGCGCATCCTCCTGCAGCATGTACCCGACACTGTGGTCGAATAGTTTGGGGGACTCCTCCGTGCATGATGATGGGGCTAGGGAAGGAGTGACTGTTGACATGGAGCCGATAGAATAGGCCGCTTTGGCAGCTGAATTGGCAGGCAAACTGCTCTGAGCATGGGTGACAGAGGATGAGGAGGATGAGGACGGCTTTGTTATCCATTCCACCAATTCTTCTGCATGTTGTGGCTCAATAACACGGCCAGCTGCAGGAAAAAAGGACAAGCGTGCCCCACGGCTACGTGCTGAGGATGCACCATGTCCATGACCAGCACTGTCGACTGTAGACACAGAGCCTGCTTGCCCTCTTTTAGTGGCCTGTGAGCGTCTGCCTCTCCTTGGTGGCCTTCTGGACATGCTGTAAATTTTGTTTAGCAAAAAAACACTACACTGTATTGTGTACTGTGTGCACCACCAGGAAAGTAGTAGCAACTGCACTAGGGGTGCACGGTATTGTGTACACCAACAGAAGTGTAATAACTATGGGTGTACTGTATGTATTGTGTACTGTGTACACCACCAGAAAAGTAGTAGCACTAGCAACTGCACTATGGGTGCATGGTACTGTGTACACCAACAGAAGTTTAATAACAACTATCGGTGCACTGTATGTATTGTGTACACCACCAGGAAAGTAGTAGCAACTGCAATAGGGGTGCACTGTACTGTGTACACCAACAGAGGTTTAATAACTACTATGGGTACACTGTATGTATTGTGTACACCACCAGGAAAGTGGTAGCAACTGCACTAGGGGTGCACGGTACTGTGTACACCAACAGAAGTGTAATAACAACTATGGGTGCACTGTATGTATTGTGTACACCACCAGGAAAGTAGTAGCAACTGCACTAGGGGTGCACGGTAACTGTGTATACCAACAGAAGTTTAATAACAACTATGGGTGCACTGTATGTATTATGTACACCACCAGGAAAGTAGTAGCAACTGCACTAGGGGTGCACGGTACTGTGTACACCAACAGAGGTTTAATAACTACTATGGGTGCACTGTATGTATTGTGTACACCACCAGGAAAGTAGTAGCAACTGCACTAGGGGTGCACGGTACTGTGTACACCAACAGAAGTGTAATAACAACTATGGGTGCACTGTATGTATTGTGTACACCACCAGGAAAGAAGTAGCAACTGCACTATGGGTGTACGGTACTGTGTACACCAACAGAAGTATAAAAACAGCTATGGGTGCACTATATCTATTGTGTACACTACCAGGAAAGAAGTAGCAACTGCACTTTGGGTTCACGGTACTGTGTACACCAACAGAAGTATAATAACAACTATGGGTGCACTATATGTATTGTGTACACTACCAGGAAAGTAGTAGCAACTGCACCAGGGGTGCACGGTACTGTTTACACCAATGGAAGTGTAATAACAACTATTGGTGCACTGTATGTATTGTGTGCACCACCAGGAAAGTAGTAGCAACTGCACTAGGCGTGCACGGTACTGTGTACACCAACAGAAGTGTAATAACAACTATGGGTGTACTGTATTGACCACCAGAAAAGTATGAGCAACTGCACTATGGGTGCACAGCACTGTATACTGTGTACACCGCCTGAAGTATATTAGAAACAGTACACCAGGAAGGGACTGCAGTCAGATATAGCTAAACTGGATACAGTGGATATATATAATATATACAAGAGTTGTATATATATTAAATACACTGCAGCTAACTGAATAACCTTCCTGCCAGAAGTATATTAGAAACAGTACGCCAGGAACGGCCTGTAGTGAGATAAAGCTAAACTGTATGCAGTGAATATATATATATATATATATATATATATATATATATATATATACGAGACTATCTGTATACATATATATATTAAATACACTGCAGCTAACTGAATTGCCTGCTCAATCTAAATGAGACTCTCTCTCCGTCCACGCCAACAACACACTACATGATACCGACGTGCATGTGGCCGCATATAGTATGGGGCGTGGACTTAGACCCCATGAGCCATGATTGGCGAAAGGCACCCTGCCTTTGGCCAATTATGGCTCTCTTAGCTGAGGGCGCTGTGATTGGCCAAAGCATGCAGGTCATGGTGTATGCTCTGGCCAATCATCATACAGCAATGCACTGCGCTCCCGCAGTGCATTATGGGCCATTAGCCGCTGCTCGAATTTGGCACGAATGACCCATAATGTTCAGTTTTCGATGAACAGCCAATGTTCGAGTCGAACACATGTTCGACCCAAACAGAAAGCTCATCCCTAATGTTCACCAATGCCAGGAGCCTGGCGGACAAGATGGGTGAACTAAAGATACTGTTGTACGAGGATGGAGGATTCGGATTTTGTGGGAATTTCAGAGACCTGGTTCAACAGCTCTCATGCTGACAACCATTCAAGGTTATACCCTTTATCGCAAAGATAGAGAGGGTAAAAAAGGGGGAGGGGTATGCCTATATATCAAGAATAATGTTCAAGTGAATGTGAGAAATGACATCACTAAGGGAGCTAGGGAGGAGGTGGAATCCTTATGGGTGGAGCTCCAAAGGGATGAAGCTTAGGGGGGAAATAATACTGGGAGTATGCTATAGGCCCCCTAACCTGAGGGAGGAAGGGGAAACAGATCTCCTATAACAAACTGGATTAGCAGCAAGGATGGGAAGTGTTATCATAATGGGGGATATTAATAATCCAGACATAGACTGGGCGGAGGGAACCACGCATTCATCTGAGGCTCGCCAGTTCCTAAATGTCTTGCAGGACAATTTTATGGGTCAGATGGTAGACGCACCAACTAGAAATAAAGCGTTACTGGATCTACTGATTACCAACAATACAGACCTGATCACGGATGTGGAATTTGGGGCAATTTATGTAACAGCGATCACAAGTCAATTGGCTTCAGTATAAATCCCACAAATAGGAACCATAAGGGGAATACAAAGACACTGAATTTCAAAAGAGCCAACTTCCCTAAACTACGAACCTTGCTAGAAGGCAAAAATTGGGATAAAATCTTAGGAACAAAGAACAAGGAGGAGAGATGGGTTTGCTTTAAGAGCATATTAAATAAGGGCATTAGCCAATGCATCCCATTGGGTAATAAATTTAAAAGAGCAAACACAAGTCCTGGGTGGCTTAACTCCAATGTAAAAATGCATATAAAAGCAAAGGAGAAGGCCTTCAAAAAATACTAGTTTGAGGGATCATCATCAGCATTCAGACTTTTTAAAGAATGCAACAAGAAATGTAAGGGTGCAATAAGGACGGTTAACATAGAACATGAAAGACACATAGCGGAGGAAAACAAAAAGAATCCCAAGAAATTCTTTAAGTATGTAAACAGTAAAAAAGGGAGGACAGACCATATTGGCCCCATAAAAAATGAGGAAGGACATCTTTATTCTTCTGCTCAGTCTTCACGAGGGAATCAGGGGTGCTTCAGTAACCAAAACTGCAGTGTTTATCCTGACACGTCACAGGAAGCACCTCCATGGTTAATAGAGGACAGAATTAAAATTAGACTTGGGAATCTTAACATTAATAAATCACTGGGACCAGATGGCTTGCACCAGAGAGTACTTAGGGAACTCAGTCAAGTAGATGCCAGACCATTGTTCCTAATTTTTACTGACAGTCTACTGACTGGAATGGTACCAGGTGATTGGAGAAAAGCCAATGTAGCACCAATATTTAAAAAGGGCCCAAAATACATCCCTGGGAATTACAGACCAGTTAGCCTAACATCAATAGTATGTAAACTCTTGGAGGGGATTATAAGGGACTATATACAAGATTTTAGTAATGAGAACAGTATCATTAGCAGTAATCAGCATAGATTCATGAAGAATCGTTCTTGCCAAACCAATCTATTAACCTTCTATGAGGAGGCGAGTTGCCATGTAGATAGAAGAAGGCCCGTAGACGTGGTGTATCTGGATTTTGCAAAACCATTTGACACAGTTCCCCATAAACGTTTACTGTACAAAATAAGGTCCATTGGCATGGACCACAGGGTGAGTACATGGATTGAAAACTGGCTACAAGGGCGAGTTCAGAGGGTGGTGATAAATGGGGAGTACTCGGAATGGTCAGGAGTGGGTAGTGGGGTCCCCCAGGGTTCTGTGCTGGAACCAATCCTGTTTAATTTGTTTATAAACGACCTGGAGGACGGGGTAAACAGTCCAGGGAATTTTAAGATGGCGGGTAGGATTCTTCTGCTGCAAATTGCAACAACGCTAGCTGCAGCCTGACATTCAGGGGAAACAGCATCAGAATGGATGCCTCGCCACAGCCTTTCACAGCTCTTTAGACCACAGGGGCCAAGCCCAGCAACATGCATCAGTCACAGGCAGTGAATGAGCCTGATGAGGTGCTCACTTTTCCACCTCCATTTGTTAAGTCAGAGAAGATCTTCAGCACCACAGGAGGACTTATGAATGATAAGTGCATTCAACCTGCCCCAGAGAGCAGTGACTGACTTCCTTTCTTAAAAATGACCAAGACTTGGATTACAGAAGACTATAATAAAAGAGGATGATAATAATTTATTTTGGTAATTGAGAGTAATTTATTCTCATGCTCTAAAATGCGTCTAGCGTTAACGCACTTTTAGACTCATTTACAAGAGCTGACATACTTTCTGTAATCTTGTCATAGACTGGCCCACCAAAATGAGCGCTGAACAAGTTCAGAGGTTCTTCGTATCCCAAAATCCCCGGGAAGGTTATGATCATGCAAAGTCTTTAGAATTTGGAGTCTGGCTGGCTGTGGAACAAAAATTCGTAGGATCGTACTTGGCTCTGCTGATTCAGGGGTGTCAGGGAACATTCGGGAGAGCGCATCCGCCTTCCCATGCTTAGAACCTGGCTGCCACTTGATATGAAAATTGAACATGGAGAAGAACAGAGACCATCGGGCTTGCCGGGGTCTTAAACGTTTAGCTGTTCTGAGGTACTCCAGGTTCTTAGGGTTTGTAAAGATCATAATGGGATGAGCGGCACCTTCCAGCAAATACCTCCATTCTTCTAAGGCGGTTTTAATGGCCAATAGTTCCTGATCTCCTACAACATAATTTCTCTCTGGTGGACTCATTTTCCGAGAGAAGAAAGATACGGAATGAAGAAGAGCCTTAGGTCCCTGCTGTTGGGACAGGATTGCCCCTGTAGCCACTTCGAAGGGGTCTACTTCCAACACGTAAGGTAGGGTCGGATCTGGGTGCTGTAGGATTGGTGTGGAAGTGAACAGACTCTTTATTTTATCAAAGGCTGTCTGAGCTTCTTGGGACCACTTGAACCGGACCTTCTGGTGGGTCAACTGAGTGATGAGTGTTATGGTAGCGGAGAAATCCTTCACGAACCTCCGGTAAAAGTTGGAGAGCCCCACGAAGCGCTGGACGCCTTTCTTGTCCAAAGGAGCTGGCTACTCTAATATTGCCTTCACCTTTTGTGGGTCCATAGCAATTCCCTCTGTGGAAATGATAAGACCCAGGAATTGAATAGACATCTTTTCAAAGTCACATTTGTCTGCCTTGACATAAAGTCTGTGTTTCCTCAGGGTTGAGAGCACTCTCTTTCTGTGAGTTCGATGAAGCACCAGAGAGGCAGAGAAGATGAGGATATCATCGAGCTACACAATTACCAAATGGTCAAGGAATTCCAGGAAGATATCGTTTACCAGGTACTGGAACGTGGTTGGGGCGTTGCAAAATCCGAACGGCATAACAGGATATTCAAAGTGACCAAACCGAGTTCGGAATTCCGTCTTCCACTCATCACCCTCGCGGATACGGACAGGGTTAAAGGCGCCCCTCAGATCTAATTTAGTGAAGATCCGGGCGGTTCTGAACCTTTGAAAAAGTTCAGGAATGAGAGGGAGTGGGTATCGATTCTTTACAGTGATTTTGTTGAGTTCCCTATAGTTCACACAAGGCCTCAATGTGCCATATTTCTTCTTAACAAAGAATATACCAGCCCCAGCAGGAGAAGAGGAGGGACCGATAAACCCCTTTTCCAGATTTTCATCAATATACAACCATAAGGTTTCCAGCTCGCCTTCAGATAGGGGAAAAATTTGTCCAAATGGGATCTCGGCCCCCGGGAGTAGTTCAATTGGACAATCATAAGACCGGTGAGGTGGAAGAACATCGGCCTTTTTCTTGTCAAAAATGTCCATGAACACTTAATAAGCTGGTGGAACGTTCTGGTGGTTACTGGGAACTGGTTGCATGGCCAAACAGCTGGCAGGACTACTGGAGCTGGGAGCAAAGCAGCGTTGCAGGCAATACACAAAAGAGAAAGAGATCTCCTTCTTGGCCCAGTTGATTTGTGGGTTATGTGTCTGCAGCCACAGGATTCCCAGGATTATGGAGAACATGGGTGAGCATAAGACATCAAAGCAGATTAATTCTTGATGGCCGGTATCTGTGAGAGTGAGGATGGGTATGGTTTCCTGGGTGACAAGTCTAGAACTAGCCAAATGTACTTTAAGTCTTTGTTTTCATTAAGGGGCACAGAGGGTCTCTTAACCAGGGATTAGTCCATAAAGCAGCTACATGCCCTTGAATCAATGATTGCTTGTAGCCGGACCTCCCCTTCCACCACCTGTATGGAGACAGCGAGAACAAGGTGAGAAAGGGAAGATCCAGAGACCTGGAAATGCGTGGAACTTCATGGGTAGAACTTATTAGGTCTCACAGGGTAGTTGCGTAGAAAATGTTCGGCCACTCTGCAGTAAAGGCAGAGATTGGCCTGCCAGCGGGGTTGCTTCTCGCCAGGAGTAAGGGAAGAATAAACCAGGCCAATTTGCATTAGTTCCCCTTCAGAGGTTGCAGGGCAAGCAGATGTAGGTGCAGGTACAACAGCAGGTGGAATCTTGGGTAGCATCCAGGTAGGCTGGAAGGTTTAAGCACGTTCTGACCGCCGCTCCCGCAGGCGCTTGTCAAGCTGAATGACTAGTTGGATAAGTCCTTCGAGAGTAGTAGGAGCTGCAACTCGAACCAGTTCATCCTTGAGGATCTCAGATAGTCCTTGGCGGTACTGATACTTAAGTGTTGCCTCATTCCAACCTGTTGGTGGACCAGCTGCAGAATAACAGTGTAATCTTCCACTGGGCGTTTTCCTTGTAAAAGTATCCGTTGTAAAGCATGTAAAGCAGATTCAGTGGAGGCCGTACGCTGGGATCATCATACAATTGTGCCATAGCCTCAAAGAAAGTGTCCACAGTATTCAGAGCAGAGTTCTTTTGTTCTAGTAGGTTATGAGCCTAGGCTTGGGGTTCTTCGGATAGTAAGGAAATGATAAACCCTACTTTCACAGACTCAAAGGAAAAAGTTCTAGGCTGAAAGGCCAGGTACAACAAACAAGCATGAAAAGAAAGAAAAAGAGCGCACCAGCCTAGTGCATTATCCTTGACAGATTTATTAATTAAAAACAAGATAAAAACTACTCACAAAGGTCAAAGAAAAAATCGCATTGTATATGGCACAGAGGCAAATAGTCCAGTGGTAGCAGTTTTCCAGCTCCCAGGAAGGAGGCGTACGGACTACTACTGGCTAACGCGTTTCGAAGGTTACCCTTCTTCATCAGAGCCTTAGTAGTGTTGGTCTCCTGCTGGCTTTTATATATGTGTCCATCTAGACAAGACTGGTCAGGTTAGTTCTAAGGCTCCTCCCTTGATTAGTGGGCGGTCCTCTGAGAAGGGTGGGTCTTGGCTTTGTTGTCGTTATTAAAGGGCCATGATATATTTATTTATTTTTAATGTTTATTAAAGAAACTTTTTATGTTTAATATGATTTTAGTTTAATTTATAGTTATATTTCTAGCTCTAGTATTTGATTTTAATTTTTAGTTTTTAGTTTTTAATTTTTAATTTTTAATTATAGTTTTTACTTTTTAATTTTTAGTTTATAATTCATATTTAGATTTAGATCAGCGGCCATGTATATAGTCCGGAGTGCAAACATCCCACAACAGACAGACTGGAATGGTCATACCAATACTTATATATAGAGATGAGCCAAGGCATATCGGAGGATATGTTCATCTCCCCTCTCATCAATACATTGCATACATCAGAGGACGTTGATTAGGGGTCTAAGATCGGAGAAAAAAAAAAAAAAATAATAATAATAATAGCAGCATACCTTATGGTGTATAGATCTGATGGCAGCTCATTTGCTCAAGTATAGTGTCTCTGTGGGGGCTATAACTGTATCGGCTTCCATTGCTGACAGGTCCTGGCCAGTGACACGTTCCTGTGTCCTGTAGGACCTGTTGGAACGCATGCCGCTCCTTTACTTCCGGGTTGCCATCCACAGGGCGGAAGTGCGGTCGTGACGTCATATCCCGTGCGCCCTTCGGCATTCTTGAAGGCCCAGAACTTCTTCCGGTCACCGAAGAACCGTTCAGGTGTAGGTACCCGTGGCTCAGGAGGAGGAACCATTACCATTCGGGTTGGGTTGGCACGTTCTTGAGGCAAGGAAGCTGATGAAGTGCTGGTGGAAGGTGAACTGGAATCTGCAGGGGCTGAGGGAACTGTCAAATTCTGCAGCCAACCCTCCAACTGGAAGTAGCCATCCTGGAGCCTCTTCATGGCTTGTGTAAGAGCGGTGACTTGTTGGCACAGAGCCTCGAGCAGGGAAGCACCTCCGTCGGCCTCGGGCATGGCTGGATTGTACTGTCACGTACCTGGTCGGAGGCCGAAGTGCAGAGAGGGCCCTCCTTGTGGCTAAGTGCAGTACAACCCTGAAGATGGTACAAAAGATGTAGTGCCCAGAGAAGCACAGGCTGCCAGATGGGTACAGGAGAGTAGAGCGGGTGGTCACCTGAAGTATACCGGATAATGCAGGATACACAGCTGGGCCAAAGTCTCTAGGAATTCTCAGTAACACTTGGCAATGGTGTGTGCAGGAGATGGTAGTGGAAGCCAGACCATCGGTCAAACACTGTAGATCTGACAGGAGGAAGAGGCAGGTAGCAGGAACAGGGTCAAGCCAAGGTCAAATACAGAAAGGCAGGCCAGGAACAGGTAGCAGTAGCAAAGTCTGTGATACAAGCCAGGATCAGACACTGGCAGCAAAGTTGGTAAAGCAAGCCAGGGGGTCAAACCAGGAAAGCAGAACAGACAAGTCATGGAGCAAGCCGGGTCACAACAGGAAATCCAAGTAGAATATGCACAGAGGCTCAGGAACATGGGCAGGCTGACGACAATCTGGCAATGTGATGGGCTTAACAGCAGTCTTGTATAGGCCAGTAAGTGGTCGCACCTGTCACATTGTGCGTACACGTGTTCGCCAATTAGCGCCGTCACGCTTGTGCTTTCGCAAGTTAGCACAGTTGCGGCCCTGCGTACTCCCATTCGCACTTCTTGTACTAGAGCGCATGGCAATGTGCTGGAAGAGTCCATTACCAGTACTGGCACTATTGCCAGTTCTCCTATGGCCATTTCCCTGACAGCGCCAAAGACTGTTCTATGAGATCTTCAGCTGCCAAAAAATCATGGGTGCCTGCCTGGGTCCACAAACTCCATATGCAGGTAGAAAAGAAAGAGATGGCGGTACTTCCAGAGAATAAAAACAGCTCCTTTTTTATGCAAAAATAGAAATGTGAGACATGCCACACACGGAGGATCAGCAGAGGAGTTTCACACTCCTGTGCTTAATCCTTGCATAATAAAAGGAGCTGTTTTTATTCTCTGGAAGTGCCGCCATCTCTTTCTTTTCTATCTCAATTTCAATGTTTGATCCTTGGTGTATGGTGGGGCAAAAAATAAGTTGGGAGTCAGTAACGTTTAGTTTCTTTACAATTTATTGCTAAATTCAATAACAGGAGAGAGGGTTCAGTAGTTTAGAATACTCAAAAAGAACACAAAAAGGACAGGTACTCTGAAATAGCAATAGTAGTAGCGGTAGGCCTTATAACAGGTAATTGGTAATTGGTAATTAGTGGCCCTGTGAGAACAGTCAAAAATACCTAAGTCTATCAGTAAATAATCTGTCTTCTACCAAGCTCCTCGCTCACACTCTTCAGCAAGAAGATCCTTTTTCAGCCCAACTTCCTCTATATCTTCTTAAATCCTTGGGCTCATGACACATGCCCCAGGCTGAGGCAAAGCCCATGTGAAGCGACACTCTAAACACACATCCTGCCCAGGTAGCGACTAGAAGGAAAGCTTTAACTGCTGGCCAGCAGTTTGAGTAGGCACTGTGACCTACCAGTACGTCATCCAACTCATGCCCACTGCAGGACAGGCGTGATCTGCAACTGCTTTGTCGACTGGACACAGCGCATTGCATTACTTCATCAGTTTAGGCAAATATGTATTCTTCTACATATTTTTGGTAAAAAAAAAAATCACAATAAGCGTATATTGACTGGTTTGTGCAAAAGTTATAGCGTCTACAAAATAGGGGATATATTTATAGCATTTTTATTTATTTATTAATTTTTTTACTAGTAACGGCGGTGATCTGCGATTTTTAGCAGGACTGCGACATTGACACTTTTTTGGGACCATTGACATTTATACAGCGATCAGAGCTAAAAATACCCACTGATTACTGTATAAATGTCACTGGCAGGGAAGGGGTTAACACTAGGGGGCGATCAAGGGATTAATGCCCCATACACATGGTCGGATTTTCAGACGGCAAATGTTCGATGGGAGCTTGTTGTCGGAAATTCCAACCGTGTGTAGGCTCCATCGGACATTTTCCATCGGCAATTTCCGTCACACAAAATTTGAGATTCGGATCTTAAATTTTTCGTCAACAAAATCTGTTGTCGGAAATTCCGATCGTGTGTACACAATTCTGATGCATGAGTTCCACGCATGCTCGAAATCAAGCAGAAGAGCCGCACTGGCTATTGAACTTCATTTTTCTCGGCTTGTCGTACGTGTTGTACGTCACCGCATTCTTGATGTTCGGAATTTCCGACAAGATGTGTGACTGTGTGTATGCAAGACAAGTTTGAACCAACATCCGTCGGAAAAAATCCATGGATTTTGTTGTTGGAATGTCCGAATAAGTGTACGGGGCATTAATGTGTTCCCTGGAGTGTTTCTAACTGTATGGGGGCTGGGCTGACTGGAGGAGGAGAGAGATCGCTGTTCCTAATCACTAGGAACAGCAGATCTCCCTCTAACTCCCCTGTCAGAACGGGGATCTGTCTGTCTACATTGACAGATCCCCGCTCTGTCTCTCGTTCTCGCGATCGTGGGGAGCCGACGTACACTTATGGCGATTTGCGGGAACATGCCGACCTGCCGCTGTATAACAACAGCGGTTGGTTGGCAAGTAGTTAAAGGATGTTTATTTTGCCAATGCGTTTCAAGGGCTCAGCACTCCCCCTTCATCAGGGCTAAAAACTAAACATTTGAGAAAATACAAAGATTCCTTAAATTGTGTTAAAAGCTATATATAAATATATAAAAGTACAAATATCTTAATGCATTATTATATTGTGATATAGGCTTATCTTTATCCCTGCTCACATGCATTAATTTTCTACATACATATATATTTCTTCCTTTGCCCCACCCCCAACCCGCTGACTCTTCCTGTCCCAGCAAGTTCTTCCTTATACCTACAACTTCCCTCCCCGCAGTAATGCTGGCCTAGCATAGTTCTTGCTCACATGCATTTATTCAATTTTTTTCTCTTTCTTTTTTTCCGCCCCCTACCCTCTGACTTTTCCAGCCCTAGTATGGTCTTCCTTTCATATAACAACTGCTTTTTTTCCCCACCCCCAACCATCCGACCCTTCCAACCCCAGTATGCTCTTTTTTCATACCTACCACTTTCCTCCCCACAGTGTTATTGGCACAGCAGTCCCTGTTTATATGCATTCATCCAATTTTATTTTATTATTTTTCTTTTGTCTCTCCCCTAACCTTTCTACCATTCCAATCCCAGTGTGGTCTTTTTCGCACCTGTCACCTTCCTATAGTGATGCTGGCACAGCTTAGTCCCCGTTTTTGTGTAATGGAGGATTTAACACACACATTTTTGGTGCTTTTCCAATCCAAGTGCCTACATTATCTGGGTGAGTCAGCTTTGAATCTTTTCAGTAGTATCTCCTGTTTTAGTCTCACTCACCTCCCTCTTCCAGCTGGGGTTTTACCAAAAACTTTGTGTCTAGCCTTCCCAGCAGAATCTGTAGCTTAATTGTACCTGTTTCTGCTTACGTTTCTCCTTTTTTACTGTCTCTGCCATACAAACTTTGTTCTCATTATTCTTAGCTGTCAACTCCACATGGACTTGGTCTGCACTTTTTTTCAGCCTCAGCTCTAGTGCTCTTCATTTCAAGTGATTTTAAAGGCTGAATGTTTTTTACCTTCATGTATTCTATGCATGAAGGAAAAGAGCTTCAGTATTCAGCCCCCTAATACTTACCTGAGCCCAATCTCGATCCAGCGATGTGTACAAGAGACACTGCTCTCCTGGCTCTCTCCCTCCTCATTTGCTCAGACACAGAAGTGGGATTGACTCCTGGTGCTGTCAGTCACAGCCAGTGATAAGGAAGCAAGGGGCCAGGCCGCACCCCGATATGTGTGTCTTACGGACACACAGAGAGGAGCTTGGGAAACATCATGCACAAGTGCCCCCATAGCAAGTGGCTTGCAATGGGGGCACTCAGTAGGATAAGGGAGCCAGATGAGGGACCTGAGATGAGGAGGTAACATTACATGTTTGTTATAAAAAAATGTAGTTTAGTTTTAAGTGTTAAGTGTTTAGTGTTAAGCTGCAGCTCACTCACATGTTGGGTCTATATAGTTAATAATATATAGGACCTACTTTGCCAGAATACAATATTGTTTATGGATTGTATGAACTGTTTTTCATACATCTCATTTGCGTTATATTGGTGTGTTTGATTTTTGTTGTTTGTTTTTATCAGTGTTGGATTTTTGTTACTGTATTTGATTTTATCTAATGCTATTATTTTTGTTTTTTTCTTTCTTTTCTTTGCTGTTATTTTGTGCTGCCTTAATAAGAACGTGTTTAATTTTTTTCTTCTTCTTAGTTGGGCAATGTATGTCTTTTTTGGCTCAAAAAATAAAGCATTAATGTATTTGTGCTTTTATATTTTATATATATGAGGTGGTATCAAAAAGTTTCAAGACTAGCTCTGTTTATAAGACAGTACTTTATTTATGTATGTTTACACACTATCACATTCAAAATAGTCTCTTTCCACAGCAATACAGCGCTCCCAGCGTTCCTAAAACTTCCGGAATGTGTGCTGAAAGTCTTCTTTTTAAATCGTGTCAAGCACCTTCTGCTATTTGCGCTGGATCTCCGCAATGGTGTCAAAACGGCAACCTTTGAGCTGGATCTTCAACTCATTGCAGCATCGCCCTAAACTTGCCAAACCATGTCAAATGTCAAATCAAATGTCCCTGTGGCATATTTGCTCAGTTTCATGCAGAATTTCACGTTTGCTCTTTGTTCTAACTTGCTGTCCATGATGAAATAGCATAAGTGGTAATGCACATGGTCAGAATAGCACTAGCTGCGCAGCTCCCGATGTACACAGGACGATGTCTTTTGGCACACTGACTTAAGAAGTTCGGTGCTCCCTGTGACTGTGCGTGCAACCTTTTGTTGCCATCTGTTGGCATGTTACAAAACTAGTCAGGGACGGGCAACCAGTTGTGGTCGGAGGTAGAGGGGAAGTTGTCGCCACTAAGGGACCGTCCACCTTGTTACCGAAGGCCATTGTGAGTAAGCTGGGGCCAGTACCAGAGCAGCCTTCTCACCAGCCGGGGACGGTGAAGAAGTGGGAAAACGTCAGCAAGTGCCAAGCCAGGGACCCAGCGGGACAGCAGAGGTGATGCTTGAGGAGCATTAGTGAGTGCCAAGCCAGGGATCTAGCAGGTCAGCAGGGGTGACGCTTGAAGAGTATCTGTGCCAAGCCAGGGACCTAGCAGGGGAGCGGGGGTGACGCTTGAGGAAGATACTGAGTAATGGAAGTCGAAGAGCTCAGAGGATCCAGTGGCGATTGGGTCTGAGAGTCTAATGAGAGACTGGGAGCTCAATGAGCGAAGACTAGAGTGAGCGACTGTAGCGTGCAAGGAGAACTATTCTGTGTTACCAATAGTTAAGTACAATTAACGTTAGTGACTGTTACAAGATTTGTTGCCATAGGAGACAGCGGTCCTACCTATACAGAAGTGGTGTCCAGCTGGATGCCTTCCACTGTATAGCTGTCTACCAATAGAAATCTCGCAGTCTGCCAATTATCATTGCATCTACTTAAGGGTGTCCTGGCCCTAACCTTCTCTCCCACAGTTCTTGTTCAAGAGACAATAAATCTCTTTGCATTCAAATGTGTCTTGTGCCCATCACTTCAGCTTGTATTACACCCACCATGCCTTGTAACCCACTCTACCAAGAAGGATGTCAGCTCTCCCTGACCCTGGAGAGCACCATTAGGACTCTAGAGGTTTGGGACTTTGCTACATATATATAATATATATATATATATATATATATATATATATATATATATATATATATATATATATATATATATATATATATATATATATCTATGGTCATAGGCTGTACGGACATGGTATAGGAGGTGGTCATAGGCCATAGGCTGTGCAGACATGGTACAGAAGAGTGAAAGGAGGTGGTCAGAGGCTGCGGATGGGTACTGTCTTACCCGGCCGTGATGTGGAGAGGTGCACGCCACTGCCGAGACGAGTACCTTACATTTAAGAATGGCACTGCTATGTCAAGGCGCATGCGCCCGCTTGCACGAAAGTGGCAGGGAGTGTACGGGCTTTCCCGAGCCCAGCTGTGCAGTTGACATGTTGGCCCGCAGACATATTTTTTATGGGTGCTGCTGCCCGTAACAGGCATTTAGGGGCAGCCCTAAAATAGGCTGAAATTTACGAGCTGCCCGCGATGGCCCAGTGATCGCAGTCACAGCTCAAAGCGGCCCTAGGGCAGGCAGCCTACTGGGAAATTTCCCGCTATAGCAAAATGGTGGCCCAGTGGGGGGTTCGTTGTTGTGACTGGGCGTCATATGACGTGTGTTAAAACATATGAAGGTGTTAAATAATATGCACCATTTTGGTCAAGCTAAAATAACACAGCTTTTATGACAGACAGTGTGCGTTCAGGGTCGCTCACCCACATGCCTGTCAAACTGGGACAAGTGGCTGTGTCCATGTAGCCACCGCTTCTCTACTCATTTACATGGGCTGTCTGCATGTCAATTAGCCTCAGTGGCCACGTGAATGAGGCATTTATATTTTGACACACATATAAATCGCCACGGGTTCAGCCAACGCTTTTCAAAGTCCGATTAGTTAAATAGAGATCATCCTTGTGTAGTCAATAGGATATGGGTGACTGCAGTATAAAGACATGTGTAACTAGACGGTTCAACTTTTGATGAGTCAGTAACCTACACAATGAAGACAAAAGAGCAATCAGAATAACTCTGTGAAAAGCAATTTGAAAAGCATAAATCAGGGGATGAATACAAGATAATTTTCAGGTTACTGAATATTACTTGGAGTGAAGTTAAATCAATCCTTAGGAAAACGTTGCATTCCCTCTCATATCTATGCTGCATACCGTTTATAAAAGAAATCTGCGTTTAATAATCGGGTGGTCAATAGAAGCCAGCAGGTGACATCACGACTGTCATTGTCAAGCGCTTTCTGACACAGAGGAATCACAGCATCTCAATCATGTGACCACACAGAAGCTGAAATAAAAGATATTTACACAGTTCTCTTTTTATTATTTTTTTTTCAATATACCCTCAGCACAGGCATGGGGGCAAAGGGGCATCTTAAGCAGACTTATATTAACCTTTACTTCTACTTTAATATATTTAAAAATATTAAAGGCCAGTATAAAGATTTGACAAACTAATTTTTTTATTCCAAGGACTGTACATAGGCTAAGGCTTACAGTAAAGTGGCTTTACTGTGCTTTGCTGCATCAGATAGTAATGGTTTTACATTAATGGTGTTCAGTTTCAAATGCTGCTTTCTACATGGACATAATTCCTTAGACCCACACTGTCTGAACAGTATGGTCACCTGCTGACTTGACACTATCCGCAGACAGCTTAACTCTTCAAAGAGACGTTGAATCCAACACGATATTTCTTCAGCTAACTCCATGTTTCTCCTGTCTTTTGAAGTGAAAGAAGAAAAAATACTTTCCAAAGCCCTGTCTCTGTGAAGAACTAAGACTTACTGAGGGAACATGCAAGAAACAGGGGGTGTCCAACTATGACTGAAATAACTAACACTACATGGGAGGGGGGGGGGGGTTAAAGGACAAAACCAAATCACATATTTCTTTGCTACTAATAATGGGGTACTGGGGTATGCCCTAAAATGGACAGCATATAGGCTGAACTTGATAGACCTCCGTCTTTGCAAACTTTATGAATTATGTTACATAGTTACATAGTAGGTGAGGTTGAAAGAAGACACAAGTCCATTAAGTCCAGCCTATGTATTTCAATTATAATGGAATTTATGTCAAAATCACATGATTAGCTCCAGTGTTTTATCACATACATTGCACTTTGCCTTATGGATGTAAATCACAAAAAATATTTCACCAAATATAAATCTCCCAAAATTAGGAGCCTAGGGACTTTGTGGGGGGATGCAATATTCCATGCAACTCATATTATACACAGTCCAATCTTTTCTGTCAGTAACCCATTTAAAGGGCACAGGCAATATAAACTGAATTCTATTGCCAAGGTTGCAAAGAAGAGAACCCAAAATTTTGGGGAGGTTGAGCCAGCTATGCTGCCTATAGACCAGGGGTCTCTAAACTTTCTAAACAAAGGGCCAGTTTACTGTCCTCCAGAATTTACAGGGGCTGGACTGGAGCCATTGGGAGTAGAAATTATCCTGGCGTCAGTGGGAGTAAACAATGCATCTTTGGTATTAGGTGGAAGAATAGTGCCTGTAACGGAACCCTTCCCATATTCCACTTGAGTGCTTCCATCAGTACACCGCTTCTTCCAATCTGATCATCTACATCAGATATTATAGCTGATCGTACAAGACTAGACATTTATTTGACAAACTCACACAGCATATATACCCCATAGGAGGACATCCCCCCTCCTGATCATATTACATAGTTACATAGTTAGGTTGAAAAAAGTCACAAGTCCATCAAGTTCAACCCCCAAAAAATCATACAACCCCATATACACAATCCTTCACCCACAGTTGATCCAGAAGAAGGCGAAAAACCCCAGTAAAGCATGATCCAATTTGCTACAGCAGGGGAAACAATTCCTTCCTGATCCCCTGAGAGGCAATCGAATTTTCCCTGGATCAACTTTACCTATAAAAGTTAGTACCCAGTTATATTATGTACATTTAGAAAAGAATCCAAGCCTTTTTTAAAGCAATCTACTGAGCTTGCCAGAACCACCTCTGGAGGGAGTCTATTCCACATTTTCACAGCTCTTATTGTGAAGAAACCTTTCCGTATTTCGAGATGAATTCTTTTTTTCCTCTAGACATAAAGAATACCCCTTTGTGATGACCTTAAAGTGAATAACTCAACATCAAGTTCTCTATATATACATTTTTTAAATCACGTATTTGATATGTTTTAAAAAATTTTTATGTTTGATATATTCACATATTTAATGTTGAGTTTTTTTATATTTTTTGCTTGCGCATTTTTATATTCACATATAATCGCTTTTTGACTGGATTTGCGCACCCTTTTTTCTCTTTTATATTTATTATAGCAAAAAGTACAAAATATTGTATTTTTTTCAAAATTGTCGCTCTTTTTTTCATTTATAGCGCAAAAAATAAAAACCACAGAGATGATCAAATACCACCAAAAGAAAGCTCTATTTGTGAGAAAAAAAGGACGTCAATTTTGTTTGGGTACAGCATTGCACGACCGCGCAAATGTCAGTTAAAGCGTTGCAGAGCCATAGCGCAACAAATGGCCTGGTCATTGAGCAGCCAAATCAAGGGGCTGAAGTGGTTAAATATGGGCACCACATTGGCCTTACGCCAATTCAGTGGTACCATTCCAGTCATTAACAAGTCCCTAAATATTAGAAACATTATAACAACAATGTAACAATGTACAATGTAAAGGTTTTTATCTTACCCGTACGTGTTTGTTGCTTACAGCTAACATTGAATTAAATCATGTTATGGTCACTGCTACCCAGATGTTCTTTTATATGAATATAGGTAATAAGCTCTGCATGGTTTGAGATTACCAGGTCCAGTAGAGTGTCATTCCTAGTCAGGGCCTCAATAAACTGAACCATAAAATTGTGTGGTAATAGGTTTATACATTTTTGACCTTTAACCACTTAATCTCTTTCTGAGATTTGGTGTATACAAGTTAAAAACAGGGTTTTTTGCTAGGAAATTACTTAGAACCCCCAAAAATTATATATTTTTTCTCTAACACCCTAGAGAATAAAATGGCGGTCGCTGCAATACTTTTTGTCACACCGTATTTGCGCAACGGTCATATAAGCGCACTTTTTTGGAAAAAATTCACTTTTTTGAATTAAAAAATAAGACAATAGTAAGGTTAGCCCAATTATTTAATATATTGTGAAAGATAATGTTACGCCGAGTAAATTGATATCCAACATGTCACTCTTCAAAGTTGCACCCGCTCTTGGAATGGCGACAAACTTTTACCCTTAAAAATCTCCATAGGCGACGTTTAAAAACTTCTACAGGTTGCATGTTTTGAGTTACAGAGGAGGTCTAGGGCTAGAATTTTTGTTCTCGCACTAATGATCGCGGCAATACCTCACATGTATGGTTTGAACACCATTTTCATATGTCGGCGCTGCTCACGTATGCATTCGCTTCTGTGTGCGAGCTCGTCGGGACGGGGCGCGCTTAAAAAAAAATTTCTTTTGTTGTTTAATTTACCTTTTATTTTTTATTTTTACACTGTTCTTTTTAAAAAAATGGGTCACTTTTATTCCTATTACAAGGAATGTAAACATCCCTTGCAATAGAAAAAAAGCATTACAGGACCTCTTGAATAATATGAGATTTGGGGTCAAAAAGACCTCAGATCTCATATTTACACTAAAATGCAATAAAAAAAAATGATTGTAATAAAAAATAAAATAAAAAATGTAACCTTTAATAGCAATTCCACCCTACAATGATATGGAGATGGGTGGCCATCTTCCCCTCACTCGTCTCCATGTCAGGCTAGGGAGAGGATACGATCAAGAGCGGGCGGTCTGCTTCAATACAAAAGCGGTTCATCGCGAGATCACTTTTATCTGCGGCGGGAGAGGGGCCCCTCCTCCCGCTTCTCTCCATTGCTCTCCGTCGCTTACCGGAGCCGCCGGTAGCGGCGGAGGGCAAAGGAGAGCAGCGGGAGGAGGGGCCCCTCTCCCGCTGCCGATAAAAGTGGTCTTGCGGTGAATCGCTTTTATATTGAAGTAGACCGCCCGCTCTTGAAGAGAATATCGGGGTTATGGTAGCTAGCTGCTATCATAACAACGGTATTCCTCTTCAAAGTAGTGACGTAAAACGAGGGCGGGCGGGCCGGAAGTGGTTAACTGTCCCAGCAGTGCCATTACTCCAGTCAATTTCCCTTCTCCCTCTGGATCCTGATCTGCTGCTGGGGAGTGATCGCCATGTTCTCACCCTGGGCCTCCGGAACTGCCGCAGGTGTGGGGCAAAGGTCTTGGACCCTCTGTCCAGTTGCCAGCGCTTCAGCTGGAGAAGTTTCTTGTAACTCCACAGATGCTGCTGGCAGGAAATCCCATGTCCCTGTCAGTGGTGTGGGAGAAAGGCTGGCTGCCTCTTCTCTCAGGGAGGCTGAAGCTGCTGTTAGTGCTGGGCAGAGCTCAATGATGTTCTGCCCTGATGCCAGCTCTTCTGCTTGAGGCTCACCAGGTTGTTCCTCCTCTACAGAAAAGTCTATTAAATCCCCAGTCTTTGGAATTGCTGAAAGTCCAAGGGATGGGCTGGTGGCCTCTGGGCCCATTGCCAACACTTTGGCTGGTGACTCATCGTCCATAACATCCTCCAATGAAAAGTCAATTAAACCCATGCTTTTTGTGATCCATGGCTGGGGAATGAGAACAGTTTCCTTTTTTCCTGAGCCTTTGAACTGCCGTTGGACAGACGCATTTCTCCATCCAAGCTCGTCCTCTGCAGAAACAGGTTAGTCAAGGTCAGTCGACACATGCTGCGTCCACCATAAGACCTCCGCTTCCATAGCTGCAGGCAGAGATGGAAAAAGCATACTGTTACTCTGCCCCATTGCCGACACTTCAGTCATTATTTTAGGACTGCTACTTCTGGATAGTCCCAGGCAAAGGGAGTCCAGCCCTGCTGCTGAGCAGAGTCTAGCAGAAACTCCATATCTTCCAGTGCTCAGAGCACTTCCCAAATGTTCAGCATCTCTTCTCTGTAATTCATGATTTCTTACAACCGCCACTCCAGATCACTCCCAAACTCAGGGTCCCTTGACAGCTTTCCGTACGACAGTCCCAGGCTGCTGTAGCCAAAGCCTTCCATTGGGCTGTCATCCGCTATCCAAGGGTATGCTTGGGATACATGTCACCGGAGGGCTCTGTAGCTCTCGTCCAACCGCATCTCTGCCCAGACCAGCCTGCTTAACTCAGCTGTCTGTTCCTTGTGGGGTTTTTCTCCCAAAAACAACACCTGCAATCCATACTGCGACCAGTACCTTTCCTGGATGAAGGGGAGAATTGGTGGCACTGCTCACGGGCTAGGGTTTCCTACCAGAGCTCACAGTGGACAGAATCATAGTATCCCAGCAGGTCCTCTGTGCTGTATCTGCATCTCTCGCAACCTCTCCTCTTCTGCTATCCGGACCTTGGATCTCGGTGGAGGTTTAGACGTCCCAGACTGCTTCTGTCAGTACACTGCTTCCTCCAGTCTGATCATCGATATAAGATATTAGAGAGGATCGTACAAGACTAGCCAACAAATAGCTAAAAATGGAACATTTATTTGACAAACTCACACAACATATATACCCAATAGAAGGACATCCCCCCTCCTGATGATATTACCCTAACAATACAAACTGTAACCAGAAACATAATTACAACAAACAACATATACTATAAACATTACGTTAGTTAGCCACTTGGATGACTAATGCCGCGTACACACAATCGGACTTTCTGGCATACTTGGTCCGGCGGACCAGAGTCCGTCGGACAATTCGATTGTGTGTGGGCTCCAGCGGACTTTGTTTTCTCAAAAGCTTGACGGACTTAGATTTGAAACATGTTTCAAATCTGTCCGACGGACTCTTCTTTCTAGCGGACAAACTGGTCGTCTGTGTGCTAGTCCGAAGGAACTGACACATGCTCTGAAGCAATTACAAGACGGAAGCACTCGGTCTGGTAAAACTAGCCTTCGTATTGAAGCTAGCACATTCCTCTTCTGTGATCTTTTATTACAGCGCATTTTTTTTTCTTTATAATGCAAGAAGAAGGAAGTTCTTTTGCTGCTTATATTCACACAGAGTTCTCACAAACTACTTTCTTCATGATTAATCCTCATGCCATGACTAATATTAGATTTTTGAAAAGCCAGATCTCCAGAAATAAAGTAGCAAATTTGTTTTTGGGCTCATCTTTATTTTTTACAGATTTCAACAATATAGATTTTACAATGTGTGCTAAATTATCAAAAAAAATTTTTTTTTTTGGATTTTGAGTTTCAAGTTACCACAATAACCTTAAATCGGGGGTCCACCTATCTATCGTTTTTTTTTTTTTTTAGTTCATTCACAAACTTTTCTTCTCAGCATTACATACTCATATATTGTGTGTAATATGTCCGCCTGTGTCAGATTTCGTCGGAAAGAATAACTTATATTATTCACTGCAGGCGGTTTCCATCTTCATTGTGGGCATTTGAAGCCCACAAGCATTTATTTCCTGGATGTGGTGAATGCTGTGCTCCCAGCATTCACTGCTCGTTCCTGCACATGCTCAGTGGCATCCTGGGAAGCCTGAGACTAGCTCCCAGGATTCTGTGCGTAGTCTGGGAGAGGCTAGAAACACGCCTACTCCCACGGGAGGAGAACCAGGAAGTGCAAAGAAGAATAGAAAAATAAAAGGTAATTACGGCGATTTAAATTTTTTTAAACGGCATGTCAGCATTTAGGCAAGGAAGAGAATACATACAGATATTGTTCAAAATTTGGGTGGAACCCCGCTTTAATAATTTTTATTGTTTTAATGAATCTTAATGAGGTTGGTGTCCCTTGTTAATTAGACATAGGGGGGTTATTTTAAAAAGGCAAAATCATTTTTCACTACAAGTGCAAATTGTACTTGGAATTGCCCTGAAAGAGCATTTGGAAGTGCATTCACTGTGGATCCGAGGGGCACATGCAAGGAACACCCCAACAAAAAAAAAATACTCTTGCACATGATTGTATGATAAAATCAGCAGAGCTTCCCCTCATTTCAGATCTTCCCCTCAGATTTACAGCGACTGCACTTCCAACAAGTGCACTTGCAGTGCAATTTATCAAGTGCACTTTGCAATAGCACTTTGCACTTGAATTGCAAAATGATTTAGCCTTTTGTAAATAACCCACATATAGTCTTTTTGACCTGTACCTGCCTACTCACAAACCAAATGTCCTTTTTGAATCAAAACACATAGTCAATAATGTAAGGTAACGAAAATATCTATTTATTTGGGTCAAAACAGAAATGAGGAAGGCAACACTGGAGACACTTTTGGAATGCGTGAAGCCTTTTGTCCCCCAGGACACACATCAAGTTAGAGGACAATAAAATTGGTATCTTGCGCCTAGGGAGCACAGTCAGAAGTCAGACCAGACAGAAGCCAGCCAATCACTTTCGAGTTTTCTGTGGAGCCTTCCCTGCACGCTGCCCTGCAGCCTTCCCTCCACGCTTCGCTGCAGCCTTCCTTGGAGCCTGTGCCTCTGGTGGTGTACTTGGGGCAGGAGGAGGAGTAGCAGGAGGAGTGGCTTCATCTGCTATATATGATTTTGCAGTAAGCTCCCCTCTCAAGCCCTTCTGATAGGCTTGAAAAATCAGACCCTCACAGAGGAGGCGTTGCCCCTTTTCGAGTTCCAGCAATCTGGTGGCCATATAGGTTCCATACGCCTCTTCCGCATTGGGTGGTGTGCTAAAGATTTGGCTGGCTTCGCGAATGAGGGCTAGTGATTCCTCCTCAGTTCGGGTCATCTTTCTTGCCCTTTTGGTGGTAATGTGGAGGGGAGGCACCTGACACTCCGTGAGGCTTCTACTGGGCCCAGCCACGGCCTCCTCCTCTCTCCCACTGGGCAAGGCCTCCTCCTCTATACCTCTGGGCACAGACTCCTCCTGTCTGAGCTCATCCTGGATAAAAAAAAAGGGACATACCAGTATTTGTAATTTTTGCTTACGCAATCACACACAATTTTCAGCTCATGACTTGCAAATATAATTCTCAACAAATATTAAAGGCTATCATTTTGACCCCACCATTATTCTAGCTGCTCACCAATATTTGAAGTCTATTTTTGCGCACTACTGTCTAGTAATATGTCTACATATTAATAATTGTGATGAAGTAATTTTTGGTGAAGCACTTAAAACATTTAGACGTTTACATCATTAATATTTACACAATCCGAAATTCACCAAAAAAGTATACTTGGCTGAAGCTGGGTGCATCCACCTCATCAATGATGAAAGGGCCCAGTTCTTCATGGGACTCCTCAGCTGGGGTGGACGGAAGGGTGGAGGTGGAGGAACGCTGGAGGGAAGGGTGGAGGTGGAGGGAAGGCTGGAGGGAAGGCTGGAGGGAAGGCTGGAGGGAAGGCTCGAAAGTGATTGCCTTGCTTCTGTCTGGTCATCCAGAAATCGCATTTTTTGGTAGTACCACAGCTTGGGGACATACACCTGGTCTGCTGCTGCTCCGGATCTGTGCGACTCCTGGATCTTCCTGTGTTCCCGCCTATACATGTTGCGCAAGATACCAATTTTTTTTTTTTTTGAAAATCTTTTTATTGAGTATAAGATATACAAACAGAAAACAACAGTAAACCTGCTACAGCATTGGGACTAGACCCACGCAGGGGCCAGTGCCAGCCGGCAACTGGGCTGTTTCCATCATTAGTGACATACAGCTGTAGCACGTCTATAAGAAAAGAACAGCAAACAACCTAGTGCTGTATTGGCTCCTGCTCAATTGAAATATCTAAGGATCACATCATTCATTCGAGACCCAAGGGACAATAGATATCAAATAAACCCATATCAGAGATTACAATACAAAAGTGTCACCCAAAGTATCAAAATCACATCCACCCATAGAGTGGTATTATGTACATGCTCAATCAGTCTGCGGTTGCCGTGGAGGCCTCCGCCAGCCATTTGGCCCACACTCTACGGTATTTTTTGGGGCATCCTCTATTTTGGTAGGTTTCCTTATAAAGTGGTAGTACTTTATTGACATGTGTTTTCCATAGCAATATTGACGGCGGGGTACGTTTTTTCCAGCAGAGAGTGATCATTTTTCTGGCATAGAAAATCAGGAGTCCTATCAGAGTCCTCTCCGCTATCTTGGGGACTAATGCTTCTACTAAGCCTAGAAGGCATATCTGCGGGGTTGGGGCTATATCTATTCCCACCACTTCTTTTATTACAGATATTACTTGTGACCAGTAGTTTTGAATTGCTGGGCAGGACCAGAAGATGTGTATAAAGTCGCCCGGATCCCCAGTACACCTCCAACACTCCGAGGACAGGGAGGTTCTCATTTTATGCATTCTATAGGGGGTAATATATGCCCGGTGTAGTATTTTGTATTGTATGAGGCGGTCACGAAGTGAGACCAGGATTTTGAAGGGGAAGTCCCACATGTCCTCCCAATCCTTGGAGTCCAGTCCCGGGATGTCTTGTGTCCATCGCTGACGGAGCTTTGACAGATCTGGATAGGAAACTCTAAGGAGATGTGCATAGAGGACCGAAGTCGGTTTCCTGGTGCATTCATATCCTGTGACCCTCTCCAGATCGGATTGCACTATTTGCGTGTCATTGGGTAATATTTGGGCTTTAAACGCATGAGACAGTTGCATATAGCGAAATAAATGCGAAGGGGGAACATTATTGTGGCACACTAGATGATTGAAGGGGTGTATTGCCGTGCCGGTGGTGAGGTCAGATATCAGTTTAATGCCACATTTGGCCCATATTTTGGGGTCTGGTAGTGAGTAAAGATGGGGTAAGGTCGGGTTGTTCCATAGGGGGGCGTGTGGGGATACTGCATTCCGTGGGAACTTCTCAAGTCCCAGTCCTGCCCTCCAGGCCCTTAGAGTCGGGTGCATGGAGGTAGTCAAGTCATATGGAGCCTTGGGACCTCGAAGGGGTAAATGTGTTAGGGCCTCCACAGATCGGACCACCGCAGCCTCCAGAACTGCCGCGGGGTTGGACGCGTCCGACACTAGTCACCAAACTGCCGTGACCAGCTGAGCTGCCAGAAAATATTTCTGGCAGTCTGGAAACGCCAACCCCCTTGCGACACTGGACGCATCAGTGTGGACAGTTTAAATCTAGGGGGGTTTGAGCCCCAGAGGAAGGAGGAGAACATTCGGTTCAATTTCGTAAAAAATGAGCAAGGTATCCATTGTGGGGAATTACGGAATAGGTATGTAAATTTAGGTATGATTTTCATTTTAATTAAGTTAATGCGGCCTAATAAGGATAGAGGAAGGTTCTCCCAGGCTTTTAGTTTAGCTTTGACTCCTTGGACCACCGGGTCTAGGTTAAGGGGGATAAAGCTGGATGAGTCTCTCGAGATGCGCACCCCCAAGTACACCATTTCGTCTACCCATTGCAGTTGGAGATCTGGCGGGGCTAGTCTTTTTGCCTCAGGGTCAATAGCTAGTAACTGGGATTTTGTCCAGTTCACCCGTAATCCTGTTATTTTGGAGAATTCCGTCAATACTTGCAGCGCCCCTCTAAGGGAGGAGTCCGTGTCGTTCAGAAAGAGTAGGAGGTCATCCGCGTACAGAGCTACCCTCTCCTCTAGCCACGCTATTTTTAGTCCTTTTATGTGGGGTGAGACCCGCAGTGCCTCCGCCACCGGTTCCATAGCTATTGCGAACAGTGCTGGAGAGAGAGGGCAGCCCTGCCTGGTACCCCTGGACAGTGGGTAGGGGGGAGAGATGTCACCCCCCAGTCTGATGGCTGCCCTCGGGGATTTGTATATAGTTTGCAGCCACCCAATAAAAACGAACGGAAATCCCATCCTCCGCAGAGTTTCCCAGAGAAATGGCCATTCGATCGAATCGAATGCCTTTTCGATATCGAAGGAGGCAACCGTTCTAGTGCCCACGTTATCATGTATGGCGTGCAAGTTGGTGAATAGTCTGCGGAGGTTAATATCCGTTGATTTATTGGCCATGAATCCAGTCTGGTCTGTGTCTATAATGGAGGGCAGAAGTGGGTTGAGTCTAACAGTAATTAATTTAGATAAGGTTTTGAAGTCAATGTTGAGAAGTGCTATGGGCCTGTATGAGGCGCACTGTTTGGGATCTTTATTGGGCTTAAGGATTAGAATAACGTGCGCGTCTGCCATGGATGGTGGGAGCGCTCCCTCCCTCAGACATTGGGTATACAGGTCTGCCAACAGGGGGGCTAGGAGGTCCGCATGAGACCGGTAGAATTCGACGGGTAGACCATCAGGGCCCGGGGCCTTCCCAGTTGCCAATGAGTTAATAATAGCATGTACTTCCTCTGCAGTGATAGGCCTGACCAGATGTGACCTCTCCTCGTCTGAGAGCCACCCCAGGGCCAGGGGGTCCAGGAGAGGTGCCATCTCACCAAGAGTCATATCCTGAGGGAGCGTGGTACTGTATAGTGTCTGATAGAAGGTCTGAAACTCCTTCAGGATACCCTTTTGGGATGTAATAGATTCACCTGTAGGAGAGACCAATTCGGGGATCAGAGTCATAGGGGTGTCGTGATGAGACATCATTGCTAGCAGTCTACCATTTCTATCACCCTGCTCAAAGAATCTCTGTTTGGTGTGGAATAACTCTAAACGTGTGATCTCAGTGAGATGGAGTTGGAGATCTCTTTTTGTGGACTGCAGTCTATCGAAATTGGAGATCGAGGGGTCAGACCCGTAAGTGGCTGATGCCTCTTCAATCTCCCCCTCCAACCGTGTTGTGCTTGCTTGTTGATTTACCTTCACCGCCTTAATTGCTGACATATAGTGTCCTCTAGTAAACGCCTTGAAGGCATCCCAGACTGTGGGAGGAGAGGATGACCCCGCGTTATGTTCCCAAAATTCACGTAATGTTTGTGGGGTCTGCTCTGATATCTCGTCATGGGAGATCCAGTGGGCCCCAAGGCGCCACATGGAGCCACTGCGTTTTTCTCGGGTCATCATAGTGATCTTGAGGGGGGAGTGATCAGAAAGTCCACTAGATAGATAGGTTGCCTCCACTATGTCAGTTAACATAAGTTGATTTGCGAACGCATAATCAATTCTGGAGGAGGTTTTATATGAGGTAGAAAAACATGAGTAAGCTTTAGTCTGGGGATGTAACCACCTCCACACCTCAGTAACCCCTGCCGAGTGTGTCCACCCCAGCAGGTCCCCCGTAGAGGACGGTGATGGTGTGGGCCTGTCAAGATCAGGGGAGAGGGTGTTGTTGAAGTCTCCTAGGATTAACAATTTAGCTGGACAATACGGGGTAATCCTCTCCAAAATAGTGTACAGCACTTCCGGTTTGAAAGGTGGTGGGATATAAACACTTACTATAATATACCTTTGTTGCCAGGCCGTCAATACCACAATTACAAATTTGCCATGGGGGTCTGTATGGACCGCCTCAACTTTACATGGGTAGGATTTATTTAACAGTATTGAGACCCCCCTGGCATATGAGGAATACGTGGCATGGAAAGTTTTATGAACCCAGGGCTTTTTCAAGGCCATCAGTTTGCCACCCATCAAGTGGGTCTCCTGTAGGATCAGTACCTGCGGGTTGTGCGCCTTGACATACTGGAACATCAGTGCCCTTTTAAATTTGGAGTTGAGGCCTCTGACATTTCAGGATATCACCGACATTGTTCCCTGATCACGTGATGTCATGATCCCAGGGGAGAATTGCTAACTTCAGGGTGAACGAGTCCCATCTGAGTCCCACTTGATGAGTGTTTTTAGAGCAAGAGCCAACCGCACATAACACATAGAAACCATAGAAAACAATACAACTTCCCAAGCACTGTGTGCTTTTCCTACCGGTACCTGGACCCCCCAAAAAACACTGGGGATGGGCCGGGAGCCGGTCTATACCCAAAACTGAACTCAACTTTGTAAAGCGGTAACCTGTGAACTAGGCCACACTACAGTCCTCCGCAGCACCGAACAGAAGCCTCGAAGGCCAGATTGGGGGGATGGGTATCCTGTCACGGCAAGAGGGGCCTGGTGACAATTTCTCTAGTTAGATGGAGAGCACCAGGTCTCTGGCTTCTTGTGAACCTACCCAGTCGTGGGGGTTCAATGTGGATCACTCGTCGAGGTACTTTTGAGGTGGCTCCGGTACTTACAGGAAGTTTTAGTAGGATGTAACGGGCAAGGACGTGGGAAATCCGTGCATCTGATATCCTCATGGGATCAGGTCGTCAATGCAAGGTGGTCAGCCAGTCGTCAGCATCTGCTGGGTTATCAAAGAACCGGATTGCTCCAGCATGTTGGACTCGCAGGCGGCTGGGGTAAAGCATGCTATATTTTATGTTCTTATCCCTGAGCCGTCTACGAACATCGTTGAAGGTTTTCCTCTTCCGCTGCAAATCGGCTGAAAAGTCGGGGAAAAGATGAACGGAGGTGTTACCATAACTGAGTGTGGGATGTTTGCGGGCTTCAGAGAGGATCTTGTCCCTGTCCCAATAATTGAGGAAGCGGACCAGAAAAGGTCGGGGGAGGTTCCCCGGGATGGCCCGGCCGGTGGGCACCCGATGGGCCCTTTCAACCACGTAGGTAGGAGGGACGTCTGTGAGGCTCAGGAGGTTTTTAAAGAACTCTTCCGCAAATTCAGCCGGGTGGTCCCCTTCCTCTTTCTCAGGTAGCCCCAGGACCCTGACATTATTGCATCTGAGTCGGTTTTCGGCGTCATCTGATTTTGCGACAAGGGACTGTACCGTGCGCTGCAACTCAGCAATGGAGGAGGCATGCGTGGCGGTAAGATCTTCGGTGGCGGATACTCTGGTCTCAGTTTCAGTCATTCTCCCTCTTATTTTGTCAAGGTCATTCCTGATAAAATTGCACTCCTCAGCAAGATGGTCGATGCGCACAAGCAGTGAGGTCCTACTCCGCTCGATCGCAGCGAGGATCGTGGCTGTACTATCTTGCGACAGCGGGGCCGACTCCTCTGTCGCTGGAACCTCCCCGGGGCCCATCTCCATTTCAGCTAATAAGGCCCAGAGTCGTCCAATCAGTATGGGGTCTGACTGCGCCGAAGAGAGTTGTGGCTGCCGGGGCGATGAGCCGATCCCAGCGGCCCCCGAGTTCTTCTTCCCCTTTCTGGAGGGGGGGACATCTGATGAGTCACTAAAGGGGGCCCCGACAGAGGAGCAGCTCGTGCCCAGATCAGTGACCAGGAGGCAGCCGCGGTCGGCCCAATGGAGCAGTGGGTAATGAGCCAGGGAGAGCACAGTCTAGGCAGGCAGACAGCAATTCCCTGCAGCCCCCCTCTTCACAGCAATCCCCTGAGCAGAGGCAGTCCAGTAAGGGTGGAAAGCTGGGAGTGAGATCAGGAAAGGCCCAAAGCAGGAGGGACCCAGGCAGAAGGATGGCAAAGACACCAGGCCCCTGGGCACCTACACTGGCCCACATAGGCAGTCCCCACCGGTCAGCACACCAGGCCACCGCAGGGAGATGGATGGATGGTGAGGCAGGTGGGGGCAGCAAGAGCCGCGCTCTTGATTTAAGGCCGGGCCGGCCGCGGCGCACTTCTGCGGGGTAGCCGCTCAGGAAACAGTGCCGTCAGGCAGGCTCCACTAGGCCGCAGCGAGCGCCCCCAGCAGACAATCAGAACGAGCCAGGCAGGTGGGGGGGCAGGCAGGTGGGGGGGCAGGCAGGAGGGGGGTGAAACACAGTCTCAAGGACGGATGGCAGTCCCTTACCCCAGGCTGGGATCAGCTCGCTCCGGACATACATAGGCCAGCGTAATAGCTTTATATATACTACGCATGTGTCATGCTATGCCTGCGTCATCCGCCCCTGACGTTCTTTAGTATGATTTGTCCCCGCCCCTTCACTCTTCATTGCGCAGTGGGAGTATACAGAGAAAGATGGCGGAGAGATTATCTGGAACTAGCGCTGAGGAAAGCCCGGAGCCACAACCATCCAGATCCAGGAGGAGATATAAGGCCACCAACATGGCCTTTGAAGAGGTGGTGGAGATGGTGTCCATATTGAGAAGGGAGGACAACGATGGCAAAAAAGGACCGTACACCCGACCCAATATGCGGAAGGACAAAATAATGTCCTCAGTTGTCACCGCTCTTGAACATAAATTTGGCACTAAACGGGCTAAAGAACAATTGAGGAAGCGGTGGTCTGACCTCAAAAGTAGGGAGCCTGAACAATATTGGCGAATAAAGAAGCTGCTTAAAAAAAGTAAGTACTTGTTGTGTGTTCCGAATGAGATACTTAACTTGCATGCTGATCCATATGCTTTTCGTTTATACAGCATCGTTCGTAAAGACCGTTCTTTATATAAAACATGATACTTAGAAAATGACTTTTTTTTTTTCGCCAAATACGATGGTACAGGGTTTGGACATACATTTAGGTCTTGATAATTTGTCGTATTCCAAAAATGTGGTGATGTTGTGTAGATGTGTTGGAAAATATAATGCTTCTTCAAAAATGATTCAGTGTAATGTAAGGACAGGACACAGCAACTGTTTCCACATCTGGACTCACGAGCACTAGTGAACTATGTGACACCAGAGAAAATGTTTGTGGGTAATACACATAGGGGCTCCAGGGGATACTTGAGGTCTCTGCATCTGTGAAACTTGCATGAAAATGTGTATTGTTTGGCATTTTTGGGCAGAGTGAATGTAGATCCTGTCTTCAAAAGTTTTGTTGGAAAAAAATGACAATTGTCCACAACTTCTAAGGAACTTTTCATATTCCTTTTTCAAGACTGAAATATCACTGTGTTTTAACTATACCTTTTGTATAATTCTCATAGGGGAGAAAAGACTCAGACAACAGTCCAAGGATTCCAGGACTCCCCCGAGTCACCAGCCTGAAGCTGAAATTAGCCCAAGCCCCAGCCCAAGACCACACACACCCGACGAGCTGGAGGAAGGAGAGGTGGAGGAAGTGTGCGATATTTGCACCCCACCAAGTGAGTGACTGACACCCCAGCTTAAGTTAATCTATTTAGGCATGCATAGTTTACAAAAATTTTTTTTCCACAAATTTTAGGTGATGTTCTGGTTGTGGAAGGCCAAGCGGCGGAGCCATTTAGCACAGACAGTGCACAAAGACTCATTGGCCAGATAATGCTGTGGACTGGCCAAATTGATCTAATGCGTGAACAAATTGACAGCATGAGAAATCGGCTGGACAGCATGCAACAGGAAATGAAGAACATGATTGATATTTTGGGCAGAATCTAATAACGTTTTGCCTAAAAACATCAATCATGTTCTTCATTTCATTGTCAAGTTTTATTTTTCTAAAATGTTTTAACTTGCTAAATACTAATGTCAAAATTTTGCAGATGCACATGGTGTGTCATCATGTGCTATCTCCCATCGGGGATATCAATGTACTTGTTTTGTGTTTGCAACCCCTTCATCAGAATAATGTTAGTTTGTGAGAGGAACAAAGGGATTGCACACACAAAACACGTCCATTGCTCCCCCATGATGGGAGATAGCACATGCTGACTTGAACCTTTTTTAGTGGAAATTGTGAGCATCTGCAATTTTTTTTGTTTTACATAGGTGACATCACCAGCACCGTTATTAACATGTTGAACTTTGTAAGTTCCTTTTATTTTTTTGTTCTTATGGTTTTTAAAACCCTGTTGTGAAGCACAATTTTTTGAAAGATGTATATTTTAGATTAATATGCCAAAGCTAAAAAAAAAAAAAAATATTGCAAAAAAATATATATATATATAAAAACAGGTTCAAACAAAATGCAACTTTCAATGTGCACACAGTAAAATGTTTTTACTACTACAATGTGTGTGGCTTCTTATTTATCAATAACATTTTTTAGTTTAATTGTGTGGTTACAGTGACAAAGGGCCTTATTAACTAAAGGGAAATGCACTTGCCACTACAAGTGCACTAGGAGACAGACAAAACAGGATGCAAACAGGAATCAAAACAAGAGATTGTTGGCCAAAAGTTTTAATTTTTTTGCTTGAAAAAATTAAAGATCTTGTGGCATTGCAATGGCCCCCCGTCCATTAAAATAATTGACATATCTGTCACGCACTTCACGTGCGGTTTTGGGGGGCCAAGCCAATACGGCCACTTTCCAGGCCTGTGAGTGGTACATCAACACCAAGTCCGGCCTCAGGCCCAACAGAAGATACATATGTTAAAGAATGTTTTCTCAAAAAATTGTGCAGAATGCAGCAAGCAAAGATCACATGATTTATTTTGTATTCAGCTAGATTTATTGCGGAGAGAAACAAACGGAACCGGCTGGCCAGAATCCCAAAGGCATTCTCCACAACTCTTCTTGCTCTGGCCAGCCGGTAATTAAATACACTCCTCTCAGGGGTGAGTGTCCTTTGGGTGAACGGCCTCATCAAGTGCTCGCCGAGAGCAAACGCTTCATCAGCGATAAAAACTGAGGGGTGTCCATCCACATTCTGGTCATCAGGTGGCAATCCCAGGCCACCAGTCTGGAGACGCTGGTACAGCTCGGTCTGTGCAAAAACTCCTCCGTCAGACATCCGGCCGTTCTTCCCCACGTCCACGAACATAAATTCCAATTGTGCAGAGACCACAGCCATCAAAACTACACTATGGAACCCCTTATAGTTGTAGAAATAAGACCCCGAATGGGGTGGTGGCACAATGCGGACATGCTTCCCATCGATCGCCCCGACACAGTTGGGAAAGTCCCAACGGTCAGCGAACTGGGAGGCCACAGTCTGCCATTCCTGTGTGTTTGAAGGAAACTGTGGAGTCAAACAAGAAAAAAAAAAAAGTACTTTTAAACATAACTTGAATATCAGATTACACAAAAACATTATTGAACCACAGCAGTTGAACATTATTAATATGTGTTATTTAAAAAAAAAACAAAAAAAACAAAACAAAGGGCCACTTAGAACATTACTCACCCCCTCTGATGGACCATTGATCAATTTGTATGTGGGGGGAGGGGTACTAATTGGGGCCAAGAACACACCTGACAGTTGCAAACATTTGAGGGGGTGGGGGAGGGGTACTAATTGGGGCCAAGAACACACATGACAGTTGCAAACATTTGAGGGGTTGGGGGAGGGGTACTAATTGGGGCCAAAAACACACCTGACAGTTGCTAACATTTGAGGGGGTGGGGGAGGGGTACTAATTGGGGCCAAGAACACACCTGACAGTTGCAAACATTTCTGGGGGTGGGGGAGGGGTACTAATTAGGGCCAAGAACACACCTGACAGTTGCAAACATTTGAGGGGGTGGGGGAGGGGTACTAATTGGGGCCAAGAACACACCTGACAGTTGCAAACATTTGAGGGGGTGGGGGAGGGGTACTAATTAGGGCCAAGAACACACATGACAGTTGCAAACATTTGAGGGGGTGGGGGAGGGTAAAACAGTACAATGGAGATGACGATATACAATATTCAAAGGACTATAGGCTAGAGGTATAAATGGACCCAGGATTGCATGGTGGGGAGGTTATTGAAGGGAAATATGCATGTAGGGCAAAAAATTATTAACGTAAAAAAACAGCCATGCCTGAAGATAAAGGGGACATTCCCAGCATATTCCAAGCATGGTAATTAGGTAACAAGGACATTCAGACAATACATTAGCAAACATTAAATACATATCATGTAATGTTAAAGGATAAAACTTACCTTCATATAATCCTTCTGCAGGACCTGAATGATGGCAGAACAGGTCTCTGGGATTATGATCCCCAAAGCCTGGGGGGAGATGCCTGTTGAGAACTTCAAGTCCTGAAGACTTCTCCCAGTCGTCAAGTAACGTAAAGTGGCAACTAGCCTCTGCTCTGCAGTGATGGCTTGCCTCATGCAGGTATCCTGCCTGCTGATATAGGGGGTCAGCATAGCCAGCAGACGTTCAAAAACAGGGTCCGTCATCCTGAGAAAATTCCTGAAATCCTCAAGATTATTCTCACGGATCTCACGGAGCAAAGGCATGTGCGAGAATTGGTCACGCTGGCGCAACCAATTCTTCATCCATGAACTCCTCCTCGCCCTGTTCATGGACTGGACTCGGGTCAAAGTATTAACCCCAAGTCCCCACGCAGCACGAACTCGAGAATGAGTACGTCCATGCAACATGGCTTCAAAACGGTCGGCTTGTCAAACAAACAAACTTAGAACAAACGCACCGAAGAACAGCAAGGCCTATGAAGAGCGACCTGAAAATCAGGAATGAGCGGACCAGAACGGCCTGCTAGGCAGGTTACGAACTGACCAACACGCACTGAAAAGCAGATACAAACCTCACAAGCACAAACTGAACCGCAGAAAACGATCGAAATAAGTTGAAGTGTAAAAAGCGCGAATCGTCTCTAACCAAACTTCTACTAACACAAGATAAAAACAAGATTAGCAGAAGGAGCTCAAAGGGTGACGTAGTGGAGCTTGAACTTCCCTTTTCTAGTCCCGTCGTACGTGCTGTACGTCGCCGTGTTCAAAACCATCGGACTTTTGGAGTGATCGTGTGTGTCCAAGTCCGTCCGTTTTTAAGTCCGGCGCACCTAGTGTACAAAGTCCATCGAAAACATCGCCGGACCAAGTATGCCGGAAAGTCCGATCGTTTGTACGCGGCATTAGAAGTCTCATTCCAGGTCAGACTTGCTGACTTCAAGCTCATTAAAACAATACACATTATTACAAGTATAAACACAACTCACAAGGGTTTGCTACCAGAGACAATAGGTGTTTCAACCACTTCCGGACCGCCCACTGTATATATACGTCATTTTTTTGAAGATGGATATCTCGGTAACGGCAGCAGCTGCTGCCACAACCGAGGTATCCATCTTTTCAGCGGGCGGTTCCGTACACGATAATGGTGGTCTCTGCGGCGGGTTCACCGCGAGATCACCGTTTTTGGCGGCGGGAGAGGTGCCACCCCCCCTCCCGCCGCTCTCCCGCACCCTCCGCCGCTTACCGGAGCCTTCGGTAGCGGCGGAGGCGATCGGGTCCTTTCCCTGCTTAGGTATGGAGACGAGTGAGGCCAAGATGGCGCCCACCCGTCTCCATACCATGTGACGGCCGGAGCGACGTCATTACGATGGCTCCGCCCACTTCTCTTAAAGGCACAATTTTTTTTGTGTCATTTTTTTAAACGACTTTTTTTTTTTTTTTTTTTTGCATTTTAGTCTAAATATGAGATCTGAGGACTTTTTGACCCCAGATCTCATATTTAAGAGGACCTGTCATGCTTTTTTCTATTACAAGGGATGTTTACATTCCTTGTAATAGGAATAAAAGTGATCCAAATTTTTTTTTTTTTAAAAACAGTGAAAAAATAAATAAAATAAAATAAATAATACAAAAAAAAAAAAATTTTTTTAAAGCGCCCTGTCCCGACGAACGCATACTTGAGAAGCGCCTGCATATGAAAACGGTGGTCAAACCACACATGTGAGGTATTGCCGCGACCGGTAGAGTGAGAGCAATAATTCTAGCCTTAGACCTCCTCTGTAACGCAAAACATGCAATCTGTAGAATTTTTTAAACGTCGCCTATGGAGATTTTTAAGGGTAAAAGTTTGACGCTATTCCACGAGCGGGCGCAATTTTGAAGCGTGACATGATGGGTATCAATTTACTTGGCGTAACATTATATTTCACAATATAAAAAAAAATTGGGCTAACTTTACTGTTGTCTTATTTTTTTTTTTCAAAAAAGTGAATTTTTTCCAAAAAAAGTGCGCTTAGAAGACCGCTGCGCAAATACGGTGCAAAAAAAGTATTGCAATGACCGCTATTGTATTCTCTAGGATGTTAGAAAAAAAACAATATATAATGTTTGGGGGTTCTAAGTAATTTTCTAGCAAAAAAAACTGTTTTAAACTTGTAAACACCTAAAATCCACAATTAACAATACAAACAGTGATCTCCCCCTCCTCAGCCTAGTAGGCAACAGACTATAGCAGGAGACTTCAGTAGCAGACTGTCCGGCTGCTACATTGGAGACCATGGAACAGGGATCAATGTGACCAGCTCTTTCAATGACATGTATAGTTCAGAATCAAACAAACCAGGAATAGTCTTCATGTATTTCTTTAAGGGATATTTTTGATAAATATTACTGTCCCATCTGAAGTAAACCAAACCATATTCTCAGTGTCCATTAAGTAGTTGTCCATCCTTTTTACTCGGTCACCCTGTGCCCCTAATAGACACAGGGTGACTTACACATAAGAGGGGCATGGGGAGCTGAAGCAAGGGTATCCCAACCTCTCCAAGTGAAGCTGGGTTTCACGGGCCCCCCACACAAAGTGACTCCCATCGCAGTGCCCTATCACTGGTGTCAGTGGGAGAAATGGTGCCCCATCGTTGGTGTTAGTGAAAGAAATAATGCTCCATCATTGGTGTCAGTGAGAATAATAGTGCCCCATTGTTGGTGTCAATTTGAGGAATAGTGCCCCATATTTGTTTATGTAACTGGAGTTTTTTTGGCCTCCAGTTTTCTATGGCTTTGAGATACATAGACAGTATAAATCAGTATTTATTAAATTGGTATGTGTGAATATGATAAACATCCTCTGACTTATGCTCACTGAACTATGCCTCTTAAGCTGAATTCACCATAGCTTTTCATGAAAAAATGGCTGTTGCATCCAAAGCAGATGTACATATGTACATTTTTTTGCGTAAAACATGTCGTTTTATACCACGTTAAGCTTGCTGCTCAAAAAGGTGCATGAGCTACTTTGCTTCATGTAGGTGCAGCCCCACTGAAATTAATGGGCTGCCCTATGCATGCGGTGCGACAACACGCAAAAACATGCACATGTGCAGCACAATTTTGCATGAGTTCAAAAATGCTATCATGTCAATGCAACCTTACTGCATGTCTAACTTGGGCCTTCCCTCTTTGGGGAATTGTTTCTTACACCCATTGGAGAAAGAAACAAATCCCCCAAAGAGGGAAGGCCCAAGTTAGACATGCAGTAAGGTTGCATTGACATGATAGCATTTTTGAACTCATGCTAAATTGTGCTGCACATGTACACGTTTTTGCGTGTTGTCGCACCACATGCATAGGGCAGCCCCTGCTAAGGTAAGCTTTCAAAATAAAATCTGCCAACACCGTAATAACCAGGCCCACTTTAACCACATACACAAAAATCATGCCCTAATTGTAGCCACAATCACAAAATTACTCCCTTCTTTTTAAAATAAGATAAGTTACTTTATTTATTGGTGTGTTAAAACACAGCATAACTTTAGTTTGATGTTACAGACCTCCAGCCATAATAAATAATTAAAATTGAAAACAATACATTCTAAAATCAATAACTAGTACACCTCCATACCTCCCAACTTTTTGAGATGGGAACGAGGGGCACCTATTAGCATAAGTATGTAGGCATAAGACACACCCCCTGCCATGACCCCTTAAAGGAGAATTATACAAAATAATGATTAGTTATGTAGCAAGACCCCCTGGCCTCCTTCAGTCTAATGAGAACCTCCAGGGCCAGAGATAGCTGTCATCCTTCTGTATGTGGTGGGTAGGGATGAGCTTCGAGTTCGAGTCGAACCCATGTTCGACTCGAACATCGCATGTTCGACCGTTCATCAAATTTATTTCTCGCTGATGATTGGCCAAGCATGCAATATGACCCGCATGCTTGGCCAATCATAGCGCCGTCTGTACAGAGAGCCGTAATTGACCAAAGCCAGGGTGGCTTTGGCCAATTATGGCTCAGGGGGTTTAGTACACACCCCACACTATATAAGGCCGCCTACATGGCGGCCTTGTGTAGTGTGCTGCGCCGGCGGAGAGATAGACACAGAGACGGTGTAATTTGATTTAAGTTAGATAGAGTAGGCAGGCGAGTCAGTTAGCTGCACTTACAGTGTATTGTGTATATATATGCATCCTAAGTGTGTTGCGGCAGCAGAAAGATAGACAGAGAGAGAGTGTCATTTGATTTAAGTTAGATAGAGTAGGCAGGCGAGTCAGTTAGCTGCACTTACAGTGTATTGTGTAAATATATGCATCCTAAGTGTTTTATATATATATATATATATATATATTAGCTGGATCCGTTCCTGTTATTCTCTTCCTACTGATAGGCAGGCATGTGTTTTTACAGTATTTACACCTGAAGAAAATTGCTGGTGTTCTTCTGATCCTATTAGTCCTATTAGCTACAGTATTTACAGTTAGTGTAGTGCGTTCTATGCACAGTGTGCACCTAAAGCTATCTGAAGAAAATTGGTGGTGTTCTTCTGATCCTATTAGTACTACAGGCAGCTGCAGTATTTACAGTTAGTGTAGTGCGTCCTCTGCACAGTGTGCACTTAAAGCTACCTGAAGAAAATTGGTGGTGTTCTTCTGATCCTATTAGTACCGCAGGCAGCTGCAGTATTTACAGTTAGTGTAGTGCATCCTCTGCACAGAGGCACCTAAAGCTACCTGAAGAAAATTGGTGGTGTTCTTCTCATCCTATTAGTACCGCAGGCAGCTGCAGTATTTACAAGTTAGTGTAGTGCGTCCTCTGCACAGTGTGCACCTAAAGCTACCTGAAGAAAATTGGTGGTGTTCTTCTGATCCAATTAGTACCGCAGGCAGTTGCAGTATTTACAGTTAGTGTAGTGCGTCCTCTGTACAGTGTGCACCTAAAGCTACCTGAAGAAAATTGGTGGTGTTCTTCTGATCCTATTAGTACTGCAGGCAGGCAGCTGCAGTATTTACAGTTAGTGTAGTGCGTCCTCTGCACAGTGTGTACCTAAAGCTACCTGAAGAAAATTGGTGGTGTTCTTCTGATCCTATTAGTACCACAGGCAGCTGCAGTATTTACAAGTTAGTGTAGTGCGTCCTCTGCATAGTGTGCACCTACAGCTACCTGAAGAAAATTGGTGGTGTTCTTCTGATCCTATTAGTACCGCAGGCAGCTGCAGTATTTACAGTTAGTGTAGTGTGTCCTCTGCACAGTGTGCACCTAAAGCTACCTGAAGAAAATTGGTGGTGTTCTTCTGATCCTATTAGTACAGCAGGCAGCTGCAGTATTTACAGTTAGTGTAGTGCGTCCTCTGCACAATGTGCACCTAAAGCTACCCGAAGAAAATTGGTGGTGTTCTTCTGATCCTACTAGTACCGCAGGCAGCTGCAGTATTTACAGTTAGTGTAGGGCGTCCTCTGCACAGTGTGCACCTAAAGCTACCTGAAGAAAATTGGTGGTGTTCTTCTGATCCTACTAGTACCGCAGGCAGCTGCAGTATTTACAGTTAGTGTAGTGCGTCCTCTGCACAGTGTGCACCTAAAGCTACCTGAAGACAATTGCTGTTGTTCTGATCCTATTAGTACCACAGGCAGGCAGCTGCAGTATTTACAGTTAGTGTACTGTGTCCTCTGCACAGTGTGCACCTAAAGCTACCTGAAGACAACTGCTGTTGTTCTGATCCTATTAATACCACAGGCAGGCAGCTACAGTATTTACAGTTAGTGTAGTGCGTCCTCTGCACAGTGTGCACCTAAAGCTACCTGAAGAAAATTTGTGGTTTTCTTCTGATCCTATTAGTACCACAGGCAGGCAGCTGCAGTATTTACAGTTAGTGTACTGTCTCCTCTGCACAGTGTGCACCTAAAGCTACCTGAAGAAAATTGGCGGTGTTCTTCTGATCCTATTAGTACCGCAGGCAGGCAGCTGCAGTATTTACAGTTAGTGTACTGCGTCCTCTGCACAGTGTGCACCTAAAGCTACCTAAAGACAATTGCTGTTGTTCTGATCCTATTAATACCACAGGCAGGCAGCTACACTTCTTAAAGTTAGTGTACTGTGTCCTATGCACAGTGTGCACCTAAAGCTACCTGAAGACAATTGCTGGTGTTCTCATACTAATAATACTACAGACAGGCAGTTGATTCTGCTAGCTGCAGTATCATTATATACAGTTGCAATAAAAAGTATGTGAACCCCTTTGGAATGATATGGATTTCTTAACAGATTGGTCATTAAAGGTGATCTGATCTTCAAGTCACAACAATAGGCAATCACAGTCTGCTTAAACTAATAACAAACAAAGAGTTAAATGTTACCATGTATTTATTGAACACACCATGTAAACATTCACAGTGCAGGTGGAAAAAGTATGTGAACCCTTGGATTTAATAACTGGTTGAACCTCCTTTGGCAGCAATAACTTCAACCAAACGTTTCCTGTAGTTGCAGATCAGATGTGCACAACGGTCAGGAGTAATTCTTGACCATTCCTCTTTACAGAACTGTTTCAGTTCAACAATATTCTTGGGATGTCTGGTGTGAATCTGTTTCTTGAGGTCATGCCACAGCATCTCAATCGAGTTGAGGTCAGGACTCTGACTGGGCCACTCCAGAAGGCGTATTTTCTTCTGTTTAAGCCATTCTGTTGTTGATTTACTTCTATGCTTTGGGTTGTTATCCTGTTGCAACACCCATCTTTGGTTGAGCTTCAGCTGTTGGACAGATGGCCTTACGTTCTCCTGCAAAATGTCTTGATAAACTTGGGAATTCATTTTTCCTTCGATATTAGCAATCTGTCCAGGCCCTGATGCAGCAAAGCAGCCCCAAACCATGATGCCCCCACCACCATACTTCACAGTTGGGATGAGGTGTTGATGTTGGTGTGCTGTGCCTCTAATGCCCCGTACACACGGTCGGACTTTGTTCGGACATTCCGACAACAAAATCCTAGGATTTTTTCCAACGGATGTTGGCTCAAACTTGTCTTGCATACACACGGTCACACAAAGTTGTCGGAAAATCCGATCGTTCTAAACGCGGTGACGTAAAACGCGGTGACGTAAAACACGTACGTCGGGACTATAAACGGGGCAGTGGCCAATAGCTTTCATCTCTTTATTTATTCTGAGCATGCGTGGCACTTTGTCCGTCGGATTTGTGTACACACGATCAGAATTTCCGACAACGGATTTTGTTGTTGGAAAATTTTATATCCTGCTCTCAAACTTTGTGTGTCGGAAAATCCGATGGAAAATGTGTGATGGAGCCTACACACGGTCAGAATTTCCGACAACAAGGTCCTATCACACATTTTCCATCGGAAAATCCGACCGTGTGTACAGGGCATTAGTGTTGTGTGTTTCTTCCAAACAACTCAACTTTGGTTTCATCTGTCCACAGAATATTTTGCCAGTACTGCTGTGGAACATCCAAGTGCTCTTGTGCAAGCTGTAAACGTGCAGCAATGTTTTTTTTTGGACAGCAGTGGCTTCCTCTGTGGTATCCTCCCATGAAATCTATTCTTGTTTAGTGTTTTACGTATCGTAGATTCACTAACAGGGATGTTAGCATATGCCAGAGACTTTTGTAAGTCTTTAGCTGACACTCTAGGATTCTTCTTCACCTCATTGAGCAGTCTGCGCTTTGCTCTTGCAGTCATCTTTACAGGACGCCCATTCCTAGGGAGAGTAGCAGCAGAGCTAAACTTTCTCCATTTATAGACAATTTGTCTTACTGTGGACTGATGAACAGCAAGGCTTTTGGAGATACTTTTATAACCCTTTCCAGCTTTATGCAAGTCAACAGTTCTTAATCGTAGGTCTTCTGAGAGCTTTTTTGTGTGAGGCATCATTCACATAAGGCAATGCTTCTTGTGAAAAGCAAACCCAGAACTGGTGTGTGTTTTTTATAGGGCAGGGCAGCTGTAACCAACACCTCCAATCTCATCTCATTGATTGGACTCCAGTTGGCTGACACCTCACTCCAATTTGCTCTTGGAGATCTCATTAGTCTAGAGGTTCACATACTTTTTCCACCTGCACTGTGAATGGTGTGTTCAATAAAAACATGGTAACATTTAATTCTTTGTGTGTTATTAGTTTAAGCAGACTGTGATTGTCTATTGTTGAGACTTAGATGAAGATCAGATCACATTTTATGACCAATTTGTGCAGAAATCCATATCATTCCAAAAGGGTTCACATACTTTTTATTGCAACTGTATATACATCCCAGCTTTGTGCAGCTACATCTCACTGCAGGCCATTAGTATGTGTGGAAGGCCAACGAGGAGAGGCAGACAGTCACAAGCCAATAAAAGAGGGCAAGCAGGCAACAGTGCTGGTCGTGGAGACGGTGCATCCTCATCAGCACATGGCCGTGGGACACGCTTGTCCTTTTTTTCGACAGCTGGCCATGTTGAGCCGCAACATGCAGAAGACTTGGTAGAGTGGATGACCAAGCCGTCCTCATCCTCCTCATCCTCTCTCACCCAGGCTCAGGGTACTTTGGCTGGCAAAACAGCTGCCAACGCAGCCTCTTCCCTCGGCACAAAGGTATCAGTCACTCCTTCCCTAGCCCCACCATGTCCTCCTGAGGAGTCCCCCAAACTGTTTGACCACAGTGTTGGGTACATGCTCCAGGAGGATGCCCAGCGTTTTGAAGGCTCTGATGATGGTACCCAGCTAGAGGAAGGCAGTAACGTGAGCCCAGAGAGAGGGGGTGCCCAAGAAGGACAGCAATCTGGCAGTTATGTTCCCCCAGCCTGCAGCATACTGCTAGCTTTGCTCCAGTGATGAGGAGGGAGGGGATGATGAGGTCACTGAACCTACGTGGGTGCCTGATAGGAGAGAGGAGGAGGAGGAGGCACATCTCCAACGAGGCAGGATGCCCTCCAGGGGCCAGCTTAAGGGCAGCACACCGAATGCATCACACCGCAGAGTTCCGCATGTGCAGGGCGCTGTTGTCTCTGCGCGTTATTCCAAAAGTTCTTTGGTGTGGGCCTTTTTTGAGACGAGTGCATCAGATCCCACCGCTGCTATTTGCAACATATGTCTCAAGCGTATCTCTCGTGGCCAAAACATCACCCGCTTGGGCACTACATGCTCGACCAGACATATATCGACCTGCCATGCAGTTAGTTGGCAAGTGTACCTAAAAGACCCACACCAAAGAATAAAGCGGACCTCTCCTTGCTCCTCATCAGCTGGGATCTCCAACCCCACTATACCTTCAGTCCTCTCTGAAACCTGCACTGAGAGGAATGAAGATGTAGAATTAGGTGTGTCACAGCCAAGTACTTGCGGGCAATCTGCTATCGGTACACCGACGTCAGATTGTACCAGGCAAGTTTCCCGTCCCCAGCTGCTACACTGCCAAAAGAAGTTTGCTCCCAGCCATCCACATGCCCAGCGGTTGAATGCTAGCTTGGCTAAATTGCTAGCACTTCAACTGCTGCCTTTTAAGTTGGTAGACTCTGCCCCCTTCTGTGAGTTTGTGGAATGTGCGGTTCCTCAGTGGCAGGTTCCCAAATGCCACTTTTTCTCATGGAAGGCGATTACGGCTCTCTACCGGCATGTGGAAGGCAATGTCTTGGCCTCGCTGGACAGGGTGGTCAGTGGTAAGGTGCATATTACCGCTGATTCATGGTTCAGCAGGCATGTACAGGGACGTTACCTATCTTTCACCGCACACTGGGTGACTCTTCTGGCAGCTGGGAAGGACAGGGTGCAGTAGTGTTGGAGGTTGTTCCGCCACCACGCCTCCAAAATTCTACTACTGGTGATTCTGCCACACCTCTCTCCTCCACCCCCTCCTCTTCTTCTTCCTCCATGGCCTCTTCCTGTGCTGATTTGTCCTCGGAACTAGCGGTACTCTGTAGGCGTTCAAGGGGCTATGCAAGCACGCAGGCAAAAAGATGCCATGTGGTGCTTGAGCTGGTGTGCTTGGGGGACAGGAGGCACACTAGGGCAGAGATTCCATCAGCTCTACAAGGGGCAGGTTCAGAGGTGGTTGACGCCACGCCAGCTTAAGCCAGGTATGGTGGTTTGCGACAATGGCACCAACCGCCTCTCCGCCCTCCGACAGGGACAACTGACCCATGTGCCCTGTTTCGCTCACGTCCTTAACTTGGTAGTGCAGCGGTTCTTGGGCAGGTACGCGGGCCTACAGGATATCCTGAGGCAGGCCAGGAAAGTCTGTGTGCATTTCCACAGGGCATATAATGTCAGTGCTCAGCTGGCTGACTTCCAAAAGGAATTTAACCTGCCCAAGAACCGCCTAATCTGTGACATGCCCACCAGGTGGAACTCAATGTTGGCCATGCTGCAGCAGCTGCATATGCAGCAGAGGACCATCAATGAGTGACTATACGACTTTGGCACCAGCACAGGGTCAGGGGACCTTGTTTTTTTTTCCCCACGCCAGTGGACTAGGATCAGGGATGCATGCACTGCCCTGTCACCATTTGAGGAGGCCACAAGGATGATGAGCAGTGACAGTGCATGCATCAGTGACACTGTCCCTCTTGTCCACCTGTTGGAGCACACGCTGCGTGGAATAATGGAGAGGGCACTTGAGGCAGAACAGAGGGAGGAAAAGGAGGACTTCCTTACCTCTCAAGGCCCCCTTTATCCAGACAGTGTTCCTGCGTGCCCGCCGATCACACAGGAAGAGGATGAGGAGGATTGTGTCAGCATGGAGGTGGAGCCTGGCACTCAGCATCAGCAGCAGTCTTCAAGGGATCATTTACAGTCCGAAGAAACCCATGGACTTGTACGTGGCTGGGAGGAGGTGGCTGAGGATCATGTCGTCCTTATGACCCAGAGGACTCTGGACCGAATGCCTCAGCAAACCTACGCTGCATGGCCTCCCTGATCCTGCAAAGCCTGCGGAAGGATCCTCGTATTCGTGGTATCAAGGGGAGGGATAATTACTGGCTGGCAACCCTCCTTGATCCACGTTACAAGGGTAAGGTTGCGGACCTTTTCTTGCTGTCGCAGAGGGAGCAGAGGATGAAACATCTTCAGGAGGCCTTGCAGAAAGGTTTGTGCAACGCGTTTCCAGAGCCTGGGAGGTTACAATTTCCTGGTCCTCCTGGACAACGTGTTGCTGAGGCTTCCGTCAGTCACGGAAGGAGGGGTGGAGAAGGTGGTTGGGTTACTGGGTCTTGAGGATGGATCACTGGCCAGAGCTTGCACAGTATGCAATTGAGCTACTGGCCTGTCCTGCATCCAGCGTTCTTTTGGAACGCACATTCAGTGCTGCTGGAGGCTTTGTAACCAATCACAGGGTGCACCTGTCTACCGAATCAGTCGATCGGCTGACCTTCATAAAAATGAATCAGTCTTGGATCACCAGCTACCAAGCACCTGATGCTGATGTAACCGATTGATTTTTTTTAAATATGAGATCCCTTCAAGACTGCCTATGCTGATGCTGAGTGACTATCCTGTTATGCTGAGTCACAATCCTCTTCCTCCTCAATTTTCATGCTGATAGCTGGCAAGAACATTTTTTGTTCTGGGCACTGCCACCAGTGGCCAAGGCCCAATTTTTCTGCCCCTGTTTAACAGGGGTGTGTAATTACAATTTTTGATGCAATACTTTGCATCAGGGCTCATTCCTGTGCTCCAACTATAGTATCTGTGAGGGGTTGCAGTGTTGTGGCACCAGCACCAGTGCCCAAGGCCCAATTTTTCAGCCCCTGTTTAACAGGGGTGTAAAATTAAAATTTTTGATGCAATACTTTGCAGTAGGGCTCATTCCTGCGCTCCAACTATAGCATCTGTGAGGGGTTGCAGTGTTGTGGCAATTTTTATGCCCCTGTTTAACAGGGGCGTGTAATTACAATTTTTGATGCAATACTTTTCAGCAGGGCTCATTCCTGCACTCCAACTAGAGTATCTGTGAGGGGTTGCAGTGTTATGGCACCAGCACCAGTGCCCAAGGCCCAATTTTTCAGCCCCTGTTTAACAGGGGTGTGTAATTACAATTTTTGATGCAATACTTTGCAGCAGGGCTCATTCCTGCGCTCCAACTATAGCATCTGTGAGGGGTTGCAGTGTTGTGGCACCAATTTTTCAGCCCCTGTTCAACAGGGATGTGTAATTACAATTCTTGATCTAATATTTCACAGCAGGGCCCACTCCTGCGCCCACCAAGAGTAACTGTGAGGGCTTACAGTGTTGTGGCAACACCACCACCACCATCACCACCAAAGGCCCAATTTTTCTGCCCCTGTTCAGCAGGTGCATGTAATTACTATTCTTGATATAATATTTCACAGCACGGCCCGTTCCTGCGCCCACCAAAAGTAACTGTGAGGGCTTACAGTGTTGTGGCAACACCAAAACCTAAGGCCCCAATTTCTGCAGAGTATATAGGACAGGCCTCTACTTTCAAACATCCGACTTACAAATGACTCCTACTTGCAAACGTAAGGAGACAACAGGAAGTGAGATGAAATCTATCCCTAGGAAGGGAAATTTTCTCCTGTAAGAGTTAATATGGGATGTGTCTCCTCTTCACTGATGCTTTATCACCAATCCTTGTTTCACTAAAAACCCCAAATTTTCAGAAAAAATTTGTCATTGGGACAGAAAGTGAGGTGAAATCTTCTGAAGAGGTGCACAAACAGCAAAACAAATGTTACAGGGGTGATAACCCTTCCCTATGTTTTCCAAAAAGCTTAAAATTAGATTTTTTGGGTGGAGATACACTATAAAAATGTACCAGTTCAAAATTACAAACAGATTCTACTTAACAACAAACCTACAGTCCCTGTCTTGTTTGCACCACCTGTATACTGCTGTTCATAGTATATAGGGCCTGGGGACCCCACGCCTTTCCTTTTTTTAATTTGGGTGCGGGTTTCCCCTTAATACCCATACAAGACTCAAAGGGCCTGGTAATGGACTGGTGGGTGGGGGGTACCCATGCCATTTGTCTCACTGATTTTCATCCATATTGCCGGGACCCGACATTACATTAAAGCCGCAAGCAGTTTTAAATTACTTTTATTCCTTTAAAAATGTCATTTTGTGCACGGACTGTTCTAAGCACGGGAAACATGCGCCACTTTACAGGCATACTATTGACACCCCCTAGGTACGATATTTAAAGGAATATTTCACCTTTTTTTTACTTTAAGCATCATTAAAATGACTGCTCCCGAAAAAACGGCCGTTTTTAAAACTTTTTTTTGCATTGATACATGTCCACTGGGGCAGGATCCGAGTCCCCAAACCGTTTTTAGGACAATAACTTGCATATTAGCCTTTAAAATTAGCACTTTTGATTTTGAAAGTTCGAGTCCCATAGACTTTAATGGGGTTTAAAGTTCGCGCAAACTTTCGGTCCGTTCGCAGGTTCTGGTGCGAACGGAACCGGGGGGTGTTCGGCTCATCCCTAGTGGTGGGTTGTAAGGCATAGTGGGTGTAATGCAAGGTAGATTCATTGGGCGCCAGATACTTCTTAAATGGAAAGAGATTTTTATTCCCCTTGAACAGAACTTTGGGAGAGAGGGTTAGGGCCAGGACACTCTTAGGTAGTTGCAATGTTAATAGACTTCGAGGACAGCCATGCTGTCTCCTATGGCAACAGTCTTTAACAGTTTCTAACACAAGGTGTAACAGTTCCTTCACTTTCACTACAATCACTTCTTGTAGTTCTTTAGCCCACTGAGATCCCAGTCTCTCTCACTAGACTAGATGATTCACTGCCACTGAATCCCGTGAGCTCCTCCAATCTTCACTGTAGTATCTTCCTCAAGTGTCGCCCCCGCTTCTCTGCTGGGTCCCTAGCTTGGCACTCAATATACTTCTCAGGCTTCACCCTACTGGCCTGTTCAGTCCCTGGCTTGACACATAAGGCTGCTCTGCAAGTGTCACCTCCACTGGCTGGGTCCCTGGCTTGATACCCACTGAAGTTTCCAGATTCTTCATTGTCCCCGGTTGGTGAGAATTCTCCTCCAGTACTTGCGTGAGCTACTTACTGTGGTCCCTGATAAAAAGGCCCCTTGGTGGCGACAGCTTCCCCTCTACCTCCAACCATGGCAGGTTCTCCGGACGGCAGAACCATCACTTCTGGTTGGTCTGCAAGCCGCAATTCCAACCCTGCACGCTACTCTCTTGCTTCTGCATAGGCCCTCAGACAGCCTAGCAGCCAGATGTGCCCAGGATAGGCCCAAACTCCAGCCTAGCAGCCCCGGCAATACAACACACGTCCACCCAGACAGGTGGCACAGAACACTGATCACCTGACTCCACCCAAATATATAGGTTCTCCGAGCAGGCCAAGGGATTTAAGAAAATCCCTGTCTATTGGCTGGGATACCCCATATACCCATAATCTGACCTTGCATTGCCCTTCTTGTATCTAATGTCACGAGGTACCCGGCCACCTAGCGGCAAAAGAGAGAAGCGCAGCAATTACAGACTTATGCCCCATACACACGATCAGTTTTTCCGACAACAAAACCGTGGATTTTTTTCCCAAGGATGTTGGCTCAAACTTGTCTTGCATACACACGATCACACAAATGTTGTCGGAAATTCCGAACGTCAAGAACGCGGTGACGTACAACACGTATGACAGGACTATAAAAAGGAAGTTCAATAGCCAGTGCGCCACCTCCTTCTGCTCGTGTTTATCTCGTGTTCGTAGAGTTCGTGCTGTGCTTGGGCTTGGTGTTGGAGTTCTTGCTTTGGCCCAAGTCCAGTCCATGAACAGGGCGAGGAGGAGTTCATGGACGAAGAATTGGTTGCTCCAGCGTGACCAATTCTCGCACATGCCTTTGTTGCGGGAGATCCAGGAGAATAATCCTGATGATTTCAGGAATTATCACCGGATGACGGACCCTCTTTTTCACCATCTGTTGGCTTTGCTGTCCACTTATATTACCAAGCAGGACACCTGCATGCGGCAAGCCATCACTCCCGAGCAGAGGCTCGTCGCCACCTTGCGGTACTTGACGATGGGGAGAAGTCTCCAGGATATTAAGTTCACGACTGGAATCTCCCCCCAGGCTCTGGGAATCACTATTCCAGAGACCTGTTCTGCCATAATTCATGTCCTGCAGAAGGACTATATTAAGGTAAGTTTTATCCTTTAACATCACATTCTATGTATTTAATGTTTGCTAATGTATTGTATTTATTTAATCATTCCTTAATTACCACAATTGTAATTATGCTGTGAATGTCCTCTGTCCTCATGCATGCTGGAAGCTTTTAATGCTCCTTTTTTTTCCTTCATGCATATTTGCCTTCACTAACCTCCCCAGCATGCTATCCTGGGCCCATACACACCTAGCCTAGTCACTTAACAATGTATTTTGTCAGCTCCATTGTAGTTCTTACCTTAACCACTTGCTGCCCGCCCACCATCAGGGGGCGCGCGCGTGCCCGCTGCGTCACTTGGGTCCCGGTGCGCATGCCCCGCGGCCTCAATGTCCGCCGGGCACCCGCGATTGCCCGGTAACCGAGCAGGACCGTGGATCTGTGTGTGTAAACACACAGATCCACGTCCTGTCAGATGGGAGGAGACCGATGGTGTGTTCCTTGTACAGAGGAACACTGATCGGTCTCCTCCCCTTGTGAATCCCCTCCCCCCACAGTTAGAATCACTCCTTAGGAACACATTTAACCCTACAGCGCCCCCTATCAATGCATTAATCAATGCATTTTTATAGCACGGATAGCTGTATAAATGTGAATGGTCCCAAAAATGTGTCAAAATTGTCCGATGTGTCCGCCGCAATATCGCAGTCACGATAAAAATCGCAGATCGCCACCATACTAGTAAAAAAAAAATAATAATAAAAATCTATCCCCTTATTTTGTAGACGCTATAACTTTTGCGCAAACCAATAAATATACGCTTATTGCGATATTTTTTACCAAAAATATGTAGAAGAATACATATCGGCCTAAACTGTGGAAAAATGTTGTTTAAAAAAAATTTGAATATTTATTATAGCAAAAAGTAAAAAATATTGTGTTTTTTTCAAACTTGTCACTCTTGTTTTGTTTATAGCGCAAGAAATAAAAACCGCAGGGGTGATCAAATACCACCAAAAGAAAGCTCTATTAGTGGGGAAAAAATTATAAAAATCTCATTTGGGGACAGTGTTGTATGACTGCGCAATTGTTATTCAAAGTGTGACAGTGCTAAAAGCTGAAAATTGGCTTGGGCAGGAGGGGGGTGAAAATGCCCTGTATGGAAGTGGTTAAACACCCCCTAAAATGTGTATAAATGTTTTATTGTTGTCCTTAAATTCAGGTAGAGTGCAAGAGGATTTTTTTGGGGGGCCCAAACTCATTTGGAACCCTCCCCCCAACCGCTAAGTCAGCCAATACCAATACTCTATCTACTGACTTTGCCAAACCCATACACACTATACCTACCACTTTTGTATTAATATTTATGGATGAATTCACCCAAGCATGTAGTGCAAGGGCCTGCCTGAATACTTTCAAATAGTATGGTTTTAAGTTTTGTTCTCCTATTATCTTGATAGGTAATTGCAGAATGTAAAAATGTGCATCAATTTGTACAGTGTGTATTCATAATTTAGTATTATGACACTTCTTACCTGTCCAGTGGGCTGCCAATAGTGTAAGAAAGGAGGGGCTGGCCAAAGCAACACACATTATTTATGCATTCAGCTTTAAATAAAGTGGAGACGGTTAACTGTTCAAAACATCCCCCCGCCTAAAATTTATACACCGGGCCATCAGAGGGGGTGAGGAATCTGATAAGTGGACATTATACTTTTGACTTTAAAAACTAATTTCAAGAAATGTTCTTCTTATGTTGGCCAAGAATGTTTGTGTCTAATCTGCTTGCAATGTTATGTGCAAAAGTACTATTTTTTTTCTTGTTTGACTCCAGTTTCCTTCAAACCCACAGGAATGGCAGACTGTGGCTTCCCAGTTTGCCCAGCAGTGGGACTTCCCCAATAGATGGGAAGCACGTTCGCATCGTCCCACCCCCCGACTCGGGGTCAAACTATTATAATTATAAGGGATATAATAGTATTGTGTTGTTGGCGGAGGTGTCGGCGACTTACGAGTTCCTGTATGTGGACGTGGGGAAAAATGGCCGGATGGTGGAGTCATCTCCCAGACGGAGTTCTTCAGATGGCTCCAGAATGGCAGCTTGAAGTTGCCACCTCCTGAAAATAATGCGGAAGGACTCCCATTCATCTTCGTTGCAGATGAAGAGTTTGCGCTGGGGGACCATCTTCTGCGGCCATTCCCGATGAGGACCCTCACCCCGGACCAGAGGGTTTCTAATTACCGGCTGGCCATAGCCAAAATAGTGGTTGAAAATGCCTTTGCAATAATGGCCAGCCGGTTCCGCCTATTTTTCACAGCTATCAACATGGCGGAATATAAAATCAATCACATCATTCTTGCATGATGCATATTACATAACGTTGTGCGAAAAAAAATGCATCAAACTATGTGGCTTCAGTTGGGACTGAGGCCGGCTTATTACCTGATCAAAGAACTCTGACGGCTCTTGAACCTGGACGTCCTGGCTTGCCCCCCCAAATCGCCCACGAAGTTCGCCAAAAGTGTCTAGAGTACTTTGCGGGTAGGGGGGCCATTGATATGCCAGAGAATCTATAAACATGTTTAAAATAAATTTTTTTTTTTTTAGAAACTGAACTCATATTTCATTTAATTTACTGCTTGTGTTTCTTATCTGTCTCCTAGATTCTTCAATGGCCTTTTATTTTTGGCCATTTTCTTCAATAGTCCAAACGTAACTTATTTGATACATAAGGTGACAATCTCTTCTTCAGCTATTATGTTGTGGGTCTGCTACACACACACCTTGTTTTTGTTGTTAATGTACAGTGGGGACGGAAAGTATTCAGACCCCCTTACATTTTTCACTCTTTGTTATATTGCAGCCATTTGCTAAAATCATTTAAGTTCATTTTTTCCTCATTAATGTACACACAGCACCCCATATTGACAAAAAAACACAGAATTGTTGAAATTTTTGCAGATTTATTAAAAAAGAAAAACTGAAATATCACATGGTCCTAAGTATTCAGACCCTTTGCTCAGTATTTAGTAGAAGCACCCTTTTGATCTAATACAGCCATGAGTCTTTTTGGGAAAGATGCAACAAATTTTTCACACCTGGATTTGGGGATTCTCTGCCATTCCTCCTTGCAGATCCTCTCCAGTTCTGTCAGGTTGAATGGTAAACGTTGGTGGACAGACATTTTTAGGTCTCTCCAGAGATGCTCAATTGGGTTGAGTCAGAACAGTCTGGGCCATTCAAGAACAGTCACTGAGTTGTTGTGAAGCCACTCCTTCGTTATTTTAGCTGTGTGCTTAGGGTCATTGTCTTGTTGGAAGGTAAACCCTCGGCCCAGTCTGAGGTCCTGAGCATTCTGGAGAAGATTTTCATCCAGGATATCCCTGCACTTGGCCGCATTCATCTTTCCCTCGATTGCAACCAGTCGTCCTGTCCCTGCAGCTGAAAAACACCCCCACAGCATAATGCTGCCACCACCATGCTTCACTGTTGGGACTGTATTGGCCAGGTGATGAGCAGTGCCTGGTTTTCTCCACACATACCGCTTAGAATTAAGGCCAAAAAGTTCTATCTTGTCTCGTCAGATCAAAGAATCTTATTTCTCACCATCTTGGAGTCCTTCAGGTGTTTTTTTTTAGCAAACTCCATGCAGCTTTCATGCGTCTTGCACTGAGGAGAGGCTTCCGTCGGGCCACTCTGCAATAAAGCCCCGACTGGTGGAGGGCTGCAGTGATGGTTGACTTTCTACAACTGTCTCCCATCTCCTGACTGCATCTCTGGAGCTCAGCCACAGTGATCTTTGGGTTCTTTACCTCTCTCACCAAGGCTATTCTCACCCGATAGCTCAGTTTGACCTTAAGTGCAGCAGAAATATTTTTGTAACCTTGGCCAGATCTGTGCCTTGCCACAATTCTGTCTCTGAGCTCTTCAGGCAGTTCCTTTGACCTCATGCTTCTCATTTGCTCTGACATGCACTGTGAGCTGTAAGGTCTTATATAGACAGGTGTGTGGCTTTCCTAATCAAGTCCAATCAGTATAATCAAACACAGCTGGACTCAAATGAAGGTGTAGAACCATCTCAAGGATGATCAGAAGAAATGGACAGCACCTGAGTTAAATACATGAGTGTCACAGCAAAGGGTCTGAATACTTAGGACCATGGGATATTTCAGTTTTTCTTTTTTAATAAATCTGCAAAAATGTCAACAATTCTGTGTTTTTCTGTCAATATGGGGTACTGTGTGTACATTAATGAGGAAAAAAAATGAACTTAAATGATTTTAGCAAATGGCTGCAATATAACAAAGAGTGAAAAATTTAAGGGGGTCTGAATACTTTCCATCCCCACTGTATGTAATGCATGAATGATAAAAATAATCATCCTTTTCAACTCCATGAATTAATTGCTTGCAGTCCCTAAAATGGCCTGATTGGGACAAATTTTAGAGCACTGTAGGGGTTATTTACTAAAGGCAAATCCACTTTGCACTACAAGTGCACTGCAAGTGCACTTGAAAGTGCACTGAAACTGCACTGAAAGTGCACTTGTAGTGCAAAGTGGATTTGCCTTTAGTAAATAACCCCCATTGCCACTGTAACTACACAAACTTACTCCAAAAACTGGTATTGAGCATTGAAAGAAGAAGTCACACATTGTTGAGTATAAAACATTTTACTCCAAGCACATTCACATGTGCGTTATAAAAGGTTTTTTTAACAAACCAACATTGGGTTTGTAACTTTTATGTTTGACAGTGGATACAGCCTTTTTTGGGTCTAAACAGGCATGTTTAAAACATAACATACACATCTCCAACTCAGGAACTTACAAAGTTCAACTTTGATAAAGTGAAGGCAATAAGAGACATTAGTATGTCAAAAATGTGTTGATTTTGCCTTCATCAGATGGGGTGATGTCACCCCTGTAAAAGCCAAATTTTGAAGATGCACACAAATTGGGAGTCAAAATGTGGATTTCCCTCCTGATCCCATGCCTAATGTCAACATGTGCTAGCTCCCATCATGGGGGATCAATGAACGTGTTTCGGGGTTGCAACCCCTTCCTCTCATCTACTTTAGTTGCGAGGAAGGGGTTGCACCCACAAAATGCATACATTGATATCCCGTGATGGCAGATATCACATGTTGACACACTGTGTGCATCTTCAAAATTTGGCTTTCAAATTACTTTAACCACTTCAGCCCCGGACCATTTGGCTGGCAAAAGACCAGAGCACTTTTTGCGATTCAGCACTGTGTCGCTTTAACTGCGGTTTTTATTTTTTGCGCTATAAACAAAAAAATAGCGACAATTTAGAAAAAAACACATTATTTTTTACTTTTTGCTATAATAAATATCCCCAAAAAATATATAAAAAAAACATTTTTTTTCCTCAGTTTAGATCAATACGGATTCTTCTACATATTTTTGGTAAAAAAAATAGCATAGTTTATTGATTGGTTTGCACAAAACTTATAGCATCTACAATATAGGGGATAGTTTTATGGCATTTTTATTAATAATTTTTTTTTTAACTAGTAATGGCGTGACTGCGACATTATGGCGGACACATCGGACACTTTTGGCACTATTTTGGGACCATTCACATGCATACATACAGCGATCAGAGCGATTAAAAATGCATTGATTACTGTGTAAATGTGACTGGCAGTGAAGGGGAGCTATGATTAGTGTCAGTGTCACTAGGCAGAGCAGGGAAATGCTTGTTTACATCAGCATTTCCCTGTTCCTCCTCTCCATGAGACGATTGCGGGTATCCCTGTGGACATCGAGTCCGCGGGACCCGCGATCACACTCACAGAGCTCACGGCAGCGCGCGTTCCTGCAAGCCGCTTCTTAAAGGGCAAAGTACAGGTACGTTAGTATGCCTGTACGTGCCCTTCTGCCGACATATATCAGTGTGAGCCAGTCGGCAAGCGGTTAAAAATGTTGTACAAATATAAAATACAACGAGCAACTTTACAATATTTGTTGTTTTTAGATTCTGCCTAAAACATCAATGATGTTGGTCATTTTTTTTTGGACATCAGTGATATTTTGCTTGACCGTCTCTAAATCATGATTGCACACCATGATCTCACCGATGAGGATCTGTGCACTTGCACTGTTGAAATTATGAGAAGAAAAGGAATTTTGGGACTTTAAATGAGGCAGGAAACAAAGGGGTAACTGCCTCCATGCCTATCATTGATTAAAGATGAGAGCAAGTGGTGGGACTTTATATGAAGCACACAGCAGCACAAAAGGAAGTCAAGTGACTGGGAAATACTGTTTATTCATGTTGTATAATCTAACATACAACTAAATGGGTATATAACCTCCAAAAGCATTTGATCATTTACAACATAAGTTACATAGTAGTCCGCAATCATTGAAACAGTTGTAGAACAGACAATGGATACGTATTATAAACATAGGTAAGTTAAAACCAAAACAAAACTAAATATATAAAAAAAAAATAAAAATATGAAAAGGGGGGAGAAAAAATAAACAAAGTTAAAAAATAAAAGATAAAAATAAAAAGAAATAAACATAATTCATATACTGAATGATTATAAACATGAATAAAACCGTAGAGAATATAGATTGGTCCATGGTAGAATAATAGTAAAGTGTAAGGCTTGACACGTTTTGCGGCCTTATAGCCGCTCATCAGAAGCATAAACCATGGAAAATATCTAAAAACAAAAAATATTAGTTCAAAATGGTCAAAAGGATAATGGATTTAAATTAGGCAAATAAATGAAAAAATTGTATCTAAAGGTTTGTTACCAGGTTGCATATAAAACTTACATCTGCGCAGCAGCAGTGCAGCATCGAAAGTCGCCAAAAAATCGCAAGGTCTCATCTCATCTCCTTTTGTGCTGCTATGTGCTTCATATAAAGTCCCACCACTTGCTCTCAATTTTAACTGTTGAAATGAGTTTCTTCTTCCACAACATCCACATCACCTAAAAATAAAAAAACACACCATGTATTATAAATATGCAGGCATACATTTATTACCTGAAGCTGTGGTCTCAGACACTGACCTGTTGTGGTCACTATTTCACCCACTTCATGAACCTCTCCCTCCACATCTTCTTCATGGTGTGTGGGGATTTCCCCTTCTTCATGAGTAGTGGGGTTCCTGGTGTCCTCAGATGTCCCGATTCTTTTCTCCCCTATGTGAATAAAAAAGGTATACTTAACACACAGATATTTGAGGCAAGAAATAGGAATATGAAACATTGCTTGGAAGTGGTGTACAATTGTCTGTTTCGGCAGAGTTCCAAGCTAAAAACATTTTTTTTTCCCTTTCTAAAGCTGGAAAACTTACCTTTTTTGTTATTAAAGTTTCACAGATGGAGAGACCCCTAGTATCCACTGGAGCACCTGTGTGGGACACCCTAAAAAGTTTGTTCTGGTGTCCCACACTAGTGCTTCTGCGTCCAGATGTGTAAACAGCTGCTGAGTGTCCTCTCCTTACACTGAATCTAGTTTGCATTTCATTCTAGTTACAAGTTCTGCATATAAAGCATAACACGCGTGCGTCGCACGTATGATCTATGAGCGGAGGACGGAGTAGCATAAGCACCGATTGTGCAAACAAAGGTACAATTTTAACTTTGGGCATCAGTGGTTAGTGGCCTATACTGCTTTAGAGATTGAGGCCTATATTGGGACAAGATTAGGAGAGTTTAGCCTGATTCTAGTGTTTGTCTTGTGTTGTGTCTTGCAGAGAAAATTGATAAATTTACTGACCCAGACTTCCTGCCAAACTTCATAGCAATGTACAGGGAACTACCATGTCCCTGGCAAGTCAAACACAGAGAATACTTCAACAAGCTAAAGAGGAAGGCAGCGCTGGAGAAACAGTTGGAATTGGTGAAGCTGGTGACTCCCACGGCCTGAGGAGCACATATAATAGGGAGCGCAAAAAGGTCCAGGATTCCATGACATCAGGAGCAGCAGCAGATGACGTTTATGTCCCTAGGCTCTGGTACTACGACAGACTGCTTTTTTTGTCAGACCAGAGTGAACCCAGGCCATCACTAGCTACACTTCCTTCCACACTTCCTTCCACATCAGATGAGGCTTCAGAAGTACAACCTGGGCCTTCCACCCAGAAAGGAGATGTGGAGGAGCCCAGCTTGAGCCAGGTATAGCATTGTTGAACATATTTCTTGTCAAAAATTTAATGATGTTAACTAGATGTTATTATTGATCACTAATTTCTGATTTAACAAAGTGGTTTACATATCAATAGACAATAGTAGCCAAAAAGGATTGGGACAAGAATGAAAAATTCTGGGGTCAGAATGATAGTCTTTTCTATTTGTTAACATTTAATTTGCAACAGTCATGAGCTCAAAATTGTTTGTGATTGATGACCAAAAAACTAAAACGATGTCCCATTTTCATACACAGGAAAGTCTCAGCCAGGAGGAGGCTGTGGAAAGTGGCAGCCAGGAGGTGGGGAGGTGGCTGTCGAAAGTGGCAGCCAGGAGGTGGCCGTGCCCAGCAGCCTGACCGAATCTCAGGTTCCTCCCTTCAGCCTTCCAACAAAAAGGACCAGGAAGGCGAAGAACCTGGAGGAGTCAGCGACTGTTTTGATTTGTTTTACCTCAGAACAACCCCTGGTGGCCCTGAGTCGTATGGCTGTCTGACAGCCAGTAAACTGGAACAAATGGAGGAGGGCCAACGTTTCATCTTTGAGGAGATAATACTTGAGGCCCTAAACAAGAAGATGAGGGGCCAACTCATAACTAAAACCCACCTGTGTGAGTTGGACCATATTACTCCTCTACCACCTCCAGCAACACCTCCAACAACACAGCCATCCAACCCATGACAGCAACCTGGAAGAAAGCGTGGAAGGAAGTGTTGAGAATGATGGCCTGGGTTTGGTGTGGTCTGCCAAAAGACGCAGGCTGTTGTAAGACCACAGCCTGGGCACGTATATGTCATCTGCTGCTGCTCCAGATCTCTCAGAGTCCTAGACCGTATTGTGCTCCCTATTAAATGGTCTCCTCAGGTTACCAATTTGGCCTGTCAAATAATTGATTTCTGCCCTGGGGTACAAAGGCTTCACCAATTCCAACTGGTTCTCCAGCATTGCCTTCCTCTTTATTTTGTTAGGACCCCTAATAAATTTAAATTTTTGGTTTGGACAAATACTTGGCTATGTGTTTTACTTCAAAAAGGATAGTTTGTTTGTGAGTAGGCAGGTACATTTCAAAAATAAAATATCAAATTAACAAGGGGCACCAACACCAACCAACCTATTTGAGGTAAAAAAAATACAAGATAATAATGTTGTTGTGGTAACTTGACACACAAAACAACAAAAAAATTATGGAGATCACTAGAAAAAAAAAAATATTCTGGAGATCTGGAGAATTTTTTTTTTTTAAAAAAGGAGATCACTATAAAAAATAAAAAAAATTATTCTGGAGATCTTGATAAAAAAACCTACAAAAACAAAGATTATTCATGAGATCACGAGAAATACTAAAAAATCAGTTTGTCAGAACTCTGTGTGAATATCAGCAGCAAAGAAACTTCATTATTCTAGCATTATAAAGACTGCGTGATGAATGTGCTATCTCCATTACGAATGCTAGTTTTACAAGACCGAGCGCTTCTGTCTCGTACTTGATTCTGAGCATGCGTATACTTTTGTTCGATGGACTCGTGTACACACGATCTGACTTTTCTTTGTTGTCTGAAAATTTGAGAACCTGCTCTCAAACATTTGTGTGCGGAAATTCCGACAGCAAATGTTCAATGGAGCATACACACGGTCAGACTTTCCGACAACAAGCTCACATCGAACATTTCCCGTCGGAAATTCCAATCGTGTGTACGGGGCATAAGAGTGAAATCAATTGATCCCTAGCAATGAGCCAAGGCAGCTATACCTGGCAGGTAAATTTAGGAGCAACCCTGCCTAAACACCAGGGTGCTACATTTAAACCCACACGTGCTTTTTTTTACCACTACTATTCCTTTATATTGGCTCTTGAAATTTACAAATGCAGCAATTAAAAAAATGGATGAATGGTTTAGCACTGCAAAACACTTTTTGAAAGATAAAAAGTGCATGTTATATACAACTATATAGATCAGATCAAAATGAGGGACAAATGAGGAGGAAAGAGGGACAGAGGGTTTCAAATCAGGGACAGTCCCTCGAAATCAGGGACAGTTGGGAGCTAAGCACATTTTCAATTATTCCGATATAGCACCCTCCTAGTTAGGCTGTCAGGTAAATTTAGTTTTGGCTCTTGCTGTAATCAGGGGAGCAGCAACTGTTTAGTCTGGTCTGTTCAGTGCTTCACAGGGTGGGAGTTTGATTGCTTCCCCCTGCCTCTAGAAGAAGTTTCTGGAGTTTAAGGAGGAATAATTCTAATGAACAGACTGAATATTGAGCAGGGGCTAGCCAGGGGAGGTGTGCCCAGTTCATCGCTGAGATGCTGTTAAATAGTTTGGAGACCTGAGGAGATGGTCTTTATCCCATGTGAGGGAATGGATTAGTGAGCTGACAGGAGGAGGGGACTGCTTGCCCTGGCATCCCTGGGACTGAATGCTGGATTATTTTAGAAGAGGCTGCATCTAAAGGACAAAACCTGCTCCAGATTTCTATGCATGTAGCCTCCTTTCTGTGCTACACGTTCAAGCTACTCCCACAGCTATGAACCTATAGACTGTTCCAGTCTGGCTAAACCTCTTCTACAAGCTACCTCATGTTGCCCAGTCATGAACTTATAGACTGTTTCAGTCTAGCTATACCTGTTCTGCCAGCTACTTCATGGTCCCCAGTCACAAACCTATAGACTGTTCAAGTTTAGCTACACCGGTTCTACAATCTAACAGTTCCCACCTGATAGTGAAATACTGTGTCACTACTGTTTAGAGAGAGAGATTTGTTCTATGCAGAGTTCTGCTCAAGCATTCTGAAGCATCCCATACCATCCTGCATCCCCTCCCCAGTTCCTACAAGCAATAAAATACAGAAAAAGACAAACCCCTATAGCAATCAATGAGCTGGAGTTATTGGACTGTTGCTGTGTGCTTGGCTGCCTCTGCGCTATTGGGGGAGAGAAACTGTTAAACTTCAGAGGCCCCTGTGGGGGTAGCACTACACCTACATTAAAAATCACAATTAAACTTAACATTGCTCTGACAATTTATCTTCAGCTTTAGGGAAAAAAATATTTTGCAGCCTATTAGTTATGAGTCTACCTGAGGGGAGTCAGGAGAACAAAAAAATTCCAGAATGGTAACATCTCTCATAATGTTTGCAACTCCTTGAGAAGACAGCTCAAGTAGATATTCTACAAACTTGAAAATAGAGACTCAAAAATCCACTGGGCTGTTTAAACCACCCACTGCAAATGTTTCAACCTCAACCCCTGAAATACAACCCCACACCATAACCCCCCTCCACCAAATGATTTGGACCAGTTCACAAAGCAAGGTCCATAAAGACATGGATGAGCAAATTTGGGGTGGAGGAAGTTGACTGGTCTGCACAGAGTCCTGACCTCAACCCAATAGAACACCTTTGGAATGAATTACAGCGGAGACTGCGAGCCGGGCCTTCTTGTCCACATCAATGCCTGACCTCACAAATGCACTTCTGGAAAAATGGTCAAACATTCCCATAGACACTTTCCTAAACTTTGTTGACAGCCTTCCCAGAAGAGTTGAAGCTGTTATAGCTGCAAAGGTTGGCCAACTCCATATTGAACCCTACGGACTAGGACTGGGATGGCAATATAGTGTATGTACAGTATATAAATATATAGTTTATTTATTTATTTTTCCTTATTGATTGAACTAGATGGACCTGTGTCTTTTGTCAGCCAGACTAACTATGTAATTATGTACAGCAGTAGAAATTTAATATCAATTCACAAATAAAATATAGTTTTTCCATAAAATCCTCAGAACAAAGGTGCTGGTGAGCCTTTCTGACCAGAAATTAAATATTAAATTCAATTAGATATTCATACAACAGGACAAGATTTAACTTCTTGAATCAATTAATCGCAAACATTTGGCAAACAATCCAGGTATAAAGACAAAATAAACAGATTTCAAATAAGAGGCACGGAGATATTCAGAAAAAGTATCATGTATTTGCTCCAGAAGGAATTATGGGTAAGTAGAACAATTAAAAAGAAACGGCATGTTGGTTTAATATTAAACGAAAAAAAAACGCGCTAGGTGAGACCGGTATAGGGTATATTTTTGCAATAGGTACTATATACTTTAAATAGAGGGTTCAAATACCTGAGTAAAACGAATATATTTAGCAGTGTTTGTAAATCTAAAAACATGTACAATAATCGCATTACAAGATAAGAAAGGAATCACATCTTAGGATAATAGAGTACATGAGGAGGTTGTTATATATCAAAGAGAAGTGAGCTGGTACATTTCTGATCTTTTCAATATATTGCAATGAGCTTTGATTTACTGTACATTCAGTTTGTTTCATGTTTGTATTAAACCATATAATAAAATAAAATAAAATAAAACATACAGCGCTGTCTAAAAAGAACTTCCAGAAAAGACAAGACTGCAATCACCTGTCTACTCTAGAAGATACAAATAGAAATAGAAATAAAACTGTCTTGCTGCAGTTTAAACTGTGAGATACCCACAATCAATATAATATTAAACGGAAAAAAAGCATGCTAGGTGAGACCGGTATAGGGTATAAGTTTGCAATAGGTACTATATACTTTAAATAGAGGGTTCAAATACCTGAGTAAAATGAATATATTTAGCAGTGTTTATAACTCTAAAACATGTACAATAATCGCATCACAAGATAAGAAAGGAATCACATCTTAGGATAATAGAGACATGAGGAGGTTGTTATGTATCAAAGAGAATTGAGCTGCAGTAGATCACAGTATAGGAAAAGTCTCTTCTTCATATAAAACAGTGACTTCAAACTTGAAAAAACACCATAGAGCCTTCCCTCTCCTCCTCTCCACACCCTCCTCAGCAACTCAACACATTCTTCAATAAGATGCAGCGTGATGAGCAGTGACACCAACTCCTCACAACACGGGGGACTTCAGGAAGACAAGCAGCCTGTGCTGAGGACAGGAGCCAACCGACAATCCCAGGACAGCCCGGCCATTCACAAGCTGCATCTGGAAAGTTCTCCGTGGAAGAGGTAGAGAAGATTTTCCTGACATTTGCATGGTAAAATGTCTGTTGGCAGGAATCTTCTGAAGAAGCCAAACTTGGCAAGAGTTTAAATGGTTCAAGGACAACAATCCATGCAAATATTGATGACTGACTGAGAGAAACTTGGGAAATACTGGAGAGAAGGAGAAGTGTTATTTTATCGGTTCATCAAGAGACTGTGGCTGGGTCATAAGCCTAAAAGAGGAATTGATCTCCTAATAAGAGATCTGGGCAGCTGGTAAGAGGCTGTGATTTTCCAGGTGGAAGGACTTTTCTATCTTACATCACTATTTTCTATGGTGTTTTTCAAGTTTGAAGTCACTGTTTTATATGAAGAAGAGACTTTTCCTATACTGTGATCTACTACAGCTCACTTCTCTTTGATATATAACAACCTCCTCGTGTACTCTATTATCCTAAGATGTGATTCCTTTCTTATCTTGTGATGCGATTATTGTACATGTTTTTAGAGTTATAAACACTGCTAAATATATTCATTTTACTCAGGTATTTGAACCCTCTATTTAAAGTATATAGTACCTATTGCAAACTTGTACACTATACCTGTCTCACCTAGCATGTTTTTTTTCCATTTAATATTATATTGATTGTGGGTATCTCACAGTTTAAACTGCAGCAAGACGGTTTTATTTCTATTTTTATTTGTATCTTCTAGAGTAGACAGGTGATTGCAGTCTTGTCTCTTCTGGAAGTTCTTTTTAAACAGCGCTGTATGTTTTATTTTATTTTATTATATGGTTTAATACAAACATGAAACAAACTGAATGTACAGTAAATCAAAGCTCATTGCAATATATTGAAAAGATCAGAAGTGTTTTTCTCACCTGGAGCCTTAACACCACATAATAAAAATTCTCAAAAAGATACGTTTCATGTTTAGAGTTAGGAATAGAAGCGTCAGTGCCATATAAATTCCTATGCTAGTACAAACATGAAACGAAAAGATTAAACATTTTTTTGACCACCTGCAACCCCCAAAAGCACATCATAGAATAAAAATGCATGTTTGTTTGCTTAGAGTTAGGATTATAAGTGTAAGTGCCATAGGGCCTCATTCACACTTTGCATACTGGGAACTCACATTCCCGCTATTGGTTCTGTGTGAGTGGTTTTCACTTGATTCCACGTGCTATGCATGGGGCAGCCCATTCACTTCAATGGGCTTCCCTATGCGCATTTGTCGCACAAAAGAAGCTCAAGCTTCGCACGATTTTTAATGTTGCGTTTTACCGCAATCCTTGCATGATTCAGTCACGTGCCACTCATTGCAAAATTAGAATGAATGGCACCCACATTGCATGTTTTGCACTGATTGCCACAAGATTTGGAAACGTGGGCAGAATCGCAGCCATTCTGCCCCTGATTCCAAATCATCAAGTATGAATGGAGTGTTAAGATACAGAGAAAGTGCTTGGCTTCTTAGCTGAATGTAGATTGGCACCCTCCAAGTGATTTGATCTTGTGAGACCAGTAGACACAGTGGCAAAGCTAGACATTCTTTTACAACAGAATGGAGGGGAGGAATCCCAATTAATAACAGCAAACAGAATGAGGGACTAGAGGCCGTAGGCGTCGAGATTTTTTAGGTGTTCAATAGAAAAGTAAATATTTACATAATATTGATAAAAAAGATATATATTTTATTTATAAATCTTTAAAAAGGGCATGAAACAATTTCAAATTGACAAATACAATAATTCCATTAAAGATTCTGACACTGATGCAATATAATAATATTGTAAAAGAAAAACAATTGTAAAAAATAATTAAAAAAACGAATTAATAAAAATATAAAACTACTGACATCATCCTCTTTCGGGGAAGGGGGGGGGGGGGGGGGGGCGCCGAACTGAGTCTTTATTATAAGTTTGGAAGTTTGGATTATAAGCCTCAAATTTTGCATATACACAATGCCTTCAACTTGTTTATTTTAATTTTGACTCTAACATTGTATGCTGTTCTATTTACTATATCTGTGGTGTGTGTTTTTTCTATTCAGAGAAGCTCCACACACACTTTTTTTGGCCCTCTCTGCATACCCTGCTATGGATTCAAGGCTGGAAGGCATTGTGTATATGCAAAATTTGAGGCTTATAATCCAAACTTTAGACTTATCAGTCCTTTCTAATTAATAGCAACGCGGGTAAGGTTCTCTCATTGTTCACTGTTTATGTAACAAAAAATTTTTTTTTTCCTAAGTTTTTTAAAAAAAAACTTTATTATTTTTTTCTATGTAGATTTTTGTTATTTTTGAATATTTGTGTTTTCACACCTATGTCCCTAAATTGTATGATTTCAATACTCTATGATAGTAATTGCACAATTAGATGATGTATGCCAAACGAACATGACATGGATGCAATATATTTCTTGAATATGAGTATTTATTGTGATTTTTTATTTGTAGTCGATCAGATGCCACATTTTATCTCCTGAGGAAGCTCCAGTGAGCGAAACATGTTGAGAAAGTGGTATTACCCTCTGTATCACATCTTTAATGGAATTATTGTATTTGTCAATTTGAAACTGTTTCATGTCCTTTTTAAAGATTTATAAATAAAATATATATCTTTTTATCAATATTATGTAAATATTTACTTTTCTATTGAAGACCTAAAAAATAGTCCCTCATTCTGTTTGCTAGACATTCTTTTACCCGGGGTAAAGACTCAGTTCGGCGCGCCCCCTTCCCCGAAAGAGGATGATGTCAGTAGTTTTATATTTTTATTAATTCATTTTTTTAAATTATTTTTTACAATTGTTTTTTTTTTTTTTTACAATATTATTATATTGCATCAGTGTCAGAATCTTTAGAATCCAACCTTAACATTAGTTCAGGGATTCTGATTATAGGAGGTACTCTGGTGTTAGGGGAGTCCCCCTATCATCAGAATTCCCTTTTACATCAGAGTCCTGCCTTACATCAGTGCCCCCCCCCCCGTACCAATGCCCCACCTTACATTGGTATCCCCCTTTACTTTAGAGCCCCTCCTTACATCAGTTGCCCCTTTATATTAATGTCCCTTCTTACATCAATTCCCCCTTACATCAGTGTCCCTCAGCCTTTTTTTATTTTGAAGGTCTTCTCCTTTGCTTTTATATGCATTTATACATTAGAGTTAAGCCATCCAGTACTTTTGTTCGCTCTTTTAAATGTATTTCCCAATGGGATGCACTGGCTAATGCCCTTATTTAATATGCTCTTAAAGCAAACCCATCTCTCTTCCGTGTTCTTTGTGTAAGGTAAAGTCTATAGGCTTGGAAAGATACATTTGTAAATGGATAAAAAACTGGCTAAAAGACAGAATTCAGAGAGTAGTGGTTAATGATTCTTACTCTGAATGGTCTAAGGTTGTCAGCGGTAAACCCCAAAGTTCAGTGCTGGGACTCTTACTTTTTAACATCTTAAGAGCCCATTCACACAGTGGCAACACGACTTCCAGCGCGACTTTGGGAGGCAACTTGGACACGACTTGAGTATGAATCACAGCACGACTTGGGGCAACTTACAACACAACTTGAAGTCGCCTCCAGGACAGGGAACTTTACAAGTGGCCAATCAGAGCTTATCAGCTGTGTGTGAGAAGGAGGGGGCTGGCTGTTTAGTGGAGGAAATTACTTTCTGTTTCCTTTCTGCTTCCTGTAAAGTTGCCTCAGTATGAACAGTTATCAGACTTGGAGGCAACTTCTATTGAAATCAATGGGTACAAGTTGCCTTCAAGTCGGATTGAAGTAGTACAGGAACCTTTTCTGAAGTCGGAGCGACTGCAGTAGTGTGCATTAAGACAGATCCATTCATTTACATTGATTTTTTCATGTAGCGCGACTTGAGGCAACTAGGGGCGACTTGAAGTCGGATCCAAAGTTGCCCCTGTGTGAATGGGCTCTTAGAAATGACATAGGGTCTGAGATTAAAAGTAACATTTCTGTCTTTGCAGATGACACCAAGCTATGCAGTGGAATAACGTCCTTACAGGATGTCTCCAATTTACAGGCCGACCTCAATACACTGTCTAATTGGGCAACTAAGTGGCAAATGAGGTTTAATGTTGATAAATGTAAAGTTATGCACTTGGGGGCTAAGAATATGCATGCATCATACATGCTAGGGGGAGTACAACTGGGGTAATCCATAGTGGAGAAGGATCTGGGGGTTTTGGAAGATCACAAGCTCAATAATTTTACAATATTATTATATTGCATCAGTGTCAGAATCTTTAGAATCCAACCTTAACATTAGTTCAGGGATTCTGATTATAGGAGGGACTCTGATGTTAGAGGGGGTTCTAAAGTAATGGGGGAAACTGATGTAAGGGGAGTGCCAGAATTCCCTTTTACATCAGAGTCCTGCCTTACATCAGTGCCCCCCCATATCAATGCCCCACCTTACATTGGTATCCCCTTTACTTTAGAGCCCCTCCTTACATCAGTTGCCGCTTTATATCAATGTCCCCTCTTACATCAATTCCCCCTTACATCAGTGTCCCCCTTTACAATAGTGCCTTCCTTGCATCAGAGTCACCTTTTACATCAGAGTCCCTCCTTACATAAGTGCCCCCCTTTACATCAGAGTCCTTCCTTACATCAGTGTGCCCCCTTACTTCAGAATCCCTCATTACTTCAGAGCTCCTCCTTACTTCAATCCCCCTTACAATAGTGCCTTCCTTACATCAATGTGCTCCCTTACTTCAGAGCCCCCTCTTACATTAGTTTGCCACTTTATGTTAATGCCCCCTCTTACATCAGTTCCCCTTTACATTATTGTCCCCCCTTATAATAGTGCCTTCCTTGCATCAGAGTCCCCCCTTACATCAGTGTCCCCTCTTACTTCCGAGCCCCCCTTACATTAATTCCCCCCCTTTATATCAGTGTACCCTCTTATATCAATTCCCCATCTTACATCGGTGCCCCCCTTACATCATTTACCCCCTTAATATCATTGCCCCCCTTACATCAGTGCCCCTTACAACAATGTGCCCCCTTACATCAGAGTATCCCCCTTAAACCAATTTGCCCCCCCACATCAGTATGCCCTCCTTACATCTGTGTGCCACCAACTTATATCAGTGTGCCCTCCTTACATCTGTGTGCCCCCAACTTATATCAGTGTGCCCTCCTTACATCTTTTTGCCCCCAACTTATATCAGTGTGCCCCCCTTAGCTCCGTGTGCACCCTTTACATCAATGTACCCCCCCCATTACATCAGCATTATTTTAGCAACACACTGGGAGCTGGAGCAAGTGTAAATAGGCAAGTTGTGTTCTACTCCGGGAGCTGGGGGGTGAACCACACAAGTGATGTTATTGGTTGTTAGGATACGAGCAGTCCTAGCAACCAAGGACGGGGGGGGGGGGGAGATGTGCAGAGTTTTAGAGCTATAGGCAGTACATGTGTAATAACACAGAACAGATCTTTCAGCTCAGTGTGTGTGTGTGTATACAGTATGTGTGTGTGTATATGTGTGTATATGTGTACCTGTATATATGTGTGTGTGTATACAGTATGTGTTTGTGTATATACACAGTATGTGTATATGTGTGTGTATGTAAATGTGTGTGTATATATGTGTGTATAGGTGTGTGTATGTATACATGTGTGTGTGTATATATATATATAGAATCCCTCATTACTTCAGCGCTCCTCCTTACTTCAATCCCCCTTACAATAGTGCCTTCCTTACATCAGTGTGCTCCCTTACTTCAGAGCCCCCTCTTACATTAGTTTGCCACTTTATGTTAATGCCCCCTCTTACATCAGTTCCCCTTTACATTATTGTCCCCCCTTATAATAGTGCCTTCCTTGCATCAGAGTCCCCCCTTACATCAGTGTCCCCTCTTACTTCCGAGCCCCCCTTACATTAATTCCCCCCCTTTATATCAGTGTACCCTCTTATATCAATTCCCCATCTTACATCGGTGCCCCCCTTACATCATTTACCCCCTTAATATCATTGCCCCCCTTACATCAGTGCCCCTTACAACAATGTGCCCCCTTACATCAGAGTATCCCCCTTAAACCAATTTGCCCCCCCACATCAGTATGCCCTCCTTACATCTGTGTGCCACCAACTTATATCAGTGTGCCCTCCTTACATCTGTGTGCTCCCAACTTATATCAGTGTGCCCGCCTTACATCTGTTTGCCCCCAACTTATATCAGTGTGCCCCCCTTAGCTCCGTGTGCACCCTTTACATCAATGTACCCCCCCATTACATCAGCATTATTGTAGCAACACACTGGGAGCTGGAGCAAGTGTAAATAGGCAAGTTGTGTTCTACTCCGGGAGCTGGGGGGTGAACCACACAAGTGATGTTATTGGTTGTTAGGATACGAGCAGTCCTAGCAACCAAGGACAGGGGGAGGGGAGATGTGCAGAGTTTTAGAGCTATAGGCAGTACATGTGTAATAACACAGAACAGATCTTTCAGCTCAGTGTGTGTGTGTGTATACAGTATGTGTGTGTGTATATGTGTGTATATGTGTACCTGTATATATGTGTGTGTGTATACAGTATGTGTTTGTGTATATACACAGTATGTGTATATGTGTGTGTATGTAAATGTGTGTGTATATATGTGTGTATAGGTGTGTGTATGTATACATATGTGTGTGTGTATATGTGTGTGTGTATATATATATATATATATATGCGTGTATATACAGTATGTGTGTGCGTTACCGTACTGATGACCCCACAATAGGGATAAAACTTTTCCACGAAAGGGAATTTAATAACACACGTGGCCATTCACTAAAACTAGAAGAAAAACTGTTTAACCTTAAACTGTGTAGAGGGTTCTTTACTGTAAGAGCGGTAAGGATGTGGAGTTCTCTTCCACAGGGAGTGGTTTCAGCGGGGAGCATTGATAATTTCAAAAAACAATTAGATATGCACGAATGACCACAACATACAGGGATATACAATGTAATACTGACATAAAATCACACATAGGTTGGACTTGGTTGGACTTGATATGTTTTTTTTCAAACTCGCCTACTATGTGTATGTATATATATGTGTATGCGTGTATGTATGTGTGTGTGTATGTGTATATGTGTCTATGTATATATGTGAGTGTGTGTATATATGTATGTGTGTGTGTGTGTATATATATATATATATATATATATATATATATATATACAGTATCTCACAAAAGTGAGTACACCCCTCACATTTTTGTAAATATTTTATTATATCTTTTCATGTGACAACACTGAAGGAACGACACTTTGCTACAATGTAAAGTAGTGAGTGTACAGCTTGTATAACAGTGTAAATTTGCTGTCCCCTCAAAATAACTCAACACACAGCCATTAATGTCTAAACCGCTGGCAAAAAAGTTAGTACACCCCTAAGTGAAAATGTCCAAATATTGTCAATATTTTGTGTAGCCACCATTATTATCATCTACTAGGACCCACAGGTTCTTTTTCATCCTAGATTCCCCCAGAAGTTCACCCCCTAATGAGTAGATTGCATTCATATTTTTGCCACCTAAATGCATTATTTTACATTTTTCTACATTAAAGCTCATTTGCCATGTAGTTGCCCACCCCATTAATTTGTTCAGATCTGCTTGCAAGGTTTCCCCATCCTGCGGAGAAGTTATTGCCCTGCTTAGCTTAGTGTCGTCCACTATTTATTTTACCTTTTATTTTTATTTTTACACAGTTCATTTAAAAAAAAAAAAATTGGGTCACTTTTATTCATGTAAACATCCCTTGTAATTGAAAAAAAGCATGACAGGACCTCTTAAATATGAGATCTGGGGTCAAAAAGAGCTCAGATTTCATATTTACACTAAAATGCAATAAAAAAAAAATAGATAAATAAATGTCATTTGAAAAAAATAAAAAAAAATAAAATGTCTCTTTAAGAGCTATGGGCGGAAGTAACGTTTTGACGTTGCTTCCACCCTGCAATGGTATGGAGACGGGTGGGGGCCATCTTCCCCTCACTCGTCTCCATACCTAACAGGATACAGTACCCGATCGCCTCCGCCGCTTACCGAAGCCACCGGAGTGCAGCGGGAGGGGGACCTTTTCCCGCCGCCGATGAAAGCGATCTTGCGGCAAATCCGCTGCAGTGACCACTTTTATCTGAAAACGGACTGCCCTCTAAAGAAGGGGATACTGGAGTTATGGCAGCTATCTGCTGCCATTACAATGATATCCCTATTCAAAGTACCGACGTATAACGATGGCGGGCGGTCCGTAAGTGGTAAAGGGGAGATATGATCAACATGTACAAATACATAAGTGGTCCATATAGTGAATTTTGTGTTGAGTTATTCACTTTAAGGTCATCACAGAGGACAAGGGGGGCACTCTTTACACCTAGAGGAAAAAAGATTTTATCTCCAAATACGGAAAGGTTTCTTCACAATAAGAGCTGTGAAAATGTGGAATAGACTCCCTCCAGAGGTGGTTCTGGCCAGCTCATTGGATTGCTTTAAAAAAGGCCTGGATTCTTTTCTAAATGTACATAATATAGCTGGGTACTAAAATTTATAGGTAAATTTGATCAAGGGAAAATCTAATTGCCTCTTGGGGGATCAGGAAGGAAATTTTTCCCCTGCTGTAGCAAATTGGAGCATGCTTTGCTGGGGTTTTTCGCCTTCCTCTGGATCAACTGTGGGTGAATGATTGTGTATGTGGGATTGGGTTTTTTTTTTTGGCTGAACTAGATGGACTTGTGTCTTTTTTCAACCTGACTAATGATGTAACTATGTAACGCTGTAACTATGAAATGCGTAGAGCTGCTATATGCCGTCTTTTAAATTCATCATATGTTTCACCAGTACTATGTGATTAATTGTCTGCAATTTATGGCTATCCTTGCCTTATTGTATGTATATGTGTATATATGTCAATTGTTATTTACAATGTATCATGATTATCATTATGTATCTTATTAGCATATCCAATTAAATTGATTATTATACCTACGTGCTTCATTTAAAGTCCCACTTCCCCTCCCTTTTTTCCAATTCCCAACTACAAATATATGTATTAACAAAGTCCTCAGGTGGGACATTGAGAAGTTTGTATAAGAAGGAGAGAAGATGGGGTGGGAACTCACCAGCTGCACAGAGTTTTCAAATGCGAATAAGAACCTGACGAAAGGGCTGCAGTCTGGCTCATACTTCTCTTTTAACCACTTTAAATCTGCCATATAGCAGTTTTACTGCTACAAGGTGGCAGCTGTGCGCTGGATCATGTATACATTTGTGATTCAACACTTCCGGGTAGGTGGTGCACATGCATGCCACTGGCCACTCGCTCCTGCTGTGATTACAGACAGCGGAAGCCGATCGGCGGGCACAGGGTACTCAATATCCTCTGGCACCCGCCGATCATCAGGCAGATACATAGAACTGCGATTTGCCTTGTAAACAAGGCAGATCGCCATTCTGACAGGAGGGAAGTGATGGAGTTCTGACAGGAGGGAAGGGATGGGCATAAATTCCATCTCTTCCCCTAATAAAAGCACCTCACACAGTATAGTAAGACACTGGCTAGGCACACAGTTACCCCTCTGATTGTCCCTGATGTTAACCCCTTCATGGCCAGTGTCATTAGTACAGTGACAGTGCATATTAGTAGAAGTGACACTGTATTAGTGTCACTGGTCCCCAAAAAGAGTCAAAAGTGTCAGGTATTGTCAGAATGTCTGCTGCAATATCACAGTCCCATTATAAGTTGCTGATCGTAGCCATTACTAGTAAAAAAAAATGAAAATATCTCATCATTTGTAGACGCTATAACTTTTGCGCAAATCAATCAATATACACTTATTGGGATTTTTTTTACCAAAAATATGTAGCAGAATACATGTTCGCCTAAATTTATGAAGAAATTAGATTTTTTTCAATTTTTTTATTGGATAGGTTGGATAGATTTTTTTTCAAAAATGATGGTCTTTTTTTTGTTTATTGCGCAAAAAATACAAAATGCAGAGGTGATCAACTAACACAAAAAGAAAGCTCTATTTGTGGGAAAAAAGGGCAGCGAGGGTAGTAGCCCCTCTGGCTCTAGAGCCCTCCTGGGGAGATAGAACCCTGCTCTCCAATGTCTCAACCTATTTATCTCCATTCCAACCCCCTGCTGGACACTCCTCTCCAGGGATTAACTGGAACCTGATAACTGGTTGTTTTGAATCTCCCACCCTTAGCTTTGGAAACTTCTTTCAGAGGGAGTCGGAAGCAATTAAAAGAGAAGTACAGCCAAAGCTTGTTTGGCTGTACTTCTCCTGTGGATTACAGGAGTGCAGTTCGTTCTGCACTCCTGAGACCCGTTTTCAGCAGACAGCGAGCTGAAGCCTACTGTAGGCTGATGTCACAGAGCAAGATCACAACAATGCATCCACCACATGCCTGGACCGGCACCTGAGGCTCTCAGCAACCCGCTGAGAGCCTGAGCCGGCCGCTACCACCCCCTCCACGGCCCAGTGCTCCAGTGAGAGCAGGGGGGAGTTGGGGCACCAGCTCTCTGTTTACCGAGCCATTAGCGGTGTTCTCAGTGTTAGAGGCCCCGGGGGACAGATGCAGCATCAGAGTGATGCTGCATCCATCTAAGTGAGTAATATAAAAAAAAAACATACATCTATTTTAAACTCCCAGCCTGTGAGACCCTGAACAGGCCTCAACAAACAATGACTGCTCCTTTTTTACAGAAGGAGCCAAGAACTAAATATGCCTAGCATCCTACTCTAGTGATTGTAAACCCTCACCCACACACAACCCATTCAGTTTAAAATAAAAATGAAGAGTGAGATAAAAATGAAAATGCAAAACATTTGTGTATAGATATAAAACACATTATAAATACCCTTTTCCCTCCCTTTTTTTGTATAAGTAATTATATACCCACCCTCTGTTCTCAGCTGCATAAGAGCTTGGGAACAGAAACAGCAGCACACTAATCTTTCCAGTGAATGGCTGTGGGGGGGGGGGGGGGGGGGCTGTCAGGACAAGTCTGATCATTAGAGTAGAGCAGGCTGAGTTCCCAGCACAGCTAGAGGACTGACCACAGTGTGTTCTCCTGCTTAGTGTGGTCAGTTTGTAATAGGAAAGCAGAGGAACTGGCAGGTTCACCAGGGATTTCACACAAAGGAAGCAATACAAAGATAACAGGATACTTTTTCATACAATACATACCTCCTGTATTATGCACACAGGGCTTACCAAAATGCAGCTTTTACAGGTGTTTTACTTTTTCTTCTGCCTGTAAATGTACCTCTATGTTAGCCTATATGTCCATGCGCATATAGATATTTACAAGCCTATAAAAGTGAAGTGTTTACAGGCAGAACCCCCCCCCCCCACAAGTGTGATCAGGAGAGGAGCTTTTGGGCAGAAAATGCTTGATGCATGTTAAGTGCTTGAGAATTCATTCATTCAAATGGCAGAGTAAATTAATATTCTGGCCAATGGAATCCATCATAGGTGTGCGCAGCCTACTACATTAGGGTGTGCACCCCCCAAAGCTCAAACACACATGTCTTTCTCTGCAGCCTCAGCTGCAAGGGCCAGTAAATGAATGGGAAGTCCTCTGTGCTGAGGGGCTTCCTGTTCATTCACATACTGAAGCAAAGCAAACACAGTTTAGTATGTTTCAGTTATGAATGAACACAGTAAGTGAGTGTTTATTTGGAAAAGGAAGGCACTGGTAAATGGCATATTTACTACCCCCTTCCCCCACTATCCATCCTGAAACATCCCCCTCAGCAGCTGTGGGGAGAGGAGGGAAGCCAGCAGCACTTCGGGTGGGGGGCAACACGGGAGAAGCCTGGGCAGTAGGGGGAATTGGCACACCTGTCATGCCCCCTGTGCACGCCTATGGATTTCATGAATGCTCAAACGCTTGAATACATGTGCAAAATGCATCCTGCAATGAGAAAACGTGTTTCGGGGAGCTGTGCAAAGGCTCAGTGTGCATGAGGCCTCAGACTGCGTCCATTCCGGATAAAGAAATACAGGGGCACCTTTGGACAGCAGCAGGGGGAGGGGAGTATTAAATGTATTAGCAGATTTAGATACATGCATAGTTACATAGTTTGTCAGGTTGAAAAAAGACACAAGTCCATCTAGTTCAACCAAAAAAATAAAAAAATCATACAATCCCATATACACAATCCTTCACCCACAGTTGATCCAGAGGAAGGTAAAAAAAAAACCCCAATAAAGCATGATCCAATTTGCTACAGCAGGGGAAAAAATTCCTTCCTGATCTCCAGAGAGGCATTTAGATTTCCCTGGATCAACTTTACCTATAAATGTTAGTACCCAGTTATATTATATACATTTAGGATAGAATCAAGGGTTTTTTTCATTTAAAGCAATCTACTGAGCTGTCTGGAACCACCTGTGGAGGGAGTCTTTTTCATTAACCTTTCCATATTTGGAGATGAATCCAAGCAGTTACAGCAAACAGTTTTGTACCTTTTGGGCAGTGGCGGACCGTGCATTATGGGCGCATGGGCGCTGCCCCCCTGACACCTCCGCCGTCCTCCCTATTCATGTGTCCGGCCCCTTTCAGGACGCCGAACACATGAAATACTAAGGCAGGGATAGGCGAGGGGTGTGTATTTTAAAGCATGTGATTAGAGACAGGGGCTCTAATAGGCTTCAAAATAGGGTGGGCTTGAGGCGCAGAGCACTATGTCCCAATCCCACCCTGTTGTGTGGCATAGCAAATGAATCTTCGCTATTTTAACACTAATGTTCCTCCCTGCCAATCAGCAGGCAGGTCAGTGAGACCTGTCTCCAGATTGGCCAAAGCATTAGGCGATCCTATTGGATGCCTAACGCTTTGACGGAAGAGAGAAGACACGGCGAAGGAAGCCTGAGGACGAGCCAAGTGGACACAGGAGGTGCAGCCACTGAGGAGGAGAGCCCCATCACTCCAGAAGAGGACAGAGCCCCAACACACTAGTGGTAAGTGCAGCGAACCGGCTACGGATCGGGGGGTTAGTGAAATGACAGCCAAGGCTGGCTGCATTTGATGGGCACAAGTAGCTGCATATACTGGGCACAAATGGCTGCACTTGATGGACACAAGTGGCTGCATATACTGGGCACAAATGGCTGCATATACTGGGCACAAGTGGCTGCATATGATGGGCACAAGTGGCTGCATTTGACGGGCACAAGTAGCTGCATTTGATGGACACAGATGGCTGCATATAATGGGCACAAATGGCTGCATTTGATTGGTACAAGTGGCTGTCTTTGATTGGCACAAGTGGCTGCATATGATGGGCACAAGTGGCTGCATTTGATGGGCACAAGTGGCTGCATTTGATTGGTACAAGTGGCTGCATATACTCAGCACAAGTGGCTGCATATGATGGGCACAAGTGGCTGCATATACTGGGAACATGTGGCTGCATATGATGGGAACAAGTGGCTGCAAATGATGGGCACAAGTGGCTAGATTTGATGGGCACAAAGGGGCTGCATTTGACAGAAACAAATGGCTGCATATGATGGGCACAAGTGGCTGCATTTGATTGGCACAAGTGGCTGCATATGATGGGCACAAGTGGCAGCATTTGATTGGCACAAGTGGCTGCATATGATGGGCACAAGTGGTTGCATATGACAAGCACAAGTGGCTGCATTTGATGGGGCACAGGGGCTGCATTTGATGGACACAGATGGCTGCATATGATGGGCACAAATGGCTGCATTTGATTGGCACAACTGGCTGCATTTGATTGGCACAAGTGGCTACATATGATGGGCACAAGTGGCTGCATTTGATTGGTACAAGTGGCTGCATATACTCGGCACAAGTGGCTGCATATGATGGGCACAAGTGGCTTCATATGCTGGGCACACGTGGCTGCATATTATGGGAACAAATGGCTGCATATGATGGGCACAAGTGGCTGCATTTGATGGGCACAAAGGGGCTGCATTTGACGGAAACAAATGGCTGCATATGATGGGCACAAGTGGCTGCATTTTATTGGCACAAGTGGCTGCATATGATGGGCACAAGTGGCTGCATATGATGGACACAAGTGGCTGCATTTGATTGGCACAAGTGGTTGCATATGATGGGCACAAGTGGCTGCATACGATGGGCACAAGTGGCTGCATATGACGAGCACAAGTGGCTGCATATGATGAGGCACAGTGGCTGCATATGATGGGCACAAGTGGCTGCATATGATGGGCACAGTGGCTGCATATGATGGGCACAAGTGGCTGCATATGATGGGCAAAGTGGCTGCATATGATGAGCACAGTGGCTGCATATGATGAACACAAGTGGCTGCATATGATGGGCAGAAGTAGCTGCATATTGTAGGCACAAGTGGCTGCATATGATGGGCACAGTGACTGCGTTTGATGGGCACAATGGCTGCATATGATGGGCACAAGTGGCTGCATATGATGGGCACAAGTGGCTGCATATAATGGGCATAAGTGGCTGCATATGACGGGCACAAGTGGCTGCATTTGACGGGCACAAGTGGCTGCATTTGATGAAAAAAAATGGCTGCATATGATGGGCACAAGTGGCTGCATATGATGGGCACAAGTGGCTGCATATGATGGGGTAAAGTGGCTGCATATGATGGGCACAAGTGGCTGCATTTGATGGGCACAGTGGCTGCATATGATGGGCACAAGTGGCTGCATATGATGGGCACAAGTGGCTGCATATGATGGAGTAAAGTGGCTGCATATGATGGGCACAAGTGGCTGCATTTGATGGGCACAGTGGCTGCATATGGTGGGCACAAGTGGCTGCATATGATGGGTACAAGTGGCTGCATATCATGGGGTAAAGTGGCTGCAAATAATGGGCACAAGTGGCTGCATTTAATGGGCACAGTGGCAGCATATGATGGGCACAAGTGGCTGCATATGATGGACACAGTGACTGCATTTGATGGGCACAAGTGGCTGCATATGATGGGACAAAGTGGCTGCATATGATGGGCACAGTGGCTGCATATGATGGGCAAAAGTGGCTGCATATGATGGGGTAAAGTGGCTGCATATGATGGGCACAAGTGGCTGCATTTGATGGGTACAGTGGCTGCATATGATGGGCACAAGTGGCTGCATATGATGGGGTAAAGTGGCTGCATATGATGGGCACAAGTGGCTGCATTTGATGGGCACAGTGGCTGCATATCACGGGCAAAAGTGGCTGCATGTGATGGGCATAAGTGGCTGCATATGATGGGCACAAGTGGCTGCATATGATGGACACAGTGACTGCATTTGATGGGCACAAGTGGCTGCATAAGATGGGCGCAAGTGGCTGCATATGATGGGGTAAAGTTGCTGCATATGATGGGCACAAGTGACTGCATATGATGGGCACAAGTGACTGCATATGATGGGCACAAGTGGCTGCATTTGATTGGTACAAGTGGCTGCATATACTCGGCACAAGTGGCTGCATATGATGGGCACAAGTGGCTGCATATGCTGGGCACACGTGGCTGCATATTATGGGAACAAATGGCTGCATATGATGGGCACAAGTGGCTGCATTTGATGGGCACAAAGGGGCTGCATTTGACGGAAACAAATGGCTGCATATGATGGGCACAAGTGGCTGCATTTTATTGGCACAAGTGGCTGCATATGATGGGCACAAGTGGCTGCATATGATGGACACAAGTGGCTGCATTTGATTGGCACAAGTGGTTGCATATGATGGGCACAAGTGGCTGCATACGATGGGCACAAGTGGCTGCATATGACGAGCACAAGTGGCTGCATATGATGAGGCACAGTGGCTGCATATGATGGGCACAAGTGGCTGCATATGATGGGCACAGTGGCTGCATATGATGGGCACAAGTGGCTGCATATGATGGGCAAAGTGGCTGCATATGATGAGCACAGTGGCTGCATATGATGAACACAAGTGGCTGCATATGATGGGCAGAAGTAGCTGCATATTGTAGGCACAAGTGGCTGCATATGATGGGCACAGTGACTGCGTTTGATGGGCACAATGGCTGCATATGATGGGCACAAGTGGCTGCATATGATGGGCACAAGTGGCTGCATATAATGGGCATAAGTGGCTGCATATGACGGGCACAAGTGGCTGCATTTGACGGGCACAAGTGGCTGCATTTGATGAAAAAAAATGGCTGCATATGATGGGCACAAGTGGCTGCATATGATGGGCACAAGTGGCTGCATATGATGGGGTAAAGTGGCTGCATATGATGGGCACAAGTGGCTGCATTTGATGGGCACAGTGGCTGCATATGATGGGCACAAGTGGCTGCATATGATGGGCACAAGTGGCTGCATATGATGGAGTAAAGTGGCTGCATATGATGGGCACAAGTGGCTGCATTTGATGGGCACAGTGGCTGCATATGGTGGGCACAAGTGGCTGCATATGATGGGTACAAGTGGCTGCATATCATGGGGTAAAGTGGCTGCAAATAATGGGCACAAGTGGCTGCATTTAATGGGCACAGTGGCAGCATATGATGGGCACAAGTGGCTGCATATGATGGACACAGTGACTGCATTTGATGGGCACAAGTGGCTGCATATGATGGGACAAAGTGGCTGCATATGATGGGCACAGTGGCTGCATATGATGGGCAAAAGTGGCTGCATATGATGGGGTAAAGTGGCTGCATATGATGGGCACAAGTGGCTGCATTTGATGGGTACAGTGGCTGCATATGATGGGCACAAGTGGCTGCATATAATGGGGTAAAGTGGCTGCATATGATGGGCACAAGTGGCTGCATTTGATGGGCACAGTGGCTGCATATCACGGGCAAAAGTGGCTGCATGTGATGGGCATAAGTGGCTGCATATGATGGGCACAAGTGGCTGCATATGATGGACACAGTGACTGCATTTGATGGGCACAAGTGGCTGCATAAGATGGGCGCAAGTGGCTGCATATGATGGGGTAAAGTTGCTGCATATGATGGGCACAAGTGACTGCATATGATGGGCACAAGTGACTGCATATGATGGGCACAGTGACTGCATATGATGGGCACAAGTGGCTGCATATGATGGGACACAGTAGCTGCATATCATGGGCACAAGTGGCTGCATATGATTGGCACAAGTGGCTGCATTTGATGGGCACAGTGGCTGCATATGATGGGCACAAGTGGCTGCATATGAAGGGCACAGTGACTGCGTTTAAAGGGCACAATTGGCTGCATATGATGGGCACAAGTGGCTGCATATGGAGGGCACAAGTGGCTGCATATGATGGGCACAAGTGGCTGCATATGATGGGCACAAGTGGCTGCATATGATGGACACAGTAACTGGGTTTGATGGGCACAAGTGGCTGCATATGATGGGAACAAGTGGCTGCATATGATGGGCACAGTGGCTGCATATGAGGGGCACAAGTGGCTGCATATGGCGGGCACAAGTGGCTGCATATGATGGGCACAAGTGGCTGCATATGATGGGCACAAGTGGCTGCATATGATGGACACAGTGACTGTGTTGATGGGCACAAGTGGCTGCATATGATGGGAACAAGTGGCTGCATATGATGGGCACAGTGGCTGGATATGATGGGCACAAGTGGCTGCATATGATGGGCACAGTGACTGTGTTTGATGGGCACAATGGCTGCATAGGATGGCACAAGTGGCTGCATATGATGGGGCACATTGGCTGCATATGATGGGCACAAGTGGCTGCATATGATGGGCACATTGGCTGCATTTGATTGGCACAGTGGCTGCATATGATGGGCACAAGTGGCTGCATATGATGGACACAAGTGGCTGCATTTGATTGGCACAAGTGGTTGCATATGATGGGCACAAGTGGCTGCATATGATGGGCACAAGTGGCTGCATATGACGGGCACAAGTGGCTGCATATGATGAGGCACAGTGGCTGCATATGATGGGCACAAGTGGCTGCATATGATGGGCACAGTGGCTGCATATGATGGGCACAAGTGGCTGAATATGATGGGCAAAGTGGCTGCATATGATGGGCACAGTGGCTGCATATGATGAACGCAAGTGGCTGCATATGATGGGCAGAGGTAGCTGCATATTGTAGGCACAAGTGGCTGCATATGATGGGCACAGTGACTGCGTTTGATGGGCACAATGGCTGCATATGATGGGCACAAGTGGCTGCATATGATGGGCACAAGTGGCTGCATATAATGGGCAAAAGTGGCTGCATATGACAGGCACAAGTGGCTGCATTTGACGGGCACAAGTGGCTGCATTTGATGGAAACAAATGGCTGCATATGATGGGCACAAGTGGCTGCATATGATGGGGTAAAGTGGCTGCATATGATGGGCACAAGTGGCTGCATTTGATGGGCACAGTGGCTGCATATGATGGGCACAAGTGGCTGCATATGATGGGCACAAGTGGCTGCATATGATGGGCACAAGTGGCTGCATACGATGGGGTAAAGTGGCTGCATATGATGGGCACAAGTGGCTGCATTTGATGGGCACAGTGGCTGCAAATGATGGGCACAAGTGGCTGCATATGATGGGCATAAGTGGCTGCATATGATGGGCACAAGTGGCTGCATATGATGGACACAGTGACTGCATTTGATGGGAACAAGTGGCTGCATATGATGGGCACAAGTGGCTGCATATGATGGGGTAAAGTGGCTGCATATGATGGGCAAAAGTGGCTGCATTTGATGGGCACAGTGGCTGCATATGATGGGCACAAGTGACTGCATATAATGGGCACAGTGACTGCATATGATGGGCACAAGTGGCTGCATATGATGGGACACAGTAGCTGCATATCATGGGCACAAGTGGCTGCATATGATTGGCACAAGTGGCTGCATTTGATGGGCACAGTGGCTGCATATGATGGGCACAAGTGGCTGCATATGAAGGGCACAGTGACTGCGTTTAATGGGCACAATTGGCTGCATATGATGGGCACAAGTGGCTGCATATGGAGGGCACAAGTGGCTGCATATGATGGGCACAAGTGGCTGCATATGATGGGCACAAGTGGGTGCATATGATGGACACAGTGACTGGGTTTGATGGGCACAAGTGGCTGCATATGATGGGAACAAGTGGCTGCATATGATGGGCACAGTGGCTGCATATGAGGGGCACAAGTGGCTGCATATGGCGAGCACAAGTGGCTGCATATGATGGGCACAAGTGGCTGCATATGGCGGGCACAAGTGGCTGCATATGATGGGCACAAGTGGCTGCATATGATGGGCACAAGTGGCTGCATATGATGGACACAGTGACTGTGTTTGATGGGCACAATGGCTGCATATGATGGCACAAATGGCTGCATGTGATGGGGCACATTGGCTGCATTTGATTGGCACAGTGGCTGCATATGATGGGCACAAGTGGTTGCATATGATGGGCACAGTGACTGCATATGATGGGCACAAGTGGCTGCATATGATGGGCACAAGTGGCTGCATTTGATGGGCACAGTGGCTGCATATGATGAGCACAAGTGGCTGCATATGATGGGCACAGTGACTGCATCTGATGGGCACAAGTGGCTGCATATGATGGGACAAAGTGGCTGCATATGATGGGCACAAGTGGCTGCATATGATTGGCACAAGTGGCTGCATATGAAGGGCACAGTGACTGCGTTTAATGGGCAGAGTGGCTGCATATGATGGGCACAATTGGCTGCATATGATGGGCACAAGTGGCTGCATATGATGGACACAGTGACTGCGTTTGATGGGCACAAGTGGCTGCATATGATGGGAACAAGTGGCTGCATATGATGGGCAGAGTGGCTGCATATGATGGGCACAAGTGGCTGCATATGATGGGCACAGTGACTGTGTTTGATGGGCACAATGGCTGCATATGATTGGCACAAGTGGCTGCATATGATAGGGCACAGTGGCTGCATATGATGGGCACAGTGGCTGCATATGATGGGCACACGTGGCTGCATATGATGGGCACAAGTGGCTGCATATGATGGGAAACAGTGGCTGCATATGATAACACAAGTGGCTGCATATGATGGGGTACAGTGGCTGCATATGATGGGCACAAGTGGCTGCATTTGATGGGCACAAGTGGCTGCATATGATGGGCACAAGTGGCTGCATATAATGGGCACAGTGACTGCATATGATGGGCACAAGTGGCTGCATATGATGGAACACAGTTGCTGCATATGATAGGCACAAGTGGCTGAATATGATTGGCACAAGTGGCTGCATATGATTGGCACAAGTGGCTGCATATGATGGGCACAAGTGGCTGCATATGATGGACACAGCGACTGCATTTGATGGGCACAAGTGGCTGCATATGATGGGAACAAGTGGCTGCATATGATGGGCACAGTGGCTGCATATGATGGGCAAAAGTGGCTGCATATGATGGGGTAAAGTGGCTGCATATGATGGGCACAAGTGGCTGCATTTGATGGGCACAGTGGCTGCATATGATGGGCACAAGTGGCTGCATATGATGGGGTAAAGTGGCTGCATATGATTGGCACAAGTGGCTGCATTTGATGGGCACACTGGCTGCATATGACGGGCACAAGTGGCTGCATATGATGGGCATAAGTGGCTGCATATGATGGGCACAAGTGGCTGCATATGATGGACACAGTGACTGCATTTGATGGGCACAAGTGGCTGCATATGATGGGAACAAGTGGCTGCATATGATGGGGTTAAGTTGGTGCATATGATGGGCACAAGTGGCTGCATTTGATGGGCACAGTGGCTGCATATGATGGGCACAAGTGACTGCATATGATGGGCACAGTGACTGCATATGATGGGCACAAGTGGCTGCATATGATGGGACACAGTAGCTGCATATCATGGGCACAAGTGGCTGCATATGATTGGCACAAGTGGCTGCATTTGATGGGCACAGTGGCTGCATATGATGGGCACAAGTGGCTGCATATGAAGGGCACAGTGACTGCGTTTAAAGGGCACAATTGGCTGCATATGATGGGCACAAGTGGCTGCATATGGAGGGCAGAAGTAGCTGCATATGATGGACACAGTGACAGAGTTTGATGGGCACAATTGGCTACATATGATGGGAACAAGTGGCTGCATATGATGGGCACAGTGACTGTGTTTGATGGGCACAATGGCTGCATATGATTGGCACAAGTGGCTGCATATGATGGGGCACTGTGGCGGCATATGATGGGCACAGTGGCTGCATATGATGGGCACAAGTGTCTGCATATGATGGGCACAAATAGCTGCATATGATGGGACACAGTGGCTGCATATGATGGGCACAAGTGGCTGCATATGATGGAGTACAGTGGCTGCATATGATGGGCACAAGTGGCTGCATATGAAGGGAACAAGTGGCTGCATATGATTGGCACAGTTACTGTGTTTGATGGGCACAATGGCTGCATATGATGGGCTCAAGTGGCTGCACATGATGGGGCACAGAGGCTGCATATGATGGGCACAGTGGCTGCATATGATGGGCACATATGGCTGCATATGATGGGCACAAGTGGCTGCATATGATGGGCACAAGTGGCTGCATATGATGGGGTACAGTGGCTGCATATGATGGGCACAAGTGGCTGCATTTGATGGGCATAATGGCTGCATATGATGGGCAAAAGTGGCTGCATATGATGGGCACAGTGATTGCATATGATGGGCACATGTGGCTGCATATGATGGGACACAGTGGCTGCATATGATGGGCACAAGTGGCTGCATATGATTGGCACAAGTGGCTGCATTTGATGGGCACAGTGGCTGCATATGATGGGCACAAGTGGCTGCATATGAAGGGCACAGTGACTGCATTTAATGGGCACAGTGGCTGCAAATGATGGGAACAATTGGCTGCATATGATGGGCACAAGTGGCTGCATATGGCGGGCACAAGTGGCAGCATATGATGGGCACAAGTGGCTTCATATGATGGGTACAAGTGGCTGCATATGATGGACACAGTGACTGCATTTGATTGGCATAAGTGGCTGCATATGATGGGAACAAGTGTCTGCATAAGATGGGCACAGTGGCTGCATATGATGGGCACAATTGGCTGCATATGATGGGCACAGTGACTGTGTTTGATGGGCACAATGTCTGCTTATGATGGGCACACGTGGCTGCATATGATGGGGCACAGTGGCTGCATATGATGGGACACAGTGGCTGCATATGATGGGCACAAGTGGCTGCATATGATGGGGTACAGTGGCTGCATATGATGGGCACAAGTGGCTGCATTTGATGGGCACAGTGGCTGCATTTGATGGGCACAAGTGGCTGCATATGATGGGCACAAGTGGCTGCATATGATGGAGTACAGTGGCTGCATATGATGGGCACAAGTGGCTGCATATGAAGGGAACAAGTGGCTGCATATGATTGGCACAGTTACTGTGTTTGATGGGCACAATGGCTGCATATGATGGGCACAAGTGGCTGCATATGATGGGGCACAGTGGCTGCATATGATGGGAACAGTGGCTGCATATGATGGGCACATATGGCTGCATATGATGGGCACAAGTGGCTGCATATGATGGGCACAAGTGGCTGCATATGATGGGGTACAGTGGCTGCATATGATGGGCACAAGTGGCTGCATTTGATGAGCACAATGGCTGCATATGATGGGCACAAGTGGCTGCATATGATGGGCACAATGACTGCATAGGATGGGCACATGTGGCTGCATATGATGGGACACAGTGGCTGCATATGATGGGCACGAGTGGCTGCATATGATGGGCACAGTGACTGCGTTTAATGGGCACAGTGGCTGCATATACTCGGCACAATTGGCTGCATATGAAGGGCACAGTGACGGCTTTTAATGGGCACAGTGGCTGCATATGATGGGCACAATTGGCTGCATATGATGGGCACAAGTGGCTGCATGCGGCGGACACAAGTGGCTGCATATGATGGGCACAAGTGGCTGCATATGATTGGCACAAGTGGCTGCATTTGATGGGCACAGTGGCTGCATATGATGGGCACAAGTGGCTGCATATGAAGGGCACAGTGACTGCGTTTAAAGGGCACAATTGGCTGCATATGATGGGCACAAGTGGCTGCATATGGAGGGCACAAGTAGCTGCATATGATGGACACAGTGACAGAGTTTGATGGGCACAATTGGCTACATATGATGGGAACAAGTGGCTGCATATGATGGGCACAGTGACTGTGTTTGATGGGCACAATGGCTGCATATGATTGGCACAAGTGGCTGCATATGATGGGGCACTGTGGCGGCATATGATGGGCACAGTGGCTGCATATGATGGGCACAAGTGTCTGCATATGATGTGCACAAATAGCTGCATATGATGGGACACAGTGGCTGCATATGATGGGCACAAGTGGCTGCATTTGACGGGCACAAGTAGCTGCATTTGATGGACACAGATGGATGCATATAATGGGCACAAATGGCTGCATTTGATTGGTACAAGTGGCTGTCTTTGATTGGCACAAGTGGCTGCATATGATGGGCACAAGTGGCTGCATTTGATGGGCACAAGTGGCTGCATTTGATTGGTACAAGTGGCTGCATATACTCAGCACAAGTGGCTGCATATGATGGGCACAAGTGGCTGCATATACTGGGAAAATGTGGCTGCATATGATGGGAACAAGTGGCTGCAAATGATGGGCACAAGTGGCTGCATTTGATGGGCACAAAGGGGCTGCATTTGACAGAAACAAATGGCTGCATATGATGGGCACAAGTGGCTGCATTTGATTGGCACAAGTGGCTGCATATGATGGGCACAAGTGGCAGCATTTGATTGACACAAGTGGCTGCATATGATGGGCACAAGTGGTTGCATATGACAAGCACAAGTGGCTGCATTTGATGGGGCACAGGGGCTGCATTTGATGGACACAGATGGCTGCATATGATGGGCACAAATGGCTGCATTTGATTGGCACAACTGGCTGCATTTGATTGGCACAAGTGGCTACATATGATGGGCACAAGTGGCTGCATTTGATTGGTACAAGTGGCTGCATATACTCGGCACAAGTGGCTGCATATGATGGGCACAAGTGGCTGCATATGCTGGGCACACGTGGCTGCATATTATGGGAACAAATGGCTGCATATGATGGGCACAAGTGGCTGCATTTGATGGGCACAAAGGGGCTGCATTTGACGGAAACAAATGGCTGCATATGATGGGCACAAGTGGCTGCATTTTATTGGCACAAGTGGCTGCATATGATGGGCACAAGTGGCTGCATATGATGGACACAAGTGGCTGCATTTGATTGGCACAAGTGGTTGCATATGATGGGCACAAGTGGCTGCATATGATGGGCACAAGTGGCTGCATATGACGAGCACAAGTGGCTGCATATGATGAGGCACAGTGGCTGCATATGATGGGCACAAGTGGCTGCATATGATGGGCACAGTGGCTGCATATGATGGGCACAAGTGGCTGCATATGATGGGCAAAGTGGCTGCATATGATGGGCACAGTGGCTGCATATGATGAACACAAGTGGCTGCATATGATGGGCAGAAGTAGCTGCATATTGTAGGCACAAGTGGCTGCATATGATGGGCACAGTGACTGCGTTTGATGGGCACAATGGCTGCATATGATGGGCACAAGTGGCTGCATATGATGGGCACAAGTGGCTGCATATAATGGGCATAAGTGGCTGCATATGACGGGCACAAGTGGCTGCATTTGACGTGCACAAGTGGCTGCATTTGATGAAAAAAATGGCTGCATATGATGGGCACAAGTGGCTGCATATGATGGGCACAAGTGGGTGCATATGATGGGGTAAAGTGGCTGCATATGATGGGCACAAGTGGCTGCATTTGATGGGCACAGTGGCTGCATATGATGGGCACAAGTGGCTGCATATGATGGGCACAAGTGGCTGCATATGATGGAGTAAAGTGGCTGCATATGATGGGCACAAGTGGCTGCATTTGATGGGCACAGTGGCTGCATATGGTGGGCACAAGTGGCTGCATATGATGGGTACAAGTGGCTGCATATCATGGGGTAAAGTGGCTGCAAATAATGGGCACAAGTGGCTGCATTTAATGGGCACAGTGGCAGCATATGATGGGCACAAGTGGCTGCATATGATGGACACAGTGACTGCATTTGATGGGCACAAGTGGCTGCATATGATGGGACAAAGTGGCTGCATATGATGGGCACAGTGGCTGCATATGATGGGCAAAAGTGGCTGCATATGATGGGGTAAAGTGGCTGCATATGATGGGCACAAGTGGCTGCATTTGATGGGTACAGTGGCTGCATATGATGGGCACAAGTGGCTGCATATGATGGGGTAAAGTGGCTGCATATGATGGGCACAAGTGGCTGCATTTGATGGGCACAGTGGCTGCATATCACGGGCAAAAGTGGCTGCATGTGATGGGCATAAGTGGCTGCATATGATGGGCACAAGTGGCTGCATATGATGGACACAGTGACTGCATTTGATGGGCACAAGTGGCTGCATAAGATGGGCGCAAGTGGCTGCATATGATGGGGTAAAGTTGCTGCATATGATGGGCACAAGTGACTGCATATGATGGGCACAGTGACTGCATATGATGGGCACAAGTGGCTGCATATGATGGGACACAGTAGCTGCATATCATGGGCACAAGTGGCTGCATATGATTGGCACAAGTGGCTGCATTTGATGGGCACAGTGGCTGCATATGATGGGCACAAGTGGCTGCATATGAAAGGCACAGTGACTGCGTTTAAAGGGCACAATTGGCTGCATATGATGGGCACAAGTGGCTGCATATGGAGGGCACAAGTGGCTGCATATGATGGGCACAAGTGGCTGCATATGATGGGCACAAGTGGCTGCATATGATGGACACAGTAACTGGGTTTGATGGGCACAAGTGGCTGCATATGATGGGAACAAGTGGCTGCATATGATGGGCACAGTGGCTGCATATGAGGGGCACAAGTGGCTGCATATGGCGGGCACAAGTGGCTGCATATGATGGGCACAAGTGGCTGCATATGATGGGCACAAGTGGCTGCATATGATGGACACAGTGACTGTGTTGATGGGCACAAGTGGCTGCATATGATGGGAACAAGTGGCTGCATATGATGGGCACAGTGGCTGGATATGATGGGCACAAGTGGCTGCATATGATGGGCACAGTGAATGTGTTTGATGGGCACAATGGCTGCATAGGATGGCACAAGTGGCTGCATATGATGGGGCACATTGGCTGCATATGATGGGCACAAGTGGCTGCATATGATGGGCACATTGGCTGCATTTGATTGGCACAGTGGCTGCATATGATGGGCACAAGTGGCTGCATATGATGGACACAAGTGGCTGCATTTGATTGGCACAAGTGGTTGCATATGATGGGCACAAGTGGCTGCATATGATGGGCACAAGTGGCTGCAAATGACGGGCACAAGTGACTGCATATGATGAGGCACAGTGGCTGCATATGATGGGCACAAGTGGCTGCATATGATCGGCACAGTGGCTGCATATGATGGGCACAAGTGGCTGTATATGATGGGCAAAGTGGCTGCATATGATGGGCACAGTGGCTGCATATGATGAACGCAAGTGGCTGCATATGATGGGCAGAGGTAGCTGCATATTGTAGGCACAAGTGGCTGCATATGATGGGCACAGTGACTGCGTTTGATGGGCACAATGGCTGCATATGATGGGCACAAGTGGCTGCATATGATGGGCACAAGTGGCTGCATATGGCGGGCACAAGTGGCTGCATATGATGGGCACAAGTGGCTGCATATGATGGGCACAAGTGGCTGCATATGATGGACACAGTGACTGTGTTTGATGGGCACAATGGCTGCATATGATGGCACAAATGGCTGCATATGATGGGGCACATTGGCTGCATTTGATTGGCACAGTGGCTGCATATGATGGGCACAAGTGGCTGCATATGATGGGCACAGTGACTGCATATGATGGGCACAAGTGGCTGCATATGATGGGCACAAGTGGCTGCATTTGATGGGCACAGTGGCTGCATATGATGAGCACAAGTGGCTGCATATGATGGGCACAGTGACTGCATATGATGGGCACAAGTGGCTGCATATGATGGGCACAAGTGGCTGCATATGATTGGCACAAGTGGCTGCATATGAAGGGCACAGTGACTGCGTTTAATGGGCAGAGTGGCTGCATATGATGGGCACAATTGGCTGCATATGATGGGCACAAGTGGCTGCATATGATGGACACAGTGACTGCGTTTGATGGGCACAAGTGGCTGCATATGATGGGAACAAGTGGCTGCATATGATGGGCAGAGTGGCTGCATATGATGGGCACAAGTGGCTGCATATGATGGGCACAGTGACTGTGTTTGATGGGCACAATGGCTGCATATGATTGGCACAAGTGGCTGCATATGATAGGGCACAGTGGCTGCATATGATGGGCACAGTGGCTGCATATGATGGGCACAAGTGGCTGCATATGATGGGCACAAGTGGCTGCATATGATGGGAAACAGTGGCTGCATATGATAACACAAGTGGCTGCATATGATGGGGTACAGTGGCTGCATATGATGGGCACAAGTGGCTGCATTTGATGGGCACAAGTGGCTGCATATGATGGGCACAAGAGGCTGCATATAATGGGCACAGTGACTGCATATGATGGGCACAAGTGGCTGCATATGATGGGACACAGTTGCTGCATATGATAGGCACAAGTGGCTGAATATGATTGGCACAAGTGGCTGCATATGATTGGCACAAGTGGCTGCATATGATGGGCACAAGTGGCTGCATATGATGGACACAGCGACTGCATTTGATGGGCACAAGTGGCTGCATATGATGAGAACAAGTGGCTGCATATGATGGGCACAGTGGCTGCATATGATGGGCAAAAGTGGCTGCATATGATGGGGTAATGTGGCTGAATATGATGGGCACAAGTGGCTGCATTTGATGGGCACAGTGGCTGCATATGATGGGCACAAGTGGCTGCATATGATGGGGTAAAGGGGCTGCATATGATTGGCACAAGTGGCTGCATTTGATGGGCACAGTGGCTGCATATGACGGGCACAGGTGGCTGCATATGATGGGCATAAGTGGTGCATATGATGGGCACAAGTGGCTGCATATGATGGACACAGTGACTGCATTTGATGGGCACAAGTGGCTGCATATGATGGGAACAAGTGGCTGCATATGATGGGGTTAAGTTGGAGCATATGATGGGCACAAGTGGCTGCATTTGATGGGCACAGTGGCTGCATATGATGGGCACAAGTGACTGCATATGATGGGCACAGTGACTGCATATGATGGGCACAAGTGGCTGCATATGATGGGACACAGTAGCTGCATATGATGGGCACAAGTGGCTGCATTTGATTGGCACAAGTGGCTGCATTTGATGGGCACAGTGGCTGCATATGATGGGCACAAGTGGCTGCATATGAAGGCCACAGTGACTGCGTTTAAAGGGCACAATTGGCTGCATATGATGGGCACAAGTGGCTGCATATGGAGGGCACAAGTAGCTGCATATGATGGACACAGTGACAGAGTTTGATGGGCACAATTGGCTACTTATGATGGGAACAAGTGGCTGCATATGATGGGCACAGTGACTGTGTTTGATGGGCACAATGGCTGCATATGATTGGCACAAGTGGCTGCATATGATGGGGCACTGTGGCGGCATATGATGGGCACAGTGGCTGCATATGATGGGCACAAGTGTCTGCATATGATGGGCACAAATAGCTGCATATGATGGAACACAGTGGCTGCATATGATGGGCACAAGTGGCTGCATATGATGGAGTACAGTGGCTGCATATGATGGGCACAAGTGGCTGCATATGAAGGGAACAAGTGGCTGCATATGATTGGCACAGTTACTGTGTTTGATGGGCACAATGGCTGCATATGATGGGCTCAAGTGGCTGCACATGATGGGGCACAGAGGCTGCATATGATGGGCACAGTGGCTGCATATGATGGGCACATATGGCTGCATATGATGGGCACAAGTGGCTGCATATGATGGGCACAAGTGGCTGCATATGATGGGGTACAGTGGCTGCATATGATGGGCACAAGTGGCTGCATTTGATGGGCATAATGGCTGCATATGATGGGCAAAAGTGGCTGCATATGATGGGCACAGTGATTGCATATGATGGGCACATGTGGCTGCATATGATGGGACACAGTGGCTGCATATGATGGGCACAAGTGGCTGCATATGATTGGCACAAGTGGCTGCATTTGATGGGCACAGTGGCTGCATATGATGGGCACAAGTGGCTGCATATGAAGGGCACAGTGACTGCATTTAATGGGCACAGTGGCTGCAAATGATGGGAACAATTGGCTGCATATGATGGGCACAAGTGGCTGCATATGGCGGGCACAAGTGGCAGCATATGATGGGCACAAGTGGCTTCATATGATGGGTACAAGTGGCTGCATATGATGGACACAGTGACTGCATTTGATTGCCATAAGTGGCTGCATATGATGGGAACAAGTGTCTGCATATGATGGGCACAGTGGCTGCATATGATGGGCACAATTGGCTGCATATGATGGGCACAGTGACTGTGTTTGATGGGCACAATGTCTGCTTATGATGGGCACACGTGGCTGCATATGATGGGGCACAGTGGCTGCATATGATGGGACACAGTGGCTGCATATGATGGGCACAAGTGGCTGCATATGATGGGGTACAGTGGCTGCATATGATGGGCACAAGTGGCTGCATTTGATGGGCACAGTGGCTGCATTTGATGGGCACAAGTGGCTGCATATGATGGGCACAAGTGGCTGCATATGATGGAGTACAGTGGCTGCATATGATGGGCACAAGTGGCTGCATATGAAGGGAACAAGTGGCTGCATATGATTGGCACAGTTACTGTGTTTGATGGGCACAATGGCTGCATATGATGGGCACAAGTGGCTGCATATGATGGGGCACAGTGGCTGCATATGATGGGAACAGTGGCTGCATATGATGGGCACATATGGCTGCATATGATGGGCACAAGTGGCTGCATATGATGGGCACAAGTGGCTGCATATGATGGGGTACAGTGGCTGCATATGATGGGCACAAGTGGCTGCATTTGATGGGCACAATGGCTGCATATGATGGGCACAAGTGGCTGCATATGATGGGCACAATGACTGCATAGGATGGGCACATGTGGCTGCATATGATGGGACACAGTGGCTGCATATGATGGGCACAAGTGGCTGCATATGATGGGCACAGTGACTGCGTTTAATGGGCACAGTGGCTGCATATACTCGGCACAATTGGCTGCATATGAAGGGCACAGTGACGGCTTTTAATGGGCACAGTGGCTGCACATGATGGGCACAATTGGCTGCATATGATGGGCACAAGTGGCTGCATGCGGCGGACACAAGTGGCTGCATATGATGGGCACAAGTGGCTGCATATGATTGGCACAAGTGGCTGCATTTGATGGGCACAGTGGCTGCATATGATGGGCACAAGTGGCTGCATATGAAGGGCACAGTGACTGCGTTTAAAGGGCACAATTGGCTGCATATGATGGGCACAAGTGGCTGCATATGGAGGGCACAAGTAGCTGCATATGATGGACACAGTGACAGAGTTTGATGGGCACAATTGGCTACATATGATGGGAACAAGTGGCTGCATATGATGGGCACAGTGACTGTGTTTGATGGGCACAATGGCTGCATATGATTGGCACAAGTGGCTGCATATGATGGGGCACTGTGGCGGCATATGATGGGCACAGTGGCTGCATATGATGGGCACAAGTGTCTGCATATGATGGGCACAAATAGCTGCATATGATGGGACACAGTGGCTGCATATGATGGGCACAAGTGGCTGCATATGATGGAGTACAGTGGCTGCATATGATGGGCACAAGTGGCTGCATATGAAGGGAACAAGTGGCTGCATATGATTGGCACAGTTACTGTGTTTGATGGGCACAATGGCTGCATATGATGGGCTCAAGTGGCTGCACATGATGGGGCACAGAGGCTGCATATGATGGGCACAGTGGCTGCATATGATGGGCACATATGGCTGCATATGATGGGCACAAGTGGCTGCATATGATGGGCACAAGTGGCTGCATATGATGGGGTACAGTGGCTGCATATGATGGGCACAAGTGGCTGCATTTGATGGGCATAATGGCTGCATATGATGGGCAAAAGTGGCTGCATATGATGGGCACAGTGATTGCATATGATGGGCACATGTGGCTGCATATGATGGGACACAGTGGCTGCATATGATGGGCACAAGTGGCTGCATATGATTGGCACAAGTGGCTGCATTTGATGGGCACAAATGGCTGCATATGAAGGGCACAGTGACTGCATTTAATGGGCACAGTGGCTGCAAATGATGGGAACAATTGGCTGCATATGATGGGCACAAGTGGCTGCATATGGCGGGCACAAGTGGCAGCATATAATGGGCACAAGTGGCTTCATATGATGGGTACAAGTGGCTGCATATGATGGACACAGTGACTGCATTTGATTGGCATAAGTGGCTGCATATGATGGGAACAAGTGTCTGCATATGATGGGCACAGTGGCTGCATATGATGGGCACAATTGGCTGCATATGATGGGCACTGTGACTGTGTTTGATGGGCACAATGTCTGCTTATGATGGGCACACGTGGCTGCATATGATGGGGCACAGTGGCTGCATATGATGGGACACAGTGGCTGCATATGATGGGCACAAGTGGCTGCATATGATGGGGTACAGTGGCTGCATATGATGGGCACAAGTGGCTGCATTTGATGGGCACAGTGGCTGCATTTGATGGGCACAAGTGGCTGCATATGATGGGCACAAGTGGCTGCATATGATGGAGTACAGTGGCTGCATATGATGGGCACAAGTGGCTGCATAAGAAGGGAACAAGTGGCTGCATATGATTGGCACAGTTACTGTGTTTGATGGGCACAATGGCTGCATATGATGGGCACAAGTGGCTGCATATGATGGGGCACAGTGGCTGCATATGATGGGAACAGTGGCTGCATATGATGGGCACATATGGCTGCATATGATGGGCACAAGTGGCTGCATATGATGGGCACAAGTGGCTGCATATGATGGGGTACAGTGGCTGCATATGATGGGCACAAGTGGCTGCATTTGATGGGCACAATGGCTGCATATGATGGGCACAAGTGGCTGCATATGATGGGCACAATGACTGCATAGGATGGGCACATGTGGCTCCATATGATGGGACACAGTGGCTGCATATGATGGGCACAAGTGGCTGCATATGATGGGCACAGTGACTGCGTTTAATGGGCACAGTGGCTGCATATACTCGGCACAATTGGCTGCATATGAAGGGCACAGTGACGGCTTTTAATGGGCACAGTGGCTGCATATGATGGGCACAATTGGCTGCATATGATGGGCACAAGTGGCTGCATGCGGCGGACACAAGTGGCTGCATATGATGGGCACATGTGGCTGCATATGATGGGCACAAGTTGCTGCATATGATGGACACAGTGACTGCATATGATGGACACAGTGACTGCATTTGATGGGCACAGTGACTGCGTTTAATGGGCACAGTGGCTGCATATACTGGGCACAATTGGCTGCATATGATGGGCACAAGTGGCTTCATATGATGGACACAGTGACAGCGTTTGATGGGCACAAGTGGCTGCATATGATGGGAACAAGTGGCTGCATATGATGGGCAGAGTGGCTGCATATGATGGGCACAATGACTGTGTTTGATGTGCACAAGTGGCTGCATATGATGGGGCACAGTGGCAGCATATGATGGGCACAGTGGCTGCATATGATGGGCACAGTGGCTGCATATGATGGGCACAAGGGTCTGCATATGATGGGCACAAATGCCTGCATATGATGGGACACAGTTGCTGCATATGATGGGCACAAGTGGCTGCATATGATGGGGTACAGTGGCTGCATATGATGGGCACAAATGGCTGCATATGATTGGCACAAGTGGCTGCGTTTGATGGTCACAGTGGCTGCATATGATGGGCACAAGTGGCTGCATATGAAGGGCACAGTGACTGCGTTTAATGGGCACAGTGGCTGCATATACTGGGCACAATTGGCTGCATATGATGAGCACAAATGGCTGCATATGATGAGCAGAAGTAGCTGCATATGATGGGCACAAGTGGCTGCATATGATGGACACAGTGACAGCGTTTGATGGGCACAAGTGGCTGCATATGATGGGAACAAGTGGCTGCATATGATGGGAAGAGTGGCTGCATATGATGGGCACAGTGACTGTGTTTGATGGGCACAATGGCTGCATATGATTGGCACAAGTGGCTGCATATGATGGGGCACAGTGGCGGCATATGATGGGCACAGTGGCTGCATATGATGGGCATAAGTGTCTGCATATGATGGGCACAAATGACTGCATATGATGGGATACATTGGCTGCATATGATGGGCACAAGTGGCTGCATATGATGGAGTACAGTGGCTGCATATGATGGGCACAAGTGGCTGCATATGAAGGGAACAAGTGGCTGCATATGATTGGCACAGTTACTGTGTTTGATGGGCACAATGGCTGCATGTGATGGGCACAAGTGGCTGCATATGATGGGGCACAGTGGCTGCATATGATGGGAACAGTGGCTGCATATGATGGGCACATATGGCTGCAAATGATGGGCACAAGTGGCTGCATATGATGGGCACAAGTGGCTGCATATGATGGGGTACAGTGGCTGCATATGATGGGCACAAGTGGTTGCATTTGATGGGCACAATGGCTGCATATGATGGGCACAAGTGGCTGCATATGATGGGCACAATGACTGCATAGGATGGGCACATGTGGCTGCATATGATGGGACACAGTGGCTGCATATGATGGGGCACAAGTGGCTGCATATGATTGACACAAGTGGCTGCATTTGATGGGCACAGTGACTACGTTTAATGGGCACAGTGGCTGCATATACTGGGCACAATTGACTGCATATGATGGGCACAAGTGGCTGCATATGATGGGCAGAAGTGGCTGCATATGATGGGCACAAGTGGCTGCATATGATGGACAAAGTGACAGAGTTTGATGGGCACAAGTGGCTACATTTGATGGGAACAAGTGGCTGCATATGATGGGCAGAGTGGCTGCATATGATGGGCACAGTGACTGTGTTTGATGGGCAGAATGGCTGCATATGAGTGGGACAAGTGGCTGCATATGATGGGACACAGTGGCTGCATATGATGGGCACAAGTGGCTGCATATGATGGAGTACAGTGGCTGCATATGATGGGCACAAGTGGCTGCATATGAAGGGAACAAGTGGCTGCATATGATTGGCACAGTTACTGTGTTTGATGGGCACAATGGCTGCATATGATGGGCACAAGTGGCTGCATATGATGGGGCACAGTGGCTGCATATGATGGGCACAGTGGCAGCATATGATGGGCACATATGGCTGCATATGATGGGCACAAGTGGCTGCATATGATGGGCACAAGTGGCTGCATATGATGGGGTACAGTGGCTGCATATGATGGGCACAAGTGGCTGCATTTGATGGGCACAATGGCTGCATATGATGGGCACAAGTGGCTGCATATGATGGGCACAGTGACTGCATATGATGGGCACATGTGGCTGCATATGATGGGACACAGTGGCTGCATATGATGGGCACAAGTGGCTGCATATGATTGGCAGAAGTGGCTGCATTTGATGGGCACAGTGGCTGCATATGATGGGCACAAGTGGCTGCATATGAAGGGCACAGTGACTGCATTTAATGGGCACAGTGGCTGCATATGATCGGAACAATTGGCTGCATATGATGGGCACAAGTGGCTGCATATGGTGGGCACAAGTGGCAGCATATGATGGGCACAAGTGGCTTCATATGATGGGCACAAGTGGCTGCATATGATGGACACAGTGACTGCATTTGATTGGCATAAGTGGCTGCATATGATGGGAACAAGTGTCTGCATATGATGGGCACAGTGGCTGCATATGATGGGCACAATTGGCTGCATATGATGGGCACAGTGACTGTGTTTGATGGGCACAATGTCTGCTTATGATGGGCACAAGTGGCTGCATATGATGGGGCACAGTGGCTGCATATGATGGGACACAGTGGCTGCATATGATGGGCACAAGTGGCTGCATATGATGGGGTACAGTGGCTGCATATGATGGGCACAAGTGGCTGCATTTGATGGGCACAGTGGCTGCATTTGATGGGCACAGTGGCTGCATATGATGGGCACAAGTGGCTGCATATGATGCGCACAGTGACTGCATATGATGGGCACAAGTGGCTGGATATGATGGCACAAGTGGCTGCATATGATGGGCACAAGTGGCTGCATTTGATGTGCACAGTGGCTGCATATGATGGGCACAAGTGGCTGCATATGATGGGAACAGTGACTGCATATGATGGGCACAAGTGGCTGCATATGATGGGCACAAGTGGCTACATATGATGGGCACAAGTGGCTGTATATGATGGGCAAAGTGGCTGCATATGATGGGCACAGTGGCTGCATATGAGGGGCACAAGTGGCTGCATATGAAGGGCACAGTGACTGCGTTTAATGGGCACAGTGGCTGCATATGATGGGCACAATTGGCTGCATATGATGGGCACAAGTGGCTACATATGATGGGCACAAGTGGCTGTATATGATGGGCAAAGTGGCTGCATATGATGGGCACAGTGGCTGCATATGATGAACGCAAGTGGCTGCATATGATGGGCAGAGGTAGCTGCATATTGTAGGCATAAGTGGCTGCATATGATGGGCACAGTGACTGCGTTTGATGGGCACAATGGCTGCATATGATGGCCCAAGTGGCCGCATATGATGGGCACAAGTGGCTGCATATAATGGGCAAAAGTGGCTGCATATGACAGGCACAAGTGGCTGGATTTGACGGGCACAAGTGGCTGCATTTGATGGAAACAAATGGCTGCATATGATGGGCACAAGTGGCTGCATATGATGGGGTAAAGTGGCTGCATATGATGGGCACAAGTGGCTGCATTTGATGGGCACAGTGGCTGCATATGATGGGCACAAGTGGCTGCATATGATGGGCACAAGTGGCTGCATATGATGGGGTAAAGTGGCTGCATATGATGGGCACAAGTGGCTGCATTTGATGGGCACAGTGGTTGCAAATGATGGGCACAAGTGGCTGCATATGATGGGCATAAGTGGCTGCATATGATGGGCACAAGTGGCTGCATATGATGGACACAGTGACTGCATTTGATGGGAACAAGTGGCTGCATATGATGGGCACAAGTGGCTGCATATGATGGTGTAAAGTGGCTGCATATGATGGGCACAAGTGGCTGCATTTGATGGGCACAGTGGCTGCATATGATGGGCACAAGTGACTGCATATGATGGGCACAGTGACTGCATATGATGGGCACAAGTGGCTGCATATGATGGGACACAGTAGCTGCATATCATGGGCACAAGTGGCTGCATATGATTGGCACAAGTGGCTGCATTTGATGGGCACAGTGGCTGCATATGATGGGCACAAGTGGCTGCATATGAAGGGCACAGTGACTGCGTTTAATGGGCACAATTGGCTGCATATGATGGGCACAAGTGGCTGCATATGGAGGGCACAAGTGGCTGCATATGATGGGCACAAGTGGCTGCATATGATGGGCACAAGTGGGTGCATATGATGGACACAGTGACTGGGTTTGATGGGCACAAGTGGCTGCATATGATGGGAACAAGTGGCTGCATATGATGGGCACAGTGGCTGCATATGAGGGGCACAAGTGGCTGCATATGGCGAACACAAGTGGCTGCATATAATGGGCACAAGTGGCTGCATATGGCGGGCACAAGTGGCTGCATATGATGGGCACAAGTGGCTGCATATGAATGGCACAAGTGGCTGCATATGATGGACACAGTGACTGTGTTTGATGGGCACAATGGCTGCATATGATGGCACAAGTGGCTGCATATGATGGGGCACATTGGCTGCATATGATGGGCACAAGTGGCTGCATATGATGGGCACAGTGACTGCATATGATGGGCACAAGTGGCTGCATATGATGGGCACAAGTGGCTGCATTTGATGGGCACAGTGGCTGCATATGACGAGCACAAGTGGCTGCATATGATGGGCACAGTGACTGCATATGATGGGCACAAGTGGCTGCATATGATGGGACAAAGTGGCTGCATATGATGGGCACAAGTGGCTGCATATGATTGGCACAAGTGGCTGCATATGAAGGGCACAGTGACTGCGTTTAATGGGCAGAGTGGCTGCATATGATGGGCACAATTGGCTGCATATGATGGGCACAAGTGGCTGCATATGATGGACACAGTGACTGCGTTTGATGGGCACAAGTGGCTGCATATGATGGGAACAAGTGGCTGCATATGATGGGCAGAGTGGCTGCATATGATGGGCACAAGTGGCTGCATATGATGGGCACAGTGCCTGTGTTTGATGGGCACAATGGCTGCATATGATTGGCACAAGTGGCTGCATATGATAGGGCACAGTGGCTGCATATGATGGGCACAGTGGCTGCATATGATGGTCACAAGTGGCTGCATAGGATGGGCACAAGTGGCTGCATATGATGGGAAACAGTGGCTGCATATGATAACACAAGTGGCTGCATATGATGGGGTACAGTGGCTGCATATGATGGGCACAAGTGGCTGCATTTGATGGGCACAAGTGGCTGCATATGATGGGCACAAGTGGCTGCATATGATGGGCACAGTGACTGCATATGATGGGCACAAGTGGCTGCATATGATGGGACACAGTTGCTGCATATGATAGGCACAAGTGGCTGAATATGATTGGCACAAGTGGCTGCATATGATTGGCACAAGTGGCTGCATATGATGGGCACAAGTGGCTGCATATGATGGACACAGCGACTGCATTTGATGGGCACAAGTGGCTGCATATGATGGGAACAAGTGGCTGCATATGATGGGCACAGTGGCTGCATATGATGGGCAAAAGTGGCTGCATATGATGGGGTAAAGTGGCTGCATATGATGGGCACAAGTGGCTGCATTTGATGGGCACAGTGGCTGCATATGATGGGCACAAGTGGCTGCATATGATGGGGTAAAGTGGCTGCATATGATTGGCACAAGTGGCTGCATTTGATGGGCACAGTGGCTGCATATGACGGGCACTAGTGGCTGCATATGATGGGCATAAGTGGCTGCATATGATGGGCACAAGTGGCTGCATATGATGAACACAGTGACTGCATTTGATGGGCACAAGTGGCTGCATATGATGGGAACAAGTGGCTGCATATGATGGGCAGAGTGGCTGCATATGATGGGCACAAGTGGCTGCATATGATGGGCACAGTGACTGTGTTTGATGGGCACAATGGCTGCATATGATTGGCACAAGTGGCTGCATATGATAGGGCACAGTGGCTGCATATGATGGGCACAGTGGCTGCATATGATGGGCACAAGTGGCTGCATAGGATGGGCACAAGTGGCTGCATATGATGGGAAACAGTGGCTGCATATAATAACACAAGTGGCTGCATATGATGGGGTACAGTGGCTGCATATGATGGGCACAAGTGGCTGCATTTGATGGGCACAAGTGGCTGCATATGATGGGCACAAGTGGCTGCATATGATGGGCACAGTGACTGCATATGATGGGCACAAGTGGCTGCATATGATGTGACACAGTTGCTGCATATGATAGGCACAAGTGGCTGAATATGATTGGCACAAGTGGCTGCATATGATTGGCACAAGTGGCTGCATATGATGGGCACAAGTGGCTGCATATGATGGACACAGCGACTGCATTTGATGGGCACAAGTGGCTGCATATGATGGGAACAAGTGGCTGCATATGATGGGCACAGTGGCTGCATATGATGGGCAAAAGTGGCTGCATATGATGGGGTAAAGTGGCTGCATATGATGGGCACAAGTGGCTGCATTTGATGGGCACAGTGGCTGCATATGATGGGCACAAGTGGCTGCATATGATGGGGTAAAGTGGCTGCATATGATTGGCACAAGTGGCTGCATTTGATGGGCACAGTGGCTGCATATGACGGGCACTAGTGGCTGCATATGATGGGCATAAGTGGCTGCATATGATGGGCACAAGTGGCTGCATATGATGGACACAGTGACTGCATTTGATGGGCACAAGTGGCTGCATATGATGGGAACAAGTGGCTGCATATGATGGGCAGAGTGGCTGCATATGATGGGCACAAGTGGCTGCATATGATGGGCACAGTGACTGTGTTTGATGGGCACAATGGCTGCATATGATTGGCACAAGTGGCTGCATATGATAGGGCACAGTGGCTGCATATGATGGGCACAGTGGCTGCATATGATGGGCACAAGTGGCTGCATATGATGGGAACAAGTGGCTGCATATGATGGGAAACAGTGGCTGCATATGATAACACAAGTGGCTGCATATGATGGGGTACAGTGGCTGCATATGATGGGCACAAGTGGCTGCATTTGATGGGCACAAGTGGCTGCATATGATGGGCACAAGTGGCTGCATATGATGGGCACAGTGACTGCATATGATGGGCACAAGTGGCTGCATATGATGGGACACAGTTGCTGCATATGATAGGCACAAGTGGCTGAATATGATTGGCACAAGTGGCTGCATATGATTGGCACAAGTGGCTGCATATGATGGGCACAAGTGGCTGCATATGATGGACACAGCGACTGCATTTGATGGGCACAAGTGGCTGCATATGATGGGAACAAGTGGCTGCATATGATGGGCACAGTGGCTGCATATGATGGGCAAAAGTGGCTGCATATGATGGGGTAAAGTGGCTGCATATGATGGGCACAAGTGGCTGCATTTGATGGGCACAGTGGCTGCATATGATGGGCACAAGTGGCTGCATATGATGGGGTAAAGTGGCTGCATATGATGGGCACAAGTGGCTGCATTTGATGGGCACAGTGGCTGCATATGACGGGCACAAGTGGCTGCATATGATGGGCATAAGTGGCTGCATATGATGGGCACAAGTGGCTGCATATGATGGACACAGTGACTGCATTTGATGGGCACAAGTGGCTGCATATGATGGGCACAAGTGGCTGCATATGATGGGGTTAAGTTGGTGCATATGATGGGCACAAGTGGCTGCATTTGATGGGCACAGTGGCTGCATATGATGGGCACAAGTGACTGCATATGATGGGCACAGTGACTGCATATGATGGGCACAAGTGGCTGCATATGATGGGACACAGTAGCTGCATATCATGGGCACAAGTGGCTGCATATGAATGGCACAAGTGGCTGCATTTGATGGGCACAGTGGCTGCATATGATGGGCACAAGTGGCTGCATATGAAGGGCACAGTGACTGCGTTTAAAGGGCACAATTGGCTGCATATGATGGGCACAAGTGGCTGCATATGGAGGGCACAAGTAGCTGCATATGATGGACACAGTGACAGAGTTTGATGGGCACAATTGGCTACATATGATGGGAACAAGTGGCTGCATATGATGGGCACAGTGACTGTGTTTGATGGGCACAATGGCTGCATATGATTGGCACAAGTGGCTGCATATGATGGGGCACTGTGGCGGCATATGATGGGCACAGTGGCTGCATATGATGGGCACAAGTGTCTGCATATGATGGGCACAAATGGCTGCATATGATGGGACACAGTGGCTGCATATGATGGGCACAAGTGGCTGCATATGATGGAGTACAGTGGCTGCATATGATGGGCACAAGTGGCTGCATATGAAGGGAACAAGTGGCTGCATATGATTGGCACAGTTACTGTGTTTGATGGGCACAATTGCTGCATATGATGGGCTCAAGTGGCTGCACATGATGGGGCACAGAGGCTGCATATGATGGGCACAGTGGCTGCATATGATGGGCACATATGGCTGCATATGATGGGCACAAGTGGCTGCATATGATGGGCACAAGTGGCTGCATATGATGGGGTACAGTGGCTGCATATGATGGGCACAAGTGGCTGCATTTGATGGGCATAATGGCTGCATATGATGGGCAAAAGTGGCTGCATATGATGGGCACAGTGATTGCATATGATGGGCACATGTGGCTGCATATGATGGGACACAGTGGCTGCATATGATGGGCACAAGTGGCTGCATATGATTGGCACAAGTGGCTGCATTTGATGGGCACAGTGGCTGCATATGATGGGCACAAGTGGCTGCATATGAAGGGCACAGTGACTGCATTTAATGGGCACAGTGGCTGCAAATGATGGGAACAATTGGCTGCATATGATGGGCACAAGTGGCTGCATATGGCGGGCACAAGTGGCAGCATATGATGGGCACAAGTGGCTTCATATGATGGGTACAAGTGGCTGCATATGATGGACACAGTGACTGCATTTGATTGGCATAAGTGGCTGCATATGATGGGAACAAGTGTCTGCATATGATGGGCACAGTGGCTGCATATGATGGGCACAATTGGCTGCATATGATGGGCACAGTGACTGTGTTTGATGGGCACAATGTCTGCTTATGATGGGCACACGTGGCTGCATATGATGGGGCACAGTGGCTGCATATGATGGGACACAGTGGCTGCATATGATGGGCACAAGTGGCTGCATATGATGGGGTACAGTGGCTGCATATGATGGGCACAAGTGGCTGCATTTGATGGGCACAGTGGCTGCATTTGATGGGAACAAGTGGCAGCATATGATGGGCACAAGTGGCTGCATATGATGGAGTACAGTGGCTGCATATGATGGACACAAGTGGCTGCATATGAAAGGAACAAGTGGCTGCATATGATTGGCAAAGTTACTGTGTTTGATGGGCACAATGGCTGCATATGATGGGCACAAGTGGCTGCATATGATGGGGCACAGTGGCTGCATATGATGGGAACAGTGGCTGCATATGATGGGCACATATGGCTGCATATGATGGGCACAAGTGGCTGCATATGATGGGCACAAGTGGCTGCATATGATGGGGTACAGTGGCTGCATATGATGGGCACAAGTGGCTGCATTTGATGGGCACAATGACTGCATAGGATGGGCACATGTGGCTGCATATGATGGGACACAGTGGCTGCATATGTTGGGCACAAGTGGCTGCATATGATGGGCACAGTGACTGCGTTTAATGGGCACAGTGGCTGCATATACTCGGCACAATTGGCTGCATATGAAGGGCACAGTGACTGCTTTTAATGGGCACAGTGGCTGCATATGATGGGCACAATTGGCTGCATATGATGGGCACAAGTGGCTGCATGCGGCGGACACAAGTGGCTGCATATGATGGGCACATGTGGCTGCATATGATGGGCACAAGTTGCTGCATATGATGGACACAGTGACTGCATATGATGGACACAGTGACTGCATTTGATGGGCACAGTGACTGCGTTTAATGGGCACAGTGGCTGCATATACTGGGCACAATTGGCTGCATATGATGGGCACAAGTGGCTTCATATGATGGACACAGTGACAGCGTTTGATGGGCACAAGTGGCTGCATATGATGGGAACAAGTGGCTGCATATGATGGGCAGAGTGGCTACATATGATGGGCACAATGACTGTGTTTGATGTGCACAAGTGGCTGCATATGATGGGGCACAGTGGCAGCATATGATGGGCACAGTGGCTGCATATGATGGGCACAGTGGCTGCATATGATGGGCACAAGGGTCTGCATATGATGGGCACAAATGCCTGCATATGATGGGACACAGTTGCTGCATATGATGGGCACAAGTGGCTGCATATGATGGGGTACAGTGGCTGCATATGATGGGCACAAGTGGCTGCATATGATTGGCACAAGTGGCTGCGTTTGATGGTCACAGTGGCTGCATATGATGGGCACAAGTGGCTGCATATGAAGGGCACAGTGACTGCGTTTAATGGGCACAGTGGCTGCATATACTGGGCACAATTGGCTGCATATGATGAGCACAAATGGCTGCATATGATGAGCAGAAGTAGCTGCATATGATGGGCACAAGTGGCTGCATATGATGGACACAGTGACAGCGTTTGATGGGCACAAGTGGCTGCATATGATGGGAACAAGTGGCTGCATATGATGGGAAGAGTGGCTGCATATGATGGGCACAGTGACTGTGTTTGATGGGCACAATGGCTGCATATGATTGGCACAAGTGGCTGCATATGATGGGGCACAGTGGCGGCATATGATGGGCACAGTGGCTGCATATGATGGGCATAAGTGTCTGCATATGATGGGCACAAATGACTGCATATGATGGGATACATTGGCTGCATATGATGGGCACAAGTGGCTGCATATGATGGAGTACAGTGGCTGCATATGATGGGCACAAGTGGCTGCATATGAAGGGAACAAGTGGCTGCATATGATTGGCACAGTTACTGTGTTTGATGGGCACAATGGCTGCATGTGATGGGCACAAGTGGCTGCATATGATGGGAACAGTGGCTGCATATGATGGGCACATATGGCTGCAAATGATGGGCACAAGTGGCTGCATATGATGGGCACAAGTGGCTGCATATGATGGGGTACAGTGGCTGCATATGATGGGCACAAGTGGTTGCATTTGATGGGCACAATGGCTGCATATGATGGGCACAAGTGGCTGCATATGATGGGCACAATGACTGCATAGGATGGGCACATGTGGCTGCATATGATGGGACACAGTGGCTGCATATGATGGGGCACAAGTGGCTGCATATGATTGACACAAGTGGCTGCATTTGATGGGCACAGTGACTACGTTTAATGGGCACAGTGGCTGCATATACTGGGCACAATTGACTGCATATGATGGGCACAAGTGGCTGCATATGATGGGCAGAAGTGGCTGCATATGATGGGCACAAGTGGCTGCATATGATGGACAAAGTGACAGAGTTTGATGGGCACAAGTGGCTACATATGATGGGAATAAGTGGCTGCATATGATGGGCAGAGTGGCTGCATATGATGGGCACAGTGACTGTGTTTGATGGGCACAATGGCTGCATATGAGTGGCACAAGTGGCTGCATATGATTGGGCACAGTGGCGGCATATGATGGGCACAAGTGGCTGCATATGATGGGCACAGTGACTGCATAGGATGGACACATGTGCCTGCATATGATGGGACACAGTGGCTGCATATGATGGGCACAAGTGGCTGCATATGATGGAGTACAGTGGCTGCATATGATGGGCACAAGTGGCTGCATATGAAGGGAACAAGTGGCTGCATATGATTGGCACAGTTACTGTGTTTGATGGGCACAATGGCTGCATATGATGGGCACAAGTGGCTGCATATGATGGGGCACAGTGGCTGCATATGATGGGCACAGTGGCAGCATATGATGGGCACATATGGCTGCATATGATGGGCACAAGTGGCTGCATATGATGGGCACAAGTGGCTGCATATGATGGGGTACAGTGGCTGCATATGATGGGCACAAGTGGCTGCATTTGATGGGCACAATGGCTGCATATGATGGGCACAAGTGGCTGCATATGATGGGCACAGTGACTGCATATGATGGGCTCATGTGGCTGCATATGATGGGACACAGTGGCTGCATATGATGGGCACAAGTGGCTGCATATGATTGGCAGAAGTGGCTGCATTTGATGGGGCACAGTGGCAGCATATGATGGGCACAGTGGCTGCATATGATGGGCACAGTGGCTGCATATGATGGGCACAAGGGTCTGCATATGATGGGCACAAATGCCTGCATATGATGGGACACAGTTGCTGCATATGATGGGCACAAGTGGCTGCATATGATGGGGTACAGTGGCTGCATATGATGGGCACAAGTGGCTGCATATGATTGGCACAAGTGGCTGCGTTTGATGGTCACAGTGGCTGCATATGATGGGCACAAGTGGCTGCATATGAAGGGCACAGTGACTGCGTTTAATGGGCACAGTGGCTGCATATACTGGGCACAATTGGCTGCATATGATGAGCACAAATGGCTGCATATGATGAGCAGAAGTAGCTGCATATGATGGGCACAAGTGGCTGCATATGATGGACACAGTGACAGCGTTTGATGGGCACAAGTGGCTGCATATGATGGGAACAAGTGGCTGCATATGATGGGAAGAGTGGCTGCATATGATGGGCACAGTGACTGTGTTTGATGGGCACAATGGCTGCATATGATTGGCACAAGTGGCTGCATATGATGGGGCACAGTGGCGGCATATGATGGGCACAGTGGCTGCATATGATGGGCATAAGTGTCTGCATATGATGGGCACAAATGACTGCATATGATGGGATACATTGGCTGCATATGATGGGCACAAGTGGCTGCATATGATGGAGTACAGTGGCTGCATATGATGGGCACAAGTGGCTGCATATGAAGGGAACAAGTGGCTGCATATGATTGGCACAGTTACTGTGTTTGATGGGCACAATGGCTGCATGTGATGGGCACAAGTGGCTGCATATGATGGGAACAGTGGCTGCATATGATGGGCACATATGGCTGCAAATGATGGGCACAAGTGGCTGCATATGATGGGCACAAGTGGCTGCATATGATGGGGTACAGTGGCTGCATATGATGGGCACAAGTGGTTGCATTTGATGAGCACAATGGCTGCATATGATGGGCACAAGTGGCTGCATATGATGGGCACAATGACTGCATAGGATGGGCACATGTGGCTGCATATGATGGGACACAGTGGCTGCATATGATGGGGCACAAGTGGCTGCATATGATTGACACAAGTGGCTGCATTTGATGGGCACAGTGACTACGTTTAATGGGCACAGTGGCTGCATATACTGGGCACAATTGACTGCATATGATGGGCACAAGTGGCTGCATATGATGGGCAGAAGTGGCTGCATATGATGGGCACAAGTGGCTGCATATGATGGACAAAGTGACAGAGTTTGATGGGCACAAGTGGCTACATATGATGGGAATAAGTGGCTGCATATGATGGGCAGAGTGGCTGCATATGATGGGCACAGTGACTGTGTTTGATGGGCACAATGGCTGCATATGAGTGGCACAAGTGGCTGCATATGATTGGGCACAGTGGCGGCATATGATGGGCACAAGTGGCTGCATATGATGGGCACAGTGACTGCATAGGATGGACACATGTGCCTGCATATGATGGGACACAGTGGCTGCATATGATGGGCACAAGTGGCTGCATATGATGGAGTACAGTGGCTGCATATGATGGGCACAAGTGGCTGCATATGAAGGGAACAAGTGGCTGCATATGATTGGCACAGTTACTGTGTTTGATGGGCACAATGGCTGCATATGATGGGCACAAGTGGCTGCATATGATGGGGCACAGTGGCTGCATATGATGGGCACAGTGGCAGCATATGATGGGCACATATGGCTGCATATGATGGGCACAAGTGGCTGCATATGATGGGCACAAGTGGCTGCATATGATGGGGTACAGTGGCTGCATATGATGGGCACAAGTGGCTGCATTTGATGGGCACAATGGCTGCATATGATGGGCACAAGTGGCTGCATATGATGGGCACAGTGACTGCATATGATGGGCTCATGTGGCTGCATATGATGGGACACAGTGGCTGCATATGATGGGCACAAGTGGCTGCATATGATTGGCAGAAGTGGCTGCATTTGATGGGCACAGTGGCTGCATATGATGGGGACAAGTGGCTGCATATGAAGGGCACAGTGACTGCATTTAATGGGCATAGTGGCTGCATATGATCGGAACAATTGGCTGCATATGATGGGCACAAGTGGCTGCATATGGTGGGCACAAGTGGCAGCATATGATGGGCACAAGTGGCTTCATATGATGGGCACAAGTGGCTGCATATGATGGACACAGTGACTGCATTTGATTGGCATAAGTGGCTGCATATGATGGGAACAAGTGTCTGCATATGATGGGCACAGTGGCTGCATATGATGGGCACAATTGGCTGCATATGATGGGCACAGTGACTGTGTTTGATGGGCACAATGTCTGCTTATGATGGGCACAAGTGGCTGCATATGATGGGGCACAGTGGCTGCATATGATGGGACACAGTGGCTGCATATGATGGGCACAAGTGGCTGCATATGATGGGGTACAGTGGCTGCATATGATGGGCACAAGTGGCTGCATTTGATGGGCACAGTGGCTGCATTTGATGGGCACAGTGGCTGCATATGATGGGCACAAGTGGCTGCATATGATGCGCACAGTGACTGCATATGATGGGCACAAGTGGTTGGATATGATGGCACAAGTGGCTGCATATGATGGGCACAAGTGGCTGCATTTGATGTGCACAGTGGCTGCATATGATGGGCACAAGTGGCTGCATATGATGGGAACAGTGACTGCATATGATGGGCACAAGTGGCTGCATATGATGGGACAAAGTGGCTGCATATGATGGGCACAAGTGGCTGCATATGATTGGCACAAGTGGCTGCATTTGATGGGCACAGTGGCTGCATATGAGGGGCACAAGTGGCTGCATATGAAGGGCACAGTGACTGCGTTTAATGGGCACAGTGGCTGCATATGATGGGCACAATTGGCTGCATATGATGGGCACAAGTGGCTCCATATGATGGGCACAAGTGGCTACATATGATGTACACAGCGACTGCGTTTGATGGGCACAAGTGGCTGTATATGATGGGAACAAGTGGCTGCATATGATGGGCAGAGTGGCTGCATATGATGGGCACAAGTAGCTGCATATGATGGGACAAAGTGGCTGCATATGATAGGCACAAGTGGCTGCATATGATTGGCACAAGTGGCTACATTTGATGGGCACAGTGGCTGCATATGAGGGGCACAAGTGGCTGCATATGAAGGGCACAGTGACTGCGTTTAATGGGCACAGTGGCTGCATATGATGGGCACAAGTGGCTGAATATGATTGGCACAAGTGGCTGCATATGATTGGCACAAGTGGCTGCATATGATGGGCAGAAGTGGCTGCATATGAAGGGCACAGTGACTGCGTTTAATGGGCACAGTGGCTGCATATAATGGGCACAATTGGCTGCATATGATGGGCACAAGTGGCTGCATGCGGCGGACACAATTGGCTGCATATGATGGGCACATGTGGCTGCATATGATGGGCACAAGTTGCTGCATATGATGGACACAGTGACTGCATTTGATGGGCATAAATGGCTGCATATGATGGGAACAAGTGGCTGCATATTATGGGCACAGTGGCTGCCTATGATGGGCACAATTGGCTGCATATGATGAGCACAGTGACTGTGTTTGATGGGCACAATGGCTGCATATGATGGGTACAAGTGGCTGCATATGATGGGGCACAGTGGCTGCATATGATGGGCATAGTGGCTGCATATGATGGGCACAAGTGGCTGCATATGATGGGCAAAAGTGGCTGCATATGATGGGACACAGTGGCTGCATATGATGGGCACAAGTGGTGCATATGATTGGCACAGTGACTGTGTTTTGATGGGCACAATGGCTGCATATAATGGGCACAAGTGGCTGCATATGATGGGCACAAGTGGCTGCATATGATGGAGTACAATGGCTGCATATGATGGGCACAAGTGGCTGCATATGAAGGGAACAAGTGGCTGCATATGATTGGCACAGTTACTGTGTTTGATGGGCACAATGGCTGCATATGATGGGCACAAGTGGCTGCATATTATGGGGCACAGTGGCTGCATATGATGGGCACAGTGGCTGCATATGATGGGCACATATGGCTGCATATGATGGGCACAAGTGTCTGCATATGATGGGCACAAATAGCTGCATATGATGGGACACAGTGGCTGCATATGATGGGCACAAGTGGCTGCATATGATGGAGTACAGTGGCTGCATATGATGGGCACAAGTGGCTGCATATGAAGGGAACAAGTGGCTGCATATGATTGGCACAGTTACTGTGTTTGATGGGCACAATGGCTGCATATGATGGGCTCAAGTGGCTGCACATGATGGGGCACAGAGGCTGCATATGATGGGCACAGTGGCTGCATATGATGGGCACATATGGCTGCATATGATGGGCACAAGTGGCTGCATATGATGGGCACAAGTGGCTGCATATGATGGGGTACAGTGGCTGCATATGATGGGCACAAGTGGCTGCATTTGATGGGCATAATGGCTGCATATGATGGGCAAAAGTGGCTGCATATGATGGGCACAGTGATTGCATATGATGGGCACATGTGGCTGCATATGATGGGACACAGTGGCTGCATATGATGGGCACAAGTGGCTGCATATGATTGGCACAAGTGGCTGCATTTGATGGGCACAGTGGCTGCATATGATGGGCACAAGTGGCTGCATATGAAGGGCACAGTGACTGCATTTAATGGGCACAGTGGCTGCAAATGATGGGAACAATTGGCTGCATATGATGGGCACAAGTGGCTGCATATGGCGGGCACAAGTGGCAGCATATGATGGGCACAAGTGGCTTCATATGATGGGTACAAGTGGCTGCATATGATGGACACAGTGACTGCATTTGATTGGCATAAGTGGCTGCATATGATGGGAACAAGTGTCTGCATATGATGGGCACAGTGGCTGCATATGATGGGCACAATTGGCTGCATATGATGGGCACAGTGACTGTGTTTGATGGGCACAATGTCTGCTTATGATGGGCACACGTGGCTGCATATGATGGGGCACAGTGGCTGCATATGATGGGACACAGTGGCTGCATATGATGGGCACAAGTGGCTGCATATGATGGGGTACAGTGGCTGCATATGATGGGCACAAGTGGCTGCATTTGATGGGCACAGTGGCTGCATTTGATGGGCACAAGTGGCTGCATATGATGGGCACAAGTGGCTGCATATGATGGAGTACAGTGGCTGCATATGATGGGCACAAGTGGCTGCATATGAAGGGAACAAGTGGCTGCATATGATTGGCACAGTTACTGTGTTTGATGGGCACAATGGCTGCATATGATGGGCACAAGTGGCTGCATATGATGGGGCACAGTGGCTGCATATGATGGGAACAGTGGCTGCATATGATGGGCACATATGGCTGCATATGATGGGCACAAGTGGCTGCATATGATGGGCACAAGTGGCTGCATATGATGGGGTACAGTGGCTGCATATGATGGGCACAAGTGGCTGCATTTGATGAGCACAATGGCTGCATATGATGGGCACAAGTGGCTGCATATGATGGGCACAATGACTGCATAGGATGGGCACATGTGGCTGCATATGATGGGACACAGTGGCTGCATATGATGGGCACAAGTGGCTGCATATGATGGGCACAGTGACTGCGTTTAATGGGCACAGTGGCTGCATATACTCGGCACAATTGGCTGCATATGAAGGGCACAGTGACGGCTTTTAATGGGCACAGTGGCTGCATATGATGGGCACAATTGGCTGCATATGATGGGCACAAGTGGCTGCATGCGGCGGACACAAGTGGCTGCATATGATGGGCACAAGTGGCTGCATATGATTGGCACAAGTGGCTGCATTTGATGGGCACAGTGGCTGCATATGATGGGCACAAGTGGCTGCATATGAAGGGCACAGTGACTGCGTTTAAAGGGCACAATTGGCTGCATATGATGGGCACAAGTGGCTGCATATGGAGGGCACAAGTAGCTGCATATGATGGACACAGTGACAGAGTTTGATGGGCACAATTGGCTACATATGATGGGAACAAGTGGCTGCATATGATGGGCACAGTGACTGTGTTTGATGGGCACAATGGCTGCATATGATTGGCACAAGTGGCTGCATATGATGGGGCACTGTGGCGGCATATGATGGGCACAGTGGCTGCATATGATGGGCACAAGTGTCTGCATATGATGTGCACAAATAGCTGCATATGATGGGACACAGTGGCTGCATATGATGGGCACAAGTGGCTGCATTTGACGGGCACAAGTAGCTGCATTTGATGGACACAGATGGATGCATATAATGGGCACAAATGGCTGCATTTGATTGGTACAAGTGGCTGTCTTTGATTGGCACAAGTGGCTGCATATGATGGGCACAAGTGGCTGCATTTGATTGGTACAAGTGGCTGCATATACTCAGCACAAGTGGCTGCATATGATGGGCACAAGTGGCTGCATATACTGGGAACATGTGGCTGCATATGATGGGAACAAGTGGCTGCAAATGATGGGCACAAGTGGCTGCATTTGATGGGCACAAAGGGGCTGCATTTGACAGAAACAAATGGCTGCATATGATGGGCACAAGTGGCTGCATTTGATTGGCACAAGTGGCTGCATATGATGGGCACAAGTGGCAGCATTTGATTGGCACAAGTGGCTGCATATGATGGGCACAAGTGGTTGCATATGACAAGCACAAGTGGCTGCATTTGATGGGGCACAGGGGCTGCATTTGATGGACACAGATGGCTGCATATGATGGGCACAAATGGCTGCATTTGATTGGCACAACTGGCTGCATTTGATTGGCACAAGTGGCTACATATGATGGGCACAAGTGGCTGCATTTGATTGGTACAAGTGGCTGCATATACTCGGCACAAGTGGCTGCATATGATGGGCACAAGTGGCTGCATATGCTGGGCACACGTGGCTGCATATTATGGGAACAAATGGCTGCATATGATGGGCACAAGTGGCTGCATTTGATGGGCACAAAGGGGCTGCATTTGACGGAAACAAATGGCTGCATATGATGGGCACAAGTGGCTGCATTTTATTGGCACAAGTGGCTGCATATGATGGGCACAAGTGGCTGCATATGATGGACACAAGTGGCTGCATTTGATTGGCACAAGTGGTTGCATATGATGGGCACAAGTGGCTGCATATGATGGGCACAAGTGGCTGCATATGACGAGCACAAGTGGCTGCATATGATGAGGCACAGTGGCTGCATATGATGGGCACAAGTGGCTGCATATGATGGGCACAGTGGCTGCATATGATGGGCACAAGTGGCTGCATATGATGGGCAAAGTGGCTGCATATGATGGGCACAGTGGCTGCATATGATGAACACAAGTGGCTGCATATGATGGGCAGAAGTAGCTGCATATTGTAGGCACAAGTGGCTGCATATGATGGGCACAGTGACTGCGTTTGATGGGCACAATGGCTGCATATGATGGGCACAAGTGGCTGCATATGATGGGCACAAGTGGCTGCATATAATGGGCATAAGTGGCTGCATATGACGGGCACAAGTGGCTGCATTTGACGGGCACAAGTGGCTGCATTTGATGAAAAAAATGGCTGCATATGATGGGCACAAGTGGCTGCATATGATGGGCACAAGTGGGTGCATATGATGGGGTAAAGTGGCTGCATATGATGGGCACAAGTGGCTGCATTTGATGGGCACAGTGGCTGCATATGATGGGCACAAGTGGCTGCATATGATGGGCACAAGTGGCTGCATATGATGGGCACAAGTGGCTGCATATGATGGAGTAAAGTGGCTGCATATGATGGGCACAAGTGGCTGCATTTGATGGGCACAGTGGCTGCATATGGTGGGCACAAGTGGCTGCATATGATGGGTACAAGTGGCTGCATATCATGGGGTAAAGTGGCTGCAAATAATGGGCACAAGTGGCTGCATTTAATGGGCACAGTGGCAGCATATGATGGGCACAAGTGGCTGCATATGATGGACACAGTGACTGCATTTGATGGGCACAAGTGGCTGCATATGATGGGACAAAGTGGCTGCATATGATGGGCACAGTGGCTGCATATGATGGGCAAAAGTGGCTGCATATGATGGGGTAAAGTGGCTGCATATGATGGGCACAAGTGGCTGCATTTGATGGGTACAGTGGCTGCATATGATGGGCACAAGTGGCTGCATATGATGGGGTAAAGTGGCTGCATATGATGGGCACAAGTGGCTGCATTTGATGGGCACAGTGGCTGCATATCACGGGCAAAAGTGGCTGCATGTGATGGGCATAAGTGGCTGCATATGATGGGCACAAGTGGCTGCATATGATGGACACAGTGACTGCATTTGATGGGCACAAGTGGCTGCATAAGATGGGCGCAAGTGGCTGCATATGATGGGGTAAAGTTGCTGCATATGATGGGCACAAGTGACTGCATATGATGGGCACAGTGACTGCATATGATGGGCACAAGTGGCTGCATATGATGGGACACAGTAGCTGCATATCATGGGCACAAGTGGCTGCATATGATTGGCACAAGTGGCTGCATTTGATGGGCACAGTGGCTGCATATGATGGGCACAAGTGGCTGCATATGAAGGGCACAGTGACTGCGTTTAAAGGGCACAATTGGCTGCATATGATGGGCACAAGTGGCTGCATATGGAGGGCACAAGTGGCTGCATATGATGGGCACAAGTGGCTGCATATGATGGGCACAAGTGGCTGCATATGATGGACACAGTAACTGGGTTTGATGGGCACAAGTGGCTGCATATGATGGGAACAAGTGGCTGCATATGATGGGCACAGTGGCTGCATATGAGGGGCACAAGTGGCTGCATATGGCGGGCACAAGTGGCTGCATATGATGGGCACAAGTGGCTGCATATGATGGGCACAAGTGGCTGCATATGATGGACACAGTGACTGTGTTGATGGGCACAAGTGGCTGCATATGATGGGAACAAGTGGCTGCATATGATGGGCACAGTGGCTGGATATGATGGGCACAAGTGGCTGCATATGATGGGCACAGTGAATGTGTTTGATGGGCACAATGGCTGCATAGGATGGCACAAGTGGCTGCATATGATGGGGCACATTGGCTGCATATGATGGGCACAAGTGGCTGCATATGATGGGCACATGGGCTGCATTTGATTGGCACAGTGGCTGCATATGATGGGCACAAGTGGCTGCATATGATGGACACAAGTGGCTGCATTTGATTGGCACAAGTGGTTGCATATGATGGGCACAAGTGGCTGCATATGATGGGCACAAGTGGCTGCATATGACGGGCACAAGTGGCTGCATATGATGAGGCACAGTGGCTGCATATGATCGGCACAAGTGGCTGCATATGATCGGCACAGTGGCTGCATATGATGGGCACAAGTGGCTGTATATGATGGGCAAAGTGGCTGCATATGATGGGCACAGTGGCTGCATATGATGAACGCAAGTGGCTGCATATGATGGGCAGAGGTAGCTGCATATTGTAGGCACAAGTGGCTGCATATGATGGGCACAGTGACTGCGTTTGATGGGCACAATGGCTGCATATGATGGGCACAAGTGGCTGCATATGATGGGCACAAGTGGCTGCATATAATGGGCAAAAGTGGCTGCATATGACAGGCACAAGTGGCTGCATTTGACGGGCACAAGTGGCTGCATTTGATGGAAACAAATGGCTGCATATGATGGGCACAAGTGGCTGCATATGATGGGGTAAAGTGGCTGCATATGATGGGCACAAGTGGCTGCATTTGATGGGCACAGTGGCTGCATATGATGGGCACAAGTGGCTGCATATGATGGGCACAAGTGGCTGCATATGATGGGCACAAGTGGCTGCATACGATGGGGTAAAGTGGCTGCATATGATGGGCAAAAGTGGCTGCATTTGATGGGCACAGTGGCTGCAAATGATGGGCACAAGTGGCTGCATATGATGGGCATAAGTGGCTGCATATGATGGGCACAAGTGGCTGCATATGATGGACACAGTGACTGCATTTGATGGGAACAAGTGGCTGCATATGATGGGCACAAGTGGCTGCATATGATGGGGTAAAGTGGCTGCATATGATGGGCACAAGTGGCTGCATTTGATGGGCACAGTGGCTGCATATGATGGGCACAAGTGACTGCATATAATGGGCACAGTGACTGCATATGATGGGCACAAGTGGCTGCATATGATGGGACACAGTAGCTGCATATCATGGGCACAAGTGGCTGCATATGATTGGCACAAGTGGCTGCATTATATGGGCACAGTGGCTGCATATGATGGGCACAAGTGGCTGCATATGAAGGGCACAGTGACTGCGTTTAATGGGCACAATTGGCTGCATATGATGGGCACAAGTGGCTGCATATGGAGGGCACAAGTGGCTGCATATGATGGGCACAAGTGGCTGCATATGATGGGCACAAGTGGGTGCATATGATGGACACAGTGACTGGGTTTGATGAGCACAAGTGGCTGCATATGATGGGAACAAGTGGCTGCATATGATGGGCACAGTGGCTGCATATGAGGGGCACAAGTGGCTGCATATGGCGAGCACAAGTGGCTGCATATGATGGGCACAAGTGGCTGCATATGGCGGGCACAAGTGGCTGCATATGATGGGCACAAGTGGCTGCATATGATGGGCACAAGTGGCTGCATATGATGGACACAGTGACTGTGTTTGATGGGCACAATGGCTGCATATGATGGCACAAATGGCTGCATATGATGGGGCACATTGGCTGCATTTGATTGGCACAGTGGCTGCATATGATGGGCACAAGTGGCTGCATATGATGGGCACAGTGACTGCATATGATGGGCACAAGTGGCTGCATATGATGGGCACAAGTGGCTGCATTTGATGGGCACAGTGGCTGCATATGATGAGCACAAGTGGCTGCATATGATGAGCACAGTGACTGCATATGATGGGCACAAGTGGCTGCATATGATGGGACAAAGTGGCTGCATATGATGGGCACAAGTGGCTGCATATGATTGGCACAAGTGGCTGCATATGAAGGGCACAGTGACTGCGTTTAATGGGCAGAGTGGCTGCATATGATGGGCACAATTGGCTGCATATGATGGGCACAAGTGGCTGCATATGATGGACACAGTGACTGCGTTTGATGGGCACAAGTGGCTGCATATGATGGGAACAAGTGGCTGCATATGATGGGCAGAGTGGCTGCATATGATGGGCACAAGTGGCTGCATATGATGGGCACAGTGACTGTGTTTGATGGGCACAATGGCTGCATATGATTGGCACAAGTGGCTGCATATGATAGGGCACAGTGGCTGCATATGATGGGCACAGTGGCTGCATATGATGGGCACAAGTGGCTGCATATGATGGGCACAAGTGGCTGCATATGATGGGAAACAGTGGCTGCATATGATAACACAAGTGGCTGCATATGATGGGGTACAGTGGCTGCATATGATGGGCACAAGTGGCTGCATTTGATGGGCACAAGTGGCTGCATATGATGGGCACAAGAGGCTGCATATAATGGGCACAGTGACTGCATATGATGGGCACAAGTGGCTGCATATGATGGGACACAGTTGCTGCATATGATAGGCACAAGTGGCTGAATATGATTGGCACAAGTGGCTGCATATGATTGGCACAAGTGGCTGCATATGATGGGCACAAGTGGCTGCATATGATGGACACAGCGACTGCATTTGATGGGCACAAGTGGCTGCATATGATGAGAACAAGTGGCTGCATATGATGGGCACAGTGGCTGCATATGATGGGCAAAAGTGGCTGCATATGATGGGGTAAAGTGGCTGAATATGATGGGCACAAGTGGCTGCATTTGATGGGCACAGTGGCTGCATATGATGGGCACAAGTGGCTGCATATGATGGGGTAAAGTGGCTGCATATGATTGGCACAAGTGGCTGCATTTGATGGGCACAGTGGCTGCATATGACGGGCACAAGTGGCTGCATATGATGGGCATAAGTGGTGCATATGATGGGCACAAGTGGCTGCATATGATGGACACAGTGACTGCATTTGATGGGCACAAGTGGCTGCATATGATGGGAACAAGTGGCTGCATATGATGGGGTTAAGTTGGTGCATATGATGGGCACAAGTGGCTGCATTTGATGGGCACAGTGGCTGCATATGATGGGCACAAGTGACTGCATATGATGGGCACAGTGACTGCATATGATGGGCACAAGTGGCTGCATATGATGGGACACAGTAGCTGCATATGATGGGCACAAGTGGCTGCATTTGATTGGCACAAGTGGCTGCATTTGATGGGCACAGTGGCTGCATATGATGGGCACAAGTGGCTGCATATGAAGGCCACAGTGACTGCGTTTAAAGGGCACAATTGGCTGCATATGATGGGCACAAGTGGCTGCATATGGAGGGCACAAGTAGCTGCATATGATGGACACAGTGACAGAGTTTGATGGGCACAATTGGCTACTTATGATGGGAACAAGTGGCTGCATATGATGGGCACAGTGACTGTGTTTGATGGGCACAATGGCTGCATATGATTGGCACAAGTGGCTGCATATGATGGGGCACTGTGGCGGCATATGATGGGCACAGTGGCTGCATATGATGGGCACAAGTGTCTGCATATGATGGGCACAAATAGCTGCATATGATGGGACACAGTGGCTGCATATGATGGGCACAAGTGGCTGCATATGATGGAGTACAGTGGCTGCATATGATGGGCACAAGTGGCTGCATATGAAGGGAACAAGTGGCTGCATATGATTGGCACAGTTACTGTGTTTGATGGGCACAATGGCTGCATATGATGGGCTCAAGTGGCTGCACATGATGGGGCACAGAGGCTGCATATGATGGGCACAGTGGCTGCATATGATGGGCACATATGGCTGCATATGATGGGCACAAGTGGCTGCATATGATGGGCACAAGTGGCTGCATATGATGGGGTACAGTGGCTGCATATGATGGGCACAAGTGGCTGCATTTGATGGGCATAATGGCTGCATATGATGGGCAAAAGTGGCTGCATATGATGGGCACAGTGATTGCATATGATGGGCACATGTGGCTGCATATGATGGGACACAGTGGCTGCATATGATGGGAACAAGTGGCTGCATATGATTGGCACAAGTGGCTGCATTTGATGGGCACAGTGGCTGCATATGATGGGCACAAGTGGCTGCATATGAAGGGCACAGTGACTGCATTTAATGGGCACAGTGGCTGCAAATGATGGGAACAATTGGCTGCATATGATGGGCACAAGTGGCTGCATATGGCGGGCACAAGTGGCAGCATATGATGGGCACAAGTGGCTTCATATGATGGGTACAAGTGGTTGCATATGATGGACACAGTGACTGCATTTGATTGGCATAAGTGGCTGCATATGATGGGAACAAGTGTCTGCATATGATCGGCACAGTGGCTGCATATGATGGGCACAATTGGCTGCATATGATGGGCACAGTGACTGTGTTTGATGGGCACAATGTCTGCTTATGATGGGCACACGTGGCTGCATATGATGGGGCACAGTGGCTGCATATGATGGGACACAGTGGCTGCATATGATGGGCACAAGTGGCTGCATATGATGGGGTACAGTGGCTGCATATGATGGGCACAAGTGGCTGCATTTGATGGGCACAGTGGCTGCATTTGATGGGCACAAGTGGCTGCATATGATGGGCACAAGTGGCTGCATATGATGGAGTACAGTGGCTGCATATGATGGGCACAAGTGGCTGCATATGAAGGGAACAAGTGGCTGCATATGATTGGCACAGTTACTGTGTTTGATGGGCACAATGGCTGCATATGATGGGCACAAGTGGCTGCATATGATGGGGCACAGTGGCTGCATATGATGGGAACAGTGGCTGCATATGATGGGCACATATGGCTGCATATGATGGGCACAAGTGGCTGCATATGATGGGCACAAGTGGCTGCATATGATGGGGTACAGTGGCTGCATATGATGGGCACAAGTGGCTGCATTTGATGGGCACAATGGCTGCATATGATGGGCACAAGTGGCTGCATATGATGGGCACAATGACTGCATAGGATGGGCACATGTGGCTGCATATGATGGGACACAGTGGCTGCATATGATGGGCACAAGTGGCTGCATATGATGGGCACAGTGACTGCGTTTAATGGGCACAGTGGCTGCATATACTCGGCACAATTGGCTGCATATGAAGGGCACAGTGACGGCTTTTAATGGGCACAGTGGCTGCACATGATGGGCACAATTGGCTGCATATGATGGGCACAAGTGGCTGCATGCGGCGGACACAAGTGGCTGCATATGATGGGCACAAGTGGCTGCATATGATTGGCACAAGTGGCTGCATTTGATGGGCACAGTGGCTGCATATGATGGGCACAAGTGGCTGCATATGAAGGGCACAGTGACTGCATTTAAAGGGCACAATTGGCTGCATATGATGGGCACAAGTGGCTGCATATGGAGGGCACAAGTAGCTGCATATGATGGACACAGTGACAGAGTTTGATGGGCACAATTGGCTACATATGATGGGAACAAGTGGCTGCATATGATGGGCACAGTGACTGTGTTTGATGGGCACAATGGCTGCATATGATTGGCACAAGTGGCTGCATATGATGGGGCACTGTGGCGGCATATGATGGGCACAGTGGCTGCATATGATGGGCACAAGTGTCTGCATATGATGGGCACAAATAGCTGCATATGATGGGACACAGTGGCTGCATATGATGGGCACAAGTGGCTGCATATGATGGAGTACAGTGGCTGCATATGATGGGCACAAGTGGCTGCATATGAAGGGAACAAGTGGCTGCATATGATTGGCACAGTTACTGTGTTTGATGGGCACAATGGCTGCATATGATGGGCTCAAGTGGCTGCACATGATGGGGCACAGAGGCTGCATATGATGGGCACAGTGGCTGCATATGATGGGCACATATGGCTGCATATGATGGGCACAAGTGGCTGCATATGATGGGCACAAGTGGCTGCATATGATGGGGTACAGTGGCTGCATATGATGGGCACAAGTGGCTGCATTTGATGGGCATAATGGCTGTATATGATGGGCAAAAGTGGCTGCATATGATGGGCACAGTGATTGCATATGATGGGCACATGTGGCTGCATATGATGGGACACAGTGGCTGCATATGATGGGCACAAGTGGCTGCATATGATTGGCACAAGTGGCTGCATTTGATGGGCACAGTGGCTGCATATGATGGGCACAAGTGGCTGCATATGAAGGGCACAGTGACTGCATTTAATGGGCACAGTGGCTGCAAATGATGGGAACAATTGGCTGCATATGATGGGCACAAGTGGCTGCATATGGCGGGCACAAGTGGCAGCATATAATGGGCACAAGTGGCTTCATATGATGGGTACAAGTGGCTGCATATGATGGACACAGTGACTGCATTTGATTGGCATAAGTGGCTGCATATGATGGGAACAAGTGTCTGCATATGATGGGCACAGTGGCTGCATATGATGGGCACAATTGGCTGCATATGATGGGCACTGTGACTGTGTTTGATGGGCACAATGTCTGCTTATGATGGGCACACGTGGCTGCATATGATGGGGCACAGTGGCTGCATATGTTGGGACACAGTGGCTGCATATGATGGGCACAAGTGGCTGCATATGATGGCGTACAGTGGCTGCATATGATGGGCACAAGTGGCTGCATTTGATGGGCACAGTGGCTGCATTTGATGGGCACAAGTGGCTGCATATGATGGGCACAAGTGGCTGCATATGATGGAGTACAGTGGCTGCATATGATGGGCACAAGTGGCTGCATAAGAAGGGAACAAGTGGCTGCATATGATTGGCACAGTTACTGTGTTTGATGGGCACAATGGCTGCATATGATGGGCACAAGTGGCTGCATATGATGGGGCACAGTGGCTGCATATGATGGGAACAGTGGCTGCATATGATGGGCACATATGGCTGCATATGATGGGCACAAGTGGCTGCATATGATGGGCACAAGTGGCTGCATATGATGGGGTACAGTGGCTGCATATGATGGGCACAAGTGGCTGCATTTGATGGGCACAATGGCTGCATATGATGGGCACAAGTGGCTGCATATGATGGGCACAATGACTGCATAGGATGGGCACATGTGGCTGCATATGATGGGACACAGTGGCTGCATATGATGGGCACAAGTGGCTGCATATGATGGGCACAGTGACTGCGTTTAATGGGCACAGTGGCTGCATATACTCGGCACAATTGGCTGCATATGAAGGGCACAGTGACGGCTTTTAATGGGCACAGTGGCTGCATATGATGGGCACAATTGGCTGCATATGATGGGCACAAGTGGCTGCATGCGGCGGACACAAGTGGCTGCATATGATGGGCACATGTGGCTGCATATGATGGGCACAAGTTGCTGCATATGATGGACACAGTGACTGCATATGATGGACACAGTGACTGCATTTGATGGGCACAGTGACTGCGTTTAATGGGCACAGTGGCTGCATATACTGGGCACAATTGGCTGCATATGATGGGCACAAGTGGCTTCATATGATGGACACAGTGACAGCGTTTGATGGGCACAAGTGGCTGCATATGATGGGAACAAGTGGCTGCATATGATGGGCAGAGTGGCTGCATATGATGGGCACAATGACTGTGTTTGATGTGCACAAGTGGCTGCATATGATGGGGCACAGTGGCAGCATATGATGGGCACAGTGGCTGCATATGATGGGCACAGTGGCTGCATATGATGGGCACAAGGGTCTGCATATGATGGGCACAAATGCCTGCATATGATGGGACACAGTTGCTGCATATGATGGGCACAAGTGGCTGCATATGATGGGGTACAGTGGCTGCATATGATGGGCACAAATGGCTGCATATGATTGGCACAAGTGGCTGCGTTTGATGGTCACAGTGGCTGCATATGATGGGCACAAGTGGCTGCATATGAAGGGCACAGTGACTGCGTTTAATGGGCACAGTGGCTGCATATACTGGGCACAATTGGCTGCATATGATGAGCACAAATGGCTGCATATGATGAGCAGAAGTAGCTGCATATGATGGGCACAAGTGGCTGCATATGATGGACACAGTGACAGCGTTTGATGGGCACAAGTGGCTGCATATGATGGGAACAAGTGGCTGCATATGATGGGAAGAGTGGCTGCATATGATGGGCACAGTGACTGTGTTTGATGGGCACAATAGCTGCATATGATTGGCACAAGTGGCTGCATATGATGGGGCACAGTGGCGGCATATGATGGGCACAGTGGCTGCATATGATGGGCATAAGTGTCTGCATATGATGGGCACAAATGACTGCATATGATGGGATACATTGGCTGCATATGATGGGCACAAGTGGCTGCATATGATGGAGTACAGTGGCTGCATATGATGGGCACAAGTGGCTGCATATGAAGGGAACAAGTGGCTGCATATGATTGGCACAGTTACTGTGTTTGATGGGCACAATGGCTGCATGTGATGGGCACAAGTGGCTGCATATGATGGGGCACAGTGGCTGCATATGATGGGAACAGTGGCTGCATATGATGGGCACATATGGCTGCAAATGATGGGCACAAGTGGCTGCATATGATGGGCACAAGTGGCTGCATATGATGGGGTACAGTGGCTGCATATGATGGGCACAAGTGGTTGCATTTGATGGGCACAATGGCTGCATATGATGGGCACAAGTGGCTGCATATGATGGGCACAATGACTGCATAGGATGGGCACATGTGGCTGCATATGATGGGACACAGTGGCTGCATATGATGGGGCACAAGTGGCTGCATATGATTGACACAAGTGGCTGCATTTGATGGGCACAGTGACTACGTTTAATGGGCACAGTGGCTGCATATACTGGGCACAATTGACTGCATATGATGGGCACAAGTGGCTGCATATGATGGGCAGAAGTGGCTGCATATGATGGGCACAAGTGGCTGCATATGATGGACAAAGTGACAGAGTTTGATGGGCACAAGTGGCTACATATGATGGGAACAAGTGGCTGCATATGATGGGCAGAGTGGCTGCATATGATGGGCACAGTGACTGTGTTTGATGGGCAGAATGGCTGCATATGAGTGGGACAAGTGGCTGCATATGATGGGACACAGTGGCTGCATATGATGGGCACAAGTGGCTGCATATGATGGAGTACAGTGGCTGCATATGATGGGCACAAGTGGCTGCATATGAAGGGAACAAGTGGCTGCATATGATTGGCACAGTTACTGTGTTTGATGGGCACAATGGCTGCATATGATGGGCACAAGTGGCTGCATATGATGGGGCACAGTGGCTGCATATGATGGGCACAGTGGCAGCATATGATGGGCACATATGGCTGCATATGATGGGCACAAGTGGCTGCATATGATGGGCACAGTGACTGCATATGATGGGCACATGTGGCTGCATATGATGGGACACAGTGGCTGCATATGATGGGCACAAGTGGCTGCATATGATTGGCAGAAGTGGCTGCATTTGATGGGCACAGTGGCTGCATATGATGGGCACAAGTGGCTGCATATATAGGGCACAGTGACTGCATTTAATGGGCACAGTGGCTGCATATGATCGGAACAATTGGCTGCATATGATGGGCACAAGTGGCTGCATATGGTGGGCACAAGTGGCAGCATATGATGGGCACAAGTGGCTTCATATGATGGGCACAAGTGGCTGCATATGATGGACACAGTGACTGCATTTGATTGGCATAAGTGGCTGCATATGATGGGAACAAGTGTCTGTATATGATGGGCACAGTGGCTGCATATGATGGGCACAATTGGCTGCATATGATGGGCACAGTGACTGTGTTTGATGGGCACAATGTCTGCTTATGATGGGCACAAGTGGCTGCATATGATGGGGCACAGTGGCTGCATATGATGGGACACAGTGGCTGCATATGATGGGCACAAGTGGCTGCATATGATGGGGTACAGTGGCTGCATATGATGGGCACAAGTGGCTGCATTTGATGGGCACAGTGGCTGCATTTGATGGGCACAGTGGCTGCATATGATGGGCACAAGTGGCTGCATATGATGCGCACAGTGACTGCATATGATGGGCACAAGTGGCTGGATATGATGGCACAAGTGGCTGCATATGATGGGCACAAGTGGCTGCATTTGATGTGCACAGTGGCTGCATATGATGGGCACAAGTGGCTGCATATGATGGGAACAGTGACTGCATATGATGGGCACAAGTGGCTGCATATGATGGGCACAAGTGGCTACATATGATGGGCACAAGTGGCTGTATATGATGGGCAAAGTGGCTGCATATGATGGGCACAGTGGCTGCATATGAGGGGCACAAGTGGCTGCATATGAAGGGCACAGTGACTGCGTTTAATGGGCACAGTGGCTGCATATGATGGGCACAATTGGCTGCATATGATGGGCACAAGTGGCTACATATGATGGGCACAAGTGGCTGTATATGATGGGCAAAGTGGCTGCATATGATGGGCACAGTGGCTGCATATGATGAACGCAAGTGGCTGCATATGATGGGCAGAGGTAGCTGCATATTGTAGGCATAAGTGGCTGCATATGATGGGCACAGTGACTGCGTTTGATGGGCACAATGGCTGCATATGATGGCCCAAGTGGCCGCATATGATGGGCACAAGTGGCTGCATATAATGGGCAAAAGTGGCTGCATATGACAGGCACAAGTGGCTGGATTTGACGGGCACAAGTGGCTGCATTTGATGGAAACAAATGGCTGCATATGATGGGCACAAGTGGCTGCATATGATGGGGTAAAGTGGCTGCATATGATGGGCACAAGTGGCTGCATTTGATGGGCACAGTGGCTGCATATGATGGGCACAAGTGGCTGCATATGATGGGCACAAGTGGCTGCATATGATGGGGTAAAGTGGCTGCATATGATGGGCACAAGTGGCTGCATTTGATGGGCACAGTGGTTGCAAATGATGGGCACAAGTGGCTGCATATGATGGGCATAAGTGGCTGCATATGATGGGCACAAGTGGCTGCATATGATGGACACAGTGACTGCATTTGATGGGAACAAGTGGCTGCATATGATGGGCACAAGTGGCTGCATATGATGGTGTAAAGTGGCTGCATATGATGGGCACAAGTGGCTGCATTTGATGGGCACAGTGGCTGCATATGATGGGCACAAGTGACTGCATATGATGGGCACAGTGACTGCATATGATGGGCACAAGTGGCTGCATATGATGGGACACGGTAGCTGCATATCATGGGCACAAGTGGCTGCATATGATTGGCACAAGTGGCTGCATTTGATGGGCACAGTGGCTGCATATGATGGGCACAAGTGGCTGCATATGAAGGGCACAGTGACTGCGTTTAATGGGCACAATTGGCTGCATATGATGGGCACAAGTGGCTGCATATGGAGGGCACAAGTGGCTGCATATGATGGGCACAAGTGGCTGCATATGATGGGCACAAGTGGGTGCATATGATGGACACAGTGACTGGGTTTGATGGGCACAAGTGGCTGCATATGATGGGAACAAGTGGCTGCATATGATGGGCACAGTGGCTGCATATGAGGGGCACAAGTGGCTGCATATGGCGAACACAAGTGGCTGCATATAATGGGCACAAGTGGCTGCATATGGCGGGCACAAGTGGCTGCATATGATGGGCACAAGTGGCTGCATATGATGGGCACAAGTGGCTGCATATGATGGACACAGTGACTGTGTTTGATGGGCACAATGGCTGCATATGATGGCACAAGTGGCTGCATATGATGGGGCACATTGGCTGCATATGATGGGCACAAGTGGCTGCATATGATGGGCACAGTGACTGCATATGATGGGCACAAGTGGCTGCATATGATGGGCACAAGTGGCTGCATTTGATGGGCACAGTGGCTGCATATGATGAGCACAAGTGGCTGCATATGATGGGCACAGTGACTGCATATGATGGGCACAAGTGGCTGCATATGATGGGACAAAGTGGCTGCATATGATGGGCACAAGTGGCTGCATATGATTGGCACAAGTGGCTGCATATGAAGGGCACAGTGACTGCGTTTAATGGGCAAAGTGGCTGCATATGATGGGCACAATTGGCTGCATATGATGGGCACAAGTGGCTGCATATGATGGACACAGTGACTGCGTTTGATGGGCACAAGTGGCTGCATATGATGGGAACAAGTGGCTGCATATGATGGGCAGAGTGGCTGCATATGATGGGCACAAGTGGCTGCATATGATGGGCACAGTGACTGTGTTTGATGGGCACAATGGCTGCATATGATTGGCACAAGTGGCTGCATATGATAGGGCACAGTGGCTGCATATGATAGGTACAGTGGCTGCATATGATGGGCACAAGTGGCTGCATAGGATGGGCACAAGTGGCTGCATACGATGGGAAACAGTGGCTGCATATGATAACACAAGTGGCTGCATATGATGGGGTACAGTGGCTGCATATGATGGGCACAAGTGGCTGCATTTGATGGGCACAAGTGGCTGCATATGATGGGCACAAGTGGCTGCATATGATGGGCACAGTGACTGCATATGATGGGCACAAGTGGCTGCATATGATGGGACACAGTTGCTGCATATGATAGGCACAAGTGGCTGAATATGATTGGCACAAGTGGCTGCATATGATTGGCACAAGTGGCTGCATATGATGGGCACAAGTGGCTGCATATGATGGACACAGCGACTGCATTTGATGGGCACAAGTGGCTGCATATGATGGGAACAAGTGGCTGCATATGATGGGCACAGTGGCTGCATATGATGGGCAAAAGTGGCTGCATATGATGGGGTAAAGTGGCTGCATATGATGGGCACAAGTGGCTGCATTTGATGGGCACAGTGGCTGCATATGATGGGCACAAGTGGCTGCATATGATGGGGTAAAGTGGCTGCATATGATTGGCACAAGTGGCTGCATTTGATGGGCACAGTGGCTGCATATGACGGGCACTAGTGGCTGCATATGATGGGCATAAGTGGCTGCATATGATGGGCACAAGTGGCTGCATATGATGGACACAGTGACTGCATTTGATGGGCACAAGTGGCTGCATATGATGGGAACAAGTGGCTGCATATGATGGGCAGAGTGGCTGCATATGATGGGCACAAGTGGCTGCATATGATGGGCACAGTGACTGTGTTTGATGGGCACAATGGCTGCATATGATTGGCACAAGTGGCTGCATATGATAGGGCACAGTGGCTGCATATGATGGGCACAGTGGCTGCATATGATGGGCACAAGTGGCTGCATAGGATGGGCACAAGTGGCTGCATATGATGGGAAACAGTGGCTGCATATGATAACACAAGTGGCTGCATATGATGGGGTACAGTGGCTGCATATGATGGGCACAAGTGGCTGCATTTGATGGGCACAAGTGGCTGCATATGATGGGCACAAGTGGCTGCATATGATGGGCACAGTGACTGCATATGATGGGCACAAGTGGCTGCATATGATGTGACACAGTTGCTGCATATGATAGGCACAAGTGGCTGAATATGATTGGCACAAGTGGCTGCATATGATTGGCACAAGTGGCTGCATATGATGGGCACAAGTGGCTGCATATGATGGACACAGCGACTGCATTTGATGGGCACAAGTGGCTGCATTTGATGGGAACAAGTGGCTGCATATGATGGGCACAGTGGCTGCATATGATGGGCAAAAGTGGCTGCATATGATGGGGTAAAGTGGCTGCATATGATGGGCACAAGTGGCTGCATTTGATGGGCACAGTGGCTGCATATGATGGGCACAAGTGGCTGCATATGATGGGGTAAAGTGGCTGCATATGATTGGCACAAGTGGCTGCATTTGATGGGCACAGTGGCTGCATATGACGGGCACTAGTGGCTGCATATGATGGGCATAAGTGGCTGCATATGATGGGCACAAGTGGCTGCATATGATGGACACAGTGACTGCATTTGATGGGCACAAGTGGCTGCATATGATGGGAACAAGTGGCTGCATATGATGGGCAGAGTGGCTGCATATGATGGGCACAAGTGGCTGCATATGATGGGCACAGTGACTGTGTTTGATGGGCACAATGGCTGCATATGATTGGCACAAGTGGCTGCATATGATAGGGCACAGTGGCTGCATATGATGGGCACAGTGGCTGCATATGATGGGCACAAGTGGCTGCATATGATGGGAACAAGTGGCTGCATATGATGGGAAACAGTGGCTGCATATGATAACACAAGTGGCTGCATATGATGGGGTACAGTGGCTGCATATGATGGGCACAAGTGGCTGCATTTGATGGGCACAAGTGGCTGCATATGATGGGCACAAGTGGCTGCATATGATGGGCACAGTGACTGCATATGATGGGCACAAGTGGCTGCATATGATGGGACACAGTTGCTGCATATGATAGGCACAAGTGGCTGAATATGATTGGCACAAGTGGCTGCATATGATTGGCACAAGTGGCTGCATATGATGGGCACAAGTGGCTGCATATGATGGACACAGCGACTGCATTTGATGGGCACAAGTGGCTGCATATGATGGGAACAAGTGGCTGCATATGATGGGCACAGTGGCTGCATATGATGGGCAAAAGTGGCTGCATATGATGGGGTAAAGTGGCTGCATATGATGGGCACAAGTGGCTGCATTTGATGGGCACAGTGGCTGCATATGATGGGCACAAGTGGCTGCATATGATGGGGTAAAGTGGCTGCATATGATGGGCACAAGTGGCTGCATTTGATGGGCACAGTGGCTGCATATGACGGGCACAAGTGGCTGCATATGATGGGCATAAGTGGCTGCATATGATGGGCACAAGTGGCTGCATATGATGGACACAGTGACTGCATTTGATGGGCACAAGTGGCTGCATATGATGGGCACAAGTGGCTGCATATGATGGGGTTAAGTTGGTGCATATGATGGGCACAAGTGGCTGCATTTGATGGGCACAGTGGCTGCATATGATGGGCACAAGTGACTGCATATGATGGGCACAGTGACTGCATATGATGGGCACAAGTGGCTGCATATGATGGGACACAGTAGCTGCATATCATGGGCACAAGTGGCTGCATATGAATGGCACAAGTGGCTGCATTTGATGGGCACAGTGGCTGCATATGATGGGCACAAGTGGCTGCATATGAAGGGCACAGTGACTGCGTTTAAAGGGCACAATTGGCTGCATATGATGGGCACAAGTGGCTGCATATGGAGGGCACAAGTAGCTGCATATGATGGACACAGTGACAGAGTTTGATGGGCACAATTGGCTACATATGATGGGAACAAGTGGCTGCATATGATGGGCACAGTGACTGTGTTTGATGGGCACAATGGCTGCATATGATTGGCACAAGTGGCTGCATATGATGGGGCACTGTGGCGGCATATGATGGGCACAGTGGCTGCATATGATGGGCACAAGTGTCTGCATATGATGGGCACAAATGGCTGCATATGATGGGACACAGTGGCTGCATATGATGGGCACAAGTGGCTGCATATGATGGAGTACAGTGGCTGCATATGATGGGCACAAGTGGCTGCATATGAAGGGAACAAGTGGCTGCATATGATTGGCACAGTTACTGTGTTTGATGGGCACAATTGCTGCATATGATGGGCTCAAGTGGCTGCACATGATGGGGCACAGAGGCTGCATATGATGGGCACAGTGGCTGCATATGATGGGCACATATGGCTGCATATGATGGGCACAAGTGGCTGCATATGATGGGCACAAGTGGCTGCATATGATGGGGTACAGTGGCTGCATATGATGGGCACAAGTGGCTGCATTTGATGGGCATAATGGCTGCATATGATGGGCAAAAGTGGCTGCATATGATGGGCACAGTGATTGCATATGATGGGCACATGTGGCTGCATATGATGGGACACAGTGGCTGCATATGATGGGCACAAGTGGCTGCATATGATGGGACACAGTAGCTGCATATCATGGGCACAAGTGGCTGCATATGAATGGCACAAGTGGCTGCATTTGATGGGCACAGTGGCTGCATATGATGGGCACAAGTGGCTGCATATGAAGGGCACAGTGACTGCCTTTAAAGGGCACAATTGGCTGCATATGATGGGCACAAGTGGCTGCATATGGAGGGCACAAGTAGCTGCATATGATGGACACAGTGACAGAGTTTGATGGGCACAATTGGCTACATATGATGGGAACAAGTGGCTGCATATGATGGGCACAGTGACTGTGTTTGATAGGCACAATGGCTGCATATGATTGGCACAAGTGGCTGCATATGATGGGGCACTGTGGCGGCATATGATGGGCACAGTGGCTGCATATGATGGGCACAAGTGTCTGCATATGATGGGCACAAATGGCTGCATATGATGGGACACAGTGGCTGCATATGATGGGCACAAGTGGCTGCATATGATGGAGTACAGTGGCTGCATATGATGGGCACAAGTGGCTGCATATGAAGGGAACAAGTGGCTGCATATGATTGGCACAGTTACTGTGTTTGATGGGCACAATTGCTGCATATGATGGGCTCAAGTGGCTGCACATGATGGGGCACAGAGGCTGCATATGATGGGCACAGTGGCTGCATATGATGGGCACATATGGCTGCATATGATGGGCACAAGTGGCTGCATATGATGGGCACAAGTGGCTGCATATGATGGGGTACAGTGGCTGCATATGATGGGCACAAGTGGCTGCATTTGATGGGCATAATGGCTGCATATGATGGGCAAAAGTGGCTGCATATGATGGGCACAGTGATTGCATATGATGGGCACATGTGGCTGCATATGATGGGACACAGTGGCTGCATATGATGGGCACAAGTGGCTGCATATGATTGGCACAAGTGGCTGCATTTGATGGGCACAGTGGCTGCATATGATGGGCACAAGTGGCTGCATATGAAGGGCACAGTGACTGCATTTAATGGGCACAGTGGCTGCAAATGATGGGAACAATTGGCTGCATATGATGGGCACAAGTGGCTGCATATGGCGGGCACAAGTGGCAGCATATGATGGGCACAAGTGGCTTCATATGATGGGTACAAGTGGCTGCATATGATGGACACAGTGACTGCATTTGATTGGCATAAGTGGCTGCATATGATGGGAACAAGTGTCTGCATATGATGGGCACAGTGGCTGCATATGATGGGCACAATTGGCTGCATATGATGGGCACAGTGACTGTGTTTGATGGGCACAATGTCTGCTTATGATGGGCACACGTGGCTGCATATGATGGGGCACAGGGGCTGCATATGATGGGACACAGTGGCTGCATATGATGGGCACAAGTGGCTGCATATGATGGGGTACAGTGGCTGCATATGATGGGCACAAGTGGCTGCATTTGATGGGCACAGTGGCTGCATTTGATGGGAACAAGTGGCAGCATATGATGGGCACAAGTGGCTGCATATGATGGAGTACAGTGGCTGCATATGATGGACACAAGTGGCTGCATATGAAAGGAACAAGTGGCTGCATATGATTGGCAAAGTTACTGTGTTTGATGGGCACAATGGCTGCATATGATGGGCACAAGTGGCTGCATATGATGGGGCACAGTGGCTGCATATGATGGGAACAGTGGCTGCATATGATGGGCACATATGGCTGCATATGATGGGCACAAGTGGCTGCATATGATGGGCACAAGTGGCTGCATATGATGGGGTACAGTGGCTGCATATGATGGGCACAAGTGGCTGCATTTGATGGGCACAATGACTGCATAGGATGGGCACATGTGGCTGCATATGATGGGACACAGTGGCTGCATATGATGGGCACAAGTGGCTGCATATGATGGGCACAGTGACTGCGTTTAATGGGCACAGTGGCTGCATATACTCGGCACAATTGGCTGCATATGAAGGGCACAGTGACTGCTTTTAATGGGCACAGTGGCTGCATATGATGGGCACAATTGGCTGCATATGATGGGCACAAGTGGCTGCATGCGGCGGACACAAGTGGCTGCATATGATGGGCACATGTGGCTGCATATGATGGGCACAAGTTGCTGCATATGATGGACACAGTGACTGCATATGATGGACACAGTGACTGCATTTGATGGGCACAGTGACTGCGTTTAATGGGCACAGTGGCTGCATATACTGGGCACAATTGGCTGCATATGATGGGCACAAGTGGCTTCATATGATGGACACAGTGACAGCGTTTGATGGGCACAAGTGGCTGCATATGATGGGAACAAGTGGCTGCATATGATGGGCAGAGTGGCTACATATGATGGGCACAATGACTGTGTTTGATGTGCACAAGTGGCTGCATATGATGGGGCACAGTGGCAGCATATGATGGGCACAGTGGCTGCATATGATGGGCACAGTGGCTGCATATGATGGGCACAAGGGTCTGCATATGATGGGCACAAATGCCTGCATATGATGGGACACAGTTGCTGCATATGATGGGCACAAGTGGCTGCATATGATGGGGTACAGTGGCTGCATATGATGGGCACAAGTGGCTGCATATGATTGGCACAAGTGGCTGCGTTTGATGGTCACAGTGGCTGCATATGATGGGCACAAGTGGCTGCATATGAAGGGCACAGTGACTGCGTTTAATGGGCACAGTGGCTGCATATACTGGGCACAATTGGCTGCATATGATGAGCACAAATGGCTGCATATGATGAGCAGAAGTAGCTGCATATGATGGGCACAAGTGGCTGCATATGATGGACACAGTGACAGCGTTTGATGGGCACAAGTGGCTGCATATGATGGGAACAAGTGGCTGCATATGATGGGAAGAGTGGCTGCATATGATGGGCACAGTGACTGTATTTGATGGGCACAATGGCTGCATATGATTGGCACAAGTGGCTGCATATGATGGGGCACAGTGGCAGCATATGATGGGCACAGTGGCTGCATATGATGGGCATAAGTGTCTGCATATGATGGGCACAAATGACTGCATATGATGGGATACATTGGCTGCATATGATGGGCACAAGTGGCTGCATATGATGGAGTACAGTGGCTGCATATGATGGGCACAAGTGGCTGCATATGAAGGGAACAAGTGGCTGCATATGATTGGCACAGTTACTGTGTTTGATGGGCACAATGGCTGCATGTGATGGGCACAAGTGGCTGCATATGATGGGAACAGTGGCTGCATATGATGGGCACATATGGCTGCAAATGATGGGCACAAGTGGCTGCATATGATGGGCACAAGTGGCTGCATATGATGGGGTACAGTGGCTGCATATGATGGGCACAAGTGGTTGCATTTGATGGGCACAATGGCTGCATATGATGGGCACAAGTGGCTGCATATGATGGGCACAATGACTGCATAGGATGGGCACATGTGGCTGCATATGATGGGACACAGTGGCTGCATATGATGGGGCACAAGTGGCTGCATATGATTGACACAAGTGGCTGCATTTGATGGGCACAGTGACTACGTTTAATGGGCACAGTGGCTGCATATACTGGGCACAATTGACTGCATATGATGGGCACAAGTGGCTGCATATGATGGGCAGAAGTGGCTGCATATGATGGGCACAAGTGGCTGCATATGATGGACAAAGTGACAGAGTTTGATGGGCACAAGTGGCTACATATGATGGGAATAAGTGGCTGCATATGATGGGCAGAGTGGCTGCATATGATGGGCACAGTGACTGTGTTTGATGGGCACAATGGCTGCATATGAGTGGCACAAGTGGCTGCATATGATTGGGCACAGTGGCGGCATATGATGGGCACAAGTGGCTGCATATGATGGGCACAGTGACTGCATAGGATGGACACATGTGCCTGCATATGATGGGACACAGTGGCTGCATATGATGGGCACAAGTGGCTGCATATGATGGAGTACAGTGGCTGCATATGATGGGCACAAGTGGCTGCATATGAAGGGAACAAGTGGCTGCATATGATTGGCACAGTTACTGTGTTTGATGGGCACAATGGCTGCATATGATGGGCACAAGTGGCTGCATATGATGGGGCACAGTGGCTGCATATGATGGGCACAGTGGCAGCATATGATGGGCACATATGGCTGCATATGATGGGCACAAGTGGCTGCATATGATGGGCACAAGTGGCTGCATATGATGGGGTACAGTGGCTGCATATGATGGGCACAAGTGGCTGCATTTGATGGGCACAATGGCTGCATATGATGGGCACAAGTGGCTGCATATGATGGGCACAGTGACTGCATATGATGGGCTCATGTGGCTGCATATGATGGGACACAGTGGCTGCATATGATGGGCACAAGTGGCTGCATATGATTGGCAGAAGTGGCTGCATTTGATGGGCACAGTGGCTGCATATGATGGGGACCAGTGGCTGCATATGAAGGGCACAGTGACTGCATTTAATGGGCATAGTGGCTGCATAAGATCGGAACAATTGGCTGCATATGATGGGCACAAGTGGCTGCATATGGTGGGCACAAGTGGCAGCATATGATGGGCACAAGTGGCTTCATATGATGGGCACAAGTGGCTGCATATGATGGACACAGTGACTGCATTTGATTGGCATAAGTGGCTGCATATGATGGGAACAAGTGTCTGCATATGATGGGCACAGTGGCTGCATATGATGGGCACAATTGGCTGCATATGATGGGCACAGTGACTGTGTTTGATGGGCACAATGTCTGCTTATGATGGGCACAAGTGGCTGCATATGATGGGGCACAGTGGCTGCATATGATGGGACACAGTGGCTGCATATGATGGGCACAAGTGGCTGCATATGATGGGGTACAGTGGCTGCATATGATGGGCACAAGTGGCTGCATTTGATGGGCACAGTGGCTGCATTTGATGGGCACAGTGGCTGCATATGATGGGCACAAGTGGCTGCATATGATGCGCACAGTGACTGCATATGATGGGCACAAGTGGTTGGATATGATGGCACAAGTGGCTGCATATGATGGGCACAAGTGGCTGCATTTGATGTGCACAGTGGCTGCATATGATGGGCACAAGTGGCTGCATATGATGGGAACAGTGACTGCATATGATGGGCACAAGTGGCTGCATATGATGGGACAAAGTGGCTGCATATGATGGGCACAAGTGGCTGCATATGATTGGCACAAGTGGCTGCATTTGATGGGCACAGTGGCTGCATATGAGGGGCACAAGTGGCTGCATATGAAGGGCACAGTGACTGCGTTTAATGGGCACAGTGGCTGCATATGATGGGCACAATTGGCTGCATATGATGGGCACAAGTGGCTCCATATGATGGACACAAGTGGCTACATATGATGTACACAGCGACTGCGTTTGATGGGCACAAGTGGCTGTATATGATGGGAACAAGTGGCTGCATATGATGGGCAGAGTGGCTGCATATGATGGGCACAAGTAGCTGCATATGATGGGACAAAGTGGCTGCATATGATAGGCACAAGTGGCTGCATATGATTGGCACAAGTGGCTACATTTGATGGGCACAGTGGCTGCATATGAGGGGCACAAGTGGCTGCATATGAAGGGCACAGTGACTGCGTTTAATGGGCACAGTGGCTGCATATGATGGGCACAAGTGGCTGAATATGATTGGCACAAGTGGCTGCATATGATTGGCACAAGTGGCTGCATATGATGGGCAGAAGTGGCTGCATATGAAGGGCACAGTGACTGCGTTTAATGGGCACAGTGGCTGCATATAATGGGCACAATTGGCTGCATATGATGGGCACAAGTGGCTGCATGCGGCGGACACAAGTGGCTGCATATGATGGGCACATGTGGCTGCATATGATGGGCACAAGTTGCTGCATATGATGGACACAGTGACTGCATTTGATGGGCATAAGTGGCTGCATATGATGGGAACAAGTGGCTGCATATTATGGGCACAGTGGCTGCCTATGATGGGCACAATTGGCTGCATATGATGAGCACAGTGACTGTGTTTGATGGGCACAATGGCTGCATATGATGGGTACAAGTGGCTGCATATGATGGGGCACAGTGGCTGCATATGATGGGCATAGTGGCTGCATATGATGGGCACAAGTGGCTGCATATGATGGGCAAAAGTGGCTGCATATGATGGGACACAGTGGCTGCATATGATGGGCACAAGTGGTGCATATGATTGGCACAGTGACTGTGTTTTGATGGGCACAATGGCTGCATATGATGGGCACAAGTGGCTGCATATGATGGGCACAAGTGGCTGCATATGATGGAGTACAATGGCTGCATATGATGGGCACAAGTGGCTGCATATGAAGGGAACAAGTGGCTGCATATGATTGGCACAGTTACTGTGTTTGATGGGCACAATGGCTGCATATGATGGGCACAAGTGGCTGCATATTATGGGGCACAGTGGCTGCATATGATGGGCACAGTGGCTGCATATGATGGGCACATATGGCTGCATATGATGGGCACAAGTGGCTGCATATGATGGGCACAAGTGGCTACATATGATGGGGTACAGTGGCTGCATATGATGGGCACAAGTGGCTGCATTTGATGGGCACAATGGCTGCATATGATGGGCACAAGTGGCTGCATATGATGGGCACAGTGACTGCATATGATGGGCACATGTGGCTGCATATGATGGGACACAGTGGCTGCATATGATGGGCACAAGTGGCTGCATATGATTGGCACAAGTGGCTGCATTTGATGGGCACAGTGGCTGCATATGATGGGCACAAGTGGCTGCATATGAAGGGCACAGTGACTGCATTTAATGGGCACAGTGGCTGCATATGATGGGAACAATTGGCTGCATATGATGGGCACAAGTGGCTGCATATGGCGGGCACAAGTGGCTGTATATGATGGGCACAAGTGGCTTCATATGATGGGCACAAGTGGCTGAATATGATGTACACAGTGACTGCATTTGATTGGCATAAGTGGCTGCATATGATGGGAACAAGTGTCTGCATATGATGGGCACAGTGGCTGCATATGATGGGCACAATTGGCTGCATATGATGGGCACAGTGACTGTGTTTGATGGGCACAATGTCTGCTTATGATGGGCACAAGTGGCTGCATATGATGGGGCACAGTGGCTGCATATGATGGGAAACAGTGGCTGCATATTATGGGCACAAGTGGCTGCATATGATGGGGTACAGTGGCTGCATATGATGGGCACAATTGGCTGCATATGATGGGCACAGTGACTGCATATGATGGGCACGAGTGGCTGGATATGATGGCACAAGTGGCTGCATATGATGGGCACAAGTGGCTGCATTTGATGTGCACAGTGGCTGCATATGATGGGCACAAGTGGCTGCATATGATGGGCACAGTGACTGCATATGATGGGCACAAATGGCTGCATATGATGGGACAAAGTGGCTGCATATGATGGGCACAAGTGGCTGCATATGATTGGCACAAGTGGCTTCATTTGATGGGCACAGTGGCTGCATATGAGGGGCAGAAGTGGCTGCATATGAAGGGCACAGTGACTGGGTTTAATGGGCACAGTGGCTGCATATGATGGGCACAATTGGCTGCATATGATGGGCACAAGTGGCTGCATATGATGGGCACAAGTGGCTACATATGATGGACACAGCGACTGCGTTTGATGGGCACAATTGGCTGCATATGATGGGCACAAGTGGCTGCATATGATGGGCACAAGTGGCTACATATGATGGACACAGCGACTGCGTTTGATGGGAACAAGTGGCTGCATATGATGGGCAGAGTGGCTGCATATGATGGGCACAAGCGGCTGCATATGATGGGACAAAGTGGCTGCATATGATGGGCACAAGTGGCTGCATATGATTGGCACAAGTGGCTACATTTGATGGGCACAGTGGCTGCATATGAGGGGCACAAGTGGCTGCATATGAAGGGCACAGTGACTGCGTTTAATGGGCACAGTGGCTGCATATGATGGGCACAAGTGGCTGAATATGATTGGCACAAGTGGCTGCATATGATTGGCACAAGTGGCTGCATATGATGGGCACAAGTGGCTGCATATGAAGGGCACAGTGACTGCGTTTAATGGGCACAGTGGCTGCATATGATGGGCACAATTGGCTGCACATGATGGGCACAAGTGGATGCATGCGGCGGACACAAGTGGCTGCATATGATGGGCACATGTGGCTGCATATGATGGGCACAAGTGGCTACATATGATGGACACAGTGACTGCATTTGATGGGCATAAGTGGCTGCATATGATGGGCAAAAGTGGCTGCATATGATGGGACACAGTGGCTGCATATGATTGGCACAAGTGGTGCATATGATTGGCACAGTGACTGTGTTTGATGGGCACAATGGCTGCATATGATGGGCACAAGTGCCTGCATATGATGGGCACAAGTGGCTTCATATGATGGGACACAGTGGCTGCATATGATGGGCACAAGTGGCTGCATATGATGGGGTACAATGGCTGCATATGATGGGCAGAAATGGCTGCATTTGATGGGCGCAGTGGCTGCATATGATGGGCACAAGTGGCTGCATATGATTGGCATAAGTGGCTGCTATTGATGGGCACAGTGGCTGCATATTATGGGCACAAGTGGCTGCATATGAAGGGCACAGTGACTGCGTTTAATGGGCACAGTGGCTGCATATGATGGGCACAATTGGCTGCATATGGCGGGCACAAGTGGCTGCATATGATGGGCACAAGTGGCTGCACATGATGGGCACAAGTGGCTGCATATGATGGACACAGTGACTGCGTTTGATGGGCACAAGTCGCTGCATATGATGGGAACAAGTGGCTGCCTATGATGGGCACAGTGGCTGCATATGATTGGCACAATTGGCTGCATTGATGGGCACAGTGACTGTGTTTGATGGGCACAATGGCTGCATATGATGAGCTCAAGTGGCTGCATATGATGGGGCACAGTGGCTGCATATGATAGGCACAGTGGCTGCATATGATGGGCACATGTGGCTGCATATGATGGGCACAAGTGGCTGCATATGATGGTGTATAGTGGTTGCATATGTTGGGCACAAGTGGCTGCATATGATGGGCACAAGTGGCTGCATTTGATGGGCACAAGTGGCTGGATATGATGGGCACAGTGACTGTATATGATGGGTACAAGTGGCTGCATATGAGGGGACAAAGTGGCTACATATGATGGGCACAAGTGGCTGCATATGATTTGCACAAGTGGCTGCATTTGATGGTCACAGTGGCTGCATATGATGGGCACAAGTGGCTGCATATGAAGGGCACAGTGACTGCGTTTAATGGGCACAGTGGCTGCATATACTGGGCACAATATGCTGCATATGATGGGCACAAGTGGCTGCATATGATGGGCAGAAGTGGCTGCATATGATGTGCACAAGTGGCTGCATATGATGGACACAGTGACAGCGTTTGATGGGCACAAGTGGATGCATATGATGGGAACAAGTGGCTGCATATGATGGGCAGAGTGGCTGCATATGATGGGCACAGTGACTGTGTTTGATGGGCACAATGGCTGCATATGATTGGCACAGGTGGCTGCATATGATGGGGCACAGTGGCGGCATATGATGGGCACAGTGGCTGCATATGATGGGCACAAGTGTCTGCATATGATGGGCACAAATGGCTGCATATGATGGGACACAGTGGCTGCATATGATGGGCACAAGTGGCTGCATATGATGGAGTACAGTGGCTGCATATGATGGGCACAAGTGGCTGCATATGAAGGGAACAAGTGGCTGCATATGATTGGCAGAGTGAATGTGTTTGATGGGCACAATGGCTGCATATGATGGGCACAAGTGGCTGCATATGATGGGGCACAGTGGCTGCATATGATGGGCACAGTGGCTGCATATGATGGGCACATATGGCTGCATATGATGGGCACAGGTGGCTGCATATGATCGGCACAAGTGGCTGCATATGATGGGCACAAGTGGCTGCATATGATTGGCACAAGTGGCTGCATTTGATGGGCACAGTGGCTGCATATGATGGGCACAAGTGGCTGCATATGAAGGTCACAGTTTCTGCGTTTAATGGGCACAGTAGCTGCATATGATGGGCACAATTGGCTGCATATGGTGGGATTAAGTGGCTGCATATGATGGGCACAAGTGGCTTTATATGATGGGCACAAGTGGCTGCCTATGATGGACGCAGTTACTGCGTTTGATGGGCCCAAGTGGCTGCATATGATGGGAACAAGTGGCTTCATATGATGGGCACAGTGGCTTCATATGATGGGCACAATTGGCTGCATATGATGTGCACAGTGACTGTGTTTGATGGGCACAATGGCTGCATATGATGGGCACAAGTGGCTGCATATGATGGGGTATAGTGTTTGCATATGATGTGCACAAGTGGCTACATATGATCGGCACAAGTGGCTGCATATGATGGGCACAGTGACTGTGTTTGATGGGCACAATGGCTTCATATGATGGGCACAAGTGGCTGCATATGATGGGGCACAGAGGCTGCATATGATGGGCACAAGTGGCTGAATATGATGGGCACAAGTGGCTGCATTTGACGGAAACAAATGGCTGCATATGCTGGGCACAAGTGGCTGCATTTGATGGGCACAATTGGCTGCATATGTTGGGCAGAAGTGGCTGCATATGATGGGCACAAGTGGCTGCATATGTTGGGCACAAGTGGCTGCATATGATGGGCACAAGTAGCTGCATTTGATTGGCAAAAGTGGCTGCATATACTGGGCACAAGTGGCTGCATATGATGGGCACAAGTGGCTGCATATGATGAGCACAAGTGGCTGGATATGATGGGCACAAGTGGCTGCATTTGATTGGCACAAGTTGCTGCATATGATGGGTGCAAGTGGCTGCATTTGACGGAAACAAATGGCTGCATATGATGGGCACAAGTGGCTGCATATGTTGGGCACAAGTGGCTGCATATGATAGGCACAAGTGGCTGCATTTGATTGGCACAAGTGGCTGCATATACTGGGCACTAGTGGCTGCATATGATGGGGACAAGTGGCTGCATATGATGGGCACAAGTAACTGCATTTGATTGGCACAAGTGGCTGCATATGATGGCCACAAGTGGCTGCATTTGATGAGCACAAGTGGCTGCATATGATGGGGCACAAGTGGCTGCATATGACTGGCACAAGTGGCTGCATATGATGGGGCACAGTGGCTGCATATGATGAGCACAAATGGCTGCATATGATGGGCACAGTGACTGCGTTTTATGGGCACAAGTGGCTGCATTAGATAGGCACAAGTGTCTGCATATGATGGGGCACAGCGGCTGCATATGATGGGCACAAGTGGTTGCATATGATGGGCACAAGTGGCTGCATATGATGGGACACAGTGGCTGCATATGATGGGCACAAGTGGCTGCATATGATTGGCACAAATGGCTGCATTTGATGGGCACAATTGGCTGCATATGATGGGCACAAGTGGCTGCATATGGCGGGCACAAGTGGCTTCATATGATGGGCACAAGTGGATTCATATGATGGGCGCAAGTGGCTGCATTTGACAGAAACAAATGGCTGCATATGATGGGCACAAGTGGCTGCATTTGATGGGCACAAGTGGCTGCATATGTTGGGCACAAGTGGCTGCACATGATGGGCACAAGTGGCTGCATATGACGGCCACACGTGGCTGCATATGATGGGGCACAGTGGCTGCATATGATGGGCACATGTGGCTGCATATGATGGGCACAAGTGGCTGCGTTTGATGGGCACAAGTGGCTGCATATGATGGTCACAAGTGGATGCATATGATGGGGCACAGTGGCTGCATATGATGGGCACAGTTGCTGTATATGATGGGCACAAGTGGCTGCATTTTATGGGCACAGTGGCTGCATATGATGGACACAAGTGGCTGCATATGATGGGCAAAGTGACTGTGTTTGATGGGCACAATGGCTGCAAATGATGGGCACCAGTGGCTGCAAATGAAAGGCACAAGTGGCTGCATATGATGGGGCACAGTGGCTGCATATGATGGGCACAAGTGGCTGCATATGATGGGCGCAAGTGGCTGCATTTGATGGAAACAAATGGCTGCATATGATGGGCACAAGTGGTTGCATTTGATGGGCACAAGTGGCTGCATATGATGGGCATAAGTGGCTGCATTTGATGGGCACAGTGGCTGCATATAATGGGCACAAGTGGCTGCATATGATGGGCACAGTGACTGTTTTTAATGGGCACAAGTGGCTGCATTTGATGGGCACAAGTGGCTGCAAATGTTGGGCACAAGTGGCTGCATATGATGGGCACAAGTGGCTGCATTTGATTGGCACAAGTGGCTGCATATACTGGGCACAAGTTCCTGCAAATGATGGGCACAATTGGCTGCATATGATAGGCACAATTGGCTGCATTTGATTGGCACAAGTGGCTGCATATGATGGACAGAAGTGGCTGCATATGATGGGCATAAGTGGCTGCATATGATGGGACACAGTGGCTGCATATGATGGGCACAAGTGGCTGCATATGATTGGCACAAATGGCTGCATTTAATGGGCACAAGTGGCTGTGTATGATGGGCACAATTGGCTGCATATGATGGGCACATGTGGCTGCATATGATGGGCACAAGTGGCTGCATATGATGGGCACAAGTGGCTGCATATGATATGCGCAAGTGGCTGCATTTGATGGAAACAAATGGCTGCATATGATGGGCACAAGTGGCTGCATTTGATGGGCACAAGTGGCTGCATATTTTGGGCACAAGTGGCTGCACATGATGGGCACAAGTGGCTGCATATGACGGGCACACGTGGCTGCATATGATGGGGCACAGTGGCTGCATATGATGGGCACATGTGGCTGCATATGATGGGCACAAGTGGCTGCGTTTGATGGACACAAGTGGCTGCATATGATGGGCACAAGTGGCTGCATATGATGGGGCACAGTGGCTGCATATGATGGGCACAAGTGGCTGCATATGATGGGCACAGTGATTGCATTTAATGAGCACAAGTGGCTGTGTATGATGGGCACAATTGGCTGCATATGATGGGCACAAGTGGCTGCATATGGTGGGCACAAGTGGCTGCATATGATGGGCACAAGTGGCTGCATATGATGGGCGCAAGTGGCTGCATTTGATGGAAACAAATGGCTGCATATGATGGGCACAAGTGGCTGCATTTGATGGGCACAAGTGGCTGCATATGTTGGGCACAAGTGGCTGCACATGATGGGCACAAGTGGCTGCATATGACGGGCACACGTGGCTGCATATGATGGGGCACAGTGGCTGCATATGATGGGCACATGTGGCTGCATATGATGGGCACTAGTGGCTGCGTTTGATGGGCACAAGTGGCTGCATATGATGGGCACAAGTGGCTGCATATGATGGGGCACAGTGGCTGCATATGATGGGCACAGTGGCTGCATATGATGGGCACAAGTGGCTGCATATTATGGGCACAGTGGCTGCATATGATGGACACAAGTGGCTGCATATGATGGGCACAGTGACTGTGTTTGATGGGCACAATGGCTGCAAATGATGGGCACCAGTGGCTGCAAATGAAAGGCACAAGTGGCTGCATATGATGGGGCACAGTGGCTGCATATGATGGGGCACAAGTGGCTGCATATGATGGGCGCAAGTGGCTGCATTTGATGGAAACAAATGGCTGCATATGATGGGCACAAGTGGCTGCATTTGATGGGCACAAGTGGCTGCATTTGATGGGCACAAGTGGCTGCATATGATGGGCACAAGTTGCTGCATATGATGGGTGCAAGTGGCTGCATTTGATGGAAACAAATGGCTGCATATGATGGGCACAAGTGGTTGCATTTGATGGGCACAAGTGGCTGCATATGATGGGAACAAGTGGCTGCATATGATGGGGCACAGTGGCTGCATATGATGGGCACAAGTGGGTGCATATGATGGGTGCAAGTGGCTGCATTTGATGGAAACAAATGGCTGTATATGATGGGCACAAGTGGCTGCATTTGATATGCACAATTGGCTGCATATGTTGGGCACAAGTTGTTGCATATGATGGGCACAAGTGGCTGCATTTGATTGCCACAAGTGGCTTGCATATTGTTATACCTGAAAGGTTCCACATGTACTGTCACTTTAAGGCTGGCTCCACCCAGGAGTGATGACAAGGGTCAAGGGGTATAGTAGCCATCTTAGAGCACATGTAAGGAACCATATAAGATGTACCTGTCCTGAGATGCATGTTGCAGTGTACAGTGTGTACTCAAATAAACATCCATTGTTCCAGACCAGAGTCTTGTGTCTCTCACAACTCAGAGGATATAACAGTGGCGACGAGGATGGGATTTACAAAGTGTCTATCAGTCTGAGAGAGAGACAAAGGCAGTGTAGATTGTCATCTGGATAAAAGCAATCAAGAGCCCAGCAGGAAAATGTCATTGATCGGGACATTAGGTGAATTTGATGGGGAACAGACATCCTGGAGTTCCTGGGTTGAGAGACTGGAACAGTATTTCAGTGCAAATGCCATCCCAGACAACAGGCAAGTAGCAGTATTCCTGACAGTGGTTGGTGCTAAGACATATGACACTCTTAGAGATCTCCTTTTCCCTGTAAAGCCAGCAACTAAGACATTGGCAGAGCTCCTGACACTGTTAGAGGATCACTTCCAGCCTAAACCATTAGAGATTGCAGAAAGATTTCGGTTTTATCAGCGGCAGCAGCAGCCAGGTGAAGAAATTAAAGCTTATGTGCGCGCCCTTCGCAGACTAGCCTCTACCTGTTCTTTTGGGGAGTATCTACCTACTGCACTGAGAGATAAGTTTGTAATGGGACTGAATTGTGAGTCTAGCCAAAAGAGACTGTTAACAGAGAAAGATCTTACCCTTACAAAGGCAATTGAAATAGCTTCAGTGATGGAAATGGCTGTGAAAGATACAGAGGAATTGAACCCCCAGGGCAGAAAAGAAGAGGTGAAACAGGAAGTTTTCAGAACAGCAGTCAAGCCAACTGCCGCAAACTGGAAATACAGACCCCCACCAAGCCGGGAGTCAGCCTGCTACCGTTGTGGAAATACAGACCATGACCACAAAGTCTGCCGGTTTAAGGATCAGACCTGTCATAATTGCGGTAGGACAGGCCATCTTAAACGAGTTTGCTGTAGCAAGAAGGTGCGAGATAAACAACCTCTGAACCCCAAGACAAAGACATATATGGTGGGAAGGTATACATCATCATCTGAGTCAGAGGATGAGGAAGTGCTCCACAGATTAGACATACATCATATGCATTCAGCACCCTCCGCAATGACTGTAGAGGTAACTGTGGAGGGAAAGAAACTCAAGATGGATGTAGACACAGGAGCAGCAGTTTCAGTTATCACCCAGAAACAATGGAGACAACTTCAGACCCAAACAACTGTCCGCCCAACACCAATCAAACTGCAGACATATTCAAAGCAGATACTCCACCCACTGGGTTATGCGAAAGTACAGGTATTGTACAAGGGTCAGACAAAGAGACTGCCATTATACATCCTAGAAAATGGGGGACCCCCTCTCTTTGGGAGGGACTGGATTGCTCACTTTGGTATGCCAGACATCACCATAAATCCCTGTAACACTGTTACAATTCCATTAGGAGATAATGAGGGATGGGTGGTGTCCCTGAAGCAGCGTTTCCCAAAGATCTTTGATGACCAGTTGGGGAAAATAAAGCACGACTGTGTAAGACTCAAGCTGAAACCCAACGCTCAGCCTAAGTTCTTCAAAGCTCGGACAGTACCTTTCGCACTGCGAGCAGGAGTGGAAGCAGAACTAAGTCGGCTGGAGGAACAAGGTGTCATCTCCAAGGTAGAGCACAGCGAGTGGGCATCACCAGTTGTACCAGTAAAGAAAGTGAATGGGGACTTACGCATTTGTGACGATTTCCGCATGGCACTGAACTCCCAACTGGAGATAGACCAGTATCCTCTACCCAGAGTAGATGACATTTTTGCCTCTCTTGCAGGGGGCCAAAAGTTCACCAAGCTTGATCTCAGACAAGCATATTTACAGTTTGAGGTCCATCCTTCTTCCCGCAAGTTTCTAACCATCAACACCCACAAGGGACTGTATGAATACAATCGGATGGTGTTTGGTGTAGCCTCCGCCCCAGCCATTTGGCAACGAAAAATGGACGAGATTTTGGCGGACATTCCTTTCACGCAGTGCCTGCTAGATGACATGCTTATCACAGGACGGACAGAGCAGGAACACAAGCGGAACGTGGAGCTTGTGTTGGCGAGACTCCAAGAACAGGGTCTAAAAGTGAACTTAGCAAAATGCCAATTCATGGTGCCTAAATTGGAGTTTTGTGGCCACCTTGTGGATGCAGAGGGTATACACCACCACGGAAGCCAAGGTTGATGCTTTAGTCAAAGCTCCAGCCCCAACCAACGTCCAGCAGTTGCGATCATACCTTGGCTTGCTGAACTATTACCACAAATTCCTGCCAGATCTGGCACACACCTTGTTTCCGCTGAACAAGCTTTTGGAAAAACATTCAAGATGGGACTGGTCGGCTGCATGCCAACGGGCTTTTGAAGTCTCTAAGCGGAAGCTGTTGGCATCACGCATGCTCGTGCACTATGACCTCCAGAAGCCTCTCACCTTGGCTTGTGATGCCTCACCCTATGGTCTGGGTGCTGTACTATCTCACATCTTACCAGATGGGTCAGAAAAACCAGTGGCATTTGCCTCCAGGTCTTTGACAAAAGCAGAAAGCAATTACTCACACATTGACAAAGAGGCTCTAGCGCTGATATGGGCAATTAAGAAGTTTCATCTTTACCTGTATGGTAGGGAATTCACCATACTGACAGACCATAAACCACTCCTTCAGGTCTTTAGCCCTGACAAAGGCATCTCTCAGACTACTGCGGCCCGCCTCCAACGCTATGCCCTATTCTTGGGAGCATACAGCTACAAAATCCAGTATCGCGGTCATGATGCCAATGCGAATGCGGACGCAATGTCCCGACTGACAGGGAAGTCGATGGACTCTTCTCCACCGGTCAAGAGTTGTCGTTAGACCAGCCTGTCCTTCTTGTCTTCTGGGGAGATAGCAGCCCATACAGCCAAGGATACTTTTCTGAAAACAATACTCTCCTGGGTACGGTCCGGTTGGCCTGCAACCGTCACACAGGATTATGAACCTTATTTTCGTAGGCATATGGAATTAACTGTGGCTGGCAACTGTGTTTTATGGGGAGACCGAGTGATCATTCCACAGACCCTCTGGAGACACATTCTGGGCTTGCTACATACTGGTCATCCCGGGGGCACACGTATGAAACAAAAAGCCAGAGGCTATGTGTGGTGGCCAAACCTAGACTCAGATATCACAACATATGTGAATGCTTGTGCTGGATGTGCACAAACTGCAAGAGACCCTCCTCGAGGGTGTGTCCAGCCCTGGCCTTGGCCCACGGTTCCTTGGTTTCGCCTACACTTGGACTTTGCAGGCCCGATCAGAGGACACACGTTCTTGATCATAGTGGACGCCCATTCAAAGTGGCCTGAGGTAATTCCTGTTACTCAGCCAACGACTAAGGCAACGGTTTGCATACTGTTACATCTCGCTGCTACGTTTGGATACCCCAGAGAGATCGTCACTGACAATGGTTCACAATTCACCAGTCAGGAGTTTCAGCGTTTCCTGACTGCCCACAACATCAAGCACAAGTTGACTGCACCTTACCACCCGGCTACTAATGGTCAAGCAGAACGGTTTGTGCAGACTTTTAAACGCTATTTCAAAGCTACAGTGGCTGCAAGTAAACAACAGTCCCTCTCACCCCAGCAGCTGGACTCCTTCCTTTCTGCTTACAGAAACACACCACATGCAACCACGGGAAAACTCCAGCAGAACTCCTTCTGGGTCGGCAGCCATGGACTGTCCTCAAACAGTCCAGGAACATGTACTGCAGTCGCAAGACAAGATGGTCAAACATGGTGAGCTCCCTCGATTCACAGCCCAACAAAAGGTATGGGCCCGATCTTATGGGGCTTCCAACGCCCGGTGGCTTCCTGCTGTCATTGCAGAGACTTTGGGACCCAAGATGTATAGGGTCTGCCTGGAAGATGGTTCCATTTGCAGACGGCATGCAGACCAACTGCGTCCTCGTTTTCAATTGCCCGAATCCCTGACGCCAGCTGAACCACCAGTGTCGCAAGGATCTGCTCCCAGCGGATCAGAATGCATGGGGACTGATGATTGGGGGGATTCTGAACTTTTGAACTCAGCTCCAACAGAGCCCTCCAGCCCTGGTCCGGAGGTCTGTTCACCCACTGAGCTGGTGGATCCCTTTTTGGCCCCGCCGGTGCCCATTCTGGCCAGCCCTGTTTCCTCCAGTCCCGAGTCGCTGGGTGCCCGACCTCAACGACACTGTCGCCCTCCTGATCGGTTTCAGCTTCCAGACCGGTTACGAGACTTTCGACGGGGCCGCCGAAAGTGATCCGATGACATTGTATCCCCGCAACTGTCCACATATACAGGTCACAAGTGGCTGCATATGATGGGCACAAGTGGATGCATATGATGGGCACAAGTGGCTGCATATACTGGGCACAAGTGGCTGCATATGATGGGCACAAGTGGCTGCATATGATGGGCGCAAGTGGCTGCATTTGATTGGCACAAGTGGCTGCATATGATGGGTGCAAGTGGCTGCATTCGACGGAAACAAATGGCTGCATATGATGGGCACAAGTGGCTGCATATGATGGGCACAAGTGGCTGCATATGTTGGGCACAAGTGGCTGCATATGATGGACACAAGTGGCTGCATTTGATTGGCACAAGTGGCTGCATATACTGGGCACAAGTGGCTGCATATGATGGGCACAAATGGCTGCATATGATGGGCACAAGTGGCTGCATTTGATTGGCACAAGTGGCTGCAGATGATGGGCACAAGTGGGTGCATTTGATGTGCACAAGTGGCTGCATATGATGGGCACAAGTGGCTGCATATGATGGGGCACAAGTGGCTGCATATGACGGGCACAATTGGCTGCATATGATGGGGCACAGTGGCTGCATATGATGGGCACAGTGACTACGTTTTATGGGCACAAGTGGCTGCATATGATGGGCACAAGTGGCTGCATATGATGGGGCACAGTGGCTGCATATGATGGGCACAAGTGGCTGCATATGATGGGCACAAGTGGCTGCATTTGATGGAAACAAATGGCTGCATTTGATGGGCACAAGTGGCTGCATATGTTGGGCACAAGTGGCTGCATATGATGGGCAAAAGTGGCTGCATTTGATTGCCACAGGTGGCTGCATATACTGGTGACAAGTGGCTGCATATGATGGGCACAAGTGGCTGCATATGATGGGCACAAGTGGCTGCATATACTGGGCACAAGTGGCTGCATATGATGGGCACAAGTGGCTGCATTTGATTGCCACAAGTGGCTGCATATGATGGGCACAAGTGGCTGCATATGATGGGCACAAGTGGCTGCATATGATTGGGTACAGTGGCTGAATATGATGGGCACAAGTGGCTGCATATGATGGGCACAAATGGCTGCATTTGATGGGCACAGTGGCTGCATATAATGGGCACAAGTGGCTGCATATGATGGGCATAGTGACTGTGTTTGATGGGCACAATGGCTGCATATGACGAGCACAAGTGGCTGCATATGACGGGAATAAGTGGCTGCATATGATGGGGCACGGTGGCTGCATATGACAGGCACAAGTGGCTGCATATGATGGGGCATAGTGGCTGCCTATGATGGGCACAAGTGGCTGCATTTGATGGGCACAGTGGCTGCATATGATGGGCACAAGTGGATGCATATGATGGGCACAGTGACTGTGTTTGATGGGCACAATGGATGCATATGATGGGCACAAGTGGCTGCATATGACAGGCACAAGTGGCTGCATACGATGGGGCACAGTGGCTGCATATGATGGGCACAAGTGGCTGCATATGATGGTGCACAAGTGGCTGCATATGACGGGCACAAGTGGCTGCATATGATGGGGCACAGTGGCTGCATATGATGGGCACAAGTGGCTGCATATGATGGGCACAGTGACTGCAATTTATGGGCACAAGTGGCTGCATATGATGTGCACAAGTGGCTGCATATGATGGAACACAGTGGCTGCACATGATGGGCACAAGTGGCTGCATATGATGGGCGCAAGTGGCTGCATTTGATGGAAACAAGTGGCTGCATATGATGGGCACAAGTGGCTGCATTTGATGGGCACAAGTGGCTGCATATGTTGGGCACAAGTGGCTGCATATGATGGGCACAAGTGGCTGCATTTGATTGCCACAAGTGGCTGCATATACTATTCACAAGTGGCTGCATATGATGGGCACAAGTGGCTGCATATGATGGGCACAAGTGGCTGCATATACTGGGCACAAGTGGCTGCATATGATGGGCACAAGTGGCTGCATTTGATTGGCACAAGTGGCTGCATATGATGGGCACAAGTGGCTGCATATGATGGGGTACAGTGGCTGCATATGATGGGCACAAGTGGCTGCATATGATGGGCACAAATGGCTGCATTTGATGGGCACAGTGGCTGCATATAATGGGCACAAGTGACTGCATATGATGGGCACAGTGACTGTGTTTGATGGGCACAATGGCTGCATATGATGAGCACAAGTGGCTGCATATGATAGGCACAAGTGGCTGCATATGATGGGGCACCGTGACTGCATATGACAGGCACAAGTGGCTGCATATGATGGGGCACAGTGGCTGCATATGATGGGCACAAGTGGCTGCATTTGATGGGCACAGTGGCTGCATATGATGGGCACAATGACTGTGTTTGATGGGCACAATGGATGCATAAGATGGGCACAAGTGGCTGCATATGACAGGCACAAGTGGCTGCATATGATGGGGCATAGTGGCTGCATATGATGGGCACAAGTGGCTGCATATGATGGGCACAGTGACTGTGTTTGATGGGCACAATGGCTGCTTATGATGGGCACAAGTGGCTGCATATGACGGGCATAAGTGGCTGCATATGATGGGGCACAGTGGCTGCATATGATGGGCACAAGTGGCTACATATGATGGGGCACAGTGGCTGCATATGATGGGCACAGTGGCTGCATATGATGGGCACAAGTGGCTGCATATGATGGGCAGAAGTGGCTGCATTTGATGGGCACAGTGGCTGCATATAATGGGCACAAGTGGCTGAATATGATGGGCACAGTGACTGTGTTTGATGGGCACAATGGATGCATAATATGGGCACAAGTGGCTGCATATGACAGGCACAAGTGGCTGCATATGATGGGACATAGTGGCTGCATATGATGGGCACAAGTGGCTGCATATGATGGGCACAGTGACTGTGTTTGATGGGCACAATGGCTGCTTATGATGGGCACAAGTGGCTGCATATGACGGGCATAAGTGGCTGCATATGATGGGGCACAGTGGCTGAATATGATGGGCACAAGTGGCTGCATATGATGGGGCACAGTGGCTGCATATGATGGGCACAGTGGCTGTATATGATGGGCACAAGTGGCTGCATATGATGGGCAGAAGTGGCTGCATTTGATGGGCACACTCCTCGAGGGTGTGTCCAGCCCTGGACTTGGCCCACGGTTCCTTGGTTTCGCCTACACTTGGACTTTGCAGGCCCGATCAGAGGACACACGTGCTTGATCATAGTGGACGCCCATTCAAAGTGGCCTGAGGTAATTCCTGTTACTCAGCCAACGACTAAGGCAACGGTTTGCATACTGTTACATCTCGCTTCTACGTTTGGATACCCCAGAGAGATCGTCACTGACAATGGTGCACAATTCACCAGTCAGGAGTTTCAGCGTTTCCTGACTGCCCACAACATCAAGCGCAAGTTGACTGCACCTTACCACCCGGCTACTAATGGTCAAGCAGAACGGTTTGTGCAGACTTTTAAACGCTATTTCAAAGCTACAGTGGCTGCAAGTAAACAACAGTCCCTGTCACCCCAGCAGCTGGACTCCTTCCTTTCTGCTTACAGAAACGCACCACATGCAACCACGGGAAAACTCCAGCAGAACTCCTTCTGGGTCGGCAGCCATGGACATGCTCCGTCCTCAAACAGTCCAGGAACATGTACTGCAGTCGCAAGACAAGATGGTCAAACATGGTGAGCTCCCTCGATTCACAGCCCAACAAAAGGTATGGGCCCGATCTTATGGGGCTTCCAACGCCCGATGGCTTCCTGCTGTCATTGCAGAGACTTTGGGACCCAAGATGTATAGGGTCTGCCTGGAAGATGGTTCCATTTGCAGACGGCATGCAGACCAACTGCGTCCTCGTTTTCAATTGCCCGAATCCCTGACGCCAGCTGAACCACCAGTGTCGCAAGGATCTGCTCCCAGCGGATCAGAATGCATGGGGACTGATGATTGGGGGGACTCTGAACTTTTGAACTCAGCTCCAACAGAGCCCTCCAGCCCTGGTCCGGAGGTCTGTTCACCCACTGAGCTGGTGGATCCCTTTTTGGCCCCGCCGGTGCCCATTCCGGCCAGCCCTGTTTCCTCCAGTCCCGAGTCGCTGGGTGCCCATGATGGACACAAGTGGCTGCATTTGATTGGCACAAGTGGCTGCATATACTGGGCACAAGTGGCTGCATATGATGGGCACAAGTGGCTGCATTTGATTGGCACAAGTGGCTGCATATGATGGGCACAAGTGGGTGCATTTGATGTGCACAAGTGGCTGCATATGATGGGCACAAGTGGCTGCATATGATGGGGCACAAGTGGCTGCATATGACGGGCACAATTGGCTGCATATGATGGGGCACAGTGACTGCATATGATGGGCACAGTGACTACGTTTTATGGGCACAAGTGGCTGCATATGATGGGCACAAGTGGCTGCATATGATGGGGCACAGTGGCTGCATATGATGGGCACAAGTGGCTGCATATGATGGGCACAAATGGCTGCATTTGATGGAAACAAATGGCTGCATTTGATGGGCACAAGTGGCTGCATATGTTGGGCACAAGTGGCTGCATATGATGGGCAAAAGTGGCTGCATTTGATTGCCACAGGTGGCTGCATATACTGGTCACAAGTGGCTGCATATGATGGGCACAAGTGGCTGCATATGATGGGCACAAGTGGCTGCATATACTGGGCACAAGTGGCTGCATATGATGGGCACAAGTGGCTGCATTTGATTGGCACAAGTGGCTGCATATGATGGGCACAAGTGGCTGCATATGATGGGCACAAGTGGCTGCATATGATTGGGTACAGTGGCTGAATATGATGGGCACAAGTGGCTGCATATGATGGGCACAAATGGCTGCATTTGATGGGCACAGTGGCTGCATATAATGGGCACAAGTGGCTGCATATGATGGGCATAGTGACTGTGTTTGATGGGCACAATGGCTGCATATGACGAGCACAAGTGGCTGCATATGACGGGAATAAGTGGCTGCATATGATGGGGCACGGTGGCTGCATATGACAGGCACAAGTGGCTGCATATGATGGGGCACAGTGGCTGCCTATGATGGGCACAAGTGGCTGCATTTGATGGGCACAGTGGCTGCATATGATGGGCACAAGTGGCTGCATATGATGGGCACAGTGACTGTGTTTGATGGGCACAATGGATGCATATGATGGGCACAAGTGGCTGCATATGACAGGCACAAGTGGCTGCATACGATGGGGCACAGTGGCTGCATATGATGGGCACAAGTGGCTGCATATGATGGGGCACAAGTGGCTGCATATGATGGGCACAAGTGGCTGCATATGATGGGGCACAGTGGCTGCATATGATGGGCACAAGTGGCTGCATATGATGGGCACAGTGACTGCAATTTATGGGCACAAGTGGCTGCATATGATGTGCACAAGTGGCTGCATATGATGGAACACAGTGGCTGCACATGATGGGCACAAGTGGCTGCATATGATGGGCGCAAGTGGCTGCATTTGATGGAAACAAGTGGCTGCATATGATGGGCACAAGTGGCTGTATTTGATGGGCACAAGTGGCTGCATATGTTGGGCACAAGTGGCTGCATATGATGGGCACAAGTGGCTGCATTTGATTACCAAAAGTGGCTGCATATACTATTCACAAGTGGCTGCATATGATGGGCACAAGTGGCTGCATATGATGGGCACAAGTGGCTGCATATGATGGGCACAAGTGGCTGCATATGATGGGCACAAGTGGCTGCATTTGATTGGCACAAGTGGCTGCATATGATGGGCACAAGTGGCTGCATATGATGGGGTACAGTGGCTGCATATGATGGGCACAAGTGGCTGCATATGATGGGCACAAATGGCTGCATTTGATGGGCACAGTGGCTGCATATAATGGGCACAAGTGACTGCATATGATGGGCACAGTGACTGTGTTTGATGGGCACAATGGCTGCATATGACGAGCACAAGTGGCTGCATATGATGGGCACAAGTGGCTGCATATGATGGGGCACCGTGACTGCATATGACAGGCACAAGTGGCTGCATATGATGGGGCACAGTGGCTGCATATGATGGGCACAAGTGGCTGCATTTGATGGGCACAGTGGCTGCATATGATGGGCACAAGTGGCTGCATATGATGGGCACAGTGACTGTGTTTGATGGGCACAATGGCTGCTTATGATGGGCACAAGTGGCTGCATATGACGGGCATAAGTGGCTGCATATGATGGGGCACAGTGGCTGCATATGATGGGCACAAGTGGCTGCATATGATGGGGCACAGTGGCTGCATATGATGGGCACAGTGGCTGCATATGATGGGCACAAGTGGCTGCATATGATGGGCAGAAGTGGCTGCATTTGAAGGGCACAGTGGCTGCATATGATGGGCACAAGTGGCTGAATATGATGGGCACAGTGACTGTGTTTGATGGGCACAATGGATGCATAATATGGGCAGAAGTGGCTGCATATGACAGGCACAAGTGGCTGCATATGATGGGACATAGTGGCTGCATATGATGGGCACAAGTGGCTGCATATGATGGGCACAGTGACTGTGTTTGATGGGCACAATGGCTGCTTATGATGGGCACAAGTGGCTGCATATGACGGGCATAAGTGGCTGCATATGATGGGGCACAGTGGCTGAATATGATGGGCACAAGTGGCTGCATATGATGGGGCACAGTGGCTGCATATGATGGGCACAGTGGCTGTATATGATGGGCACAAGTGGCTGCATATGATGGGCAGAAGTGGCTGCATTTGATGGGCACAGTGGCTGCATATGATGGGCACAAGTGGCTGCATATGATGGGCACAGTGACTGTGTTTGATGGGCACAATGGCTGCTTATGATGTGCAAAAGTGGCTGCATATGACGGGCACAAGTGGCTGCATATGATGGGGCACAGTGTCTGCATATGATGGGCACAAGTGGCTGCATATGATGGGCACAGTGACTGTGTTTGATGGGCACAATGGCTGCATATGATGGGCACAAGTGGCTACATATGATGGGCACAAGTGGCTGCATATGATGGGGCACAGTGGCTGCATATGATTGGCACAAGTGGCTTCATATGATGGGCACAGTGACTGTGTTTGATGGGCACAATGGCTGTATATGATGGGCACAAGTGGCTGCATATGATGGGCCCAATGGCTGCATATGATGGGGCACAGTGGCTGCATATGATGGGCACAAGTGGCTGCATATGATGGGGCACAGTGGCTGCATATGATGGGCACAAGTGGCTGCATTTGATGGGCATAGTGATGCTGCAATTGATGGGGGGGCGTCAGTATTTTTCAGTTTGTATGCGTCCCCCCCAAAATTTTGATCACCAGCCGCCATCGCTTTTGGGATAAAGGTTTTACATAAATAATTTTAAAAAATCAAAGATGACCATTGTAAGCACTTCTATCAGGGGTAAATTGCTTGTGTCAGTCTTCTAACTGCTACACCTGCAGGACTGCTTGTTAAACTAAAAGAAAGACAGTTTAAGAAAGTAAACTATTGCAGCCATCACATCTAATAATTGGTAGGCTGCAATCTGATAAATGTTTGCTTTAGGACTTAATACCACTTTAAACCTCTGTAATATGCAAATCAATTTTTTTTCAACTACCCCACTAACATTTATGACTTTGAATTGATTTTCCATTGAATGCACTGTACATTTCTCACAGCCCAGACAAACATTTACAAATCAGGTGTGTTCACTCATTCCGGCTCCCTCCTCCCTCCTCTCCATCCTCGTCTCCCACCCTCTTCTTCTCTTGACGTCAAACGGAGCTCTCCATAGCCTTTTGGTGCTGAAACACAAAGATGGCAGACACAGTGCAGTACGATCGAGAAGCATTATGACCAGCTGGACCCGTGGAAGGGCACTGACCAGCTAACACTGCCAGAAGGAGTGCTGGGCATCATTGCCTACACTAATCCAGGAGCCAGAGCAGGCACCATGTCGCTGCTGTGCGTGGGAGGTAAGTGAGGAGCACCATTCGGATCCCTTTTAGGGTGTGGGCTGCAAGATGATTCTTCATGTTCATTTCTCGGATACCAATATACAGTGCAAGGAATAATCCATTCCATGCAGCGCTCAATTCTATTTACGATCAAGTATTTAGGATGTGAGCATGTTTGTAGATATGGAGCTACATGCCCGCTGATAGAACGAGACACATAAGAGCTACACACACGAGCACACCCTTCTCTATTCACATACAGGCAGCCTATGTTATAGGAGCTCAGTGTATGGACTGGGAGATCATATAGCTCACATAAACAATCCATTGACTGCAAAAGCCTTATCTTATGGAAAATGTTGAAGTTTAATACAATTTAGGTGTCTATTTTGACAGTAGCATACCTAATATATATATATATATATATATATATATATATATATATATATATATATATATATATATATACTGTTATGCTGCATTTATTTACTTGTCAACTATGTTTACCATACATCAAAGATATTTATCTCATATGCTTTTCCACACATGTATATCATCTATCAATCCGCCTATCTATCTATCTATCTATCTATCTATCTATCTATCTATCTATCTATCTATCTATCTATCTATCTATCTATCTATCTATCTATCTATCTTATCATACATACAAATGCCATTGCCTACCTCTATCTATGAATCTATGTATATATGATATAGATCTATCTATCTATTATCTATCTATCTATCTATCTATCTATCTATCTATCTATCTATCTATCTATCTATCTATCTATCTATCTATTATCTATCTATCTATCTATCTATCTATCTATCTATCTATCTATCTATCTATCTAACTATCCCTGAATCTGACTATCTTATATATATCAAAGAGATTTATTTCATATAATTTTGCACATATGTATAGCATCTGTCTATCTATCTCTCTTATATATGGATTATCTATCTATCTATCTATCTATCTATCTATCTATCTATCTATCTATCTATCTATCTATCTATCTATCTATCTATCTATCTATCTATCTATCTATCTATCCCTGAATCTGACTATCTTATATATATCAAAGAGATTTATTTCGTATAATTTTGCACATATGTATAGCATCTATCTATCTATCTATCTATCTATCTATCTATCTATCTATCTATCTATCTATCTATCTATCTATCTATCTATCTATCTATCTATCTATCTATCTCACCATATCTGTCCCTGCTATGTGTGAGTCACTCCAATTCTGTCTCTTACATAGATACAGTCGTCCTTTCCATCATATTGTCAGTCTGTCCCTACATTCTATGTCTTCTGTCTTCCTCAGTGTGGTTGATTTCATGTACACAGCTAGTGCCTGCCTGTCCTGGCTTCCTGCACCCCACACCCAACCCCCCCCCCCCCATACACATTCATTTTCCCTCTGTGCAGCTGATTCTGCTTTTTTTCACTTACTGAGATATTTATGAATAGAAAACAGTAAGGTGATGTGAGCAGTGGGTAGAGGGTGGGTGGAGAAGGTTCTGTGCTGTGCACAGGCTTGATCTGCCATGCTAGCTGTCTGCTTGCCTTCATTTGCACTCTATACATAATTCTTTTATACATACAGATGATCTAAAAATGACTTGTTCATTCTCTAGTAGAAGTGATGTATGTATTAATAGTAAGATAGAGCTTAATGTTATGAATATTTGCTTGTATGTAGCATGCTGGGTATTTAGTAAAGCCATCGTGCTGCCTATATCTGAATCTAATATTCCTACCTATTTTATTTTCCTGATTTTTTTGTAAAAGAAAGGGCAATGGTAATGAATATTCTTCTCTACCGAGACCCATTTTAAATGTTAAGTGTATGGTGTATATTTAAATATAATTTTTTGATCATGTTGTATTTATTGTATTTATTCAAACGTAAAATTCAGCAATAATCACATAGACATACAGTATGTAATTTCGAAAAATGAAATTTGAACACAAGGTTGTAGAATTTATATCTTATCTTATATCTCTATGTCTTATATCTAGACATCGCCTGTCATAAGTGATGCACAGATAATGAATATAAAATACCCACATTATAATAGCTTTCTTAGTTTGTTTTAATATACTATAAATGCATAGGAGGTTGTTTATGAATATTGCTGCAATTGTTGTAACTGATATCCTCAAACATATCTAGATAAGTCTTTTAAACCCAAATGCATAAAAACCACAAAGGTTATTTGGGTTCAGTTCATTAAATAATGCAAGCAAAATCATCAAAAATAAAAATGAAGTGTAACATACACAAATTCACCACTTTCGTATAAAAAAAAATCTACATTTGAATATAGGATTGATAAAAATTAACATAACATGGACAGTATTAGTCGGTAAGATTTCCCGTGGGTACCTTCTATAGTATAGTCTGAGATTCTAAAACTCCTGTTATATTTAAACATTTCAGAGTATATGACTGCAGTATTTATACAATGTTTCTTTCTTCTCTAAAATTCCTTTGGTCTGACAATATAAGAGTTAATATCTTTAATCTTACAGGAAATCATAGGCTGCTGTTTATCTGCCAGCTACCTCCTTTCTCCTCTGTGATTTCCATTCATTCATTCATTCACTTCAGCTTTTTTCTTCCACTAGAGGCATTGATTTCCTGTAGAGATTTCGGTTTGGTTTAAATAATTGGAGGCACACTAGCTACCCACCTCAGCATAAGCATACAATGCACTTTCTCCACTACTTCTTCTCCCCCTCCCTCGCTCTCGCTTTCTCCCTGGGGTTCCAAATTGTCAGCTGAGCCGTGAAATAAAACAACTGCTCACACATTTTCTTTAAAGGGATAAAATGCCAGAACAACCACACAGAGAGTGTACACTAAATCTGCACCTATTGTAGTCTAAAGAGGTAGCCACAAAATAAAAGAATTTTTTAAACAATGTAAATGTTTTTTTGCTTTTAAGAGGCCAAGTGCATAACTAAAATATCGCTATTTTTATCTATTTAACTTATCATTGAAAGAACTAATGTAAAGCGGAGTTCCGCCCAAAAATGAAACCTCCGCTTTAAGTGCTGGTGACCCCCTGATATGCCACATTTGGCATGTCATTTTTTTGGGGGAAGAGCGACTACCCTGTTTTTACAGGCACTCAGCTCCCACTTCCTCCCTGGCGCCACGGTGCCGGAAGGAAGATCACCCCTCCTTCTCTGCAATCTTCTGGGACATGTCACAGGTCGCAGAAGATTGCCTGGCCAATCACAGCGCGGCTCACGCATGCGCAGTGCGGCTCGCACATGCACAACACTGTGAAGCCACAGCCGGGCGCCCACAGTTAGAGGAGCGGGGCTTCGTACGCCTGCATCGCTGGACCATGGGACAGGTGAGTGTCTGATTATTAAAAGTCAGCAGCTACACCTTTTGTAGCTGCTGACTTTTAAATGGGTGGATCTCCACTTTAAGTGTGCATTCATTTTTATTTTTATTTTTTATCATTCTTTATTTAAGAAAGGTCTACATCACATTCATCCAACTATGAAATATGGTACAAGTCTCATTCTCTAGATAGATTTTGAGGTAGATCCTGTGTACATAACATAAAAGAAAACCGACTGACACAAAAATAGTAACAATCTTAAAATGGAGTTCCACCAAAAAATGGAACTTCCACTTTTTGGATTCCTCCACCCCTCCGGTGTCACATTTGGCACCTTTCAGGGGGGAGAAGGGAGCAGATACCTGTCTAATCCAGGTATTTGCTCCCACTTCCTGGCATAGCTCACCGCTGCGCTTGCGGTGACCTACGCCACTTCCAGCGCCTACCCCGTCCTCCCCCGCTGTATTCTGTGAGACACAGAACACAGCAGGGACCAGAGAGGATGCGCAGCACGACTCGCGCATGCGCAGTAGGGAACCAGGAAGTGAAGCCGCACAGCTTCACTTCCTTATACCCTTACCGAGGATGGCAGCGGCAGCAGCCGAGAGCCGAAGGACGGATCGGCTTTGGCTGCCGACATTGCGGGCTCACTGGACAGGTAAGTGTCCATATATTAAAAGTCAGCAGCTGCAGTATTTGTAGCTGCTGGCTTTTAATATTTTTTTTTTCAGCGGACCTCCACTTTAAGTACCACAGGGCATATTTACAGTACCTTCTATATGGAAGCTATAGCTTTCCACTAAGTAGGTAAAATCACAATCTATGTACTCAATGCCTACCAAGTTTTTATTTTTGTTTTGCAAAGAATCAGAAAGGTATATAACAAAGGGGTTACCCCAGAGTGGCAAGGGAAGTAAATTATAGGATAGAGGGGAAGGGGAGGTTGTTAAAGAGAATGCAGTCTGCAGTTCAGGGGTATTCAGCACATTGATGGGGTTGTGGATAGGAGGAAAATAAGGCAGTAAAAAAAAAAAAAAAAGGTAGAAGGAAGGGGTTAAGGATTCTGGTCTATTACCTAATACCTGCAGGTGGTGGAATTGCTCAAATGCCATCCCACCATCCCACTGGGCTCCCACCTCATCTCTAACACAAAAACCCGCACGAGCTGCTGTCTATTAACAAGGGGAGCAGTCCCTCATAGCCAGTGATTGTATTCAGAAGAGTATTTTAACCTTTTCGCTGCCAGAGACGTTTTTGCATTTTTTGCACACATTTAAAAAAAATTATTTTCGGCCTGAAGATTACAGAAAACCCCCAAACATTATATATTTTCTGAAAGCAGACACCTTAGAGAATAAAATAGTGGTCGTTTCAATTTTTTATGTCACACGTTATTACCGCAAAGGTCTAGGATACACAAAATTTCAGTAAAAAACACACTAAAGTGAATTTTACGGCAAACAAATGAAATGAACTACCCACATTTGTTTGTAAAATATAAAAGATGAGGCTGCACCGAGTAAATAGATACCCAACATGCCCAACCCTAAATGTGTGTGCACCTGTGAAATGGTGACAAACCTCAGTACCCTATATTTTCTTTAGGCGACGCTTCAAAAGCCCCCTTTAGGTATCAGTTCAGTGTTACAAAGGAGGTTTTGTGTTAGAATTATTGCTCTCCCTCTGGCGTGCGTGACGATACAGTGCCTTGAAAAAGTATTCGTACCCCTTGAAGTTTTCCACATTTTGTCATGTTACAACCAAAAAGGTAAATGTAATTTATTGGGATTTTATGTGATAGACCAACACAAAGGGGCACATAATTGTGAAGTGGAAGGAAAATAATAAATGGTTTTCAAAATATTTTACAAATAAATATGTGAAAAGTGTGGGGTGCATTTGTATTCAGCTCCCCCTGAGTCAATACTTTGTAGAACCATCTTTCGCTGCAATTACAGTTGCAAGTCTTTTTGGACATGTCTCTATCAGCTTTTGCACATCTACAGAGTGACATTTTTGCCCATTCTTCTTTGCAAAATAGCTCAAGCTCTGTCTGATTGTATAGAGAGTGTCTGTTAACAGCAATTTTCAAGTCTTGCTACAGATTCTCAATTGGATTCAGGTCTGGACTTTGACTGGGCCATTCTAACACATGAATATGCTTTGATCTAAACCATTCCATTGTAGCTCTAGCTATATGTTAAGGGTCGTGGTCCTGCTGGAAGGTGAACCTCTGTCCCAGCCTCAAGTCTTTTGCTCTCTTATGCCGTGTACACACAATAGGATTTTCCGACAACAAAACCGTGGATTATTTTCCAACAGATGTTGGCTCAAACTTGTCTTGCATACACACGGTCACACAAATGTTGTCGGAAATTCCGAACGTCAAGAACGCGGTGACGTACAACACGTACGACGAGCCGAGAAAAATGTTCAATAGCTAGTGAGGCTCTTCTGCTTGATTCTGAGCATGCGTAGAATTTTGTGTGGAATTGTGTACACAGGATCAGAATTTCCGACAACGGTGTTTGTTGTTGGAAAATTTGAGATCCAGATCTCAAATTTTGTTTGTCAGAAATTCCGACAGAAAATGTCCGATGGAGCCTACACACGGTCAGGATTTCCGACAACAAGCTCCCATCGAACATTTGTTGTCAGAAAATCCTATCGTGTGTACAGGGTATAACAGGTTTTCTTCTAAGATTGCCCTATTTTTGGCTCCATCCATCTTCCCATCAACTCTGACCAGCTTCCCTGTCCCTGCTGAAGAGAATCATCCCCACAACATGATGCTGGCACCACCATGTTTCATGGTGGGGATAGTGTGTTCAGGGTGTTGTGCAGTGTTAGTTTTCTGCCACACATAGCATTTTGGTTTTAGGACAAAAAGTTCAATTTTGGTCTTATCTGACCAGAGCACTTTCTTCCACAAGTTTGCTGTGTCCCCCACATGGCTTCTCGCAAACTGCAAACGGGACTTCTTATGGATTTCTTTCAACAATGGCTTTCTTTTTGCCACTCTTCCATAAAGGTAGTCATCCATAGTTGTCCTGTGGACAGATTCTCCCACCTGAGTTGTGGATCTATGCAACTCCTCCAGACTTACCATAAGCCTCTTGGCTGCTTCTCTGATTAATGCTCTCCTTGCTTGGACTGTCAGTTTAGGTGGACGGCCATGTCTTGGTAGGTTTACAGTTGAGCCATACTCTTTCCATTTTTGGATGATGCATTGAACAGTGCTCCGTGAGATGTTCAAAGCTTGTTTTATAACCTAACCCTGCTTTAAACTTCTCCACAACTTTATCCCTAACCTGTCTGGTGTGTTCCTTGGCTTTCATGATGCTGTTTGTTCACTAAGGTCCTCTAACAAACCTCTGAGGGCTTCACAGAATAGCTGTATTTGTACAGTGGAACCTCGGATTACGAGCATAATCATTTCCAGGAGTATGCTCGTAATCCAAAATACTCGCATATCAAAGAGAGTTTTCCCATTGAAATCAATGGATACGAAAATAATTAGTTCTGCATTGACTTCATTGGGATGCAATACCGCATGCGGCCAGAGGCGGGGGGCGCCGGAGAGCCTCGGAAACGGCCGAAAACACTCCATTCATGAGCCTTTCCAAGGTTTGCAGAGGTTAGCCGAACTGTCCTCGGGCCTTTCCGTGCATTTCCGAACGCCGACGATTGGCCCCCCACCTCAGGCCAAATGCAGTACTGCACACCGCTTTTGACCTGAATCCTGCTCGTTTTGCGACACAACACTTGCAAACCGAGTTAGGATTTTAAAAAATACAGTGCTCGTTTTGCGAAATGCTCGTTAACCACGTTACTCGCAAACCGAGGTTCCACTGTACTGAGATTAAATTACACACAGGTGGACTCTATTTACTAATTAGGTGACTTCTGAAGGCAATTGGTTCCATATGCAAGAAAGTGCTTGGTGGAAAAAAATGTGCTAATTAGCAACAATAAGCTAGTTAACAAAGTGACTTGTGCTAAAAAAAAAAAAAAAAAACAGTCTTTGTTGAGAAAACAATATTGCTTTTGAAGGTCTTTTTATATGTCAAAATAATTTTATGTTAAAAAAGGGGTTAGTCCTTCCAAAAAAAGACAATATTGTTAAAAGCGAATCTTCTTGTTCAAGTGCTGGCTTGGTGATGGTGCTTCTTAATCGTGCTCCAAATGTGCATACACTCACAGTATTTGCCACTGTGTAGCAACTTTGGCAGCTCTGGTTCGTGTCTTTAATGTTGTTTATCGATTAATAGCATGTGGAAGAGAAGGGATGCCCATAGCATAAAACCGTTTTAAAAGCTTTATTTTGTATATAAGCAGAGTTGTTACTCACATTTTTATAGTTAGTATAAGCATGAAGGAATCAAAGATCAAGGATAAAAGCCGTTAGAAATATCCTGTGTTCGTCTGGTTGGAGTTGACGCAAGATGTTCTTAAGCCACGCCCTACGCAAGATGTTCGTAAGCCACGTCCTACGCGTTTCGTCATTGGACATCAACATGTTGACGTCCAATGACGAAGCGCATAGGGCGTGGCTTCCGCACATCTTGCGTCACCTCCAACCAGACGAACACAGGATGTTTATGATGGCTTTTATCCTTGATCTTTGATTCCTTCATGCTTATACTAACTATAAAAATGTGAGTAACAACTCTGCTTATATACAAAATAAAGCTTTTGAAACGGTTTTACGCTATGGGCATCCCTTCTCTTCCACATGCTATTAATCGATAAACAACATTAAAGACACGAACCAGAGCTGCCAAAGTTGCTACACAGTGGCAAATACTGTGACCGCGCAATACCCCTGTAGAGGTGAGGCTATTCGGTGAGTGTATGCACATTAGGGGCAGAATTAAGAAGCACCATCACCAAGCCAGCACGTGAACAAGAAGATTCGCTTTTAACAATATTGTCTTTTTTTTGGAAGGACTAACCCCCTTTTTAACATAAAATTATTTTGGCATATAAAAAGACCTTCAAAAGCAATACTGTTTTCTCAACAAGGACTGTTTTTTTGTTTTTGTTTTAGCACAAGTCACTTTGTTAACTAGCTTATTGTTGCTAATTAGCACATTTTTTTCCACCAAGCACTTTCTTGCATATGCACTTTTACCAGATTCACTTATGCATTGTATGGTATATTGGTCACTTTTTATATATAACCAGAATTGAATATTAGTATATTCACAGGGACAACTCACAAACGGAATACTAGAAATATAATGAATTTGTTTTTTGGTTATTGAAACCACTTCACTAAACAGCCACCAGAGGCTGCAACACCATCCAGACACATTCACAATTCACATTTTACCAGACTCACTCATGCACTGTATGTTATATTGGGCATATGTTTTTTATATATAACCCCACCACAAAACTGAATATCAGCATATTCACAGTGACAATTCACATATGGAATACTAGTAATACAATGAATTATGTTTTCTGTTTATTGAAACCACATTGCTAAACAGCCACCAGAGGCTGTAACACCATTCAGACTCATTCACAATTCACTGTTAATTAGTTTTATCAAAGTGGTTTTGCCATCAATTACCCACTCTGCCAGAACAGCACCACACCTACATTTGCCTCACTCTTATTTCAGTACACTCCACTCAGGTGGAATTGTACCTGTAGAGGCAGCAGTTCTATATTCTATCTGTACCTACATTCAATTGCGCAGATTCAACCTTCATCTTAATGCATTCTATGCATTAAGGTGAAAATCCTTTTTTAGTGCTGCAGACCCCCAGCCCCCCTGTTTTACTTACCTGGACGCTGTCATCCTCTGTCCGGGAACAGGCACACCATCTGTAGCTAATGTCTCATGTCCCGATTGGATAGATTGATAGTAGCGCAGCCATTGGCTCCCGCTGATGTCAATCAAAAGCGCACTTCGCGCATGGTGCTGGCATTGCTGGATTCCAGGACAGGTAAGTGTCCTAATATTAAAAGGCAGCAGCTACAGTATGTGTAGCTGCTGACTCTCAATTTTTGGAGGTTTGGGGGGGCGGAACACCGCTTTAAAAAAATTAGGGTTTAATATCATTTTAAAATGTTACTAAACTCAATACAGTAAAATCAGTCTGTATATGAAGTAAAGCATGCTTGTTATACGCACAGTGAAACCTAAGAGGTAATCCTCTGCATCGTGTAAAAAAGCTATTTGATCCTGTATGCACAGATCCTCCTCTTCTTCTAGAACATGTCCAGATAAGACAGAGGTGTCAGGCTGCACATGCTCAGTTTGGTGTGTATTGCTAGAGAGGGTTTTTTTTTATGAGAGTGAATGTAATCAGCACAGGGCTAATCTGCACTGTCCAGACATGTCCAGATAGAGGGTCTGGAGCCCTGCAGCATCATAGGACAGCCATGGCCGGTGCTACCACTAGGCAAACTAGGCAGACGCCTAGGGCGCACAGCTGTCTAGGGCGCCCAGCCACTGGTGTTCTTACTCTCTTTTCTCTACAGCAAGCAACTAAGTCCCAGCATCAGCAGGCAGCCGCCGCTCCGTTCGCACATAGTGTCAGAGGCGCAGCAGCAGAGGATTGTGTCTGTGTCCCGACAACCGAATGATTGGAAGCCAGCAAACATTCATTGATGGGCACTGGTAGGCTGCATTGATGGGCACTGGTAGGCTGCATTGATGGGCACTGGTATGCTGCATTGATGGACATTGTTAGGCTGCATTGATGGGTGCTGGTAGGCTGCATTGATGGGCACTAGTAGGCTGCATTGATGGGCGCTGGTAGGCTGCATTGATGGGCACTGGTAGGCTGCATTGATGGGTGCTGGTAGGCTGCATTTTATGGGTGCTAGTGAGGCTGCATTTGATGGGCACTGGTAAGGCTGCATTGATGGGCACTGGTAGACTGCATTGATGGGCACTGGTAGGCTGCACTGATGGGTGCTGGTAGGCTGCATTGATGGGCACTGGTAGGCTGCACTGATGAGTGCTGGTAGGCTGCATTGATGGGCACAGGTAGGCTGCATTGATGGGCACTGGTAGGCTGCATTGGTGGACACTGGTAGGCTGCATTGATGGGCACTGGTAGGCTGCATTGATGGGCACTGGTAGGCTGCATTGATGGACACTGGTAGGCTGCATTGATGGGCACTGGTATGCTGCATTGATGTACACTGTTAGGCTGCATTGATGGGTGCTGGTAGGCTGCATTGATGGGCACTGGTAGGCTGCTTTGATGGGCACTGGTAGGCTGCATTGATGGGCGCTGGTAGGCTGCATTGATGGGCACTGGTAGGCTGCATTGATGGGTGCTGGTAGGCTGCATTTTATGGGTGCTAGCGAGGCTGCATTTGATGGGCACTGGTAAGGCTGCATTGATGGGCACTGGTAGGCTGCATTGATGGGCACTGGTAGGCTGCATTGATGGGTGCTGGTAGGCTGCATTGATGGGCACTAGTAGGCTGCATTGATGGGCGCTGGTAGGCTGCATTGATGGGCACTGGTAGGCTGCATTGATGGGTGCTGGTAGGCTGCATTTTATGGGTGCTAGCGAGGCTGCATTTGATGGGCACTGGTAAGGCTGCATTGATGGGCACTGGTAGGCTGCATTGATGGGCACTGGTAGGCTGCACTGATGGGTGCTGGTAGGCTGCATTGATGGGCACTGGTAGGCTGCACTGATGAGTGCTGGTAGGCTGCATTAATGGGCACAGGTAGGCTGCATTGATGGGCACTGGTAGGCTGCATTGGTGGACACTGGCAGGCTGCATTGATGGGCACTGGTAGGCTGCATTGATGGGCACTGGTAGGCTGCATTGATGGGCACTGGTAGGCTGCATTGATGGACACTGGTAGGCTGCATTGATGGGCACTGGTAGGCTGCATTGATGTACACTGTTAGGCTGCATTGATGGGTGCTGGTAGGCTGCATTGATGGGCACTGGTAGGCTGCATTGATGGGCACTGGTAGGCTGCATTGATGGGCGCTGGTAGGCTGCATTGATGGGCACTGGTAGGCTGCATTGATGGGTGCTGGTAGGCTGCATTTTATGGGTGCTAGCGAGGCTGCATTTGATGGGCACTGGTAAGGCTGCATTGATGGGCACTGGTAGGCTGCATTGATGGGCACTGGTAGGCTGCACTGATGGGTGCTGGTAGGCTGCATTGATGGGCACTGGTAGGCTGCACTGATGGGTGCTGGTAGGCTGCATTGATGGGCACTGGTAGGCTGCACTGATGGGTGCTGGTAGGCTGCATTGATGGGCACAGGTAGGCTGCATTGATGGACACTGGTAGGCTGCATTGGTGGACACTGGTTGGCTGCATTGATGGGCACTGGTAGGCTGCATTGATGGGTGCTGGTAGGCTGCATTGATGGGCACTGGTAGGCTGCATTGATGGACACTGGTAGGCTGCATTGATGGGCGCTGGTAGGCTGCATTGATGGGTGCTGGTAGGCTGCATTGATGGGCACTGGTAGGCTGCATTGATGGGCGCTGGTAGGCTGCATTAATGGGCACTGGTAGGCTGCACTGATGGGTGCTGGTAGGCTGCATTGATGGGCACTGGTAGGCTGCATTGATGGGCACTGGTAGGCTGCATTGATGGGCGCTGGTAGGCTGCATTGATGGGTGCTGGTAGGCTGCATTGATGGGCACTGGTAGGCTGCATTGATGGACACTGGTAGGCTGCATTGATGGGCGCTGGTAGGCTGCATTGATGGGTGCTGGTAGGCTGCATTGATGGGCACTGGTAGGCTGCATTGATGGGCGCTGGTAGGCTGCATTAATGGGCACTGGTAGGCTGCACTGATGGGTGCTGGTAGGCTGCATTGATGGGCACTGGTAGGCTGCATTGATGGGCACTGGTAGGCTGCATTGATGGGCGCTGGTAGGCTGCATTGATGGGTGCTGGTAGGCTGCATTGATGGGCACTGGTAGGCTGCATTGATGGGCACTGGTAGGTTGCATTGATGGGCGCTGGTAGGCTGCATTGATGGGCACTGGTAGGCTGCATTGACGGGTGCTGGTAGGCTGCATTTTATGGGTGCTAGCGAGGCTGCATTTGATGGGCACTGGTAAGGCTGCATTGATGGGCACTGGTAGGCTGCATTGATGGGCACTGGTAGGCTGCACTGATGGGCACTGGTAGGCTGCACTGATGGGTGCTGGTAGGCTGCATTGATGGGCACTGGTAAGCGGCAATGATGGGTGCTGGTAGGCTGCATTTTATGGGTGCTAGCAAGGCTGCATTTGATGGGCACTGGTAAGGCTGCATTGATGGGCACTGGTGAGGCTGCATTGATGGGCACTGGTGAGGCTGCATTGATGGACACTGGTTGGCTGCATTGATGGGCACTGGTAGGCTGCATTGATGGGTGCTGGTAGGCTGCATTGATGGGCACTGGTAGGCTGCATTGATGGACACTGATAGGCTGCATTGATGGGCGCTGGTAGGCTGCATTGATGGGTGCTGGTAGGCTGCATTGATGGGCACTGGTAGGCTGCATTGATGGGCGCTGGTAGGCTGCATTAATGGGCACTGGTAGGCTGCACTGATGGGTGCTGGTAGGCTGCATTGATGGGCACTAGTAGGCTACATTGATGGGCACTGGTAGGCTGCATTGATGGGCGCTGGTAGGCTGCATTGATGGGTGCTGGTAGGCTGCATTGATGGGCACTGGTAGGCTGCATTGATGGGCACTGGTAGGTTGCATTGATGGGCGCTGGTAGGCTGCATTGATGGACACTGGTAGGCTGCATTGATGGGTGCTGGTAGGCTGCATTTTATGGGTGCTAGCGAGGCTGCATTTGATGGGCACTGGTAAGGCGGCATTGATGGGCACTGGTAGGCTGCATTGATGGGCACTGGTAGGCTGCATTGATGGGCACTGGTAGGCTGCACTGATGGGTGCTGGTAGGCTGCATTGATGGGTGCTGGTAGGCTGCATTTTATGGGTGCTAGCGAGGCTGCATTTGATGGGCACTGGTAAGGCTGCATTGATGGGCACTGGTAAGGCTGCATTGATGGGCACTGGTAGGCTGCATTGATGGGCACTGGTAGGCTGCATTATTGGGCACTGGTAGGCTGCACTGATGGGTGCTGGTAGGCTGCATTGATGGGCACTGGTAGGCTGCACTGATGGGTGCTGGTAGGCTGCATTGATGGGCACTGGTAAGCTGCATTGATGGGTGCTGGTAGGCTGCATTTTATGGGTGCTAGCAAGGCTGCATTTGATGGGCACTGGTAAGGCTGCATTGATGGGCACTGGTGAGGCTACATTGATGGGCACTGGTGAGGCTGCATTGATGGGCACTGGTGAGGCTGCATTGATGGGCACTGGTAGGCTGCATTGATGGGTGCTGGTAGGCTGCATTTTATGGGTACTGGTGAGGCTGCCTTTGATGGGCACTGGTAAGGCTGCATTGATGGGCGCTGGTGGGCTGCATGTGATGGGCGCTTTATTAAAAAAGTGGGGTATACGTAGGCAGGGCAAAGGGGTGCAGTCAGGGGTGTGGGACAAGGAATGGTGCGGCAAAATGAAGTTTCACCTAGGGTGTCAAAAATCCTTGCACCAGCCCTGAGGACAGCTCAGTGCAGTATGAAAACTCCCTCTACAAGCTACACAGGAACTGATAGAAATGACAAGACTGCTATATACTGCTGATGAGAAAAGGTATTTAGCATTTTATATTTACTAAAATAATTGCATTTCCATGTTCTGTGTACTGTGGGAGACCAGATATAGTTAATGCAGGGTCCTGGGTTTAGTAACACTTTAAGCTTCAACTGATGTAGGGATTTTTCATACCAGCCCACGTGCTGAAACATGTGTGTTGTATAGGGGCAGTGAGGAGAGGTGCCTTGTGTTGTTAAAATGCAAGGCACCTGTTTATTTTCTTGACATATTATCCACTTCTAAGCACCAAAGGGGAGCAGAGCTGGAATGACGTGATTAAGATGAGGCGAGGTGTGTTGTGAAAAAATGCAGCATGTCTGCATTTTTACACAACGCATTGCAAACCTCCTCAATGCAGAATTATAGTGGGAACAGGGCACATAGAAAACCTGTGGTGCCGCTAGGGTTGGTGCACCTGGTGCGATAAAACATGGTCTCACCCCCCCCCAGTCTATCCTGCCCAGCTCCCTGCATGCAGTGCACGGTCACGGGGCGCACCCCAAACCGGCCCCTGTAAATGATAGTTTAGTGTGGTAGAGTGGCAGGTTTGGGTGGTATAATGGCAGGTTAGGGTAGTGTAGGGTGATATAGGGCAATTTATGATGGTATAGTGCAAGTTAGGGTGGTATAGGGTAGATGGGGTGGTATGGGGTAGGTTAGGGTAATATAGGGCAGATTGGGGTGGTATATGGCAGATTGGGGTGGTATAGGGCAGGTTAGGCTAATATGGGGCAGGTTAGGGTGGTATAGGGCAGGTTAGGGTAGTATAGGGCAGGTTGGGGTGGTATAGGGCAGGTGGGGTGGTATAGGGCAGGTTAGGGTAATATAGGGCAGGTTAGGGGGCATAGGGCAGGTTAGGGTGGTATAGGACAGGTCGGGGTGGTATAGGGCAGTTTGGGGTGGTATAGGGCAGGTTGGGGAGGTATAGGGCAGGTTAGGGTGGTATAGGGCAGGTTAGGGTAGTATAGGGCAGTTTGGGTAGTATAGGGCAGGTTGTGGTGATATAGGGCAGGTTAGGGTAATATAGGGCAATTTGGGGTGGTATAGGGCAGGTTGGGGTGGTAAAGGGGAGGTTGGGGTGGTATAGGGCAGGTTAAGGTAGTATATTGGCATGTTAGGACTCTATGTGGTCACAGTGTGCAGTAATTTACCTCATGCCTGGAGATGAGGACACCCAGGGCTGCTGTGTCCTCGCCCCTTTCTCCTCGTTCAGCACGGGATTAGCCAGAATGAAGCCATCTGTGGGAGGAGTGGAGGAGGCAGCCACACCCCCAACCCCGCCCACCAACTCCTGCTGCCTCGGGAGATATTGGAGTTTCCTGAGGGACAGCGTCACCTGATTTTATGGCTGGGGACGTTTATAGGCAGCCTCCCCCGCATGGCTGCTGGCATTGTCCTGCTGGCACTGCTCCACTGCAGCTCTGCAAGAGCAAGGTGTAGTGGTGGCCCTCTGGTGGGTGTCACACGGTGCAGGCCACACCCCCCGCCCCCCCATTGCAACGCCACTGTAGAAAAGAACTGTTTTTCATGTGCCCTGGTATTGAACTTTTGCTGATTTGTGCATATCAACATAGCTCAAGTTATGTGGGGTGAACAAGCCCATAATGTTGGGAAAATATAGATAATTTAAAGAGTAACTCCACTTTTGTTATGAAAAAAACATTCCCTTCTGGGTGATCTACTGTATGTATATTGCAAACTTTGTTGCAGATCCCCACCTTTTGTTATTCTGAAAAATAACTGTTTGTTTGTGTATGTGCTGAGGGCATCTGTATAGGAGTGGTTTAATAATTATCAATCTATTGCTGCATCTGTATGGCTCTAATGAGGACTGTTGCAGGGTCTGCATCCCTTTAGAAGTGATTTCCCTTTGAGAGTATCTCACCAAAATAACATTTTTGTTGCAGGGGATGCTCAAAATCTGATTCGTATCTTAAGCCAGCCATAGATTAATCTAATCTCGGCTGGTTCAGCAGGGAACGGCTGAGATTTGGTCCATCTATGGCCAGGCTGATTGTACCCAATCGACTTGGGTACAATCAGCATGTCGGAGTATTAGCATGCGATTACTACCAATGTCAATAGCTGCTAGCAGTGATCACCGCGTTCTACCGGCAGGGAAGGCTCCCTGTGAACCCCTCACCGACAGGGAGAAAACAAGCACTCCACGGGAGGGATTCCCCCATCAGCACTGACTGTGCAGGAAATAAAGTACTTTAATCTATAGCCTGCTTAAGTGCAGACTTTACTGGAAAAAAGCCAATCACACAGGCAGGAAATTACATTTCTGGGGGCGTTTTGTACACTATCTGTGTACAGAACGCCTCCAGGTAGCCATGTTGCATTGAATATAGCAGTGCAGTGCTCAATACAAGTCAAATGTATACACATAAAATGTACATATTTAAACGTCCATATATAAAACGTATGAGGCAAAGTCCCAAAAGGTATATCTTAATCCGAGGAGATCAATAACTGCCCACTTGTAGAAGGGGGATCCCTCAGTTGGCAAGAAGGGGTGCAGTGATAGGATAAAATTGTATTCGTGTATCACCACCAATGTGAACCTCCACCAGGGGTCTAGGCTGCTCACCTTATTGAGTAGACCTTCTGCGTTAACAGCAAGGTCACTCATGTATTCCCTTCCACAGGGTAGATTATGGAGATGGGGGTCCACTGGCAATATCCCAAACTGAGTCTCATCGGTTGATATATGTCATGTTATAAACAAAAATAACAGGACATAGTGCTCTCCATACGAAAAAATATAAAATTTATTGTATAAAACAAATGTTACTCACAAAGACAGCACTGATTCCCAGTGCAGGAGTATACAGCATAAAAACGAACCAGATGGGTGGCTGCACTGACGTCACAAAGCCCCTCGCACGCGTATCTTCCGTATGGACTTCCTCAGCGAATCTGATTGGGGGCATTCCTAAAAGACACAAAACACATCATACAGATTTTAGAGTCTCTGACCATCAAATCTTCCTGTTTCCTCATCACGGCAGATGTGGGCTCTTTATATACTATCATTAGTCACGAGGATGCGTTAACCTCAGTGCAGTGGGCCCTGGGGTCCTCGGACCTGTCTGGGAGGCATCGGAATTTTTTGATTGACAGTTTGACTTTCTGCCTGTCAAAGAACTATTTCTGGTATGACAAGCAGTTCTTTCTCCAAACCAGAGGGGTAGCTATGGGGGCACGCTTTGCTCCCAGTGTTGCCAATTTATTTATGGCTCACTGGGAGGAGAAGGTAGTTTATAAGAACAAACCCCCGGAACTAATCTGCTACCAGAGGTACATTGATGACCTCCTGTGTGTAAACAGGCTAAAAATAATGTATAGAAGAGGAAGGAATTTGTGGCTTTTGCCACGGGTAAGAACTACAAAATCAAGGATTTGATTACGTGCATGGTGTATATGTTGCAATGTGAGTGTGGCTACCAATATGTGGGGAGGACCTCTAGGCCCCTCCATGTAAGAGTCGGAGAACATGTTAACAACATTAAACGAGGACTCCACACACATAGTGTCTCCAAGAACTTCCGACTTTTCCATAATCGCAGCCCTGCAGGGCTGAAGTTCTGGGGAATAGAGAAGGTAACGAAGCACTGGAGAGGTGGGAATTTCATACGGCAGCTTAGTCGACAGGAATCATTCTGGGTATTTGAGACAAAGGTTGGGGTTCCTTTAGGGTTGAACGTTGAGTTCGACCTTAATTGTTTTATTTCAGACCGTTAGTTTTATGTTGGTTCCCAGCACCCTATCGTTTAGTATATTGGTCCATTATATATATATTTTTTTGTGGTATATGTATACATTCTAATTTTATTTGTATACAGATGAGGTGGTTGTACTGATGTCTTTTTATTACAATTTTTCTTTCAAATTTATATTTATAGTTTAAACCTCTGTAGGTTTAACATGGTATTTTACCGTGAAATTACACGGGGTGGCGATACATTTATTGTGTTTGATTTTTTCCATTTCACTTTTCGTTTTCCCCTCTGGTGACAACCGGGAGGGAACGGCATACGTTTCCGGTACACACTCTCCACCTGGAAGTGTGTGCAGGTCACCTTAGGATGGATTTTGCTAGATGGGAGGGGGGTGACTTTCTTAACCTTCCCCCATATGCTTCAATCATAGTTTCTTTGGGGTATCCCTATAGTTAATTTTGCATAGCCTTTCCCTATCCTTAGCTTTCTAACAATAATAGCTTTATAACAATTTTAGCTTTATAACAATTTTATTCCCAATATCGTTAGCCTTGCTGTGCTCCTTGTATCTCTGGTTAGTGGCTAAGTCCATTTTAGCCTGCTTGTCATTTTGGGTGACTGTTGTTAATATCCACACTGACAGGCCAGAGGAACGAAGGAGGCGCTCTTGGGAGCGATTACATGTCGTTGCCAAGGAGACAGGAGTGATTGTTTACATTCCGACCTGTCCAGGGAGGGACGTGGATGGTAGGGGCGGAGCGCTCCTCGCATTCCCGCCCCTCGTCCCCGTTTACTTAGCTTGTGAGTAACGTGGATGAAAGGGGCGGATCGTTTGTTGCGCTCTCGCCCCTCATCCCCGTCTACATGTGAACGTCCCATCAGAGGGCGGGCTACTTTTCAGGACGTAGCAGCGTTAGCTGCCATTGGAAGATAAGGATCGGACCCGGAAACGCTCTAGCTCGTAGTATGGGAGGAATGGCGACTACCAATCAGTAAGTTATCAGTGGATTTAGCTTACCTGTGCCCCATTAGATTTGTAGTTAATGTTCACTCCTTAGTCTCTACCACTAATTAGGTACGCCCACTCATCTGTGTTTTAATTGGAGAGTGGGCAGGGTTTTAGTATCAACATGAATTGTATTATGAACCAGTATTAGATATAAGAGCTGACGCACGGGCCCCCAATCAGATTCACTGAGAAAGCCCATAAGGACGATACGCGTGCGAGGGGCTTTGTGGCGTCAGTGCAGCCACCCATCTGGTTCGTTTTTATGCTGTATACTCCTGCACTGGGAATCAGTGCTGTCTTTGTGAGTAACATTTGTTTTATACAATACATTTTATATTTTTTCGTATGGAGAGCACTATGTCCTGTTATTTTTGTTTTTAACATGACATATATCAACCGATGAGACTGAGTCTGGGATATTGCCAGTGGACCCCCGTCCCCATAATCTACCCTGTGGAAGGGAATGCATGAGTGACCTTGCTGTTAACGCAGAAGGTCTACTCAATAAGGTGAGCAGCCTAGACCCCTGGTGGAGGTTCACATTGGTGGTGATACACGAATACAATTTTATCCTATCACTGCACCCCTTCTTGCCAACTGAGGGATCCCCCTTCTACAAGTGAGCAGTTATTTATCTCCTCGGATTAAGATATACCTTTTGGGGCTTTGCCTCATACGTTTTATATATGTACGTTTAATATGTACATTTTATGTGTATACATTTGACTTGTATTGAGCTCTGCACTGCTATATTCTGTGTATTTTCTTTTAGGTTTTGTATATTGGCCTACAGTGTCCAGCTGCTGAGTTCATAGTAATTAGGTTTTGCGCTGTCTGTTTCTTCTGTTTAAGCCATGTTGCATTGCATTTTACATTCAATCACTTTACTTTTACTATATCATTTTTTAAATAATTGCTCATTTTTTCCCCACAAAAGTGGAGTTGCTCATTAAATTACTAGTGAATAACATGTAATAAGTGCAAGCAAAACCAATATTTATTAACAGCAGTCAAGTATTAATTCACATAATTGAGGGCATACTACATAAGCTTGTGTTCTGCTACAATTTTGTCATTACTTATTACGCTTAAACTTTAAATGACGATCATTGATTATATTTCAGCTTTTTCAGCTTCAGTTTTATTCAATTAAGACATGTTATTATTAGAGTGAAGCATCTAGAGTTGCTAATTGTGCCTAAGCCATACCCTGGAAATCGACTTTTTATCTTAACTCCTCCTAAAAATAGTAGTACACATCCTGTAACCTACAGCTTTATCACTATTTATCTGCAGTCTAAGGTCTGATGCACTCCTGCATCTGACTACTAGTCTCATAAGACCTGAAATGAGATTTGGTGATGTCACTACTGTGCTACTCACTGTTCTCCTTGCTGGAGGCTCTGAGATGAGGAAGGAAAACCCTGTCTCTACACATCAGTAGAATTGGTTGCTTGCAGGGGAGAGGAGGGAGCACCAACAACAGCTGGTCACTGAAGCCTATGGGGGACATCGCTGGACCCAGAATTTATAGCCATTGTTGAGCGCTCCCTTACACAGGGAAGCAGAAGCTTCAGAATCATGTGACGGAAATGGATTAGAAAAGGTAAGTATATAGATCTTTTTTGTACAGGGTATGCAGAATAGGTAGGAGGAGTCCAGGCAGGGAACGTTTTAAGAATTGTTAGTTTTAGGCTATACTATCTCTTTAATTACATACAATAACCCATATCAACCAATCATATATCTTTTTTGAATAAAGCTCCTTTTTATATGTAATGGTATTCAAACTGGTTCTAAAGTCAAAATGTTTTTTTACCTTAAAGCATTCCCTGCATTAAAAAATGCCCCACTACCTGTAAAAACCACCCCATCCCTAAACACTTAGCTGATTCTTTTCCCCACTTCAGTACTGCTCCCCTCACTTATTGGTTCCACAGAAGACACTGAGAGCAGTGGGAGTCATAGGCAAATACTGTTGTCAGTCAAAGTCCTGTGAGAACAGAACAGGGGCGGGGCTTACCGACACTATGTGTGTCTGTGGATGCAAAATAAAAGGTTAGTGGGAATAGGACCCAAGGTGTCCTTACCTTCAATGAAGGAAAAGGTGCTATCTTTATCGTTTAATGGAAACATGGTACTGAATGACTAACAGGCTTATTGTGGATCTATTGTTTCTTCTTGACTCAAGTCGCATGCTTACATCACAGTGTGCTGCATTTTTTACTATCTCTATGATTGACAGTGCTACACCCAGAAATCAAACCTGTTTTGTTCACTAACTAGCAGGGATACTTTCTAGCCAGAATTTAATTTATTTGTCTGTGATGACCAATGCTTTTTTCAACATTGTAAAGACTTAATGCAGCAGCTCTATAGGCATATAGGGAGTCTGGAGGTCCATGGTTAAGCACAATACGGGTACTGACTTGTGCTATCAAGGTTTCCCAGAACTCACCTCGCCTAAACACATGAAAGCATTATATATTAAGTCATACTTAATAACTTAAGATGATTGACACGTGTGGATGACTGGGATATAGCTGAGCTCATGGGCATGCGTTTTTAAGTGACAACGTGCAATTTCCTATTGTTTATGCTTACCTTTCAATGATAAATATTTTTTTCTACTAATTGGTCTAATAAAGTTATATCAGGTTAAACCGCAGTTTGTTCCTTTTCCTTCATTGAAGGTAAGGACACCTTGGGTCCTATTCCCACTCCCCTTTTATTTTGACTACTTCTCCTGGTTTGATAAGGAACACCACCCTATTAGGTGAGCCGGTAACCTGTTATCTGAATTGACCAACAATACTGGTCATCAGGACCCTGCCCATTGCGTTTTTTACTACGATGTGTCTGTGGATGCACATAGCCTGGCTCAGGAGCATGCTTGCAAGGATGCTCCCATAGCACCTGGCTTGTTAAGGAGGCACCCAAAGGAAGGAGAAGAAAAGAACACTGGTGGGAGACTGCCAAAGAGGAGGTAAGGGACTCCTTTATGCAATATTGTTAGGCCTCATTTAAAGTCCCAAAGCCCCTCATATACCCACTGTGAAATATCGTTGCACAGAGCAGGTAAGTATAATATCTTTTTTTATTTTAAGCCCAAAAAATTGTATCCTTTACTATCACTTTATGTTTACTTTAAAAATATTTTCACTCACTTGTTATTTCTACAGCGTTGTGTCAAGACAAAAAAGTGGTAGATGTTATATACAGCTTTGTGCAACATTTAAAGGAATTGTTAAAAACTGCTGTAAAGAGAGGATACTTTTACAAGTAATGAACTTAATAGTTACTTATAAACTTCATAAACAGAACAAAAACTAAATCAAACCATGTTATCAACAAGACACCATTTAGGTTAGAATACTAAATCAAACAGAATTAGGAGGAATTAAATTGGGTTAGGATAGGAAAAGCTGTGCTCTACAAACAACTTGAGCTTGTTGAAGACAGCTCAGTTTAAAAAAAATCTTATACCATGGCAAGACAGAGGACATCAGCAAGACTCAGGGTGACCATAGGCAAACATTTCAAGGAAGGTAGGTGTTAACAGATTTGCTGACCAAGCTCTTCTGCAGTAGTACAAGGAAACAGGCAAAGTGGAGAACAAGGATGAAAGACACATCATGTTGACACCCCTTCATAGTAGAAGGATGTCCAGTTGCACCAACTGCTTTGGCAGCCTGCACAATATGCATTTTTTTCATCCAACCACCACCGACCTATGCATAAAACACAAAAACTGGTGTGCAAAAAAACAAACTTGAAATGTTTAACTGCAACAGATTAAAAATGAAGAACAGAGCCACACTCTATAAAATCAAACTGTAAGATTTAGTCAAAGCAGTTGGCTTCTGAGACAGTCCCTTCCCTCAGCCATGCCACTCAAACGCAGTCATCCTGATTAGGCTTATCCATAGATGGCAGACCTCTTCGAATAAGCCCAAATGGGGTAAAATGCATCAGATGGGCATGGCTGAGGATGGGGACTGTGTTGGAATCTGTGTTTTGATTTGGTCACCAAAGGCCTGAAGAGCAGTAAAAGGATGAGTGTCTTCTGACAACAGTGAAGAATGTAAGCGGTTCTCTGCAGTTTGGGGCTGAATTTCTGCATGTGTAGTTGGGTATTTGGTCAGAATTAAAGCAGATCTTTCTTTTCTTTCACTACATTACACATTGGCATTCAACTCTAAATGCTGATGTGAAATAATCTAACAATTATTTCTTTAAAAAACAGATTTTGCTTTTACTTACTGTTAACAGGTTCCCACTTCCTGGTTCTTCTAAAACCCTGTACACACTATTCGATTTCCTGCAGATTTTTGTCTTCAGATTTACCAAAACCATATAATATGAGGTCAAACCTTAAGAGTTTCAATCTGTATGCAATCAGGCAGGCCCTTGTACTACATGGTTTTGGTAAATCTGAAGACAGAAATCTGCAGAAAATCGAATAGTGTGTATGGGGCCTTAGGCACTGGTGATGTAGCCAGGTCATCACAGATGCTCCCTTGTAAGCTAGCCACCGATTACCTTATTTTTTTTTTTTACAAATAATGTCACAGGGACACAGGCAGAATGTATGTAATGTGAATGTGGATAAAAATATAAAATAAATTGTTTCAGATAGCATTGGGCCAGGTCAGTTTTATTGGTCTTCTCAATGCTGGAATATACTATGCTAGTGCCACGTACCAGGGTGGAGGCCAAAGTGGTGAGAGGGCTTCCCTTACGGCTCTCATGCAAACACACCTGAATGTTAAAATGGGAGGCTCAGGGTAGCATGAGTGCAGGAGTCCTGGACAGTAGATAATGGTCACCAGGGATGGTCTGTGTAGATAGTGACAGATGCAGCAGAAGGATGTCCCACCAACACCCATGAAAGGAGCTGTGGTAGGCAGCTTGGGCACTTGTAGCATGGAGGAGCAGGGTAGAACTCAAAAGGCAGATCTGGAAGGCAAGGTAGCCAGAACCTGGTGCAGGTAAGTGGGCAGAAGTGGTCTGGAGGTTGAGCCAAGGTCAAACACGGACAACTGGAAGAGTAGACATGGTCAGGAGCCAAGCAAGGGTCATAGACAGGTAGGCAGTCAGTAGCAGTAGTAGGGTCAAGAGGCAAGCTGGGGTCATGTACAGGTAAGCAGCCAATAACAGAAGTAGGTTCTGGAGACAAACCAGGGTCATACAGGGGAGATCAGACAGAAACAGGGTCAAGTAGCAAGCTGAGATCACGATCAGGAGAGAGTCAAAAAGATATCCAGGGACAAGCCAAGTCAGTAATGAGTAGTCAAGCAGCAAGAAAAATCAGAATACACAGGAACAAGGACCATGGGTAGCTGAGAATCATCCAGCAATTATCAGTCACTATTCCTTCTTCTAGATAGAATGCTTCACACCCGTTTTGAGATTGAGCATGCACAAACATGTGCCAGTATGTGAGCGTACGCTGGTTCGCACAGGCCTGTACATATTGATGCGCCAATGTGTGAACCTACGCAGGTTAATGTCAGAAATCCCTTGTCTCTGTGCATTTCCATTAGTGTCCTGACAGCTAGGCATATACTTAATCTTCATGCAGTACCATCAGGGAGGTGTTTGACCATACCCAAATTCATTCTACAGCAGGAGAATGACCCCTAACATGCATAAAGAACTATTGAACTATTGAATAAAAGAACAATGAGTTCTAAAAGAGATGGTGTGGCCTCCAAAAAATCTCTGATCTCAATATCAACTAAGCAAATGAGACAACCTTAATCCACAAAAATTGCCCTGTCCTTCTGGTGCTCCCTCCCTCGCATTTTCGGGTGATTGCTGACTGTCAACATGTCAGTCAGGAGTTGCTGTAAAACTACAGCAGCTGTGATAGCTGCTACTGTCAAAAATAGATTCTCTGACACTGTTTATAAACACTGTTCAGATGAGAGAAAGAGAGATTTATAGTAATGTTACTTTGTATCTACTCTGTTTCATTCATCTGCAAATCAAAGGGATGAGCTGCAATCTGCATATGATGACAGCAGCCTAACATTCAACATCATGTTCCACACTGTCTCCCACAGTGAGTATAGAAGTTTGCAAGGTCAACAATGGCACGGTATGGATTGAAATTAAATAAATAGCTATTATTCTAAAACAAGGGTGTTAGTATCATATATTTGCAGATCTATGTGGAAGCCACTCTGTCTTATCAAGATTTTTTTTGTGTAGCAAGCTCCCTATCTAATCTAATTGAGTTCCCATTCTTGGACATACTTAGTAATAAATTAATTAAAGTCTGGTATGCTTGCAAGTTCCTCCTTTCTCTGCACCTTTAATTAAGCTAAAGCAACCTGACAAGTAAAAATACATTTATTTAAATAAAATGTGTTCAATTTACCCTCCTAACCCTTAGTTTACCTTCATCAGCCCTAATTACCCCATCTTCCCCTTCTCCCCTTAAAATGTTACTAAACCCACAACAGTAAATTCTGTCTGTATATGCAGAATAGCATGCTTGCTATACTCACTGTGGAACTTAAGGGGTAAACCTTTGTATTGTGTAAAAAGGCTCTTTGATCCTGTATGGACAGATCCTCCCCCTCATGCAGGGTCTCTCTTGGCAAGGCCAGATAAGACACAGTCAGAGTAGTAAAGCTGCACATGGTCAGTTTGGTCTCTATTGCTGGAGAGAACATTTCCTTGTTGAGCTGAGCTTTTCAGGTCACATGGTATTGACATCACAATTTGGGTGTGTATACAGATCCCTCCTCCTTCATGACCAGTAACTAAAAAAGAACACAGTGGGTGGGGTGTCACATCTTGATTGATGGATGATCCGCCTCCCATAACAGCATGAGGACACAGGCTGTAGTGGAAATCTCCTCCTACCTGAACACTCAGCACTCGAGTAGACCCTGCAGTTTGTCACTTGACCATGGTATACAAATCAGCCAAAAAGGTCATGGTTACATAGTTACATAGTAGGTTACATAGTTACATAGTTACATAGTAGGTGAGGTTGAAAAAAGACACAAGTCCATCAAGTCCAACCTATGTGTGTGATTATGTGTCAGTATTACATTACATATCCCTGTATATTGCGGTCATTCAGGTGATTATCTAATAGTTTCTTGAAGCTATCAATGCTCCCCGCTGAGACCACCGCCTGTGGAAGGGAATTCCACATCCTTGCCGCTCTTACAGTAAAGAACCCTCTACGTAGTTTAAGGTTAAACCTCTTTTCTTCTAATTGTAATGAGTGGCCACGAGTCTTATTAAACTCTCTTCTGCGAAAAAGTTTTATCCCTATTGTGGGGTCACCAGTACAATATTTGTAAATTGAAATCATATCCCCTCTCAAGCGTCTCTTCTCCAGAGAGAATAAGTTCAACGCTCGCAACCTTTCCTCATAACTAAGATCCTCCAGACCCTTTATTAGCTTTGTTGCCCTTCTTTGTACGCGCTCCATTTCCAGTACATCCTTCCTGAGGACTGGTGCCCAGAACTGGACAGCATACTCCAGGTACGGCCGGACCAGAGTCTTGTAGAGCGGGAGAATTATTGTTTTATCTCTGCAGTTGATCCCCCTTTTAATGCATGCCAATATTCTGTTTGCTTTATTAGCAGCAGCTTGGCATTGCATGCCATTGCTGAGCCTATCATCCACTAGGACCCCCAGGTCCTTTTCCATCCTAGATTCCCCCAGAGGTTCTCCCCCCAGTGTATAGATTGCATTCATATTTTTGCCACCCAAATGCATTATTTTACATTTTTCTACATTGAACCTCATTTGCCATGTAGTCGCCCACCCCATTAATTTGTTCAGGTCTTTTTGCAAGATTTCCACATCCTGCGGAGAAGTTATTGCCCTGCTTAGCTTAGTATCGTCTGCAAATACAGAGATTGAACTGTTTATCCCATCCTCCAGATCATTTATGAACAAATTAAATAGGATTGGTCCCAGCACAGAACCCTGGGGAACCCCACTACCCACCCCTGACCATTCTGAGTACTCCCCATTTATCACCACCCTCTGAAGTCGCCCTTGTAGCCAGTTTTCAATCCATGTACTCACCCTATGGTCCATGCCAACGCACCTTATTTTGTACAGTAAACGTTTATGGGGAACTGTGTCAAATGCTTTCGCAAAATCCAGATACACCACGTCTACGGGCCTTCCCTTATCTAGATGGCAACTCACCTCCTCATAGAAGGTTAATAGATTGGTTTGGCAAGAACGATTCTTCATGAATCCATGCTGATTACTGCTAATGATATCATTCTTATTACTAAAATCTTGTATATAGTCCCTTATCATCCCCTCCAAGAGTTTACATACTATTGATGTTAGGCTAACTGGTCTGTAATTCCCAGGGATGTTTTTGGGGCTCTTTTTAAATATTGGTGCTACATTGGCTTTTCTCCAATCAGCTGGTACCATTCCAGTCAATAGACTGTCTGTAAAAATTAGGAACAACGGTCTGGCAATCACCTGACTGAGTTCCCTAAGTACCCTCGGATGCAAGCCATCTGGTCCCGGTGATTTATTAATGTTAAGTTTCTCAAGTCTAATTTTAATTCCGTCCTCTGTTAACCATGGAGGTGCTTCCTGTGTTGTGTCATGAGGATAAACACTGCAGTTTTGGTTACTGAAGCCCCCCGATTCACTCGTGAAGACTGAGGAGAAGAATAAATTCAATACCTTTGTTATCTCCCCATCCTTTGTAACCAGATGTCCTTCCTCATTCTTTATGGGGCCAATATGGTCTGTCCTCCCTTTTTTACTGTTTACATACTTAAAGAATTTCTTGGGATTTTTTTTGCTCTCCTCTGCTATGTGTCTTTCATGTTCTATCTTAGCCATCCTAATTGCACCCTTACATTTCTTATTGCATTCTTTATAAATTCTGAATGCTGAGGATGATCCCTCAACCTTGTATTTTTTGAAGGCCTTCTCCTTTGCTTTTATATGCATCTTTACATTGGAGTTAAGCCATCCAGGATGTTTGTTCGCTCTTTTAAATTTATTACCCAATGGGATACATTGGCTAATGCCCTTATTTAATATGCTCTTAAAGCAAACCCATCTCTCCTCCGTATTCTTTGTTCCTAATATTTTATCCCAATTTATGCCTTTTAGCAAGGTTTGTAGTTTAGGGAAGTTGGCTCTTTTGAAATTCAGTGTCTTTGTGTTCCCTTCATGTTTCCTATTTGTGTGATTTATACTGAAACTAATTGACCTGTGATCGCTGTTACCTAAATTGCCCCGTATTTCCACATCTGTTATCAGGACTGTATTGTTGGTAATCAGTAGATCTAGTAATGTTTTATTTCTAGTTGGTGCGTCTACCATCTGACCCATAAAATTGTCCTGCAAGACACTAAGGAACTGGCGAGCCTTAAATGAATGCGCGGTTCCCTCCGCCCAGTCTATGTCTGGATAATTAAAATCCCCCATTATGATAACACTTCCCATCCTTGCTGCTAATCCAATTTGTGATAGGAGATCCGTCTCCACTTCCTCCCTCAGGTTAGGGGGCCTATAGCATACTCCCAGTATTATTTTCCCCTTAGCTTCATCCCTTTGGAGCTCTACCCATAAAGATTCCACCTCCTCCCTAGCCCCCTCAGTGATGTCATCTCTCACATTCACTTGTACATTATTCTTGATATATAGGCATACCCCTCCCCCTTTTTTACCCTCTCTATCCTTGCGGTATAGGGTATACCCTTGAATGTTTGCCAGCCAATCATGAGAGCTGTTGAACTAGGTCTCTGAAATTCCCACAAAATCCAAATCCTCCTTGTACAACAGTATCTCTAGTTCACCCATCTTGTCCGCCATGCTCCTGGCATTGGTGAACATGCCACATAGTTTAGACCGGTCGCATATTGTCCTAGTATTGGGTGTTTCAAGATTGCAACTAGGACTTGCTACTATACTCACCTTGTGTTTTTGTGCTTTGGTTAACCTACCACTAATGCCCCCAATACTACCCTCTGGAATATCTTCTGCGCTGGCTATCACTGTCTCTGGACCCTCCCCCCCATCGCCTAGTTTAAAAACCCTTCTAACTTTTTGGCCATCTTCATTCCCAGCAGATCTGCACCCTCCTCATTTAGGTGCAGTCCGTCCCTTCTATAGTACCGGTTACCGACTGAGAAGTCGGTCCAGTCCTCCAGGAACCCAAACCCCTCCTTACTACACCAGCTCTTCAGCCACTTGTTTACTTCCCTAATCTCCCTCTGCCTTTCTGGTGTGGCTCGATGTACCGGTAGTATTCCTGAGAACACTACCTTGGAGGTCCTTTTAATCAATTTAGCTCCTAAGTCCCTAAAATCGTTCTTTAGGACACTCCATCTGCCTCTGACTTTGTCATTGGTGCCAACGTGCACCATGACAGCCGGGTCTTCCCCAGCCCCTCCCAGTAATCTGTCCACAAGATCCGTGATGTGCTGAACCCGAGCGCCCGGTAGACAACATACTGTTCGGCGCTTCAGGTCTTGGTTACAGATTGCCCGCTCTGTCCTTCTAAGAATTGAGTCCCCTACCACCAGAATCTGTCTTTCCTTTCCCTTTGCTGCCCCCCCACTCTCACTGGAGGAGTTCTTCCCCTGGCAGCTAGGAGAGTCCCTCATCTCCAGCAGTGCTGGTCCCTGACTGGTTACACCAATTCTACTCAAAGTAGCGTACTTATTGGGATGCTCCAGTCCTGGATCGGCCTCTCTGGCACTTCCCGCTCTACCCCTCCTGACTGTCACCCATCTACTCTTTGCTAGTGCCTGCACCTCTTTGTCTCCACCCGCCTCTGTGCTGGCCCCTGCCGGCACCTGCCGTGTACGTTCCTGGCTCTCCTTTAGTATGGAGGGACTTCTCAGTGCTGACAGTTGCTTCCCCAGATTCAGAACCTGGGCTTCCAGGGAAACAATGTGCTTACATTTTGCACAGCAGTATTCGCCCTCGATCGGATGATCAAGGAACGCATACATGCGGCAAGATGTACACCCGCCGGGCATCGTACCTATTAAATTTAGTGAGGATTTGGGGATTTTACCCTGTCCAAATTACCTAACAGCTAGCTTCCTGGCACTAATACTCAAGACAATACACAGGTACACAATACACAAGTACTAACGATCCACACACACTACTCAGACAATACTCAGATACTCACACTACACAGGTACTATGACCCCTGTTATAACCTCCTGTTTTAAACTCTTGTGAGGTGAAAAAAGACACAAGTCCATCAAGTCAAACCTATGTGTGTGATTATATGTCAGTATTACATTGTATATCCCTGTATGTTGTGGTTGTTTAGATGCTTATCTAATAGTTTTTTGAAATTATCGATGCTCCCCGCTGATATCACCGCATGTGGAAGGGAATTCCACATCCTTGCCGCTCTTACAGTAAAGAACCCTCTAGGTAGTTTAAGATTAAACCTCTTTTCTTCTAATTTTAATGAGTGGCCACGCGTCTTGTTAAACTTCCTTCCGCAAAAAAGTTTTATCCAAATTCTGGGGTCACCAGTAGGGTATTTGTAAATTGAAATCATATCCCCTCTCAAGCGTCTCTTCTCCAGAAAGAATAAGTTCAGTGCTTGCAACCTTTCCTCATAACTAACATCCTCAAGACCCTTTATTATTGTCTATCATGAATGCTGCTGTCAGACTTATCCACCTTACCAACCGCTCAGTGTCTGCCAACCCTCTACTTCAATCCCTACACTGGCTCCCAATCACCCAGCGAATTAAATTCAAAATTCTAATCACAACATACAAAGCCATTCACAACTCTACCCCAAGCTACATCACTAATCTTGTCTCCAAATATCACCCAAATCGACCTCTCCGCTCTTCTCAAGACCTCCTGCTTTCAAGCTCTCTCATCTCCTCCTCCCATTCTCGTCTTCAGGATTTCTCCAGAGCCTCTCCCATCCTCTGGAACTCGCTACCTCCATCTATCCGGCTATCCCCTACTCTTGCTACCTTCAGGCAATCCCTGAAAACTCATCTCTTCAGGAAAGCCTATCACGTCTCCAACTAATCTCCTACCACTTCCACCAGCTCATTCCCCACAGTTACAACCTTTTGTACCACCTGCTCCACCCTATTAGATTGTAAGCTCTTCTGAGCAGGGCCCTCTTAATCCTATTGTATTGTATTATAACTGTATTGTCTCCCTTTTATATTGTAAAGCGCTGCCTAAACTGTTGGCGCTATATAAATCCTGAATAATAATAATAATAATAGCTTTGTTGCCCTTCTTTGTACTCGCTCCATTTCCAGTACATCCTTCCTGAGGCCTGGTGCCCAGAACTGGACAGCATACTCAAGACTAGAGTCTTGTAGAGTGGGAGAATTATTGTTTTATGTCTGGAGTTGATCCCCTTTTTAATGCATGCCAGTATTCTGTTTGCTTTGTTAGCAGCAGCTTGGCATTGCATGCCATTGCTGAGCCTATCATCTACTAGGACCCCCAGGTCCTTTTCCACCCTAGATTCCCCCAGAGGTTCTCCCCCCAGTGTATTAATGGCATTCATATTTTTGCCACCCAAATGCATTATTTTACATTTTTCTACATGAAACCTCATTTGCCATGTAGTTGCCCACCCCATTAATTTGATCATATGTTTTTGCAAGGTTTCCACATCCTGTGGAGAAGTTATTGCCCTGCTTAGCTTAGTATCGTCCGCAAATACAGAGACTGAACTGTTTACCCCATCCTCCAGGTTGTTTATGAACAAATTAAATAGGATTGGTCCCAGCACAGAACCCTGGGGGACCCCACTACCCACCCCTGACCATTCAGAGTACTCCCCATTTATCACCACCCTCTGAACTCGCCCTTGTAACCAGTTTTCAATCCATGTACTTACCCTATGGTCCATGCCAACGGACCTTATTTTGTACAGTAAACGTTTATGGGGAACTGTGTCAAATGCTTTTGCAAAATCCAGATACACCACGTCTACAGGCCTTCCTTTATAGTGATGGGTGAAAGGTTCAGCCCGAGCATAAGTTCGGGGCGAACTTTCGATGTTCGGACGTTCGACAAACAGGCGAACAAACGGTTGAACCGACCACAATGCATTGCGGCACTGAACAGTGCATTGCAAGCCCTGCAGTGAAAGCTTCAGCCAGTCAGGGCACAGAGCACTGTCAGAGTCATGATTGGACACTGTCATCATGACTTTATCCAATCATGGCTCATTCCCGCCCCACAGTATAAAAGAAGTCTTTCAATGGCAGCCATTTTCAGTTTGATTTTGGCGTGGAGAGAGATAGAACAGGGCTCTGTTCAGTACTATTAGTTTGTTAGTGTGCTATACTGTGCTCTTTTGCTTCAATTGTCATTTGTGTCAGTCTAGGGATAGTGTGAGTGTAGTGAGGGGGACCATCATTCAGCTTTGCATAGTGTGCAGCTAGAGTAGGGACAGCTCAGATAGTTTCACTGTAGTGTAGTGAGAGTGTGTCATTCCTACATACATTAATGAAGAGTAGGGACAGCTCATATTGTTTCAGTGTAGTGTAGTGAGACCATGTCAGTAATCATTACAATAGTGTATAGCTAGAGTAGGGACAATTGTCATTAGTGTCAGTCTAGGGATAGTGTGAGTGTAGTGAGGAGGACCATCATTCAGCTTTGCATAGTGTGCAGCTAGAGTAGGGACAGCTCAGATAGTTTCACTGTAGTGTAGTGAGAGCGTGTCATTCCTACATACATTGGTGAAGAGTAGGGACAGCTCATATAGTTTCAGTGTAGTGTAGTGAGACCGTGTCAGTAATCATTACAATAGTGTATAGCTAGAGTAGGGACAGTTCAGATAGCGTCAGTGTAGTGACGGTTGAACATGGTCTATTTGATTGCGTTCCTGCCAGTTTAACGCCATTTACTTCTGTGTGGGTTACTGCCAATTTAACGCCATATAGTTTTGTGCGTTACTGCCAGTATAACGCCATTTACTTCTGTGTGCGTTACTGCCAGTTTAACGCCATTTACTTCTGTGTGCGTTACTACCAGTTTAACGCCATATAGTTTTGCATGTGTTACTACCAGTTTAACGCCATATAGTTAACACCATATAGTTCTGTGTGCGTTACTACCAGTTTAAGGCCATTTACTTCTGTGTGCGTTACTGCCAGTTTAACGCCATATTGTTTTGTGTGCATTACTGCCAGTTTAACGCCATATAGTTTTGCATGCGTTACTGCCAGTTTAATGCCATATAGATCTGTGTGTGTTACTGCCAGTTTAACGCCATATAGTTTTGCGTGCGTTACTGCCAGTTTAACGCCATTTACTTCTGTGTGCGTTACTGCCAGTTTAACGCCATATCGTTTTGTTGGCATTACTGCCAGTTTAATGCCATATAGTTTTGTGTGCGTTACTGCCATTTTAATGCGATATAGTTCTGTGTGCGTTACTGCCAGTTTAATGCCATATAGTTCTGTGTGCGTTACTGCCAGTTTAACGCAATTTACTTCTGTGTGCGTTTAACACCATATCGTTTTGTGTGCGTTACTGCCAGTTTATCGCCATATAATTTTGTGTGTGTTACTGCCAGTTTAACGCCATAACGTTTGGTGTGCGTTACTGCCAGTTTAACGTCATATCGTTCTGTGTGCATTACTGCTAGTTCAATGCCATATAGTTCTGTGTGCGTTACTGCCAGTTTAATGCCATATAATTTTGTGTGCGTTACTGCCAGTTTAACACCATATAGTTCTGTGCGTCACTGTGCGTTTGGCGTATTATATTGCAGTATATTATAGGGTATCCATGGAGTGTGTCTGTGTAGTGTGAGTACTCATACTAAAGTGCACCAAACACCTCTTTACATTGATTAAAGTGCATCTACGTACAGATTTCAACTTCTTCTTTACATTTGCTTATAAGCACCGTCCCAATAATGTCTGGGAGGACAACAAGGAGAGGCAGATGTTCCCTTGGCACTGTAAGGGGGCCAGCAACAAATGTGTCCACAGGCAAGTGGGGAACGTGGTGGTTAGTCTTCAGGCACGGCATCATTTCCTCTGTTTAGTAAGTTTGCCCGTGCTATCCAGCCACAGCATGCAGAGGAGGTGGCTTACTAAACCTTCCTCATCCTCCTCATCCTCAAGCAGAGACAAGTGTGCAGTCCCCTGCAGTTGCCAAAGTGAATAAACCTGCCTCCTTTTCCATATCTATTCCTGTCATAGCCCCAACATCAGCCATTGAGGAGTCAGCTGAGTTATTTGACCACAGCATCAGCCACTTGCGCCTTGATGATGCCCAGCCATTACTGTATTCAAATGTTGGTTCTGAGGTTGAGGATCACAGGAACATTAGCCTAGAGAGAGGGAGGAACACTGGTAGACAAATTGGCATTCATGTTCCCCAAGCCGCAGTGTATTGCCAAATTGTCTCCAGTGGTAATGATGAAGATGGAGGAGATGGAGATGATGATAATGATGAGGTCACTGATGCGACTTGGCTGCAAGATTGAGCAGAGGAGGAAACTGAAGGTGAGGCGGCACAACCCCATGGAGGCTGACATCAAGAAAGAGTAGAGAGCAGCCACCCTATTCCATAACATTCTGCAGCTGCTATCTCCCGGCCCACTCCCCAAAGCTCAGCTATCTGGGCCTTGTTCAGCACATCTGCAGCAGATCGCACTGTTGCTATCTGCAAACTGTGTCTCAGGCACATCAAATGTGGCAAAAACACCAACCATATGCATTTCATTGCAATTTTTTTGCCTTCATCAAGAGCACCTCTATAGGGTTACGGTGGGAAGGCGCCTCCGACACCCAAACAGTAATTTTTTTGCACCTGTTTGACAGGTGCATATCATTGCAAATTTTTACAGCAAGGCCAATTCTTGCTTTCATCAAGAGTACCTTCATAGGGTTACGGTGGGAAGGCACCACCGACACCCAAAGACCAATTTTTACGCACCCGTCACTTTTATACAAAGTCACAGTGATACCAGAATGTATCCAAAAAAATCTCTAATCTTGTTCCCAGTGCACTACATTGTGGCCTCATCATACACACTGGCTCCCCAGCTGTTGCTGAGCAAAATGAAGGCAGCTTGCAGGGAAAATTTCATTATTTTTGCTTTATAAATGCAATTATTGCTGCATCAGATTCTAGACATGGTACAGAACTGCCACTTTACAGGTAGACTAAGGGGACCCCACATGCACTATATTGGAAGGAATTTTTCATTTTTTGGCTTTCACAAACGTTTTTCACAAACTTTTTTTTTATTGGTAAATGTCCCCCAGGGAAGGACCCGGACCCCTATAACCATTGTATGCCCAATTACTTGCATATAAGCCTTCAAAATGGGCATGATTTTTGACGTTCGGGTCCCATTGACTTTAATGGGGTTCGTTATGCAGGTCCGAACTTACACGGTGTTCCAAAGTTCTGGTGCGAACGAGCAGGGGTCCGTTCGGCCCATCCCTATTCCTTTATCTAGATGAAACTCACCTCCTCATAGAAGGTTAATAGATTGGTTTGGCAAAAATGATTCTTCATGAATCCATGCTGATTACTGCTAATGATAACGTTCTCATTACTAAAATCTTGTATGTAGTCCCTTATCATCCCCTCCAAGAGCTTGCATACTATTGATGTTAGGGTAACTGGTCTGTAATTCCCAGGGATGGATTTTGGGCCCTTTTTAAATATTGGTGCTACATTGGCTTTTCTCCAATCAGCTGGTACCATTTCAGTCAGTAGACTGTCAGTAAAAATTAGGAACAATGGTCTGGCAATTACTTGACTGAGTTCCCTAAGTACCCTAACCTTTTTTTCATTATTATTCGTTTTAGTAACTTCTAGTTTCATTTAAAATTGCAGAATAGAAAAAAAAAGGCGTTATTTCATCTGTAAATAACTTTCTAATGCTTTGTACCAGAACCATAATTGTAGTGCCATCTTAAATGGGACAAATAGTGGAATATATATTGCATAGTTTATATCAGTAAAACATGATTTTACTAACCTTAACACTGATCAAAGTAGAAAAAGGCATATTTTGTAAAATTTTCTTATGATTTTTATCAATGGACTACATAGAAATTGAAATAGTTTTTCTAAAAGATTTGATGCTGTTTTAAAGGGAAAGGATGGGAAAACCAAATATGGATTTGATGGGGTTTTTTTTTACTGTTTATGCACCTTGTAGGTTGTTAATTGCTAAAAAAAAAAAAAAAAAACTATTAATTTTATTGTTTTAAAAGCATCCTCATGTAACATCATTTTATCACAGTTGTTGCACCTTTGCCCAGTACTCGATATATACATAAGCTGACAATGTTATAACTATTCTGTACTCTATCCAAAACAAACAAACGTTTGCCATATATACACTTTGGATGCCATTCAAAACTTTTATAGTTTGGTATCAGAAAAGTAATTACTTCTATCAAGTTTTTATTGCTGCCTTTGATAGTCTGTGGAGATTTACCAACATTTCCTGTCTCTGTGACACATTTAACAACAGAATAGGAAATGAAGGAAGCAGTTGTCTTTGGGACAAGAAGACACACACATAAATATAATCTGGACAGGGTTCTAACCTCTCCCTGTTTTACTAAAAAGTGTTTTGTAGCAGTTTGTGTCCCCACCACAGAGATTTCCTATTACATCCCAGCAGTAAGGAGAAATCCACCCAGTAGGGGCACAGATTGTAGTAATAAAACTGACAGGGGTTGCGTTCCTTCCCCAATCTGTCAAAAAAATATATATATATATTTTTGCTGCAGTTGGGCTTTAGGACTTTAGTTAAGCAGTGTGCCTACATTCCACAGGCATTTAGATTGTGGCAATTCAGGTCCTCCCTACCTCTCAGCACATAGGCCTCTGTTTAGTTCTCCCTGAACACCTCTAATGAATAATGTTAACGGGTAATGAACCCTTTGGTCTTTGAACCCCTGTAGAGCATCCCCGTCTTCACAGACGGTCTGAGTAACATGGGGAGGGGTACACCAATATCCAGGGCAGCAGAGCCAGGAAATTATTTATAAAATGCTACTATTATGGAAATAGTGAGGGTCTTGTCACATAGGTGTTTCTGCCTTCTGCCTGCTTACTGGAGTTTATCCATATGATTTTCATAATTGAAACAGTGAGGGCTGTGTCATGTTGAGGTTCTGCTGCCATTCTGACTGCATTCTTAAAATGAAATACAGTATATTGTATATTTCCTATTTGTACCAGTTAGGTGCTGGTTACATACAGGTGTTGCTATTGTCTGCTGCCAATCATTGCTGAAGGTTATCTACCAACTTTTTACTGAAATTGCACCAAGGCAGTCTCATCCTCTGATTGCTTTTACCTTTGTGTCTGTTAAAAATTATCAAGAAAATTGATTTGTATGTGAACCGGTGGGGCCCCATTCATATGGAAGACTGTATTGGTCTGTCCTGTGCAGTTTTCTGTCTCTCTAGATACTTTTCCAAAGCCGGCCATATATATAGATCAAAGTTCAGCAGGGACCAGACAAACTTCGATACATGTATAGGCTAGCTGGTTGTACACAAGTTGACAGCCTGTCGGGTTTTTCCCAAACAATCAGTGCCACCAGCTTTAGCTGGTAACACATATTATTGTATTCTGCTGGCAAGAAAGGCTCCCCTCTGACAGAATACAATAGCTTAGTGGGAGTACACAAAACATGTTCTCTGCTGAGCTTCTCCGTTCCATAAATTGCTAATGATTTAAGATGAGCTGCGATCATCAGGATCACAGCTCATCTCAGTTTAATAAATGGATACCTAAGTGAAGGTAAATCTCTCTGGATAGCAGTAAAAACCCAACCGGATTTCTAATCTTTGGATAATCTATCCAAAACTAAGACATTTTTTTAGCGTGGATTACACATTAAATACCAGAATCACTAGGAGTTCTTTTAAAGAAAGCTATATATAAAATAAAAGATTTAATATCTTTTGAAATATGTTATCAATGCTTGTTTGTGAATGTATACTGTTTTCTTTCTATTGCTTTGTTTGCTGTGAAATACCTAGCGATATTGTCAATCCCCCTTCCTTCCTGTTTAATGTGGACCACACCATGCATGTAATCCTAGCCCAGTCAGTTTGCATCTCTGCTTTCTACTTGAGAGCTACAGCATGTCATGCCTGTAATCCTTTAGGCAGGTTGCTGCTGACACCCCCACAACCCAGCCAGTGACAGTGGCTGGGAGATCATGCCTGTACTCCCTTAGAACTTCTGATGACATGCCTCCCCACCCAGCTGTGCACTGTTTGAGTGACATCAGCTGGGAAAACATGTCTGTATACTGGTGATGCATACGTGACAGCAGCTGGGATACATACATGAGTTACAGCAGCTGGGATATGTGACAATGGCAGAAGCCACCAGTCATCACAAGAAATCCCCACCATCACCCCTAGGAGTCCGGGAGGTAGCTGTCTGTTTGTAATTGAATAAGCTTGGTTTCAGGGGCACTGAGAAAGAGTCATCAATAGCAAAACATATGTCTTCTACCTTAAAGCCTAGTACACACTGCTAGTTTTTTTTCATTCAACCCAGTGGACTGAACAGAAAAAAACTGACAGCTCAGGTCGGAGCCGCTGTACTAACAATCCGATATTAGTAGAGCAATCTCCCCTGCTGTTCTATTGTGTCCTGAAAGGGGATGGACCCCCTGTCAGAACACTCCGGTCAGTGGCTGAGAGAGCTGACTGGGAGCTGGTCGGAAGACCTTTTTCGGTCATGCCCCTTCAACAGAAGCTGGTCAAACGGCCGGCTTCTGCGGACTGGCTGCAGTACACACAGGCCGAATGTCAGCTGGTTTCTGTTCCGTGCACACAGGCCGCTGACATTCGGCCTGTGTGCACGGGGCTTAATTGTGGTGCTTTTATGCCTCATTGCCACTTTGGAGGTACCAAGCCAGGTGACCACACCAACTAGCAGTCAGTGTTCTTCCTGTCTTGGTACTTATTGAGGCCTGTAACAAAAGGAGGAGGAGACATCCAGGTCTATCTCCATGGCTCTACATTTAGGCAGAAGTTTGGATCACTCTCCCCTTGATCTGCACTGAGTTACAGTCTAATATGCATGCCACAGAAAGGGATTTGGTAGAGCCTCTCAACTGGTTGCAGATCACTTGCCCAGCTATGTCTGCCTCGTCAGGTGTGGTCTCTGATGGAGGGGGCAGAGAAACGTATCTTTCCTAGGTATGTCCAGGAACCCAGGGAATTGTGGGAAAAGGAGTTAAGGGGGCCTATGTCTGCATTGTGTGTAAATGGTCACTCTGCTACACTCCACCCCACTTGAACTTGCTGTTCCTTGCAAGTTTGCAGACCATTTAGATTCATCTTTCATAGAGGTATGGGAAGTCTCTGGAACAAAAGACGATTCATTTGTCTTCAGGTGCATCATCGAATAGTGGCTCAGAGGGACCCATATTGGGAGTATAAATCTGAGCTGAGTGACCATTGGGGTGTGTAATATTGTCAGTTGCATGGCTTCTCCTGGGGGTCTTAAAACTTTGAAAGTGAAAGAGCAGGGACTACCATTGAACCTCTGGTGGCTGAGATGTTTGTAACATGGTAGGGTGAGTTGCATGTCAAGAAATTAGTTGTATGGTTGTCCTTCCAAATCACTTTAGCAGTAATAATGTTGTTTTCTTTGTTTATCACAAGCAAAGCCTCTCTCTCAGCAGTTGTATCACAAAGTGACTTAACCTATCATAAGTCCCTTTGCCTTGTGGTTGGTGTAGGGTAGTGTGTGAAATTTTATTGTAGTGAGTGGCAACATTTTTGGAACTCACTTTTGAAACAGGTTTCCATGTCTGAAAGCATAGTTACATAGTTACATAGTAGGCGAGGTGTCAAAAAGACACAAGTCCATCAAGTCCAACCTATGTGTGTGATTTTATGTCAGTATTACATTGTATATCCCTGTATGTTGCGGTCGTTCAGGGAGTTTATTTGATAATTTTTTTAAATTATCGATGCTGTGTAAGAGAATTCCACATCCTAACCCCTCTTACAGTAAAGAACCCTCTACGCAGTTTAAGGTTAAACCGCTTTTCTTCTAATTTTAGTGAATGGCCGTGTGTCTTATTAAATTCCCTTTTGGAGAAAAGTTTTATCCCTATTGTGGGGTCACCAGTACGGTATTTGTACATTGAAATTATATCCCCCCAAGCGTCTCCTCTCCGGGAAAGAACAAGTTCAGTGCTCGTAACCTTTCCTTATAACTAAGGTCCTCCAGTCCCTTTATTAGTTTTGTTTCCCTTCTCTGGACTCTCTCCAGTTCCAGCACTGTTGCCCAGAACTGGACAGCATACTCCAGCATCTTCGGTGGACAGCCAAAAAAGATAGCTGCAATCTTTCCCTGGGACTGGGCCACCACTGTAACCGTATTGTACCATTTTTTTTTGGGGGGGGGGGGGGGGCACTGGGTCCTTCCACTGTGATTCTGCTCAATTATACTATAGTATATATATTAGGGTCACCTGTGGCCTACTTTTAAACCATCCTCCAGTCAAGTCAGGGATCTCTATCTCTTCAGTTTCCGCACAGAATGAAAAAGTAACCAAAGGTCAGCATGTGAGTTAACATCAATTGCTGTGCTGCTTCAGACACCTCCCCCTTCTCTGATCCCCATTGCACCTTTAAGCGGCCCCTCCTTCAGGCCTAACCCATGAAGAATCTTGTGAATCAGAGAAGAGTGTACTGCCTCAGTGTGAACCAACCCTTATGGTGCTTAATGAAATGCCGATAATATCTTATCAGCAACAGAATTGCTTTGACTTTGGCCACAGTTGTTTTGGGGACTCCATTCTTGTATAACCTTTAATTTCTTTATATTGGGGAGTACACCTTGTGTGGAGATGACATGTCCAAGAAACTCAATCTCACACTTGAATAGATGGCACTTATTGGGTTTGAGCTTCAGTCCATAGTGGTGCAGTCAGGCCAACACAGCATCTAAGTGTGCAAGATGGTCACTGAATGTGGCAGAAAACACTACCACAACATCTAAATAAATCAGGATACTGTGACAGACCCCCATACTCAAGAGGAGTATGTCTGCTGTATAAGCTTCCCTTGTCCGGTACCAGCACGATCCAAGGTCCCTTAGCCCACCCAGTCACTTGTCAAGACATCAGTGTAGGGTGAAGAGAAGCATAAGACTGTTTATTCAAACGCAGGCACAAAGAGATATACACTCAGGGGACAACCCCCCTACTTTGCATACTGACTCAGGGCAGGGTAAGCTACATTCAGTATGAAGAGACACACAGGTGTATCCAACTTTCCAACAGTAGACCGTCTTTAGAAGGGGCTGCTGGAGAAATCCCCCCCCCCCTCCCCTCTAGCATCTAATAGCTGACAGGGGTTTCATTAATATGTAAGCCAATCCACATAAGCATACACATCCCGTAATAGGTTATCTTCATATATTTCTTGAGGGATATTGTTCAGAAATATTACTGTCCCAAGTTAAAGAGCCCCTTCATTCTTTCAACACAGGCCACGCATACAGAACCCTGGATAACAGGGGTAAAATGAAATGCTGAGTCCAGTGTGGTTGTAGGGTGAGTCTGGTTAGTGCAGACCCGACTGGGGTTCTCGGTCACCCTGTGCCTCTAATAGACACAGGGAAACTTACACATAGGATGGGTCGGGGGAGCTGGACAAGGAGTTTCCAGAGCTCTCCAAGGAAAGCTGGATTCCACAAGCCCCCCGCCCCACTCCCGTCACATATCTCCCCCTTCGGCAGAAGACTAACACAGAAGGAGACCCCAAAGAGGTTGACTTCAAAGCCAAATAAATGCCACTCTAGGTGAGTGACTGACTCTCTAATGTTGTGAACTGGAACCCAGGGTGATGCAAACTTGTCTGTTAGACACCGTAACATGCAAAATCCAGAATATTGCTGCACTCCTTGCTATCTTTATTGAAGCATTAAAATGACATCACAGGTATGACAGGAACAAGAAACTTAAAGCGTTTTGCGCTAAAGTCAGCGCTTACTCAAACCTCATATACACATACATTGCATGAAATATATATATATGCATGATACAAGTGAGCACGGTGTTGCAATTAAGCAATTGAACAATTAACCAAAACAATCACTTAGAAATGTACTCCCACTACACTAATGAGAGCCTATGCTCCTTGCCTTCCCATACTAACATGTCATATAACATATAAATCAAAAAACAAAAAATCACAAACAAAACAGGCACACAAATCTCCTCCCACCCGTCACCCACCAACACAGATCCAGCAGAAACTGCTGGATGACCGTGCAGGAGAGCACAAGGAAGCAGACAGTCAGCCAACTACAGCAGGACACTCACAAACTAAGTGCACATAACATCACAATATGAGATGTACACGTAATTTAGTTTCCTCCTCTGACAGGCTGTGTGGCTAACAAGGCATTTATAGTATACCAGACAGTCCATAGTGACCTATAACAACTAATAAAACGGTTTGGAAAACGTCAAAATATGCTAGGTGAGTTAGAGTGTCCGAAAATTCAAAAATGAACAAAAAAATCCATAAAAACAATGTAAGAATAAAAGGTAAAAAAAAAGATCAAACAATCCAACAAAAAACAGACCCCTGGGAACCCTGTACAAAAAATGTACAGTTGGACAAAAGGAATGGTACAGTTGGACGAAAAAGGAATAATCCCTGTATGGACCAAACACAGATATAATACCAAACCTACTTACTGACTCCATATAACGTGCTAAATGTGGTGTGATATAAATGAACGGCAGTTCCATAATGTTAATGGCTGTTCATAAAATTATTCAAACTAAAATGCCACTGTGTTCATTTATATACATCACACCCCCATGCAAGAATACAGACCAACACACACTCCAGATGGCGCTAACAGCTCCCTTGTTTATTCATAGAAATGTGTAAGGTGCCACTCATAATTTAAACTGGAACTCTAGTACGCAATGAAAGATCCAATAGACCTCGCGTTTACAGAGAGACCTAAAGCTGTCACCACCACGTCTGGGAGTACCCACCTTCTCTACAGCCTGTACATGGATGGCCATTGTGTTCCTCATATGATGCTCATTGAAGTGACGTGCCACACTTTTATCCTTATGATTAAAATTGTCATATACATGGTCTCTCATGCGGTCGCGTAACCGCCTGATCGGTCTTCCATCATAATGGGCATTACATGTAGCACAAGTGATGAGGTATAATACATTTTTTTATTGCAATTAATCAAAGATTTTACACCATATGCTCTTCCACTTTTGCTAGATCTAAATTTATCCCCCTCAATAATTCTCGGGCAACATGGACAATCATTTGCACCACATTTGAAGTTGCCTCTGAAGCTTAACCATTGTGTGTTACCAGGTCTCTTCGATGAAAAAGAACTAGGGGATAAAGACTGTCCCAAAGTAGGGGCTCGACTTGACACCATTTTAATCCCATATTTAAGAACTTTGGTGTAGACATCATCCTGATATAGCACTGGAATATACTTCTCTACAATTTTCCTCACTTTGTAAAATTCCATGCTATAATCTGTGGAAAATACTGGTGCACTACAGTTACCAGCCCTTTTCCTCTTATTCCTCAGGAGGTTCCCCCTGGGTGTGGCCCGAGCCATGTCCAGTGCTCTGCTCAAATCAGCAGTAGAATAACTGTGCTACACCAAAGTTCTTAAAAATGGGATTAAAGTGGTGTCAACACGAGCCCCTACTTTGGGACAGTCTTTATTCCTTAGTTATTTTTCATCGAAGAGACCTGGTAACACACATTGGTTAAGCTTCAGAGGCAACTTCAAATGTGGTGCAAATGATTGTCCATGTTACCCGAGAATTATTGGATACATTTAGATCTAGCACAAGTGGAAGAGAGTACGATGTAAAATCTTTCATTAATTGCAATACAAAAAATGTAATATACCTCATTACTTGTGCTATGTGTAATGTCCAGTATGTTGGAAGAACGACCAGTCGGTTACGCGACCGCCTGAGAGACCATGTATATGACACTTTTAGCTATTTCAGCCCTGAAATTATTTTTTCCCCATTAATGACCAGGCCATTTTTTTTTGCGATACGGCACTGCGTCGCTTTAACTGACAATTGCGCGGGCGTGCGACGTACCCAAACAAAATTGACGTCCTTTTTTTTCCCCACAAAAAGAGTTTTATTTTGGTGGTATTTGATCACCTCTGCGGTTTTTATTTTTTCCGCTATAAACAAAAAAAGACCGCCAATTTTAAAAAAACAACAAAACTATTTTTTTTACTTTCTGCTATAATACATATCCAAAAAAAAAAAATATATATATATATATATATAAAACTATATATATATTCATCAGATTAGGACGATATATATTCTTCTACATATTTTTGGTAAAATAAAAATCGCAATATGCATATATTGTTTGGTTTGTGCAAAAGTTATCGTGTCTACAAACTGTGGGATAGATTTAGGGACTTTTTTTTTTTTTTTTTTATTGTTTTTACTGGTAATGGCGGCGAATGTCAATAGCACCCTTAGAAATATATTTACCTGTACCTTTTTTGTATAGGGTTCCCAGGGGTCCGTTTTTTGTTGGATTATTTTGAACTTCTTTTTTTTTTTTTTGAACATTAATTTTTACATTGTTTTTATGGATGTTTTGTTCGTTTTTGAATTTTTTTTGACACTCTGTCTCACCTAGCATATTTTGACGTTTTCCAAACCATTGTATTAGTTGTTATAGGTCACCATGACCTGTCTGGCATACTGTGAATGGCTTGATAGCCACACAGCCTGTCAGAAGAGGAAACTACATTATTTGTATCTCTCATATTGTGACGTTATGTGCACTTAGTTTTTTTTTTTTTTTTTTAATATTCTTTATTTTATGATGCGATGCATATAGTATCAAAACGTTAAAACATCTTTGTACAATAAATATACAATCACATTTTATTTATATCCCCCCCCCCCCAAAAAAAAATACCCTTGTCCCCTCGTCCCCTCTCTCTCTCCTCCCCTATGATTCCATTAACATCACAAACTTCTCCGATGTCCTAAACTCAAGCCATCTCAGCCATTTCCCTCTATAATTCTCCCCTGAGTCTTCTATCAAGTATAGACTCTTCCATGGCCCTCGTCCACTCCGCCCTCATTAATCAATCCTTTATCCTTGGGGCTTCCTGGGGTTTCCAACAACATGGAATCAAGGCTTTAGCAGCATTCAAGAGATATGGCACTAATGACTTTTTTTGTATTGGGGTGCTTCCTTCTCTGTGTCATGTAATAAACATGTCCAAGGGTTTTTCCTAACCCGTTCTCCCGTTATATGGAAAATCGCTTCCGTTATGGGGAGTTCTCTGGTATGTACCTGTACGCCCTCGGGGGGGGGGGGGGGGTCACGTACCATCTTGCCATTAACTTATAGCCCATTTCGTACGTCTGCATATCTCTTGCTGCCACCGACACCCTTTTCAGTATCCTCGCCCTGTGCTCCGCATCACTCAGACACCCTATTTCTCTTTCCCACTTCTCTAAGTAACGTGGGAGCCCATTTCCCAGCCCATTTCCCAGTTCTCCCCTGAGTATTTTGTATATTTTTTAAATACTCCTGACTATACAAATGTGCATATAGTTTGTGAGGGTGTAGTTGGCTGACTGTCTGCTTCCCTGTGCTCTCCAAGGTAAGCTGAGTTCCACAAGCCCCTCGCCCAAAGTGACTCCCGTCACAGATACTATCCAGATTCACATCCTCAAGGCAGTGTTCTATAATTCCCTGGAATGTGACAGGCATGTTGTTCTTCCCCAAGGGCACCCTTTTAAACTGGTTTAACCACATGGGTGTAATAAAAGCAGTGTTTAGCCAGTCTTTGAGGAGATCTGCCAATACCCTTGCATGATTGTGTGTGGAGAAAAATTTGGCCTGCCCTAGGGTGGCAATAGATTTCTTAACCACTTCAGCCACGGAAGGATTTACCCCCTTAATGACCAGGCCATTTTTTGCGATACAGCACTGCATTCCTTTAACTGACAATTGTGCAGGCGTGCAACACTGTGCCCAAATAAAATGTATTTCCTTTTTTCCCACAAATAGAGCTTTCTTTTGCTGCGGTTTTTACTTTTTGCGAAAAACAAATTTCTTAATCAGTTAGGGCCAATATGTATTCTGTTACATATTTTTGGTAAAAAAAAATCCAAAATAAGCGTATATTGATTGGTTTGCGAAAAAATTATAGCATCTACAAACTATGGGATAGATTTATGGACTTTTTAGTGGGACTGCGACATTGTGGCGGACAAATCTGACCCTAAGTGCCACTTTTTGGAGACCAGTGAAACCAATACAGTAATCAGTGCTAAAAAAGTGCACTGATCACTGTGTAAATGACACTGGCAGGGAAGGGGTTAACATCAGGGGTGATCAAAGGGTTAAATGTGTTCCCTCAGTGTGTTTCTAACTGTGTGGGGGAAGTACTGGCAGGAACAACACAGAGATCGCTGTTCCTGATTACTAGGAACAGAGGATCTCCATGTTCTCCCCTGTCAGACTGGGGATCTGTTTTGTTTACATAGGCAGATCCCCGTTCTGCCTCTCAGTGAAACGGGTCCGCCAGACACAACCATCAGCTCCTTCTCCGTGCAGCGCATGCGTGCCTTTGTGTGTGTGCGCCCACACTATTTATTGCATGAAACAACGTACAGGTACATTGTTTCGTGCAGTAGAGCTGCCCTGATGCAGTATATGTATGGTGGGTGGCCCTTAAGTGGTTAATCCATGGAAGAAAATAGGCATTCCTTGTGGTAACAGCATTCAGGTGCCACACAAAGATAGTCCACACAAAAGCAGAGGGTGCCGTCCTTTTTCCTCATCAAGACTATTAGAGCCGACTATGGGCTCCTATTCTCTTCCATCAACCCTTGTTGCATTATCTGCTCCAGCATCTGCCTGACTTCTTGATAGAATTGTCAAAGCCTGTAGGTATCTTGTGTTCACATTCATTTCGATTGTTCCAGGCCAGGTCATGGTCCCTCTGATAGAGTACCATTATTACTTATCCAGTAGTTTCCTAGCTTGTAATTACTGGGTAGTTGTCAGTTCTTCAGGGATAACTTGTAGAGGTGGTAGCATTTGTGCTCCTGCTCACTTTTTGTTCATTCCTGCCTGTTAATTGCCTGTTCTGCCTGCGGAGCATGCAGGTTACCATATGATTGGATCAGTCCCAGAAATCTCTTGGTTCAACCGTCTATGTCCTGACCTGGAAATGTTGCAATAGAAATCTTGTTTGGAATAAGGAGGGCATTATTGCAGGGGTGATAAGTTGCTGGGTACTTCTATCACACTACTTCCATCACCATTGTCTCACAAGGATAATCCTATTAGTAGATGCCATGTGTAACAGAATGAGTAATTGGCCAAACAATCAGACAGAGAATAGGTGTAATTTGCAATTTAATAAACATGGTCAGAATGGCAAAGAGCATGCATACCCTGCAGAATGATATATAAAAAAGATTATGAAAGCTGTACAAACATGGACTCTTCACAGCAGTGTCTCTGTTGTTCAGTTAGCCCCGGTTCACACAGGGGCGGCACGACTTGCAGGTCGCCTCACCGAGGCGACCTGCACACGACTGCCACGGCGACTTGCAAAACGACTTCTGTATAGAAGTCTATGCAAGTCGCCCCAAGTCGCCCCCAAAGTAGTACAAGAACCTTTTTCCAAGCCGGAGCGACTTGCGTCGCTCTTATTAGAACGGTTCCATTGTAAAGAACGGGAGGCGACTTGTCAGGCGGCTAGGTCGCCTGACAAGTCGCCCCTGTGTGAACCGGCACTTAGGGTAACATGGCTGCATAGAATGGTCTCTGTAAGACTCTATGCATCAGGGAGTCCAGCTGAGAATCACTACTTTAGTAAAACAATTCATAAACAGCATCCCTCTCAGTGAAGTCCAGGATAGCTCTGGTAACACAGACAAACAGCTAGAGAGACAGGATGCCTGAATACATAGGATGGGCACTCTACTGGATTAGAGTACTCTACTTACTGATAATGGGGGGGGGGGGGTTCTTGTAGAATGTTCTATACATTTTCTTCATTCTTCTGTAGCATTACGTATGCAGAACCTGATGTCAGGAGTCACACTTAAGGGCCTCATGTCTAAAAGTAAACCAGTACTATCAAGTAGTTTTAGTAGGTACTTCCAATTTAAAACGTTGCTGTTATAATGTTGTGGATGGTACTGGCCATATACTGTGGTTCTGTGATCTCTCCTGAGGGTAGAAATTTGTGGTTTGAGGCTAGTGGAGAAGGGAGTGGTTAGCGGTACATCTTTTCACATTAGCAGTGCCTGCTTGGGGCAATATCTAGCAGTAGGAAGGAAGGATTTTTACAAGAAGTAGCAGCCTGCAGCCGATGAGTTATACAACATTACAGGTAACTAATATATTTGATGCTGTATCCCAAAAAACACTACGTTTCAGCGTTAACTATTATGGGTCTAAAGGAAAACCCTGACAAATGGCCCAAGACAAACTTGTCCATGGTTTCTGAGACCATGAATATCAAATTTCCACCCTGGCTCCTTCAACCACAAGCAGGAAGACCTGAAGACTCAGCTCATTTTACAATCCAAAGGGATCAAATAGAAATGGAGATTACCTTATTAAGTGTACGTTTTGCTCAAACACTTTTTTTTTTTAGTTAAGGTAGAGTGAGAAGAAGGTAAAACGCCTTTCAGGTTACTATTTGCTCTCTGAGTCTGCTAGAGAATTTTCCCTTCACTTCTTATCTTGGAGACACAACAGGAAGAGAGGAATTCCCATCTTAGACAGTTGTCACTAGAGCATTTGTCTCCATTGGAAGATTTCCCCTTACCTTTTACTTCATGATGACTCTAAAATTTAGGATTTCCCCTTACTCTCTGTCTCAGTAGCCATGGTTACGAAGACAAATGGTGACTCTCCCCAGCGTAATGTCTTACATATACTCTTAGCTTCTCTTTACATATTACAACCAGACACACTCTGCTTCAGTACTAGAACTACGAATCGTCTTTGAAAAATTAGCCTACTACCTTTTGAGCCTCAGAACTATTGACTCTCCAAAATGTCAGCACCAAATAATCGCTGATCGTTTTGAAGAAGAGATGCATGGATCCCACTCTACATGATGAGTATTATTTTTTATCATAACCCTTCATTTTATATTCAAAGACTTTTAGCTGTAAATATCTCCTTCACTTGATCTCATACCAGGTAAACTGATGCAACATTTGTGCAAGAGCTGGTTACCGTGACTAAACACTTGACCTCTAGAAGATTTACCCCCCTTCATGACCAGGCAATTTTTTGCAATACGGCACTGCGTTAATTTAACTGACAATTGCGTGGTCCTGCAACATTGTACCCAAATAAAATGTATGTCCTTTTTTCCCACAAATAGAACTTTCTTTTGGTGGTATTTGATCACCTCTGCAGTTTTTATTTTTTGCGCTATAAACAAAAAAGGCCATCAATTTAAAAAATATATATATATTTTAGTTTCTGCTATAAAACATTTCCAATAAACTAAAAAACATGTAAATAAAATCAAATTTCTTCATCAATTTAGGCCAATATGTATTCTGCTACATATTTTTGGTCAAAATTCTCAATAAACGTATATTGATTGGTTTGTGCAAACATTTTAGCGTATCCCAAACTATGGGATTTTTTTTTATATTAATTTTTAACTTTAATTTTTTACTAGTAATGGAGGCGATCAGCGACTTATAGCAGGACTACAATATTGCAGCGGACAAATCGGACACTAACTGACACTTTTGACACTTTTTGGGGACCAGTGACACTAGTACAGTGATCAGTGCTAAAACATATACACTGTCACTGTACTAATGACACTGGCTGGGAGGGGGTTAACATCAGGGGCAATCAAAGGGTTAACTGTGCGCCTAGCCTGTGATTCAGTGTAGTGGGGAGGTACTTTTACTACTGGAAGGCATGGATCGGTGTTCCTGCTTTACAGGAACACAGGATCCATGCCTTCTGTACTCACAGAAGGGCAATCTGCCTTGTTTACATAGACAGACTGCATTCTGCCTGCGTACCGAAGCATTGGCAGGTGTCGGCAGACATCTGTTGTTACATTTGCTTTTACATTAATGGTGTGATTTTAACTGCATTTTCTCTCTGTGCCTGGTTTATGGTTCCCTACGCGAGGGCCATGAATTCAGAAGATGTAGGCAATCCACCTAGTTGTAATATTTTTTCTGGATTGGATGAGCAGGACCACCACATGGATCAGTTTGCCATATCGTTAATGACGCTCCTGGTTCTAACTGCTCATCTGGATCCTCCCACTCCGGCTGCTCCAGTATAACCAGTGTGGCAAGCCATCCCTGCTGCTGCTCCGGTCTCTGTGCAGACAGCTGCCTCTAATACTACCTCTGTAAGAGATATGACTGCTCTGCTTCCCCAGCTTTTTGGGGACGATCAAGCTCACTGCAGAGGGTTTCTCAACCAGGTTGGAATATATTCTGAGATGCTGCTATTCTAAAGGATAACCTCTAGTTCTGGTTACCCTTTCCTGGTCTGAGTTTTCCATTGATACCCAGGCACTAATCGATTCTGGGGCTGCAGACTTGTTTATAGATACGTGTACAAAAAAGGTGTAGAAATTGCGCCAACTCTCTAAAGGAATGAAGCAGCCAACACAGCAATTTGACCGTTGCAAGTAGAAATAAAAATAAAAAGTGTGGCGCTAGTGAATAGTGAGACACGGATTACTGGTCAGGTAATGGTGATCTCTATAGAGGAGTCATAACGTTTGGAGTGTGAATTTGTGAAACAAAAGGTAATAGTTTTAAAAAACATCCCAAAAAAATATATAAAGTAATGGTGAAAACTAAGATGTGTAGGGGAGTGGGATACTCAGTAACAACCTGTAGGGTGGTTAAGAGACAATCATGCATACACAACCATATTTCAAAGAGACATTACAGAGAGATAGTGATGCAAAGTATCTTAATGTACTAAGTATGCAGCTCCACAAAAATACTGTTCTTTAGGGTAGGAACCAGAAGAAGGGACATCAAAATCCCTAAAAAGGGGTACACATGTAAGAATGATCAAAGTTTGTTGGTGGACAGATAGATTACTTCTAATTTAGTCCCACAGACATCTGGGCGCAAGCCGTCTTCCCATAGGATGATTACAGGCTATTTAGGAAGGGTCCTTAGGTACAGGCAGATTCTTGACTCATGTGGGTGGTCTCAACACCGAGAAAGAAAGACAAAAGGATGCCCTTACCAGATAAGGTGGACTCACAGGCCGTTGGCGGTGAGTCAAACGAGCTTGTACCGTCAAGCGGTATGGGGTGAAGATCTGTAAGAAGACTTGTGCGGAATCTTATCAGACGTCCTCAGATGGTGTGCCAAATTAGGATCCGGGCCCCCCAGATTCGGTTGCGGTCGCCGAATGACCGTTTCCTCAAAAGCCCGTCATGTGAACCAATAGGCAAAGAAAAGAAAAAAGCTTCCAAAGCGTAGCAGCACTTTATTAGGAAGTACACTCCAAAAAAATTTACAAATGAGGGCAGTAAAAACTCGGCTCAGAGTAAAAATTGACATCAAAAAGCATTAAAAATGGTATAAAAATAGCGCAGTGGGTAGTGGTGGGGTGTAATCATAAAAATCCAACGCGTTTCGCCTCCAAAGGCTTCTGCTGGGGTATGAATAAGCCCCCCACACAACTGCGCTTTATATCTTCTGACATAAATGGAGTGTAACAGCTGATTAGCGTTGTTACACGAGATGACTTCCGGGTTCGGCAGCGTCACTAGTGACAAACGGTCACATGATGTTTTTGTGGCCAATCGAAACTGTAAAGAATTGGTCAAAGACCAAGCCTCACTTCTGGTCTCCAATCGGCAGAGCGTCTATCCCATTCGTCCTCGCGGTCATGTGCCGGTCACATGATGTGCTTTCCAAGGAGTGACGATAGGTCGCTCTCAGCCTGCGTGTCAAAGGAGGCAGGAAGTGAGGACTTGTCAGGCTACACCATGGAACGCAAACATAGCGGCGATCCATGGTGTTGGTGTTTAATTTAAGTACGTATGGAGCGGTCCAATAGTGCGGGCTTGATCCCGGAAGTCCTCACAGACTGTCCCCATACATAATAATAAATTATGCATATCATGCACAAAATGACAAAGGATTCTCAGTATGCGGGCAGATAGTAAGGACAGGCGACTATGTAACATATCATTGTAATAGTGATAGTACCGGGACATCAAAAAAAAAGGGGGATGATGAAAAAAAATTGGCAAAATACATAAAGATGTACAAATAAATCATATAGCAGAAACCAATATAAAGTGATATATATAAAAAACGGGTCATAGAGCATGAGTGATGGTGACATCTGAGTGTGGATCAGGTGAAGGGCATAGTAAACTGAAGGGTCAAAAAAAGGACTAGGAGCATAAAAATACAAATAAAGAGAGTGAGTGATAAATGTATATGTGTTGTATAAGAACAAATTATACTCAATATCAAAAATAGGTGTATAGTTAAATAAAAGACAAGGTTATGTTATATAGGATCAGAGAGAAAAAAAAAAAAAAGTGTGGATTCGGAGTAATTTCCACAGAAATATATTCCACAAGAGTGGTTCGTAAAGGTATAAATTCTATAGTGTGGAGGTAAGTGCTCAATAGGGGCCTAGTGGAGAGTACTCATGGTCCTTTCCCAGAGAGTATTGGGCAAATTGCATGAGATAATATCCACTATTGAAGATAAAAATGGTGAAAGTGAAAAAAGTTCGAGGGTCTAGGTGGTCCAGAGGGGCACCATATGATCCCCGGACGTCTAAGGATAGCCATCGGGGGGATATCAGCGCCTAAGATTGATTTATAAAAGCGTTGATATCCCACTCAACATTGGGTCCGTGAGGTACATAGCACTTCATGAGGTGTATCCAAAAAGTTTCTAGTTTGGAGACCCCCCTAGTGTTAAATTCCCCCCTCCAATGTGGAACGAATTTGTCAACGATTTGGAACTTCGTTCCAGATGGATTTTGGTTATGGTGGTGTAGGTAGTGTTTAGGAACACTATGGTTGGTGCGTCCTTTCAGTATGGCTGTGATATGTTCGTTCACTCGTATAGAAAAATTACGTATAGTTCGACCTATATACTGCTTGCCACAAGGGCAAATGATAAGGTAAACTATAAACTTCGTAGTCGCAAACTGCTTCATCTTATATTCCCTTCCAGTTGTGGATGACATGAAAGTTTCAATTTTACGGGATTTGTAAGCATTAAGTTTGCATACTGTACATTTTCTGCAGGGGTAGAAGCCCTTGAAATCATGGAAGAAAGATGGCGCCTTCGGAGGGTCCACTACCCCTGGTGCAATTCTGCCCCCTATCGATGGTGCACCTTTATAGATCACTCCAGCCTGATTGGGGAGTAATGGGCCCAATATTCGGTCATTTTTTAGTATTTTCCAATGTCTTGAGATAATACTTTTTATCTGTTTGTGTTGGATGGAATAGTTGGTGAGGAAGGCCCATCTGTGTCTATCATCCAAAGGTCTTTTGGGTTGCTCCACTAGTAGAGATAAACGATCGATATGAGCTACTTTCTGGATCTCATGGTCAATTTGTTCTCCATCGTATCCCTTTTCTTCGAATCTAGATTTAATAGTCTCTGCTTGTCTGTAATAGTCCGGCAGAAGAGAGCAATTGCGTCTGATTCTCATCAGTTGACTTCGAGGGACTGATTTCAACCATGCTGTGTGGTGGCAGCTGTCAATCGGGATGTATCCATTACGGTCAGTGACCTTAAAGAAAGTTTTCGTCTCCAATTGACCGTTGACAGCTGTGATTTCAAGATCTAAGAAATGTATTGCAGAGATACTCGCTTCATAGGACAAGTGGATACCCACCTCGTTCTCATTAAGAGTAGACATAAAGTGATTCAGGGATTCCATGGAGCCTCTCCATAGGAGGAGGATCTCGTCGATGTACCTGGCCCACAGAGCCAGCTGTGGGGGTTTCAGGACCCCGACGACATCCTCCTCCCATTTGGCCATGAAGATATTGGCCAAGCTGGGGGCAAATTTTGCCCCCATGGCTACCCCCTTTGTCTGCAGGTAATAGCGATTATTGTACCAGAAGTAATTTGACTTAGTGGCAAAATGTAGCAGATCCATGATAAACCTCTTTTGGGTCAAAGGGATATTTTTATCCCTTGACAGGAAAAGTTCAACCGCTCCTAGGCCCAGTTCATGAGGGATAATAGTGTAAAGGGAAGTAACGTCCGCGGTTACTAATATGAGATCATTGCTATAGGTAACCTGTTGTAATTTGTTGATGGTATCTCGGGTATCCTTCAGAAAAGATGGTATCATTTTCACTATGGGTTGCAAATAGTGATCAATGTATTTCCCTATACGAGAGGTTACGGAATTGATTCCGCTAATAATTGGGCGGCCAGGAGGTTGGGTGATGTTTTTGTGCACCTTGGGCAGGTAATACATTATAGGGATACGTGGGGCCACTGGTACCAAAAAATTTTTTTCTTTTTTATCCAGTATGCCTAGTTGGAAGCCAGTGTCAATCAAATCCACTAGTCTTCTTTTAAAGCCTATAGTGGGATTAGATCCAAGGGGCAAATAGGTTTCTGTATCACTTAGGATTATGGTCATCTCTGCTTGGTAGTCTTTACTATCAAGGACGACAATTCCTCCGCCCTTATCCGCCGGGCGGATGACGAGGTCTTTACGTTCGCAGAGGGATTTTAAACCCATTTTAATGTTGGGATCAGTGTAGTATTTTTTCTTTGGGAGTCCATCCAAGTCTTCCACTACTAGGTCGCGAAACACTTTAATGGATGAAGCTATAGGTGCTGGGGGGTTGAATAGAGATGGGTTGGCTAACCCTGAGTGAACTGAATGGGAGTTTGCAAGAAGGTTTGAAGGCCTACTTGGATTAGACGCAATATATCTTTGCACATTGAGTTTGCGCACAAATTTGTGCACATCTATAAATGTGGAGAATTTGCTTAGTGTTTTTGGGGGGGCAAATTTCAATCCTTTATTCAAAACACTAAGTTCCGCTGAAGAAAAGTCAGCTTTACTTAGATTAAAAATGCCATCATCCTTTAGACCCGTTTTCTCTTTGTTGGTACGCCTCCCCCCTCGGGTGCCACGTTTTGTTCTGGATTTCGTGTGGGGTAATCTTGTTCTCTGTGAAAACCCCCCGGGTACAAAGGTTTTGGTCTGGCCTGGTTGTAATTGAAAGGTGACCTATCCGAATAGTCTCTGTCCCCATAATCATAGCGATACTGGGAATTTCGATAATCGGTGGGTCGTTCGTCTCTGAGTGGCGAGAATCTGTTGCTAGTGTTAATAGGGGTTCTTTGCGGATAAGGATAGTAGTAGTGGTGCTCATTCTGACTCATGTTTCGTCTTCGGGGGGAATAGTCCTGTCTGTATTCTTCGTAGTGAACAGAACGATCCCTATTGCCCCTACCCTTTCCCCTGTTGTTTCGTCCTCTATTTCCAGAGTTAGAGGGGGGACCATTGTGTTGGGATGTAGAGGCAGGGGGGGGATAGGAGGGACGTCTATTGTTCCCAATAAGGGGAGGTAGAGGTACTGAGGGGATATGTGAAACTCTAGATTCATCCGAACTTCCCGTCTCCATGGGGTGACTTGTACTAACAGGTGGGTCTTTAACTTGGCTGGTAGTTTGCCAACTAAAAACACTACCATTTTTGTAGTCACTGAGGTCTCTGCTATATTTCTTCTGTTTTTTGATTTTTTGTTCACGTTCTTCCTTTTCTAGATGGTTCTTAAGGTTGGTAGAAAGATTGGTATACTCTATAGTGGATTTGTGTGGAAGGAGTTTGTCTCTAATTTCCTTGATTTCTTTGTCTATGATAGTTCTTCTCGTACGTTTTCTGTCCACAAGGAACCCCAAAAGGGATATCCCTGCTTCATTAAAATAGTGATACCATGACTCGATATCTAGGTCACCTTGTTGTGGGTGAATTGTCCACCTTAGGCCTCTTGGGACCATGCGTTCCTTGGTGTACTGTTCCAGGAAGGCAATGTCCCATTCCAGGTGTAACTCAGAGACCATCAGGTTTTTTAGCCTAAGGAAAAGGCCGCCTATCTCTGAATCTGTGTTAAGAGCTGTGAAAACTCCTTCTGTATTAAAAGTGCGACTGGTCCGATAGTCAAACACATCCATATTGGGTGAGTGACAAAGTGTGTAGAGAGGCTGCAATAATACTGTCAAAACAGAAACGTGTACAAAAAAGGTGTAGAAATTGCGCCAACTCTCTAAAGGAATGAAGCAGCCTGTCCTATGAAGCGAGTATCTCTGCAATACATTTCTTAGATCTTGAAATCACAGCTGTCAACGGTCAATTGGAGACGAAAACTTTCTTTAAGGTCACTGACCGTAATGGATACATCCCGATTGACAGCTGCCACCACACAGCATGGTTGAAATCAGTCCCTCGAAGTCAACTGATGAGAATCAGACGCAATTGCTCTCTTCTGCCGGACTATTACAGACTATTAAATCTAGATTCGAAGAAAAGGGATACGATGGAGAACAAATTGACCATGAGATCCAGAAAGTAGCTCATATCGATCGTTTATCTCTACTAGTGGAGCAACCCAAAAGACCTTTGGATGATAGACACAGATGGGCCTTCCTCACCAACTATTCCATCCAACACAAACAGATAAAAAGTATTATCTCAAGACATTGGAAAATACTAAAAAATGACCGAATATTGGGCCCATTACTCCCCAATCAGGCTGGAGTGATCTATAAAGGTGCACCATCGATAGGGGGCAGAATTGCACCAGGGGTAGTGGACCCTCCGAAGGCGCCATCTTTCTTCCATGATTTCAAGGGCTTCTACCCCTGCAGAAAATGTACAGTATGCAAACTTAATGCTTACAAATCCCGTAAAATTGAAACTTTCATGTCATCCACAACTGGAAGGGAATATAAGATGAAGCAGTTTGCGACATGTACTACGAAGTTTATAGTTTACCTTATCACTTGCCCTTGTGGCAAGCAGTATATAGGTCGAACTATACGTAATTTTTCTATACGAGTGAACGAACATATCACAGCCATACTGAAAGGACGCACCAACCATAGTGTTCCTAAACACTACCTACACCACCATAACCAAAATCCATCTGGAACGAAGTTCCAAATCATTGACAAATTCGTTCCACATTGGAGGGGGGAACCTAACACTAGGGGGGTCTCCAAACTAGAAACTTTTTGGATACACCTCATGAAGTGCTATGTACCTCACGGACTCAATGTTGAGTGGGATATCAACGCTTTTATAAATCAATCTTAGGCGCTGATATCCCCCCGATGGCTATCCTTAGACGTCCGGGGATCATATGGTGCCCCTCTGGACTACCTAGACCCTCGAACTTTTTTCACTTCCACCATTTTTATCTTCAATAGTGGATATTATCTCATGCAATTTGCCCAATACTCTCTGGGAAAGGACCATGAGTACTCTCCACTAGGCCCCTATTGAGCACTTACCTCCACACTATAGAATTTATACCTTTACGAACCACTCTTGTGGAATATATTTCTGTGGAAATTACTCCGAATCCACACTTTTCTTTTTTTTTCTCTCTGACCCTATATAACATAACCTTGTCTTTTATTTAACTATACACCTATTTTTGATATTGAGTATAATTTGTTCTTATACAACACATATACATTTATCACTCACTCTCTTTATTTGTATTTTTATGCTCCTAGTCCTTTTTTTGACCCTTCAGTTTACTATGCCCTTCACCTGATCCACACTCAGATGTCACCATCACTCATGCTCTATGACCCGTTTTTTTATATATATCACTTTATATTGGTTTCTGCTATATGATTTATTTGTACATCTTTATGTATTTTGCCAATTTTTTTTCATCATCCCCCTTTTTTTTGATGTCCCGGTACTATCACTATTACAATGATATGTTACATAGTCGCCTGTCCTTACTATCTGCCCGCATACTGAGAATCCTTTGTCATTTTGTGCATGATATGCATAATTTATTATTATGTATGGGGACAGTCTGTGAGGACTTCTGGGATCAAGCCCGCACTATTGGACCGCTCCATACGTACTTAAATTAAACACCAACACCATGGATCGCCGCTATGTTTGCGTTCCATGGTGTAGCCTGACAAGTCCTCACTTCCTGCCTCCTTTGACACGCAGGCTGAGAGCGACCTATCGTCACTCCTTGGAAAGCACATCATGTGACCGGCACATGACCGCGAGGACGAATGGGATAGACGCTCTGCCGATTGGAGACCAGAAGTGAGGCTTGGTCTTTGACCAATTCTTTACAGTTTCGATTGGCCACAAAAACATCATGTGACCGTTTGTCACTAGTGACGCTGCCGAACCCGAAGTCATCTCGTGTAACAACGCTAATCAGCTGTTACACTCCATTTATGTCAGAAGATATAAAGCGCAGTTGTGTGGGGGGCTTATTCATACCCCAGCAGAAGCCTTTGGAGGCGAAACGCGTCGGGTTTTTACGATTACACCCCACCACTACCCACTGCGCTATTTTTAATGCTTTTTGATGTCAATTTTTACTCTGAGCCGAGTTTTTACTGCCCTCATTTGTAAATTTTTTTGGAGTGTACTTCCTAATAAAGTGCTGCTACGCTTTTTACCAAATAAGGATTTACACTATGTGGAAGCTTTTTTCTTTTCTTTGCCTATTGGTTCATATGACGGGCTTTTGAGGAAACGGTCATTCGGCGACCGCAACCGAATCCTGGGGGCCCCGGATCCTAATTTGGCACACCATCTGAGGACGTCTGATAAGATTCCGCACAAGTCTTCTTACAGATCTTCACCCCATACCGCTTGACGGTACAAGCTCGTTTGACTCACCGCCAACGGCCTGTGAGTCCACCTTATCTGGTAAGGGCATCCTTTTGTCTTTCTTTCTCGGTGTTGAGACCACCCACATGAGTCAAGAATCTGCCTGTACCTAAGGACCCTTCCTAAATAGCCTGTAATCATCCTATGGGAAGACGGCTTGCGCCCAGATGTCTGTGGGACTAAATTAGAAGTATTCTATCTGTCCACCAACAAACTTTGATCATTCTTACATGTGTACCCCTTTTTAGGGATTTTGATGTCCCTTCTTCTGGTTCCTACCCTAAAGAACAGTATTTTTGTGGAGCTGCATACTTAGTACATTAAGATACTTTGCATCACTATCTCTCTGTAATGTCTCTTTGAAATATGGTTGTGTATGCATGATTGTCTCTTAACCACCCTACAGGTTGTTACTGAGTATCCCACTCCCCTACACATCTTAGTTTTCACCATTACTTTATACTTTATATATTTTTTTGGGATGTTTTTTAAAACTATTACCTTTTGTTTCACAAATTCACACTTCAAACGTTATGACTCCTCTATAGAGATCACCATTACCTGACCAGTAATCTGTGTCTCACTATTCACTAGCGCCACACTTTTTATTTTTGTTTATAGATAGTGCCTTTATGTCGGAGCACTCAATAATTACCACTGCAGCCTCGTGCCACCTCAATTGCCATTGAGGCTATTGATGGAAGACCTCTACAGCTTGCCCATGTGCCTCATGAAACCACTTCACTGACCATGGCTGTAGGGGCTCTTCACCATGAGATAATCCAATTGCAAGTAATTTCCTCACCTCATTACTCGGCTGTCATCGGTTATCCTTGGTTACAGAGGCACAATCCCTCTTTTTATTGGCATAGTGCTGAGGTTCTGTCATGGTCGCCACAATGCACTAATACATGTTTTCAGAAAGTGATTAAGGTCATATGCACATCTTCACTCTCTTCATTGCCAGAGGAATACCGTGAGATCATTGATGTCTTTGACAAAGGTCAGGCCGGTATTTTGCCGCCACATCGGCCTTATGATTGCACAATTGACCTTTAACCTGGTGCCATTCCTCCTAGTGGATGGGTTTACCCTTTGTCTGTCCCGGAGGATATGGCTAAGGAGGAGTAGAAAGAGCTGCTAGCAGGAGCCGAGCCCTGACAGTACCCCTCCTCAATGACCCCTCCCCCTGGGGGGGGCACCTGGCTTGAGGGGAAAGCACAGAGGAATGCTCTTGGGTCTCATCCTCGGACGTACATGCTCCTGCCCTCCTCCGTGCTTTCCTTAGACATTTTCCCTTCAAGCCTGGTCCCCTCCCAAGAGGGAAAGGTCTTTGAGGAGGGGGCACTGTCAGGGTTGGGCTCCTGTTATTTACTAGCAGCTCTGTCTTCAGTGCACAGAGGCTGCTCAGCTGTTGGTTAATTACCAGCCACTCATTGTTTCTACAGTGACTCACCTGGTTGCAATTACCTGCCTCATTCGTCCAGCCTACAGCCAGCCCCTTTTGCAGTTAATATCACACCTTTAATATAGTAGCAAAAATAACAACAATTCAGGAACTTAGTCAAATATAGTAAAAATATTTTATAAAATTGTATTATTCAATATTATGAAATATTGCAACCTAAAATCTGCTCACATGACATATAATGCTTTTGCTTTAACATACTGATGTGCATCATCACTCTACCTAACTATTTGTTGAATTATCTGTCCCACCTTAGAACTCAACATTCATATAGGAACACCCCTAAAGAATAGGGGTAAGGGCTAAACTTTTAAAATGAGTTCCATTGCAGTTTGTTAATGCGGTGTGTTGCAGTGCATTGTGTATTAGCCACTGTTGTACAGTGCATTAGGGTGCAATTTAGAATTAATCACACTGCAATGCACCACAGTTGACCAGAAGTGTTGACGTGTGATGCAGTAACGCTCATGAAAATGTGTGCTTCGATAGACTGAATAGACCCCAAAAGCAGTGTAATTGTTGAAAGTTGGTGTACCATTCGCTACACAAGCAGTACTGCATATTACCTGTTAAAAAGGTAAATGCGATCTAAACTCAGTTTATTACAATGGATTGAAACATGATACAATTTCAGCTCAGTGAGAACTGACCATTAGACTTAGATTACTTAATTAGTCTCAATATTATTTACTATGCATTACAGCAGGGGTCTCAAACTGGCGTCCCTCCAGCTGTTGCGAAACTACAAGTCCCATCATGCCTCTGCCTGTGGGAATCCTGCTTGTAACTGTCAGCCTAGCAAAGCCTCATGGGACTTGTAGTTTTGCAATAGCTGGAGGGCCGCCAGTTTGAGACCCCTGCATTACACACTATTAATATTACCTTCACAATACTTAGTTTACACAAACTTTATTTCTTACAATCCTTTCCCTAAGCGTCAGACACTTTTATTCTTTCCATATCTTTACTTGAGCAAGACCTAGTTCCTCTCTCTTCTTTTCATAACAAATAGCTACCAATGCCAATTTCTACTGACTTCCCAAATAACCCTATAGGAGACACATAAAGCCTCCATTAAAGGATGCGTACATGAAATACAATAAAGCCAGAGACACAAACATTTCTGAGATATTTTCAGACTTTGTTACTCCTCTTTTAGTTTAAGCTAGAAAATATCTGACGAATCTTAGGTTTCTGTGTGCCCCAAACTACTAAAAAAAATACCCACAGGATGAAACATAACTTCTCTTTTAAAGGAATCAACATGCAAGCCCTATGATTAGGACGCCCAACATACTACAACTATTTAAGCCTTTCCAGCTAAAATCAGACAATGGGGAACTAACTGGTAACTCACTAATAATCACTGCAAACTTTTTAAAGATAATATCTACCCTGTATTCTTCCTTAAACCCTATTAATCTATCACTATTTACTATCTCTTCTTTAATATTTCCCTACTCCCAATGCCTACTCACTTATCTTAAAAGAAGTGTAAGAAGCAATCCAGATACTCAAATACTTCAAATAACTGGATTCATACCAGCTAGTCAAATTACAGGTCAGTTTTCCTATTAAGTGTCAAGATTAACATTACAACATACAGTACATCAGATTTATAATACAACATATATTACATTATAACATTAAACAACTAAATAATTGCATAAATAACCTCATGACAAATAAAAAAATTTGGTTTAATTGATGCCTGTTAACCTCCCTGACGGTTTTCCAGAGTGTGACTCGGGGTTAAATTTCAGCACCATTAGCGGCAACCCCTAGCCACACTCGGAAATTGCATTGCAGGATGCTGGTGTGGTATACTTACCTTGTCCCCAGGATCGTGCGATGTCCCCCCGCTGTGTCTGCGGGCTCTGTCCTCCTCCGAAGCCTCTCTGTGCCAGGCTCCGTTCCCTGCGAGCCTGGCAGCAAATTAAAAAAAATGTAAAAATCATAACACATACAGTACTGTAATCTTACAGATTACAGTATTGTATGAAATCATTTCACATCCCTTTTGTCCCCAGTGCTTTGTCCAATGCCATGCATGCAGTTTTATATTCTATATCCTGTTCTTTCTGCCTGGAAACTTGAGATTGTCCATAGCAACCAAAAAGTGTCCCTTTACGTCAAAAGTGGCTTTAGACCAGCTAGAAAACAGCGATAGTAAATTAGAACACTTGCAGAATTGAGCGATAGTGAATCGCGGGGAAATTTATTTTATTATTATATTATTTTTTTTTTTATTATTTATATTTATTTATTATATTATAATTTATGATTTTGTGTTTCAAAATTCATCATACCCGGGATATCTACTAGACTCTTGGTGGACAGATTTAAGTGTGTTATTGTTAAGAATTACAGGCCTACAATATAAAACGCCAAATTTCCATGCAAAATAATTGTACCGCTTTCAGCACCTAAAATCCGAAATAATCATACCGCCAGGGAGGTTAAGAAGGTGGATACTGGAAAACTTCTGTTTTTTTTCTTCTGAAAACTTCTTCAATATTGCAAACTTCTGTACCTCATAACAAATCTCAGAATACTTAAAACCACTCTCAATTCTACTCTCCATTGATGATGTCCTGGTAATTATCAGTTTTATATTTTATGATATTTATACAAATATTTTATATTTATACAAAAGTGTATATCTTCCTTAAAGTGGAGTTCCAGTCTTTTTTGTGTTTAATAAAAGTCAGCAGCTACAAAAAGTGTCTCTGATCACTTTTAATAAACACACACTCACCCGTCCCAGGATCCAGTGATGGGGCCGACCGAACTGTTGGTTCTCTCCCTCCCCTTTCCCTGGCGCTGGCATTACAACTATGGGCACCCAGCTGTGACAGCTTGTGGCTTCACAGCTTGATGCGCACTGCGCATGCGCGTGCCGCACTACACCTTCTTAATGGTCGGGCAATATTCTGAGTCCATGTCTCATATACTGTAAATGCCCCTGGACTTACATTAAATGCTCAGGTACCAATGCAGTCTTTTTCCTATTCCAAAAATTAACCCATTAGGACTATGTGCTTTATCAACTATAAGTAATATTTGTAATTTACCCCCTAATCCTAATATTCAAAAACAGCTCTGATTTCACAGTTAATTACCACCATAAACTCTGACTGTTTACAGATGATAATATTCTACAATTTACTAGCCCCACCATTTTGTAACCAGACCTATTCCCCTACTTCAATTTGCCCATTTCCAGCCAATTCTTTATTTTTTAGTTTTGGACAGACTTAGAAAAAATTATTTCTGTCAAGTTTTTTTTTTTTTTTTCTGTTCTGAACTGTTCACTTTCTATCTTTTTGGTGGCCTTGAGCAGCATTACAAGAAATAAGGGAAATGGTTATGATCAGGACAGAGAGACACACAATATTTTTAACAGAATTTCAGAATTTCTAATCCTTTTCCACTGAATTCTGTTACCACTGCAGAGATTTTTCATCTCTTCCTTAGTGATGGCAAAAAAAAATCAAGTGGTCTGTTCAGTATGCCTTTTTTTTTAAATTGTTTTGTTTTTAATATATTTGTATTTATTTCAAATTTATGCTTATTCCAAATATGTTTAAATTCATTTAAGTTTGTTTCAAGCATAATATGTTTTAAGGTTGGTTTGAACTTTCCTCCTGCTGTTTTAAGATCATAAATTAGTTATTGAACGTCGCTTATTGAAAATTCTGCTCTACTTAAACATGTTCACACTCTTAATATATCTCTCTTCCTTTCTAAATGGTGTGCATCCTGATATGATTTATCCGTCAGAACTTGCACGTGTAGCAATGACCCTAGAAAGAGCTTCTGGAAATGTTACGATCTTTTACCGTTTCAGCTATGACCCAACCTGTATCTGGACCCAATGATATAGCTACTCCAGTAGTGAGATATTTAGGCTTTATTAAATCAAAAATAAGCCATGTAGAAAAGTAGCAGGGTTGACAGTGGCAAAGGCAACAGTTCAATAACTGCGGAATTATGCAATGATACAAAGAGATGAGTAGAGATGGTGTTCATTCTCTTTACAGCCAGTATAAAGATCTTGCCCTAAATGCATTGGGCAGATGGAAGATGACAATGCAAGCAGCAATATACATTAATCAATGCAACAAATATCCTTTATATGTAGCAAGAGAGATACAGCTAACTACTGGTGCTGAGCATCAGTTCACTATCCCTAAGCAACCACTGGGCAGTTGCTAAATCTGCACAAAATCCACCAGCAGCTGGGCCTTCCAAACTTCAAATGAAGGTATTTTTAATCCACAAAAGCAAAGATAGCTTCACAAAATTTCCTTAACAAGAGACAGAAAACGGAAAGTGTTTTCCCCTTAAATAAAGCGTCCCTAAGAGTAGTAGTGATGCAACTAATGTATGCAAAGTTCAACACAAAAGTAGGCGACCAAAGGGCTTAGGATTTGCCTTCAATGCAGCCAATCACAGGTTTTCTGCCCTTCAGCTTCCTTTACAGGCTTGTCAGTCACCAGTGGGAAGAGAGAGATTATCCTGTGGCGCAGCTGTGAGAATGCCCGGGCTGTCTGGCTCATGCACCTTAAAGGCCCTCTGGCCAGAGCTATACACCATTTTTGTAGACCAGTGGTAGGAATGGTCAGAAATCAGAAATCCTGTGTTGTGTGGACACTTACAGTAACTGCTTACCTTATATAGAGCTTCACCTTCCTAACGCACTAACTATTTTTAAATTTAATAATGTAAAAATGTATTTAAATAGAAATAGAAATGTTTCTATTTAAACATATATATATATATATATATATATATATATATATATATATATATATATATATATATATATTAATTAATTTAACAACAAAAAAATAGAAATGTAGAAAATCTGTTCTACTCCTGTTTTGTGGAGAAGTATAGATCTGTTGGTTAGAGTGCAATTAAATCTGTTATCCTGGGACACGTTTTTCAAAGTACCTTTCTGCTTATGGCATTGTTACTGAATACCTCTGGTTTGTTAAATACTAGGGGGCATATCATTTATACTCAGTGAAATCACACTTACATTCATCTTAATGCACCATCACCTTACATTCAAACACATTTCCTGTCAACATTCACCATTTTTTATAACACGGTGAATGTGATGTCAGTGATTGTTAAAGAACAGAATGTGCAGTGAATCTTAATACAGTAGGAGTATTTTTGTTTGAATGTTCAGTCACTGTCTGGTGAATGTTTTAAAAGCTCTGATTTAGCAAAGAAAAAATGGAAGCATTCACAAAGCTTCTGTTATATGTGTTACATAAGGTATTTTCACGTTCTGTATAGAAATACTGCATTAGCTATTAGAGATTACCTCGCATTATCTGTATGCCACATTTGAACACTTGTTAATATGAAATTGATGTCAGTTCACAAGCATTATTTGTTGATGCTACTTGAATACCACATGTACATGTACCAAATGCGGAGGTTCTGTGAGATTGAGATACAATACCTATTCATCATGAGAAATAGAGGATTTTAACTTTAAATATGCCATTCATGCAAAAAAGAATAAAAAATCGCACTTGTACAATGCTCACACCTGTTTTACCACACATTACCACAGAACACAGTAACGTATGATCAGTGATCAAATGCACCCCAATGCACAAATTTTGCTGCATATTATGATGCACAAATAGGAACCATCTGTGCAGTGTAGTGTGTTGTATAAAAAATGTTGTTTTTTATGCATTGTGGTGCATTGTCGTGCATTGTCAGCCCATTTAAAATGTAAATGAAAATGGACTGACCCTGTGCGGAACACAACTAAAGGGGGCCTAGAACATGTTTCAAAATGCATATTCACCACTTCACAATAGTGAATGTACAGAGTAAAGGTTTTCTGAGGATCTGTATCCAAATCACTGGGCTATAATTAGCGTATAAACAGCATAAATAGTACAGAAAGCATCTTTTCACATCGAAGAACAGATGTTGGTGGATGTTGGTTATGGTTACTTGATCCAGTGAACATGCAGGCAAATCTTCCTGGTAGATGTGTACTATAAATACAGCAACTGATTTACCAGTAAAAAATAAACAGGAATGTTTGGTGGATGTTCAGTGCATGTGAGATTCTTGCTTATCTTTTTTTGATGATCATAAGACACCAATAACCATAGTAATTGGAAAATGTAAACACAAATTTTTAAACCAAAATTCAATCAATATTTTCTTGAATAACACATAATAGCATTAATGTGTGTACCAAATATTCTGAAAATGCTGCAATTTTTGCTGTTGTGCATTTGAACTAAGTTATTTTTTTCTTCTTTTTTTTTTTGTTTTACAGTGAAAAAGGCTAAGTTTGATGGCCCTCAAGGTAAGAAGTACACATGTTATATATATATATTGCAAATATGTTTTTTTTTGTAGAACATGCATGTGTTTGTTATGAAAAGTGAAAGTACAGTGTACCATATTTTACATATTGAATCACCGATTGTGCAATTTCTTAATGATGAAAGGTACAGAGTTTATTGGTACCCTTGGAGTCTAGCCAAGGTTGCAGCCATTGAGCAAAACCTACCTAGACCATGTACAAGCTTTCCTTTAAAATTTGTAAAGTATAAAAAAGACATTGCTGATTTTTAAAACGTGTTATAAATAAAAGCAGAAATATATTTTATGTGTATGTAGCCAGCACTCTATTATTTAGTCTTTTAAAGTCTGGGAAAGGTCTAAAACCCCTTTCAGGTTATTTTTTGGTGTCTGTGTTCCACTGGGTAGATTTACCTTCACTATTTGTCCTGGATACACAAAAAAGAGAGGATATTTCACCAAAGTGAGGGAAATTCTCCTCTTAGACAGTTGTCCATAAAAGATATGCCCCCACCAACAGTGGTGGGCCCTAAGGGCCAGTTCACACCACATGCAGTCCAGTGCATTTTTTTTTCTGCATCAAAAATGCATGGAAAATAGGTTATATGGTTTTCAGTGGCATAGTTCACACCAGTGCTTGCAATTCCAGTGCGTTCCAGAAAAAAAAGTAGAACATGCTGCATTTTTTCTGCACTGGACGGTACTGGAACGCTGTAAAACGCATAAAAACGCACTGGAACGCACCTAAATACACCAAAAACGCATTGCAACACACTTGTCCTTATTTAAGGTTAAGAAAAAAGAGGGTGAAAAAAAGCACTGGACTGCATCAAAAATGCACTGTAACGCATCAAAAATGTGCATGCAGAAAAGCACCTGGAATGCATCCGGACTGCGTTTCTATGGTGTGAACTGGCCCTAAATAAAATGAAAGCGTAATTTTTTTTGTTAAAACAAATCAAATTAAATAGAGGAGGGGTGGGGGGTAAAAGAGAGAGGGGTGAAAGAAAGAGGGGATGAGAGAGAGGGGATGGTGGGGGGGGGGGGAGCGTGTCATGTGATGTGACATGTAAAAACCCCATAAAGCTGGGCTTGTCAATCATACAGGGTACATAACATTCCTATGAACCACCACCACGGGCCGGTTCTTTATGGGCGGCTGGGCCTATATGAAGGTAGGGGCCTGGAGCTGCAGCTCCAATAGCCCTACGTTAATTTGACCCTGCCCAATTGGATAATTTCACCACAACTCTTGCTCTCATTACATCTCTGAAATTTTAGATTTGCTCTCAATTTCTATCTCAGTGACTATGCCTAGAGGGACACAGACTGTAAAAAAAAAACCTGACAGAATGTCTAACTTGTCGCCACTGTATGCAAAATGAAAAAAAATGTTTTCTGTTTACATTTTGTCTTAACTTATCCACAAGGAGTAGTGTTTGTTACCTTCAATATTAGCCACTTAAAAAAAAACCCTGAGTTGGTTAAAGAAAGAAGGAATTCATATTATGCTTGAATGAACCTTGGCCCATTCCCTATTCAAATGAGAGCACCTCAGGTTTTCCACATTGTTGTTCACAATTAAAGTGGTTCTAAAGCCTTAAGGTTTTTTATATAAATGCATTCTCTGCATTAAGGTAAAATACTTTCTGTGCCCAGGATTTTGATCCAGAGCTGTGCACAAGAGCAGCAGCTCAATTCTTTCTCTCCCTCCTCACAGGGCAGCGCACTAGGAGCCATACGCACCTGCTGCTGTCAACCAAATCCTATCATGAGGAAGCAGGTGGGGCAGGGCAAGGCCTCCCTGTCTATGACTATGGATGCAGGCAGCGGAGTACGGAGCTAGCCTGCCCAAGTTGCTTATTAGGGGGGTACTAGGAAAGCAGGACGAACCAGGAGCTCCAGCAGGGGACCCCAGAAGAGGAGGATCAGGGCTGCTCTGTGCAAAGCCATTGCACAGAGCAGGTAAGTATAACATGTTTGTTATGTAAAAAAAATGTAAACGATTAAAATCACTTTAAAGAGAAACCATAATTTTTTTAGGTGAGTTTTATTTTGTAGGTCAATCTTTGTGCATTTTTAACTGCTTGCCGACCACCAGCTGTCAATTGACGGCCAGGTGGCGCAGCTCTCGTTGTGGGAGGGCATCATATGACGCGCTCGCTTTCCCGGCCCACCAGGGGGCGCCGGCAATCGCGCGTGCCCGCCGTGTCACTGAGCACCGGTGCATGTGCCCGGCGGCCACGATGTCCGCCGGGCACCCGGGATTGCCGGTAACACAGCAGGACCGTGGATCTGTGTGTATAAACACACAGATCCACGGTCCTGTCAGAGGAGAGGAGACCGATGGTGTGTTCCCAGTACAGAGGAACACCGATCGGTCTCCTCCCCTGTAGAGTCACTCCCTAGCAAACACAGTTAACCCCTCGATCACCACCTAGTGTTAACCCCTGCCCTGACAGTCACATTTATACAGTAATCAATGCATTTTTATAGCACGGATCGATGTATAAATGTGAATGGTCCCAAAGATGTGTCAAAAGTGTCTGATATGTCTGCCGCAATATCGCAGTCACGATAAAAATCGCAGATCACCGCCATTACTAGTAAGCAAAAAAAAAAAAATTATAAAATTGCTATAAATCTATCCCCTATTTTGTAGACGCTATAACTTTTGCGCAAACCAATCAATATACACTTATTGCGATTTTTTTTTACCAAAAATATGTAGAAGAATACGTATCGGCCTAAACTAAGGAAAAAAATTGTTTTAAAGAAAAAAAAAAAAGGGATATTTATTATAGCAAAAAATTAAAAATATTGTGTTTTTTTTCAAACTTGTCACATTCTTTTGTTTATAGCTCAAAAAATAAAAACCGCAGAGGCGATCAAATACCACCAAAAGAAAGCTCTATTTGTGGGGAAAAAATGATAACAATTTCATCTGGGTACAGTGTTGTATGACCGCACAATTGTCATTCAAATTGTGACAGCGCTGAAAGCTGAAAAATGGCTTGGGCAGGAAGGGGGTGAAAATGCCCTGTATTGAGGTGGTTAAACTGATTTTTTTTACAAACTTTGCTTTATTAATAAACATTTAATACATGACAAAGGTTTTATATAACATTTAGGGTAGCTAACAAGAAAGCACAGCAGAATCAGCCTGCTTGAAAATTTGGCTTTAATAACATATATTTATGTGTGTGAATTTCAGCTTGATCTATTAAGGCATGCAAACGACGGGCCTTTTACCACAGTGGGTGGTAAGTGGATGTATTACAACTAGTCAAACTGCGATGGTCTTAAAAGATTCTGAAAGTGTCCATACCTACAACCTTTAGACGAATAGTGTGACAGACCTAAATATAAAGACTTTTCCTGTTTTTTTTTTTTCTGAACTATACATGTTAATTGAAATAGCTTGGCACATTGGCCTCTGTTTCATGTTCTTCAATGTAGGAGCCTGCTACTGAGGTCTCCTGCTATAGTCCTACTAGGCTGAGGAGGGGGGAGATCACTGTTTTTATTGTTAATTGTGCTAATTGGAACACCTTTTGTCTCTCCTAGCAAACCCTTGGGGGATGTGTTTACACTTGTAACAATGGAAAATCAAGAAAGGTTGTCCCAGGGATTTTATGGGTGGTGGGGGGGGGGGGATAAACATGTTTTTGGAAAATGTTTGATTGGTATGGAGTGAATGATAAGTGATTTTAGTAAAAAATATATACTTTATTCAAAAATTATACAAAATATTGGTTAAAAACAATGAATAATTCATACAATTCTTACACTAACATCATACTGTAGGTTCCAGTAATAGAAGCATACACAGGCATTATATTTTTAAAGACCCAACATGTTTCGGAATATTAAAAACTACAATTCCTTCTTCAGGGATTTCCTGTGAAGATAGTGTATGATCAGAAAAGGTGCATAAATCAAAACATACCAATCATTATTACAGAAGTAGATCAAATGTGTTATAATAGAATATCAAATGGTAAGAGTGGCAAAAATGGGGGCTTGGGAGAAAACACTTGTAACAATGTGTATTGTACTTTAAGAGTTTGATTCCGGCAAGTCTGACCTAAAGTGGGGATATCTGATTAATCACAACATTGTGTGGGTGGGCGGGCATTGAGTCACCTAGGCTGGGTTAAGTGACAAGTTAATTAACTTTTGTTAATTATGTTCTTGGTTACAGTTTGTATTGTTAGGGTAATATGATCAGGAGGGAGGAATGTCATCCTGTGGTATATATTTGGTGAGTTTGTTCAAATAAACATTCCATCTTCCTACAAGTTAGTGCCGGCTAGTGTTGTAAGGGTGGCTAAAATATCTGATCTCTGATGTTCAGACTGGAGGAGGCTGTATACTGACGGAAGAACTCAAGCAGGACATCTAAACCTCCACCGGGATCCAAGGTCCAGATAGCCTAAGTGGAGAGATACAGATAACAGCCACCATGGAAGAGGAATTCGGAAGGAGGTTGCGAGAGATGCAGATACAGCACAGAGGACTAGTATCAGAGCAGATCCTGCTGGGATGGTATGATTGTATCTGCTGCGAACTCTGGAAGTAAATGCTAGCCCTTGAGCAGCGCCACCAGGGAAAAATTCTCCCCTCCATCCAGGAAAGGTACTGGTTGCAGTATGGATTGGGGGTGCAGTTTTTGGGAGAAAAACTGCACAAGGAGCAGACAGCTTAGTTAAGCAGGCTTGTCTGGGCAGAGATGCGGTTGGACGAGAGCTACAGAGCCCTCCGGTGACATGTATCCCAAGCATGCCCTTGGATAGTGGATGACAGCTCAACGGAAGGCTTTGGCTATGATGGTCTGGGGCTGTTGTATGTGAAGCTGTCAGGGGCCTATAACTTTGGGAGCAATTAGGAGTGGTAGTTGGATGAGATCATGGATTTCAGAGAAGAGATACTGAATGTCTCAGAAGTGCACTGGCCACAGGGTTTCTGGCCTTGCAGAAATGGGAGCTGGAGATCACCTACAGATGGCTGCTAGACGTGGCTGTCCTCCCTTTGCCTGGGACTATACAGAAGTACCAGCCGACAGTCCTGAAATCTCAGCTGAAGTGTCAGCAATGGAGCAGAGTGACAGTGTGCTTTGTCCATCTCCGCCCATAGCTATAGAAGCAGAGGTCTTATGGTGGATGCAGCAAGTGTTGACTGACATTAAAGAACCTGTTTCTTCACAGGATGAGCTTGGATGGAGAAATGCGTCTGTCCAACGGCAGTTCAAGGGCATGGGAGAAGAGGAAGCTGTCCTCATTCCCCAGACATGGATCACAGAGAGCATGGATTTACTTAACTTTTCATCGGCGAATGTTATGGATGATGAGTCACCTGTCAAAGTGTTGGCACTGGGCCCAAGGGCCACCAGCCCATGCCCTGGACTTTTAGTAGTTCCAGAGACTGGGGATTTAATAGACTTTTCTGTAGAGGAGGAACTACCTAGCGAACCCCCAGCAGGAGTGCTGGCAGCAGGACAGAGTACTGCAAACCCCTGCTCCACACCTGTGGCAGTTTCGGAGGCCCGAGTTGAGAAGGTAGTGGTTCTTCTTCCCCAGTGTATTTCAGAGATGCAGGGAGGGGAAGCAGCCATTCCTCCTCCCCAACAAGGATTTGTGCACCTAGGAGACAGTACCAAAGAAAGGGTGTCCCAACAGCTCCAGAATGATGACACCAACCCAGCTGAAATGCTGGAAACTGGACAGAGGGTCCAAGACTGCTGCCCCACACCTGTGGCAGTTCTGGAGGCCCAGAGTTAGGAAGTGGCAGTCACTCTCGAGCAGCAAATCAGGATCCAGTGGGAGAAGGTAGAATAGGTTGTCTTCCCTCCCCAACAGTCAGCCAGAGTGGAGGAAACTGTCTTCCCTCCCCAACAGATAGCCAAAGCAGATGATATGAGCGCTGAAGTGCTAACAGGGCAGATTACTACTGGCCTCTGCACACAACAATCCACTCTGCAGGAGCTCCAGGGAGAGAGTGCAATCGGCACCTCACAACTGCAGCTCGATCCAATGTCGGTGCCTGCGGTCTCCACTAACAGAAACCCAGCAGAAGTGCTGGCAACAGGGCAGAGTGCTACCAACCTCTGCCCAGCAAAAGCAACAAATGCGGAGTTCCAGGGAACCAGGGCAGTCGGCCTCCCTCCCCAGCGACAAGCTGATGTAGTGAAGCTTCTACTCCCAGCTGAAGCGCTGGCAACAGGACAGAGTGCAGCTGGCCTCTGCCCAGCACCTACAGTGCCTCCACAGCTTCAGGGAGCTGGGGCAAATGGCCCCTCTCTGCAGCAGCAGATCGAGCCCCAGGCTGTTAGAAACCACCCAGCTGAATCACTAGAAGCCAGACAGAGAGTCGATGACCTCTGCCCCACACCTACTGATGACAACTATCCCTTGCAGCCAAGAATAGAGATCATGCGGACTCATTATGTGAGCTCACTCTGCCCGACTAATGCATGTTCAGACCAGGTGGAGGTCTGGGACCTTGCTAGTCCACTTTTGATGGGGGAGAAATGTGACAGACCTAACCAAGATAGGGGCTTCTGGAGAGGACTAGGAGCAAGCCTCTTACCCACTGACTATGGCCCAGGGAGAGAGCAGATCATTCTGTAATGATAGACCACCACGTAATGGACACAGATAACGTGGTTTGGATTACTTAGTAATATTTATCCACAATATCTCCCAGGAAATATATAAAGACTATTCCTGGTTTGTTTGATTCTGGACTGTGTATATTAATTGAAATAGCTAGGCAAATTGGCCTCTGTTTCACGTTCTTCAATGTAGGAGCCAAACAGTCTGCTACTGAAGTCTCCTGCTATAGTCTATTGCCTACTAGGCTGAGGAGGGGGGAGATTACTATTTATAGTCAATTGTGCTAATTGGAACACCTTTTGTCTCTCCTAGCAAACCCTTGGGGGATGTGTTTACACTTGTAACAATGTGTATTGTACTTTAGTAGTTTGATGCTGGCAAGTCTGACCTGAAGTGGGGATATCTGATTAATCACAACATTGTGTGGGTGGGCGGGCATTGAGTCACCTAGGCTGGGTTAAGTGACGAGTTAATTAGCTTTTGTTAATTTATGTTCTTGGTTACAGTTTGTATTGTTGGGGTAATATGATCAGAAGGGGGGGGGGGGGTGTCCTCCTGTGGTATATATTTGGTGAGTTTGTTCAAATAAACATTCCATGTTCCTACAAGCTAGTGTTGTACGTGCGGCTATAATATCTGATCTCTGATATTTAGACTGGAGGAGGCTGTATACTGACCGAAGCACTCAAGCAGGGTGCGACAGGGTTTGCATTCCATGCACTGGTGTTTCTCATTCTATGCCTTTTTGAAGTTGAAGGAACTCTCAGATTCTGATAGATTACAGTTATAATATTGCTGTCATGATATAATGCTATATAATCTATATTGTTATTATAATTTTAAAGTAGACCTATATGCTGTGTTTAATCAGCTGAAGTTATATAAATGTAACCAGATGCATTTCTCAACTGTGCATGGTCATTTATTACTGCTTTGGGTAATAGTACCATGGGTGGTATTTTTCACATATTGCTATTGTTTGTGAAACTTATAGCGTTTCATATTTACTATAGCAGGGTGCCGCATAGTCTTTTACCACCCTTGTTTTATTTATTTGAATTGAAGCAAGAAAATCAACATCACAGTGAGGAAACTAGCATCTGCAAAATAAGAAGTCAGCAGTAGCAGCATCTATATTTGTAAAGTAAATGTTTTCTTTAAAGCATTATCCAGGCTATAACATTTGTTCTTGACTAAAGTACCAACCTGAAAAGGACCCTGCTCTCATCTTATGATTAACTCAGTCATCTCCTACTGTTAAATGACATTTTAACTGATGTAATCAGTAACTGGAGTCAGAATCAGCTAACACAGTAATAGTGATCTTGGGTGCACCCTGCACTAATAGCTCTTTAATGGATGAGTTTACGCATGCCTAATAAGGGGTACCCTGGAAGTTGACTAAAGTACATGGTACCTGATCAGTCTATAGCAGCTGGCTTTTGGTAGGGCCCTTCTGTAGGTGGTGCACTGTCCATATAAGAGTGTGGGTGGTGAGTGACAGATAACTTGCTATGTAAGAGCAGTCCAATTAGCATTAGCTATGTGTGGCAAGAGTTCAGGATGCGTACTTCAGCTCACCACTCATGGCAGACAGCAGATCTGATCCAGGCACTTGGCAATTAGCTGTTTCTGAAGTCTCAGTCCTCATGATCGGTTCCTTCCTGGTTTGCCCAGCCTGCAGGCACACATGGCAACAGGTCCCTTCAGATTCAGGTTTTGGCGCTGTGGAATAACACCCTTGTATGGGCACAGACATTCCAGCATTGGGTCTGCACTTTTACAGGTACACACACACACACACACAAAAGGACCACAGTAGTTCAGTTTCTTAGCTGTCTGGGGTGTATGGACACTCCAGGAAGCACGCGCCCACTCCTTGCTCCAGCCTTAGACTTCCTGAGTCTTGGTAAGTTTGCCTAGGAAAAGTTTAGATCTCGACTAATATGCAGGGATTGTGGGTCCTGTAGTTATTTAGCAATTCGCTTGGATTACACAGGGCCCCTTTAAGACTACACTTCCCAGCATCCTCTTGTGCCTGTATGCAAGTCCTCTCCCCGTCCTTGACTTGTACCAGTTCTTCTGCTCCCTGGGACTGTGGCTGCCAGGAGGGAGGGGAAAAGGAGCAAGCAGGAGATTACACAGAGCGATTCCACAGCGATGGTGAGAAAGTGAATAGAAAGAGCCAGCTGCTGCACTTTTGTCCCTCTCTGCAGTGGCATCAGGGGGCAAGCTGGAAGTCTACACAGCCAGCAGCATAGAAAAGAGGAGAACTGGCATTGATGCCTGCAGCCTCTCTCTCTATAAGGCCCCTTTCACACGATAAGCGTGCTGGGATCTGCCTGTCCGTTTTTCAGGCGGATCCGAGCGGGCCACCCATTGACTCCTATGGGCAGGTGGATGTCAGCGGAGATGTGTCTGCTGACACCCGTCTGCCATCCGATCCACTAAAGACAGATATATAGCGATACGTTCACCATCTGCCTGGCAGATTGGATGGGATCTGATGAAAATAGACATGCTGTCCGCTTTTATCCGATCTCCCCATAGAAATCAGCGGGGCTCTGACAGGTGCTCAGTAAGCAGAAACATACCTGTCATCCGCCGCCTCAGCGTATAGATCAACAAAGCGATCTCCCGCTGAGCTAGTGAAAGGGGCCTAACAGAGGCACAGTGGCAGGGGGACACGGGGAGTGAGTGGGTGGACACATAACTGGTGGCACATGGCTACACACTCCTCCCCACCAAACAACCCTTTGATCCCACAAAGGAGAGACTGAGTTCAGCACCATGTAAAAGCCCATAACCTGGTACACAAACAGTTGGCATTTACATTGGAATCTAACAAGGGAATCTCCCACTATTTGTCAGAGGGAGAGGGGTTGCCTTGCACATAGACCATTGATATCGGTAGCATCCACCAAGATGTGTCAGGGGGTTCTGGAAATCTGTGGTATAGATGGCTTCTTCAGAACTCTCACCCAGAGGGATTGCCATTTTTTCCTCCACTCCTTTCTGATGACCACTCTCCAGCAGATTCTTCTCCCAGCCCTGGGGATGATTAGGAAGTCTCTATTTCATTTGAATCCAGTGGAGTTGGCAGGTTTTCCTTGACTGTGGTATGAATTCTGGGGCTTTAGGCCTGAGGATCTCTGATTCAGTCTCTGCAGGAGGATGAGGTGGAGTGGAATCCAGCCAGCCCATGTAAACCTCCTTATTCTCAATGCTTTCTCCTTCATCCATGTCTGGTGATGGAGGCTGTGGCTGGGTCACTGGATCTCACCTGGAAGAGGATGGACTGTGCAATGGCATCTCAGTCCTTTCAGGCACCCTGATGGCTTTACCTAGAGAAAGCAGATGGTTTTGATGCCAAGTCATCAGAGGCCCTATCCTCCCATCAGGAGGCATTTGGTGAACAGGAAAGTTGGACAACTGTTTGCAGACAACATATTGCTGGGAACTGCACCAGTCAGCTATCTTATGCTTCCCAGTGGGTCCCAGGTTTCATAGCAACAATTTGTCTCCCAGCTGAAGATCATGAACCCCAACTTTCAGATCATAATTCTTTTTGTTCAGCTGCCCTCTGGCATCCAAAGCTTCTCAAGATTTCACGTAAGCCATCTTTAGCTCTTACAGAGGCTTTGAGTTGTAGCTCCCTGCCATTTATAGAGGTGCCGAAAGCAAGATCCACTGACAGACGGGCTTCCCTCCGGAACATGAGTCTGTAAGGGGAATAGCTATTCGTATAATTTTCTGTGCTATTGTAGTCATGCAAAACAGCAGAGATGTGCCTGCTCCAATGTTGCTTTCTTTCTGTGGAGAGAGTCCTCAACATTACATGAGTTTGGTTAAAGCTTTCTGGCTGTGGATCCACTTGAGGGTGATATGGCGTTGTTCTTGATTTCTGGATGCCTAACATGTCAAGCAGTTGTTTAAAGAGACTGCTTTCAAAGTCTCTTTATTGATCTGAATAAGTTCTCTGAGGCAGTCCATAATGCCCAAAGAGCTTTTTTACCAAGACCTAGGCTACTGTTGATGAAATTGGCAAAATTGTCTGTCAACACCAGGACATTCCCCTGTCCACTAAAGTCGGATTCTAGGCATAAGAAATCAATGCACATCAACTCCATGGGCCCTTGGCTTTGGAGGTGGCCCATTGAGGCAGCTCTGGACAGCAGTGGCTTAGGCAGGAGTGGCAGTAGTGCTCGACTTTGACCCGCATACAAAGCCAGTAGAAATGGCCTCTCACTAGTTTGAAAGTCCTTTCGGCCCATCGTGGAGGGCAGTCAATACTGTTTTCCTATGCTTCTTCAGCAGGAACAGTTAACACTTGTCTTCAGGATCGTCCAAGGGGCCCCCTTGGACGATCTCCCACTTTATAGGGCTTTCAGGGTCATACTGCAAAAAGGGTCTTCCAGCTGGTTCTTTCTCAAGTCCTTCTTAGAGAGTTTGGGTAGGCCCCCCATCCCTTATTTGAGTGCAGTTAAAGTGCAGTCCCAGTGCTCAGAAATTTGACACCGAGCTTGCTGATGTCAGTTGAGTCCAATCTTCCAAAATAGTTTCAGGGCCATAAGGCCTTCTTGACAGGGCATCAGCATCTCTAAGCATCTTGGGCGATACTTAAAGCTAAAGCAGAAACCAGACAGAGTGGCCAACCATCTGTGCCCTGTAGCATCTAACTTGTCTGTGGTGAGAATGTATGTGAGTGGGTTATTATTAGTTTTGACCACAAATCCTGCACCATAAAAGTAGTCTTTGAATTTATCCACTACAGCCCCTTTCAAGGAAATTAACTTTAGGTTGTGGGTGGAATAGTTCTTCTCGGCAGTGCTGAAGCTTCGGCTCACATAGGCAACAGGTCATAGGTGTCTGTCATGCTTTTGGTATAATACGCCAACTAGCCCATCTTGCCTAGCATTGACGTGCAGTCCACAGGGCTTGGTTGGATCAGCATAGGCTAGAACAGAGGCACACATAAGGCTCCTCTTCAGCTGATGGAAGGCTTGCTCGCACTGATCAATCTATTGATCCTGAATTGACTCTCGGGGCCCTTTGGCTTGTTTAGATGGACTAGGTAAGCCTGTGACGTCTTCCTCACCTTCACTCTTCAACAACTCTTTGAGTGGCCAGGCTATCTTACAAATCCCTCAACGAGTCTTCGGTAGTATGAGAAGAACCCCAAAATTAGCTCAACTCAGTCACATTGGCAGGTCTTGGCCAGGAGGTGACAGCACCTTGGGGTCAGTGGCCACTCCCTCAGCAGAGACAACATGTTCAAGGTGACTGATTCATCCCCTAATCATGAAGTCTCTTCAGGACCTTCTCCAGATTTTCCTAGTGCTCTTCCAGGGTTCTGCTGAAGACAATGATATTGTCTAGGTACACCAGCACTCCATTCAGGTTCAAGTCCTCTACTGTATTCTGCATCAATTGCTGGAAGGTTGCTAGGGCCCCCGATAGCCCTTTAGGCACTCTGTTGAATTTGAAGAACCTTAGAGGAGTGATAAAAGCTGTCTTCTCTCTATCTTCAGGGTGCATGGAGATCTGATAGTACCCACTTTTAGGTTCAGCATACTGAGCCACTTCATCCCCGACAAGCCGTAATGCATCTTCTATACTTGGATGCACAACCTCAGGGAAATGTTTTTTTTTTTTTGTTTGCGCCACCACAATGGACTTTTTGAATCTCTTCAACTCTGTCAGTTACTCACAGTGATCTTCTAGATCACTCAGTAGAATATGATGCGCTCTTTCACTAGTTTGTCTTTCTGAAGGTGAATTCTGTGTTGAGCATTCTTTGCACACCCCACATTAAATTCACTCTTCAAAAACATCTCCTGCTATCTCAGAAGCTATCTCAGAGTTTTGGCTCTTCCATTCCCTTCAGGAATGAGTGGGGTATTGTGTGGGTAGAATCTCATCTTTTGCTCCCCCACCAAATCAGAGGGCGAGACTGGGGTAGTGTCAGAAACCATGAATCAGACTGAGACAGAAGTACAGTTAAATCTCATTTGTTTAATAATAATAAAAAAGGTAAACAGAGTAAACGTACTCAAAACATAGCCAGAGTTCAGGAACTGGAATGGATAGTCAGACAAGCCAGAGATGAGCATAGTAGAACAGCAAGCAGGATCTGGAGCCACAAGGAATCTCAGCCAAGCAAGTCTTTAACGGGAACACAGGAGAGCATCTCTAGAGATGTGACCAAGGCAGAGATGATCTGGGCTGGACGGCTTAAGTAGGCAGGACTGACGAGCAGGATATCATCAACAGGTGAGTCACTGTGGAGAAAAAGGAGCTGACAATTAGCCGACAGATGCGCGGCCAGCTCAGAGAAGGAAGGGCTGAGCCCAGCCCTGACAGGTAGCTAGATTCACTTGTTCTAGAAGCATAGGCACGTAATTTTACTTGCAAGTCAGTAATGTTGCAAACACTGAAAAAAAAATATATATATATTGACTCGCACTAGAAGTGAAATTATTAAGACTGGTGATTGCAGCTGCTGTACACAAAGTGCTATACACTTGGCAAAATGAAAAAAAAATATGATTACAGCGCTCACAATAATGTAAACATCATAAACAGATCTAATAATCAGTGAAAAAAATGTCCATATATATTGTGCAAATGTGCTCCAATCAATAAAGTGCAGTTGTGTTTCAAACTTCAAGGTACATCACACACCCCTCCTGTTTCCCCACTCACCAAAAGGAATGGACCCCTAGCTTTTCAGTCCAGGGGTCATTCAGGCTAGAACGTTGGCCATGAATGGCAATTCATAGAAGGGTCCAATGAAGATCTCCCCCCAATCGTGATGGTCATAGGTAGATATTGGCAACAAAAAGGAAAGAATGGACTAATAGTGAAGTACAATTTGGCAGGATTTTATTGCGCAAAGGTGGTAAGGTACTTACAGAATAGAAAAATTGGTATTGCATGAGGTATTGCAGTGGTAGAAAAACAAGGAAACACTGCATCCAGCACGCGTTCCACCGAAACCAGAAGTGACATTGTTTGGACTCGAAAACTGGAAATTGCATCAACGCGTTTCACTCTCCCACATGGCGCCATAAAGGACTCCACACGTCATCAAGGACCATATTGCCTAGGCTCCTGGACCCAGATGTATAGTGGGTGTAGATGGACTGCTGGCATGATGGGAGAAGGCCCTGCTAACTTGTCAGTGATTTTGCTTGGAGCAGCTGGGACAGCAGGCCTTGCAGTCTGTATTCGCACCCTTTCTCAGTTGACTTTCATTTTTGCTGGTGTCTAGATGTAGCTTTAGGAGATTGGTGTGCATTGTTTTTCTTGGGACTGCCTACTCAAAGTCAAAGAGGGTGAGTTAAACAGTCACTCAAATACACCAGGGGGTGCATTTGTGAGGCTTTGGACCACTGCTGTTATTTCCTAGTGTCATTAGGTTTAAAGCTAGCTGTTGTAGATGGGCACCCAGTTTGCTCCTTCACTGGGGCCCTCTGAAGTTATCCACCGGTTTCCCAGATAGCAACTTCTGCAGGACCTTTGGAGCTTCTGCAGTAATGTCAGGCAAAGTCTCTCTTGTTGTGTATTGTGCCCTGAAGTGTGCAACCTCTCCACAGCTGTAGCATCTATTCCCCCCGAAAAGGGCAGCACGGTATTTGACTTGGCTTCTTCTGGCGCCTTTCTTCCTGAAGTCAAAGCAACCACTGCCTGTTTCACATCATAGAGAGATTTCTGTAGGTTCACTTGGGTTTCCATCATATTATTGTATGAATCTTGAGCCGCGCCTGCACCTTCTGGGCCAGCAGATTTGGCGTTTTTGGATCGGATGGTGCTTGGGATGTAGCCTTTTTAGACGGCTCAGCGTCTGACTCATTATTATCCTCTGAGACGTAGTCTCCCATCTGAGTAGGCACATGAGGACCTTCTCTTTCTTGGGTGCCTCTATTGGCTTGGCGTTGGAATCTCAATATTTCTCCTTCAGCAGAGCTTCTTATTACCGTCACCAACTCTGGGTAGGTGCAAGTAGTTCTGTAGTTCTCCTTTCTGAAGAAACTTGAGAATAATAGGATGATTTGGGTGGGCTTCTTGTATAATTTGGTCCAGCCAGACCCTGTCAGCAGCTTCAGGATTCTGTGGATCTATCCCTTTCTTTTGGCTGATCTGGTGCAGCATCTTGTCCACTTGGGTAGAGTTGTAGTCAGAGAGTTTCTCCCATCTATGTTGGTGGGATCTGGGTATGTTTCAGATCTGAAAGTTTCTCTACTCTCCTCAACACAAAATACAGTGCCTCAATGTAGTCTAAGGCTACACAGTCCTGTTACATAGTTAAGCTAGCACTTCTTCTGGTCCCCTCATATTCTCGCTGATTCTCTGGTTCTTTTGGGCTTCTGGGATGTTCTATTCCTCTAATGCTTGAGATGTTTGATCTATCCAGGTTTCAAAGTCCTCCTTTAGTAAATCAACCCCATGGTAATTAAAAATGCTGATTTTCAGCATCCTGCCTTTCCATTACTAATTTTGTATTCCTTTGCAATTTGCTTTTCAACTAGGCAATTTCACTACTGGAGGGAAGATCCAGTTTCCTAGAATTACCACAGATCCCCATCCTTCCTGCCATATATAGCCCTTTCCTCTTTTAGGAGTGTGTAATTACTGTCAGTCCTTGCCCAGCTCCTCCATCTCTCCCCTCACTACATAACCTTTCATGCAGCTGCTGGGGAGAAGGGCAGTATTATAGAGCGTCACTTGAGGGACTACTTTGAGTCTGCCAGCAGCAGCCTCAGACCTTTTGGATGTGTACACAAGGGAGGCATTTAAAAATTTTTAAAAATTCAATGCGCATATATTCTCATGGGAAGATTGTTGAAAATATTGGTCTGTTCACAAGTTCTCTTTATTCACAGTTTACTGTACTTGTGACATTCAACATCTGTTCACCAGCTGACCCATTCACCTGGTACATATTCTTGTTATAATTAAGGTGATTATGAATTTATAATGCCACCTGAATGTCATTAAATGCACTTGAGGGAGTAAAACTAAAGAATTCAATAAAAAAAAAAAAAGAGAGAATGTGGATTAGGCTTAAAGGCTGGCTATTAGGCTGGAATGTGGAGTATATGATGGCAAGTAGGATGTACAGGCAGAGGAGTGTGGAGTGTATGACGGCAGGTAGGATGTACAGGGAGAGAAGTGCAGAGTATATGACGGCAGGTAGGATGCACAGGGAGACAGGTGCAGAGTATATGACGACAGGTAGGATGTACAGGGAGAGGAATGTGGAGTATATGATGGCAGGTAGGATGTACAGGCAGAGGAGTGTGGAGTGTATGACGGCAGGTAGGATGTACAGGTAGAGGAGTTCAGAGTATATGATGGCAGGTAGGGTGTACAGGCAGAGGAGCGTGGAGTGTATGACGGCAGGTAGGATGTACAGGGAGACAAGTGCAGAGTATATGATGGCAGGTAGGATGTACAGGGAGATGAGTGCGTGGTATATGACGGCAGGTAGGATGTACAGGCAGAGGAGTGTGGAGTGTATGACGGCAGGTAGGATGTACAGGGAGATGAGTGCAGAGTATATGATGGCAGGTAGGGCATGTAGTACCCATACAACTTGTATACCCCTGGTGTACATAATTTGACTTTGCCACTTTTATAATGGGATTGCTGAAATAATTGTGTGTTTCTTTTTTTGACAGAAAAGTTTAATGCTTATGTAACCTTAAAAGTACAAAATGTGAAGAGCACAACTATTGCAGTCAGGGGCAACTTGCCCTGTTGGGAGCAAGACTTTATGTTGTGAGTAAAGAGCAGCAATTCCTAACCTGATCATCAGTTGTGTCAGACATCATAAAGTAAAGTTACGTTCTGTTTTTTTGCAGTGAGATTAACAGACTGGATTTAGGATTGACGGTGGAAGTCTGGAATAAAGGACTCATTTGGGACACAATGCTAGGGACTGTATGGATTCCATTAGGAACCATTCGACAGTCCAATGAGGTAAGCATGATAGACCTTAAATATTAGAAAAAAGTTGGTCAAAATGCGCAAAGACTAGCTGCATCTGACTGATGTAGCTGCTGTTTGGTTGACAATTTTTCCACCTGGCTTTGAAGGATGTTGGGTGGGAGGGTGGCGACAGGGCCACACACTAATCAAATTTCGACTGATTCAACAGGAACCAGAGGCAATTTGCACAGTGTATGGTCATCTTTAAATTGGTAAGTTAACTGGGAAATACATTTGTAAAACAAAAAAAAAACTTTTTTTGCTAGGTTATATCAGGTAAACCCCTAAGGGTAGCTTGAAGTCCTACAGGGACCACTTGGTATACCCTTGCACTAGAATTGATTAAAGTTCTTTTAATTTTCAGTACCGTAAATCAGGGTGGATAAAAATCGATGTTTTTTTTTTTAATTTGAAAAAATTTGATTTTTTTAATTTAAATATGATTTTTTTAATTTAAATTGGAATTTTTGGATTTTTATCAAATTTAGCTTGATAAAATGCTTTTGGAGTAAAGATAGGCTTCTATTTAAGATACATTAATAATTTAGTTTATTCAGCATGAAATGGAGCTTAGTTATATAGCATAAGGCTGTATATTCTGCAATATTTACATTTTTGGTAAACTCATTCAATGAATCCAAGCTCTGCAAGCTGAGATAACATGCACTGCATTGAAGCATTCACACAATGTCACAGTAACCATGAGATAAAACAAAGTTCAGGAATATTCCTTTATCCCATTTTTTTGCAAATTTATGTACACTACAAAGTGTATGATTGTTTGAAGAGAAATGCATCTGTACCAGGCTCTAAGTGTGAGGAGGAAGGGCAAGCAGTAAAAATAAAATTCAAGATTCCAACTACCAGCAAGTCCTTACATTTAAAGAGCACCTGTCATTTCAGATCCATCATGGCAGCGCCTGTTAGCGGGCATCCACTCACCTGCTGCCGCCACATACCACACCTTGTTGTGTCACTGCCGCATCACCACCTGTCCTATTAAAGTGAATGGGACTGTCGGTGAGTCAACAGCAGGTCAGAGGGAGAGCTGCTGCGGGCCAGAGATGACAGTTGCTCTTTAAAAATTATGATTTAAATTGAGTTGATTTAAATCAAGCCTTTTTATTAGTGATTTAAATCAACTCCACCCTGCTGTAAATATAAGTAAACTCATTGGCTACTTTATGAGGTATACTTAATATACCTATTTAGCACAGAGTAGAACTCCCTTTTTTTCCTGCCTGTAGAAGCAGCTCAATGTTTTCTTATGTGTCCATGTACAATAGGACATTTAGAGGCATATTTTAAGCTCAGCGTTTCTGCTTCATACACACGATGAGAATATCGGACAAACGATCCTCACACGTGAAGTCGCACTGACCTGCGGCTTTTAAATCGTGCGATTTCAAGTGAAGTCGCACGATTTCAAAGTTGATTTCGGTGACAATAGGGATGTCTTTTCTTACCATTTGCATACAAAGTGAAAGCAGCTTACATGGTTTAATGATAACTGTTGCTACTATGCAGTGATTGGAGAAACAGCTAACGGAAACTGAAGAAAGCTGTATTTTAGTGGGTTTCTTACCTCTGTCTATCTAGTTGAAGAAAATGAAGTTTGAGAGCTCGCTTATATACCCTGAAGCATGGGAAACAGATAGCCAGAACAGATAGTTCACTAGCATTTGGGGACATCTTCAGAGTTGCTGGCATTTAAAGATTCAAACCAACAGTTTGGGTGCTATAGGGTGCTATAGGGTGCTATATGCAACACATGATAAGCATTTAAAGGAAAAGGCGATCACTGTATAGAATAATTCGTAACTCATAAACAGCATATTTCAATGTTAAAATATTATATACATCTATCTTTTATATTTTAGATCTAAATTTAGAATCTAAGACAACATTAAAAAAAAAAAGCTTCAAACAATACATGTGAATCAATATTGACCCCCTGAGTGACACCCCATCATCTAGTGCAATTCCTTTGGGATCTTACTTTTAGCAGTGCTGGATTTAGACCTTGGGCCTTGGGCACTTCAAGTTTGGGACCCCTGAACATAGCAATTAAATTATATGACAGGATTCAGGACACGGAAAAAACCCACTGGTTAGGAGTTGACTTCATTACTACACTCGGTGCAAGACTCATAAGGAAGAATGGTCATCTACTCGTTGCCAATTTTGTTTACACTCTGCTATGTCATTCTGGCTGAATTCCCATCCAGGGCCACACCTGTCTTTAATTCAACCAATCTCAAAATTCTGTGTAAAACTTGCAGTTTTACCCTCTTCGAGATTGCGTAGTGTCTGATTCGCCCCTTGACCCAAACAGGGACAAGCGGGGTAGTGAGCTTCTCTCTCATGTTTTTACTGAGATAAATTGATGCTGGTCATTAATTTCACTCCAACACGATGGGGTTGGGCCTGTTGTCTGGTACTTTCCAAAATTTGTTTAACTTTTCCCTTGTCCCAACGACTTGTATCTCGTAATAGTAAAATAATATGAGAAGTTGAAATGTAAAACATCTGCCAGAGGACCCCATCCCTTTATTTTCCTTTGAAGTCAGGCTCAACTGTTCCATATCCTGACAACCACACATCTTTAATTCATTAAATAATAACATTTATTTTAAAATTTTATATATATATATATATATATATATATATATATATATATATATATATATATATTTTTTTTTATAAAGGAAGTCTCGGCCCCCCTCTGTAATTTAGGCCTCATTTAGACATGTTTGCACCCAATGACTAACCCTTAAGCTGCAAAGTAAGTTAGAACCTTTGTCAAGTTTTTTTTACCTCCTCTATTTGTTACATAGTTACATAGTAGGTGAGGTCGAAAACAGACACAAGTCCATCAAGTCCAACCTATGTATGTGATTATATGTCAGTATTATCTTGTATATCCCTGTATGTTGTGGTCGTTCAGGTGCTTATCTAATAGTTTCTTGAAACTATTGATGCCCCCCGCTGAGATCACCACCTGTGGAAGGGAATTCCACATCCTTGCTGCTCTTACAGTAAAGAACCCTCTATGTAGTTTAAGGTTAAACCTCTTTTCTTCTAATTTTAATGAGTGGCCACGAGTCTTGTTAAACTCCCTTCCGCGAAAAAGTTTTATCTCTATTGTGGGGTTACCAGTACAGTATTTGTAAATTGAAATCATGTCCCCTGTTAAGCATCTCTTCTCCAGAGAGAATAAGTTCAGTGCTCACAACCTTTCCTCATAACTAATATCCTCCAGACCCTTTATTAGCTTTATTGCTCTTCTTTGTACTCGCTCCATTTCCAGTACATCTTTCCTGAGGACTGGTGCCCAGAACTGGACAGCTTACTTTAGGTGCGGCCGGACCAGAGTCTTGTAGAGCGGGAGAATTATCGTTTTATCTCTGGAGTTGATCCCCTTTTTAATGCATGCCAATATTCTGTTTGCTTTGTTAGCAGCAGCTTGGCATTGCATGCCATTTCTGAGCCTATCATCTACTAGGACCCCCAGGTCTTTTTCCATCCTGGATTCCTCCAGAGGTTCTCCCCCCCAGTGTATAGATTTTATTCATATTTTTGCCACCCAAATGTATTATTTTAAATTTTTCTACATTGAACCTCATTTTCCATGTAGTCACCCACCCCATTAATTTGTTCAGATCTTTTTGCAAGGTTTCCACATCCTGCGGAGAAGTCATTGCCCTGCTTAGCTTAGTATTGTCCGCAAATACAGAGATTGAACTGTTTACCCCATCCTCCAGGTCAGTTATGAACAAATTAAACAGAATTGGTCCCAGCACAGAACCCTGGGGGACCCCACTACCCACCCCTGACCATTCCGAGTACTTCCCATTTATCACCACCCTCTGACACCCTTGTAGCCAGTTTTCAATCCATGTACTCACCCTATGGTCCATGCTAACGGATCTTATTTTGTACAGTAAACGTTTATGGGGAACTGTGTCAAATGCTTTTGCAAAATCCAGGTACACCACGTCTACAGGCCTTCCTTTATCTAGATGGCAACTCACCTCCTCATAGAAGGTTAATAGATTGGTTTGGCAAGAACGATTCTTCATGAATCCATGCTGATTACTGCTAATGATACCGCTCTCATTACTAAAATCTTGTATATAGTCCCTTATCATCCCCTTCAAGAGTTTACATACTATTGATGTTAGGCTAACTTGTCTGTAATTCCCAGGTATGTATTTTGGGCCCTTTTTAAATATTGGTGCTACATTGGCTTTTCTCCAATTACCTGGTACCAGTTTCCAGTCAGTAGACTGTCAGTAAAAATTAGGGACAATGGTCTGGCAATTATTTGACTAAGTACTCTCGGGTGCAAGCCATCTGGTCCCAGTGATTTATTAATGTTAAGTTTCCCAAGTCTAATTTTAATTCTGTCCTCTGTTAACCATGGAGGTGCTTCCTGTGATGTGTCATGAGGATTAACAGTGCAGTTTTGGTTACTGAAGCCCCCCGATTCGCTTGTGAAGACTGAGGAGAAGAATAAATTCAATATCTTCGCCATCTCCCCATCCTTTGTAACCAGTTGTCCTTCCTCATTCTTTATGGGGCCAATATGGTCTGTCCTCCCTTTTTTACAGTTTACATACTTAAAGAATTTCTTGGGATTTTTTTTGCTCTCCTCCGCTATGTGTCTTTCATGTTCTGTCTTAGCCGTCCTTATTGCACCCTTACATTTCTTGTTGCATTCTTTATAAAGTCTGAATGCTGATGATCCCTGAACCTTGTATTTTTTTTGAAGGCCTTCTCCTTTGCTTTTATATGCATTTTTACATTGGAGTTAACCCATCCAGGACTTTTGTTTGCTCTTTTAAATTTATTACCCAATGGGATACATTAGCTAATGCTCTTATTTAATATGCTCTTAAAGCAAACCCATCTCTCATCCGTGTTTTTTGTTCCTAAGATTTTATCCCAATTTATGCCTTCTAGCAAGATTCGTAGTTTAGGGAAGTTGGCTCTTTTGAAATTTAGTGTCTTTGTATTCCCCTTATGTTTCCTATTTGTGTGATTTATACTGAAGCCAATTGACCTGTGATCGCTGTTACCTTAATTGCCCCATATTTCCACATCCGTGATCAGGTCTGTATTGTTGGTAATTAGTAGATTCAGTAACGCTTTATTTCTAGTTGGTGCGTCTACCATCTGACCCATAAAATTGTCCTGCAAGACACTTAGGAAATGGCGAGCCTTAGATGAATGTGTGCTTCCCTCCACCCAGTCTATGTCTGGATAATTAAAATCCCCCATTATGATAACACTTCCCATCCTTGCTGCTGTTCTTCTGACCATTGTAATTGAGACAGAAAGTAATGGGAAATCCTAAATATTACAGTTGTTACTAGAGCAAGAGGTGAGGGTAAATCTTCTAATTGGGATACCTGTGCTAGTGACAGATGTCTAAGGCTGGGCTCACAGCAGGAGTCCGGTGCATCCCTGTTTACCATTTTAGGTCTAATTTCGTCTGAATTTTTGTCTGGATTCGGACCTGAAACGGACCAGAAGATGCACAGGACTCCTGTGGAATTAGCTCGGGAGCCACTCCAGAGATGTGTGAACCAGCTCCATAGAGTGTCAGTCACAATCTCCTGACATGCAAATTGGATGCGGGGAAGCCGCATCTAATTCACAATAGTGTGAACCCAGCCTTAGTGAGGAAGTGTCTTCACTTTCTGGTTATTTTCTCTCACTTCCAGATGCATAATGGGGCCACGAATTAAGGAAAATCTCCCAAATAGGACATAGCTAAAAAAAAATTTGACAAAGTGTTTAACCCTTTCCCACTGTAACCAAAACAAATGAAGTTTTTTTTCTATGTATGCATAGTAAAAGTGGGATGCTCACTGGATCCCACCAGGTGATTGCAGGTGGCTCCACTCTACACAGATACATATATGTCTGCTTCCCATGTGGCCAGCTATAGATAGCTGGGCACCAGCATGAGCTTGGATTCCTTTTCACAGTCATCACAGACACTTCTAATCTTGTCGCAGTTGATTTTCAAAACATAGTTACATAGTTAGGTTGAAAAAAGACACAAGTCCATCAAGTTCAACCAAAAAATAAAAATAAAAAACTACAATCCCATATACACAAAACCATAAAGTAAGTGCCATGTGTTTTATTAAAGTGGATTTCATGCACTATTTGAGTGCATGTCTGTTGATTTTCTTTTTATCCTGTGAGCTCAACTTTCTTTATACACAAGCAGATTTCATGCAGTAGTCTAATGTGCTTTTGTTGGATTTCTTTTCACAACCCGTGATTCAGCTATTTCCAGAAATGTCAGGAGTTACAAAGTTTAGAGCTTTTGTGGATAATTGGATTTAGCAAGTTTAACCCTCAATGCCACAAAGATTGCATTTCAATTTTATTGGTGTCAATGGACATTCATCACTGGGGTGAGCTCTTTCTGTGCGGTATGAGTCAGCACACAGGAGCCCGACTAGATATTCTCTAATGAGCCACACTCTGGCAGCTTCATTGAAGAACTTTCATAAAGGGGCTATATCTACAGCATCTGAAGACAAAACTGAGTATTGTTTACTGTTTTAATTTATACTTGGTTTTGTGTGTGTTTTTTAAGCCTTTCACTTTAATATGCAGTTTGATGAAACAATGCAATTAATAATGCAGTTATTACATTAAAACACATTTTCCAAAGTGTCATTTCTTCAGTGTTGTCACATGAAAAGATATAATAAAATATTTACAAAAATGTGAGGGATGTACTCACTTTTGTGAGATACTGTATATACAGTGGATATAAAAAGTCTACACACCCCTATTAAAATGTTTGGTTTCTGTTATGTAAAAAAATGAGACAAAGATAAATAATTTCAGAACTTTTTTTACCTTAATGTGACCTATAAACTGTAAAACTCAATTGAACAACAAACTGAAATCTTTTAAGTGGACGGTAGTAAAAATAAAAAAATAAAATAATATGGTTGCATAAGTGTGCACACCCTTAAACTAATACTTTTGTTAAAGGACCTTTTGATTTTGTTACAGCACTCAGCCTTTTTAGGTATGAGTCTGTCAGCATGGCACATCTTGACTTGCCAATATTTGCCCACTTTTCTTTGCAAAAACACTCCAAATCTGTCAGACTGCAAGGGCATCTCCTGTGCACAGCCCTCTTCAGATCACCCCACAGATTTTTGATGGGAATCAGGTCTGGGCTCTGGCTGGGCCATTCCAAAACTTGAATCTTATTCTGTTGAAGACATTGCTTTGTTGATTTGGATGTATGCTTTGGGTCGTTGTCATGTTCAGCTTTCTAACAGAAGCCTGAAGGTTTTGTGTGATTATTGACTGGTATTTGGAACTGTTCATAATTGCCCCGAAGCATGATGCTGCCACCACCATACTTCACTGTGGGTATGGTGTTCTTTTGGTGATGTGCAGTGTTGTTTTTGTGCCAAACATCTTTTGGAATTATGGCCAAAAATTTCAACCTTGGTTTCATCAGACCAAAACACATTTTCCCACATGCTTTTGGGAGACTTCAGCTGTGTTTTTGCAAAATTTAGCTGGGCTTGGATGTTTTTCTTCTTAAGAAAAGGCTTCCGTCTTGCCACTCTACCCTATAGCCCAGACATATGAAGAATACCGGAGATTATTGTCACATATACCACACAGCAAATACATTGCAGATATTCCTGCAGCTCCTTTAATGTTGCTGTAGGCCTCTTGGCAGCCTCCCTGACCAGTTTTCTCCTGGTCTTTTCATCAATTTTGGAGGGACGTCCAGTTCTTGATAGTGTCACTGTTGTGCCATATTTTCTCCACTTGATGATGACTGTCTTCACTAGTTCCATGGTATATCTAATGCCTTGGAAATTCTTTTGTACCTTTTTTTTCTGACTGATACCTTTTAACAATGAGATCCCTCTGATGCTTTGGAAGATCTCTGTGGACCATGGCTTTTGCTGAGATGTGACTAAGAAAATGTCAGGAAAGACCTACTAGAACAGCAGAACTTTATTTGGGGTTGATTAGAGGCATTTTAAATTATTGCAGGTATGTACTGACTCCTATTTAACATGAATTTGAATGTGATTGCTTAATTCGGAATACAGTTACATCCCCAGTTATAGGGGGGTGTGCGCACTTATGCAACTGCTTTTTTTTTTTTTTTTTTACCTCCCTCCCCTAAAAGATTTCAGTTTTGAAAGGTTCTGAAATTATTTATCTTTGCCTCATTTTTTTTTTATATCACAGACACCTGACATTTAAAACAGGGGTGTGTAGACTTTTTATATCCACTGTAGGTATATGTATACTGTACAGATATATTACTGATTCTGTACGTGTATATATGTATACAGATATATTATTTTTGTATTTTTCACTAATAAACACAGAGTATAAATGCAAATGGACAAATACTGTATGCCTTCATTCTCTCAACTTTCTTTTTCATTTTCATAAACCAGATTTTTGGTCATTTTTTTCTCCATGACAGGAAGGCCCAGGTGAATGGTTGACCCTTGACTCTCAAGTTATAATGACAGATAATGAGATCTGTGGAACCAAAGACCCCACCTTCCATCGCATCTTACTTGACACTCGGTTTGAACTTCCATTAGGTAAAAAACTGCAAGTGTGTTTTTACTTTTAACAGTATATTTTATTGTTAGTTTTGGACAATCTCTACAAGTGCCCAGAAAATGTATCCATATGTTCAAATTCCAGCAGTTACCTACATCAATGCAAATCAACAGCTGACAAAATATTGTTCTCAGATTTGGAGCACCACAAAGGCATTTCTGCAATGCCATAATTAAAGCAGATAGAAACAATTCTACTACAGGTAGAAGAAAAGGCTAGATGGGCAGAGGCCCAAAATATTTACAAACAATCAGATCAAGCATATCTAGTATTAGACCTTCGCATATTCACTGATCTCATGATTAGATTTGATTATGATTATCATGTTAACAATTCAATTTGATTCCGTGATGCATCACGATGCATCATGATTACTGCCCATGGTTTTCATCAAAAATCCATCAGCCTCACCAGTGCCCATAAAATGCAGCCTCTCTGTGCACATCAGATGAGGCTGTGCCCATCAAATGCAGCCTCACTGTGCCCATCAATTGCAGCCTCACCAGTGCCCATCAAATGCAGCCTCACTGTGCACATCAAATGAGGCTGTGCCCATGAAATGCAGCCTCACAAGTGCCCATCAAATGCAGCCTCACTGTGCCCGTCAATAAATGCAGCCTTACTATGCCCATCAAGTGCAGCCTCACTGTGCCCATCAAATGCAGCCTCACTGTGCCCATCAAATGCAGCCTCACTGTGCAGATCAATGCAGAGTCACTGTGCCCATCAATGCAGAGTCACTGTTCCCATCAATTCAGAGTCACTGCACCCATAAACAATCAGCCTCACTGTGCCCATCAATGCACAGTCACTGTGCCCATCAATCAGCCTGACTGTGCCCATCAGTTAGCCTCACTGTGCCCATCAATGCAGAGTCACGGTGCCCATTATCAATTAGCCTCACTGTGCCCATTTGTCAGCCTCACAGTGCTTATCAATCAGCCTCACTTTGCCTCATCAATCAACCTCATTGTGTCCATCAATCAGCCTCACTCTGCCCATTAATCAACCTCACTGTGCCCATCAATGCAGTCACTGTGCCCATCAATAAGCCTCACTGTGCCCATGAATTCAGCCTCACTGTGCCCATCAATCAGCTTCACTGTGCCGAATAATCAGCCTCACTATGCCCATCATCAATACACCTCACTGTGCCAATCAATGCAGAGTCTCTGTACCCATTAATCAGCCTCACTGTGCCCATCAATGCAGAGTCACTGTGCCCATCAATCAGTCTTACTGTGCCCATTAATCAGTCTGACTGTGCCTAATCAGCCTCACTGTGCCCAATAAGCCTCACTGTGACCATCAATGCAGAGCACTGTGCCCATCAATCAGCCTCACTGTGCCCATCAATGCAGACTCACCAGTGCCTGAATGGATCATACACAGCGGGCATCTCCAGCTGTGTCACGGAGCTTTGACCTGTATATCCCAGCGTGCCAGTCCTCCTCCTTCAGCCGGTGCTGTAGCAAGAGTCCCGCCTCCTAGACTGGATCCTGTGATAGCCCGAACGCTGATTGGCTCACAGGATGACGTCATCGGTGCAATGGTGATTCAGCCTTTCTCTGCATTGATGCAGAATAGTTTAAGGCTGAATCACGATGCATCAATTCAACGATTATTTTCAACACCCCTCTCTAGTATGGCAGCCTACCATTTTGAAACTGGTATTAAGTCATACATTTTGATTAGGAAGTACCAACCGTACCAAAACCAAAGAATCTTTGATCAGGTAGACAAAACTAGCAAAATATTAGCATAATTAGTTAGTGAACAAGAGGCAAAGTTGAACATTCCTGTCATAGTAGTGTTTTTCAGTTGCCAGTTAAAGCTTGACTCCAGCCAATTCTTCTTAGAATCTCTGAATTTTTCTTTGCTGTCTGCATCCCCATTGAGGAGATTTTCTCTAATGCCCCATACACACGAGTGGAAATTCCACCAGCAAAAGTCCGATGAGAGCTTTTGGTCCGAAAATGCGACCGTGTGTATGCTCCATCGGACTTTTGCTGGCGGAATTCCAGCCAGCAAAAGATTGAGAGCATGTTCTCAATTTTTCGGTCAGAAAAAGTTCTGTACCAATTCCGACGTGCAAAATTCCTATGCATGCTCGGAAACAATTTGATGCATGCTCAGAAGCATTGAACTTCATTTTCACGGCTCGTCGTAGTGTTGTACGCCACCGCGTTCTTGACGGTCGAAAGTTCAGCGAACTTTTGTGTGACCATGTATATGCAAGCCAAGCTTGAGCGGAATTCCATCGGAAAAACCATCCAAGATTTTTCAGATGGAAATTATGCTCGTGTGTATGCGGCATAATTTCCCTTTCCATTGAAAATAAGTCAAAGGAAGAAAAAGGGATGGAGAGTCTTTCTAATGGGAACAGTGGAGGAAGGGTTAGAACCTTGGTTAGGTTTTTATTGCTTTGTGTAACTTTCTGACCTGCTGACTCCTGTTGGCTTTGTTTATTTTTGTCCTGGTGTCACAGCAATGTTACAGATTTACACAGTGAGGGGCAATTTCCTAGTGGAGTCACAGTAAGCAATAACAAAAAAATAAAATAAAAACCTGATAAAGGTTCTAACTCATTCCCAATATTAAAAAAATGTTTTGCATGGGGTTGGGCTTTAACAGACCTGCTTAAAATTGTATTATCAATACCTATACCGGATACACCTCTCCTCCCTTACTCCCAACAATGTTATTTTCTAAGGCGCTCAGATTTTTGAGCACGAGGTAGAATTGTACACGAGAACTGAGAGTGCACAGACAAAAATTCCACATCTAGACACTGGGGGTGATTTACTAAGAAGAAGGCACTGCACCAGTTCATACATTAACTGGTGCGCCGGAAAAGTCATTAATTGAACGTGCGAACCGGCCTACATTAAAGCGCAAAAACCGATAATAAACACCCGCATATGTAACTGCAACTGGTGCTGGGGTAACTGCGTTTTTTACATTGAAAATAATGCACGCCCAATACAATTGGTTAATTTTAATCTCATTGGATGTGTCTTGTTAGGCAATTAGTAGGTGTACTCAGTTAATTACCCTTTTGATTTTAATTTCATTCATATCACTTCCAATATATCTTTGAAATGTTTTTTTTTCCTTTTTTTACCAAAATCTTTCAAAACATTACAAAGAACAGATAAGTGTTTCTAAACACCAAAAAATTAATATTTTCAGATCTTGATCTTTAACGGTGACCATACACTGCAATCAGTTATATCTTAAATAAATTAGATTTAGTGCAAGAGCCTGTTTGATTTCCTATAATTTGAATTAATTGTTCAAGTGCGTCTTCCTATTACCCATTTTGCCTAAATATCGAGTTGTACAGAGATTGACCAATCAGATTGCATAGTACATGACCATCTTAAGTGCCAAATTTGGAAAGTAGATGTGCCATGACCCACTTGTATTTTCCTAATGATATTTCTTGGGCATTGTACAAGGCACATAAAAAAACACCTTTTTTCAAGGCATGCTAGAGTGATCAGGAATCTTCAAACTACAGCTCTCCAGTTGTTAACTACACATCTTATGAGGCATTGTAAAACTCTGACATTCACAGACATGACCAGGCATGATGGGAATTGTAGTTCCTGAACAACTGGAGGGCCGTAGTTTGAAGACCCCTGTGCTAGACCATTATTATGCCTCCTGAATTGGGAGCCATCTACCCAACTTCGCTCTGCTGGTGGACACAAGAACCTACATCTATAGATATCTCTCTCTCGTGTATATATTTATAACGGCAACACTAAAATTTAATAAAAACAAATTTATTGATATAAGCAAAAGTATACAAAAACAACAATATATGTAGAAGCAAAAAAAAAATGTACAAAATGTTACACCATTAAAAACAATGATATGAAATGGTGATGATGCTTGTAAAGTCTTCAACACAGCCCTACGCGTTTCGGGACTTGACAAGGCGTCCCTTCGTCAGGGAAAGTTTGTGCAGAAGAATCACACTGTATAATGACAACAAATTAGAAAAAACAAAAGAGTATATCAATAATTCTATATAAGCAATATTGTACAGTTGCTATTGTGTCACAGAGTAAACGGCATAGTGATCACATAGAGGGAACACATACCCAAACACATCAAAATTAGAATCCCACTGCCGGGATCGCGGTGACAGTTATGCCAGGAAAAACATCACTTCAATGTCCAAACGGGGACTGAGGTGGATGATTGGTCCCCCCTTATCCACACTGGTCCACCCAAGCCACAACGGACAGGCAACCTCCCCGTAATAGCTGTACCCCCAAAAGAGATCACATATGAATCTAGGGAAAGAAAAATAATACATGATTAGGCAAAACCTTTGTATATTTAAATAACTGGTGCCCCAAAGGTTTAGGTATATAAATCACAACACCTAAAATATGCACCTCAAAGGGGTTAGACTCCACAAAAGAAGAGGCACACAGATAAGGGGTGCGGGATATCAGATGTAGGGTATATACAGAAGCTAGTCCTGACTACTGCACTGCCAACAACACTTTCCACAGAGAGTGAATTCTATGAACAAAAATGAGGTAAATGAAAAAATCAGAACGAAAAACTTGCTGGACAGTGTGATCCTGCAGAACATCTGAATGTAACTTACTAACAATGGGGGTCTGTCTGGGTCATAAAACCGTCCCGTCATGCGCCATCCCGTGCAGTGACAAACTCCCACATTGCATCTGGCTTTAAAAAGGCTACAGACGGCCTCATGTGACGCGGGGCCGCTCGCCGTGCGGCGTCATTACATCACCACGTCATCGCCCGGGGATGGGGAGGCACCGCCCACCACGCCCACGACAGCTGTGACGTGGCGCCACTATGCATACAGCGTCCTCACGTCGTCCCGTAGGGAGAAAAGAAAACAAAGGGCGCAGCTTAGGAACGGAGGAACCCTGTTTAGACATGCACAGACTGACGACAATACGCCAGGTCCGAACACAAACCCAGAAGTAAGTGGTGGCAGCCAGTAAGGACAAAAGCTGTAAAAAATAAACAACCAAAAATAAAAAACAAAGACTTACTTACAAAAAGCAAGTCGGTGGAATGTCTAATAAATCCTAGGGGAGGGGGAGGGGAACAATATCATGTACTGTATCCTCAAAAGGAGGGGGACAGGGAAGATATAACGTGAACGTACGAAAAAGGGGGGGCCTGAGCCCCCACTGCACGGCACCCACCACAGCACAAATAAATAACCCCGCGGGGAGCGTCATGCAGCGGGGGCCCACCGACGCAGGTAAGCGACCATGGGAGCGGGCACCGGCCGGGCCGACACCAAGGCCGCCCAATACAGTAACCACCCGATACAGGCCACCAAGAAAAAGGCCTCCCTGGCATAGTAAATCCTGAGGGGCCCACCTGCGCCGGGCGGGACCAGGAGGGACCAAAATAGATAACATGCCAGACGCCAGTCGCCGACCAGGACCACAGCAGAAGGAAATCCAACACAGGGAACAAAAAGAACGGGTGGAATACAAATCTTAGAGAATGGAGATTAACAAGTCATAGCATATAGGTGGCAAAGCGGAATTACATACAGATAGACATACATATTGGTATGGATAGCAAATACTGCATGATGACGATAAAAAACAGTCATCATAAATAAATTGACAAGTAAGAACAACATGTTTCTAGAGCAAAAAGGCAAAAAAAGGTAGAAAACGAGGCAGGGAAACCACTACTCCTTTTCACATCCTCCCGATGAGAACCCCTCCACACACTGAAGCAGGAAACAATATATATTGGCCCGGAAGTCATTCTGTACACAGGAAGTAGGTGTGTGTTTTGAGGCCAAATCATTTAGACATACACACATGACCCACACAAACACCACCCCATGTAAAAATAATTTAAAAATGATCTTAATTTGCAAATAAGGATCATCTCTTCCTCAGAGAACAGTGAGCGGGGCATGGTGGTGGGAAGAAATTAGCAGAAGTACAAGCAACTTTCTGGAGGGGCGTCATTCCTGTTTGCTGGCCACTGCTTTCAGGAACCAGATATGCGCCACGGGTACGTACCTCCGCGCACACAGCAGTTGCGCATCTCACATACACAGCAGTCACGCATCTAGGTGCATTTGGCGCATCTAGCTGCAGGAACCCATTTTTTATGGAAATTAATAGTAAAGCAGATGCAGATTTCCAGGGCTGGACTAACAAATGTTTCTAGTGTATTAAACAAGGTCTAAATGGGCCATTGACATGTATCACAGTTGAATTTGGGAATGTGTCTTTGCAAAGTTAAACTAAATGAAATTCTTTCTTATTTTTGCTTGGGGATAGAGTGCAGAGGGATTAGAAGTCTTGTCAGTTTTTGGGGATGTCTTCACCCCCGCCCGATAGGGTAAAGACACCTCACAAATTTTGCCAGTTACTCCTTCAAATTTATTCACTTCCTGTCACATAGCCAAACAGCAAGTGAGGGTAAAACCCTACCAACACACAGGTCAGTCTAAATAGTTTCCCCATTAGGTAAATTGCACTCTAGCATTTTGCTGTGTACACCCCAAATTATTAGGTATCTTGGACTTTGGGGTTTATTTACTAAAGGCAAATTCACTTTGCACTACAAGTGCACTTGGAAGTGCAGTTGCTGGAGATCCAAGGGTGACATACAAGGAAAATAAAAAGACAGAATCTTTGCTTCTACATGATTGGATGATAAAATCACTAGTGCTTCCCCTCACATTGACAGCGAATACAGTTGTATTGCAGAGTGGATTTGCCTTTAACAAACCCCAAAATAACTAATAATTTGGGGTGTACACAACAAAGTGTTATGCCCTGTACACACGGTCGGATTTTCAGACGGAAAATGTGTGATAGGACCTTGTTGTCGGAAATTCCGACTGTGTGTGGGCTCCATCGCATATTTTCCATCGGAATTTCCGACACACAAAGTTTGAGAGCTTGCTATAAAATTTTCCGACAACAAAATCTGTTGTCGGAAATTCCGATCATGTGTACACAAATCCGACGCACAAAGTGCTATGCATGCTCAGAATAAATGAAGAGACAAAAGCTATTGGCTACTGCCCCGTTTATAGTCCCGACTTACGTGTTTTACGTCACCGCGTTCAGAACGATCGGATTTTCCGACAACTTTGTGTGGCCGTGTGTATGCAAGACAAGTTTCAGCCAACATCCGATGGAAAAAATCCACGGATTTTGTTGTCGGAATGTCCGATCATCATCCGACCATGTGTACAGGCTTTGGAGTGCAATTTTCCTAATGGGGACACTAGTTAGATTGACCTGTGTGTCCCCAAGGAAAGACATTGGTAAGGTTTTACTTGCATATCCTGTTTGTCTATGTGACAGGAAGTAAAGCCAATTTTCAGAAAAGGGACACAAAGCCCAACCTAAAAAAGACAAGCAGGGGTTCTAACACTCACTTGGTTTCCCTCAAATGCCCACAATTAGAATAGGATTGTCTTGAGCTAGATTTTAGCTCAGTGCTCTAAATCAGTGGTTCTCAACCCTCTCCTCAAGTACCCCCAACAGGCTATGTTTGCAGGTTTATCTTCATCTTGCACAGGTGCTTTAAATCAAAGTCAATGGCTTGGTATTTTGGACACAGGCTAAAGAATGTTATCTGAAAGCTTTATATAGCATAGGTCTGTGTGCTAATGAGGCAATTGAAAACACATGCACAGTCCATAAAACACACAAAATGCAAGTACATCCAATGTAGAGACAGAACTTCAAAGTGCGTAGACCTGTTAAGGATGTCCTTAAATTACTAACCCAAAAAACACACTCTCTGAGCATGGCCAGAAAAATCCAAGTGCTGTTCATACACAAGAAAACCCCAATGTCCCTGAACATGCCGAGAACAACCCAAATGCAGCTAGCACAAAATACGCCACCTGTCGTGAACATGTGTGACCAGAACTGCGTGGACAGCAACAGAGGGAACCAAACGCATGTAAAGTGAAGTAATGTAATTTATTAAAGTAAGTGAATATAGATACAAACACCTCCAATACAATACAGTGCACAACAATCCAACTACCAGAGACCCACAAATAATGACAATCAAACAGGTATTGTCACGAAATGTTCCATCCGCTGGTAATATCTGTCATCTGGCATGCAGTACTGAGGTCCACCAGCAGGTGTCTCCTGGCAGTTTGGAACTGTCAGGAGAGCTTTTCCCTGCTGATGTTATGTCATCTTTGGGCCGCAGTACTGGCGTCCACCAGCGGATGGATCCTGGCAGTATGGAGCAGACAGTACCTCCTACAATCAGGTGTCACTTGAGGCCAATCTCAGGCCTATAAATACCTGGCAAGCAATCACATGTTTGCCTTGGTTTCTTCCTTGTGCCCTGACCTGCTAGCTTGTGATCTGATCCTGATTCTGAACCTGTTCCTGTGCCCTGTACCTGTGACCCGTGTATCTGATCCTGTCTCCCTGTCCCGATCCCTATCCTGTCCCACCTGTTACCTTGCATCCCTGCCTGCAGTCTGATCCATCCATCCTCTCCCTGTCCTGTGTTCCTGACCCCATCTGCTGATCTCCCTGTGTATGACCTTGGCCTGGCTTACGTTTATGTCTCCGGAACATCCCCTGTTCATCTGCTGATCTGCTGTGTATGACCCTGGCCTGGCTATTGTTTATGATCCTGGTATTTGCAATTTATTGTACTGTTTGTTCTGTCTGTTACTTGTGGGTCTCTGTCTGTTGGTTGGTTATTGCACTGTGTCATATTGGAGGTGGTTGTACTATATTATTCACTTACTTTAATAAATTATTATATTTTCACTTATATACGTTTTGGTGTCCTCTGTCGCAGATCACACGGTTCTGGTCACACCTGTTCATGATAGGTATATACAATAGATGGGAAATACCAGAATCGTAAACGTAGCCAGGCCAGGGTCATCAATGGGCAATCAGCATATGGGGCAAGGAGCAAACACGACAGGGAGAAGGTGGACAGGATCAGGCTGCAGGGCAAGGGTACAAGGTAACAGGGTCACAGGAGGGACAGGTTCAAGGTTCAGGGTTCAGGTTTCAGATTACAGGTCAGGGCTTAAGGACAAGTGTGAGAGTGCTTGCCGGGTATTAATACACATCTCCTGCAATCAGTCTCAGGTGATGCCTGATCGCAGGAGATAATGTTGGCTCCACACTGCCGGAAGACACCCACTGGTGGACACCAGTACTGCGGCCCAAGGATCAGACAGTGCCACCAGCAGGTGAAACCTTTCCTGACAGTTCCCGACTTCCAGGAGACACCCGCTGGTGGACACCAGTACTGCAAGCCAAAGGTCTGACAGCACCAACAGCAGGTGAAACCTTTCCTGACAGTACCCCCCCTTGAAGGAGCGGCCTCCGGACGCTCCAACTAGCTGCTGATGAAAAAAGTCCAACAAGCCAGGCAGTGGGCAGAGGCATATCAAACTGAACATGAAAAAATTCCAAAGCATCAAGCTGGGCAACGGGCACAGGCACATCAAGCCAGGCAGCGGGCACAGGCACATCAAGCTGGGCAGCAGGTAGTGGCACAGCAAGCCGGGCAGCAGGTAGCGGCACAGCAAGCCAGGCAGCAGGCACAGGCACATCAAGCTGGGCAGCAGGCACATCGAGCTGGGTAGCGGGCACATACACATCAAGCTGGGCAGCGGGCATATACACATCAAGCTGGGCAGTGGGCACATCAAGCTGGGCAGCGGGCACATCAAGCTGGGCAGCGGACAGAGGCACATCAGGCTGGGCAGCGGACAGAGGCACATCAGGCTGGGCAGCGGACAGAGGCACATCAGGCTGGGTAGCAGGCTTCGGGTCATCTGGCTGGGCAGCAGGTTCTGGGTCATCTGGCTGGTCAACAGGCTCCGGGTCATCTGGCTGGGCAGCAGGCTCTGGGTCATCTGGCTGGATGGCAGGCTCCGGGTCATCTGGCTGGGAGGCAGGCTCCGGGTCATCTGGCTGGGTAGCAGGCTCTAGGTCATCTGGCTAGGTAGCAAGCTTTGAAACATCAGGCTGGGCAGCGAGCACCGTATCAGCAGGCTGGGTAACAGGCACCGGCCCAACAGGCTGGTTAATGGGCACCGGCCCAGAAGGCTGGGTGATGGGCACCGGCTCAGCAAGCTGGGCAACGGGCACCGGCTCAGCAAGCCGGATGATGGGTACTGGCTCAACAGGCCAGGTGACGGGCACCGGCTCCACAGGCTGGGAAATGGGCACTGGCTCCACAGGCTGGGAAATGGGCACCGGAACTTCAGGCTGGGAAACCGGAACTTCAGGCTGGGAAACGGCACTGGAACTTCAGGCTGGAACACGGGCACCAGAACGTCAGGCTGGAACACTGGCAACGGAACTTCAGGCTGGACAGCAGGCAGGAAGTTGACAGGGTTAGATGGGTCTTTAGGTTCAGTACCATCAGAGACTAACTTGACCCCATTGGTGATCATGGAGGTAGACTGGAGCAGGTTGGCTGGTGCGTAAGCCAGCTGGAGCAGATTGGCTGGTGTGGAGGCAGGTTGGGTTAATGGCAGGAGCGTGTGGGTTGGAAAAAACTTCCATTTTTTCTTTGGCTTTGCAACTGAAGTTCTGTAGGTGACTGTAGGACTGTAGGTAAGGGGTGAAGCAGACTGGAGAGAAGGGCTGGAATACAGCAAGGAAGAGGGGACAGTGGCTAGAGGAAGTTTTTGTAGGGTTGTTGTAGGCAGCATAGAAGAGGCAGGTGGATTAAAGGCAGGATAGGTGCAGCGAATAGAAACAGGGTATTGATATTTGGTGGGAAGCAGAGTATATTGGGATGAGACTGAGGTTGCCATGGGTGATGGAGGAAAAGACATTTGGGCAGGCAGGTGCCTGGTAGCAGAAATGGTTTGTTGTGGACTGGCTGAGGCTGAGTGCAATAAATCAGACCATGCTTGCAGTAATGGTTGAACAAACTGAGGTTTACATGCTGCCTGTCTGATAAGGGACTGTACAGAGATAACACACTCCATTAGCACCTGTTGGGAACAAGCTGAGTAATGTTCAAAGAAGTATGTAAAGTCATCCTCCAAAAGCCACACTAGAGACACAACCTGATTAAAACTAAAGGGGGGAGAAAGATCATCCCTTCCCTCTGGAGTACTGGACGTGGCTAGCTCTACACACAGCTGAATTAGAGGCTGAACGTTTTCAAACAGCATACTGCCCTGATCAACCAGAGAATGGGCCAGACGGATACACTCTAAAAGTTGATCCCTGGCCCACTCCTTCACTACCAAACGGCAATAATCATCCTCCGTTAGCAGTGAGGCAAGATAAACAATTATTTCTGACTGCATTTTAGCAAAAAGTAACAAAACCGCAATGGTTTCTCTGTGCAGCCACTTCTGGTCAGGGATGGCCTTGGTATTCTGTCATAAACAGGTGTGACCAGAAATGCATGGACAGCAACAGAGGGAACCAAACGCATGTAAAGTGAAGTAATGTAATTTATTAAAGTAAGTGTATATAATTACAAACACCTCCAATACAATACAGTGCACAACAATCCAACTACCAGACAGAGACCCACAAATAACAACAATCAAACAGTAGACGGGGAATACCAGAATCGTAAACGTAGCCAGGCCAGGGTCATCAACGGGAGATCAGCAGATGGGGGCAAGGAGCAAACAGGACAGGGAGAAGGTGGACGGGATCAGCCCAATGAAACAGTGCATTGAGGTCGGCTTGCAAGTTGGAGAAAAAGTTGGAGACATGTTAGTTATTCCTCTTATGCCCTGTGCACACAGTCGACTTTCCAACGGAAAATGTGTGATCAGAGCTTGTTGTCGGAAATTCCGACCGTGTGTACGCTCCATCAGGCTATTTCCATCGGAATTTCCGACACACAAAGTTTGAGAGCTGGATCTAAAATTTTCCGACAACAAAATCCGTTTGCGTAAATTCCGATCACGTGTAGACAATTCCGACGCACAAAGTGCCACGCATGCTCAGAATCAAGCAGAAGAACAGTACTGGCTATTGAACTTCATTTTTCTCGGCTCCTCGTACGTGTTGTACGTCACCACATTCTTGACGTTCGGAATGTCCAACCAACTTTGTGTGACCGTGTGTATGCAAGACAAGTTTGAGCCAACATCCGTCGGAAAAAATCTGATGGATTTTGTTGTCGGAATGTCCGATCGTGTGTACAGGGCATTAGGCTCACACTGAGGCGCCTTACAGGCATTTTAGCGATAAAAGTAGTGCCTGTAAAGTGCCTCTAATGTCACTCCAATATGAAAGCCCGAATGCTTTCACACTGGAGCGGTGCACTTGTGGGACGTTAAAAAAAAAGTACTGCAAGCAGCATCTTTGGGGCGCTTTAGGAGCAGGTTAAACATTGCTCCGAAACCGCCCCTGCCCATTGAAATGAATGGGCAGCGCCGACGAAACACCTGCGAAGCGCTACACGGCGGTATTAACCCCTTCTTCGGACGCTAGCGGGGTTAAAAGCGCCCCCCTCTATCGGCCGAAGTGCGCAGCTAAAACGACAGTAAAGCACCACTAAAAATAGCTGTGCTTTACACTGCCTCAGTGTGAAAGTGCCCTCATGTTTATGTTTTCACTAAAGGGTGATGGCTCCCCCACCAGAACACACCAGTGAGCACTGTCAGCCATTTTCTGAGAGCACTGATCGGATGCCGATCGGCAGACCTTTTTCAGGCATGCCCCTTCGACAGAAGCTGGATGTTCAGCTCCTCCCAAGACCTCATGCTCTCTATCTCTCTTATTTCCCCCTCCTATGATCATCTCCTAAATGTCTCCAGAGCCTCTCCCATCCTCTGGAACTCTCTACCTAAATCTTTCTGGCTATATCCTACTATGGCCATCTTTAGGCAATCCCTGAAAACTTGTATACTCTTCAGGGAAATCTATCCTACCTCCACCTAACAACTGAACTTTTAATTCTCCCATCAGCTCATCCCTCACAGTTATTACTTTTTGTTCCATGTACCCCACCCTATTATATTGTAAGTTCTTATGAGCAGGGCCCTCATAACCTTCTTGTATTTTATTTTATTGTATTGTAACTGTACTGTCTCCCTTTAGACACTGTGCAAATTGTTGGGCCTATATAAATCCTGAATAATAATAATAATGCTTTCCTGTTGTCTTCTTAAATAAAAATAAAATCCACAAAAAAAAAGATTCAGGCATTTGTTTCCTGACCTGGGAAAGGGGAAGAGAGCTGTTTTAGAGGAGAAGATTAGTGAAGTCTATAGAGGCAAAAGTGTTTGAATATGCCCCCAAAAAACACATGTATTTTTTTGAGCATCAGGCATAAAGCATAGGGGAAGTGTGAGCAGGGACAATTAGAAAGCATGGGATTCTGCATGTTGAGCATAATCACGCAAAGTCAGTGAAATTGATACTTAGAGCTTACATAGAGGCTGGGCTTTGGTCCCAATGGTAAACAGATTAGAGGAGGAACACAAGGATGGAAGTTAGGATGCCAGGAATGCAGCACCATTGCCAGGAATGCACTCACCATTGCCAAGAATGCAGCACCATTGCCAGGAATGCAGCACCATTGCCAAGAATGCACTCATGAGCGCCAAAGATTACCTACAGGAGAATCTCGTATTTACACGGCGGCTTATTTAATAGAAAGTCCCATCTCCTTTGATGGACAGAACAGTCGTCCAATGGCAGCGCCGGAGACAGGACTTCCTATTACAGAGGCCGCCCGTAAACAGGAAATCCTCCTGTGTGCGTACGGTGCTCATCCCGCCTCCTCTCTGTCCCCTCCAAGGCATATACAACTTTTGTGGCCCCGGCGCTGGGAGATCGTCGGGGGCCACAAAAGATATATAAGTCCAAATAACCAGGCGGGCCGTGCAAAACTGGAACGCGGGCCGTGATTAGCCCGTGGGCTGGACTTTGGACATGCCTGCTCTAGGTGATGCAGAAATATTGTAACTTGTGGCCCATTATCAAAGTACAGTGCATATTAGTTCATGAGAGTCCCTTTTTAAATGAGAATGATGTTATTCACAGAAAAACATTTTCTTGAAGTTTGTATTTCAGTTAGGTATTTGTTGATTATATAAGCTTTTAAATGTAATGAAAAGAGCAGTTGCTTTGATGACAACAGCGGCAAACCTGAGATGGAACAAACAGATCATATGTAGATAAGTGGTAACTTTATTTTTTTCTCTTTAGATATACCAGAAGAGGAAGCTCGATACTGGGCAAAGAAGTTAGAGCAGCTGAATGCCATGAGGGATCAGGATGATGTAAGTAGTCAAATAAAAAACTGAAACTTTATTGGCAAATTGTTGAAAGTGCTCAGTGTTGTGGTTTACATGAGCCCTTAACTTCTATTTAAAGAAGAATTCCAGGTATGCATATTTTATACATAGTTACATTGGTCTAACTTGGAACAAAGTAATTATACTTATCAGTGGTATATTTACGTTTTTGTGCTGCCCTAGGCCTGACTGAACTCATGCACACCCCCAATTTAATAATGACCCACCCCTTCCTGTCGATGCCACACCCCTTAATGTTTAAGACCCGCCCTGTCATCTTCCTCTTTAGGCTCCACCTTTTCCTCTTAGAGCTCCACCTCTTCCTCTCTGTACATTAGTCCTAGGTTCACATTAGGGACGGTTTGAAATCGTGCAAGTTCAGCTGAACTCGCATGATTTCAAACTGGCAATGCAGTCTGACTTCGGGGGGGCGATTTGACAGACATCTGTGTGGGTTCATGCACAGATGTCTATTCAAATCACCACCAAAGTCTCCAAAAGTAGTACAGGAACTACTTTTGTGAATCGGTGCGGCGCAGCAAAGTTGGCGTCACACCGATTCGAACTGTGCCACTGCCAGCATTTGGCATGTGATTTGATATGCCAATTTGGCCCAATGTGATTGTGGGCTTAAAGTGGGTAACAAGTGCAACCCCATCAGTGCCCACCAATGCAGCCTCACCAGTGCCCATCAGTGCAGCCTCACCAGTGCCCATCAGTGCATCTTCACCAGTGCCAACACAGGTGGTGAGGATGCAGCATATCGCTGCCTCCACTGCCTGTCAATTTCCTCTGAAAAGAAATCTGTATGGATTGCTTTTCAGAGGCGTGGCAGTCTTTTTCAGTCAGAGCAGCAGAGGGAGGCATTAGTGTAATTGTCAAGGGAGGAGGTGATGTTTAAACTTACTAACCAATTTTCCAGCCTCTAGTGTGCGTGTACTCTGATTTGCCACCTGTCCTGCACACCTTAAGGCGGAAGTAAACCCATCCATAAAACAGTTTTATTTCTGGCACGTGCCGGAAATGTAACACTTCCATTGTTTGTTCTCTCAACCAAACTGTCATACCATCCAATGGCTGGTGTCATAACTGATCACCTGTGTAGCATCATGGCAGTTGTAGATTAAACAAAGGCAAAGATGGCAACTTCCTTGGCTGAAAGTGATAGGGGGGATTTACTTACACTTTAACATACACACAGAAAGTGTGTCTGTGTGTGCATCAGGGGGTGGAGTATGGACACAGCTGATGGGGCAGGCACAACAGAGATTGGATAGATCATAAGGAGGCGGGGCAAAATCATTGGCCTTTTCAGCAAACTACGTTCACTCCGAATAGAGATATGGAGACAAAAAAAGAAAGAAAAATAAATATCCGTCAGTCTTAAATGTAGTTAGCAGGAAGGAAAATAAAATCCAGACTGATCTATAATGAGAAATGACACTTTTCTTCATATGCCAGAAGGCAGCATGAACCATACAGGTAGCTATGAAAGGATAACCAATATATACAGTAAATGCCATTTTTTACCAGAAGCACCAGCCTGCAGATGTTGAGCTGTAAATAGTCAGGCTGCATTCACACCTGAGCGTTTTCAGCTCAAAAAAAAAACACCTGAAAAATGCCCAAAAAGCAAAATCACATTCATTTAAATGGCCCCTGTTCACATCTGAGCATTTTGTCCCCTGTAGTAAAACGCCTGAAGCTGCATTCACACCTGAGCGTATAGTTTTCAGACAGAAAGTCACGCTATTTTTGCCACGATTTTTTACAGGTCAAAAGGCCACCAATGTAAGAGAATTAAAAACGCCTGTAATCTGCCAAAAAAGAAGCTCATGTACTTTTTTGAGCAACGGTCATTTTGCTTTAGGTGACAGAACGCTCAGATGTGAACAGGGGCCATTGAAATTAATTGGATGTGTCTTGTTGGGCGTTTTTAGAGCTGAGGCTGAGAGCAGAAAAACGCCCAAAAACGCCTAGGTATGAACAGAGCCTGAGCTCAAAAAAGTACATTAACTTCTTTATAGGCAGATTACAGGCGTTTTTCTGCTTTTTACATTGGTGACCTTTTGACCTGTACAAAATCGTGGCAAAAAAGCGGCAAAAATCGTAGTAAAAATGCGCAACTTTCTGCCTGAAAAAAATACGCTCAGGTGTGAATGCAGCATTAACAATTTAGGTAAGCATCAGTGTACACGTGTTCATTAAGCCTAGGTTCACACTGATTTCAGTGCCGATTCCCACATCACATCTCTCCCGCAGGCAGTTCACACTGCCCTCTGCGAACCGCTGCGGGTGTCAATACAATGTTATTGTTACAGTTTAGTTCACAGATCACAGTGTGAACTGTTAACTCGCACAGGAATCAGATCGCATAGGTGAAAACACCCATGCGATCTGATTGTAGTGCGGCAAAAACAAGTCCAGTGCATTTTTTTCTGTGCCAATCCAATGTGAGTTCAACCATACAATTGTATGACTGAACTCACATCTCACAGACATCGCATGCGATTGGCACCACAGGTGTGGGTGTGAATGACATGCGATGTCTGTGATCGCACTTGTGTGAACCTGAAAAGCACAGTTCTCCCCTAGCAAGGACACAAAGGGTTAATTGATAGAGAGTCTCTATTTCAAATAACAGGGAGATAGGAGAAACAAAGTGGGAAACCTGTAGCACAGATAAGCAGTGGCATGAGGTTTGCAAGGAGACACAGTGAGGATCAGTATTTACTGTAACCCCTCCAGGCAGGTCAGATATACAGAATGTACACAGTAGCTAGGTCCCCGGCTGAAGCCACAATCCGACGGCTCCATGTGCACCTGGGGACACAACACAGGAAGAGAAACTGACCAGCTCTTTCTCTCTGCTCTTCCGTCTGTGTAGAGAGGAGGGCGGAACTGTCACCACACGCTCTATGAGAGAGACGCTCTCCGAACGCTGCAGCCAGCAACTCCGGTGTTCTGTCAAATTCTCAGTGAATGGGCTTACTCGGGAGCGGGGGGAGGGGGGCTTTTTTTGTTCGGGGGGGGCGGCTTTTATGCCACCCCCCCAAAGTGCCGCTCTACCCCTGGGCCTTGTCGGCCTAGGCCAAGACACAGCACTGATACTTATACCATACCAGTGCACCGTTCAGAAAATGCTTTGTTTTGCATTATTTGAATGAAAGCATAGCGCACTCTGATTGGATGAGACGGAGAGTCTGAGCAGTGAACTTGTGTTCTTCCACAAAGCATTGTCTGAATGGCACCAAAGCCAAACAACCAACTTCTTGTGTTCAGAATACAACAGAGTAGCTGCTTGGTGTGGGAGCAGAAAGCAAATAGAGGTCACTGGAGTAGCTGTGTCTACTTTAGTGATTTTCAATTTTCAGAGGCATCAGCCAGGTATGGTATATGTATAGTTACATTGGTCCAAGCTGTATAAAATAGCAATACATTGATGTCATCTTTAAGGTACAAATAGCTGTAATAGAAATAGTGGTACAACTAACAAACGAACAGAAGCTGAGTGTTAAATACACGCACCTAGAGGAATCTACATACAGTATACTGTACATTTAACTATCATCTATAGTACAATTGAAAGTTTTTACAGACACATATAAATCAATATTAAATGTTTGGAAAAATATAACAAATTATGGGCAGAGAACTAAAAACTTTTGGATCCTACCTTAAAAGATGCAATAGTCAGAAACTGGCGTATGGTAATGAACAACATGTATACAGTATACAGTAGGGCAGTCAGCACAATTTACTGTAAAACACAACATATAGAATGCAGTGCCCTTGTGTCATAGTGACCTTTATGTTGCTGGTCAGTAGAGAAAAAGGATGCCTTGGCTCTGTGGTCAGTAGCAGGAAAAAAGGTGGGAGGAAAAAAATGTCCAACATCTGTGGTCAGTAAAAGGAAAAAATTTCCACCATCTGTGGACAGTAGGAGGAAAAAATGCCTGTTGTTAGTGTCAGGATAAAAATGCCTGCTATCTGTGGTCAGTGGGATCACCAGCGTTGGTGATCAGTGTGACCAATCTTGATATCAGTGGAAAAAAAACAGATTGGTGCTCACTGGGAGAAAGAGCACTAATGCTCAGTGGAGCAACAGGTTGCATTTCAAGTTTTCCAATTTTATGTAATGACAGAGCATGTAACCCAATGTCACAACTAATGCCCATGCTACCCATTTCCTCTGCTGTGCTCTGCTTTATGATCTTACCAGTCAGAGTCAGAGGGAATATTAGCAATGGAAGACTTTCTCTGCCAGTTTCTATGTTTACAAGTAACAGCAGTGATCAGGTGAGCTGTCGTGGTGGTCCTGCACTGATGAAAGTCTTGTGTCATTGCCCACTGTAGCCAGGTATGTCACACACTGTAATTGTGGGACACAGTCTAGAACACAGCCGATGAAGGAAAGCAGAGTGAAACACGGGGCTGCCAATATAGTAATGGACCAATAGTGAGAAGCAAGAGACAAATATAGGCAGGTCTGAGCTCACGTTCAGAGGGTTCTGGTCCCCATGGATGCTCTGAATGGTAATGAAAAAGTATGTGGTATCTGCACTTAGTACTAAATTTACTTTGACTTTTGTACAGACTTACTTTAAAATGAGTATTAATTTCAGATGACCATTAAAGCATAACTAAAGGCAAAACTTTTTTAAGTTTTGGATATAGTGGAGAGGTTTGAGAACACATCAGTTTTTTATTGTTGTCTGTGCCCCTGTTAGGGAGATTCACCCCCTATATATGTCATGTTTATCATTATCACCGAAAGTAAAAGGTTGTCCCCAGCGCAGGATAGTGAAGATATGGGGACTCTAGTTCTGGTGACCCTGATGACAACTTGGGATTCCCTCACTTTAAAGGAATTTTCTCTCACTTCTTGTTTTTGCTATGAGACAAGAAGCGAAGGAAAATCTCCTTAATGGGACACAGATGACAAAAATAAACCTTACAGGGTTTGTAACCCTATGCTTGTTGCTAAATCCCAATCTGTGTCATAAATGGTACCTCATCCCTACTGGACTGTAATTACTCAAAAAGGGGAAAGCAGGTGGGACTTTAGTGGTACCAAAATGACTAATAAAAGAAAATGTTGTAAAATATACATATTTTTGACAACGATTAAAAATTACCACACATCAAGAGTATATAACAATTAATGCAGTAAAGCTCTGTATCATATGAAGTACCATCCATTAGGGTGTCATTCAGATGGCAACAAGATAACCTCAACGCTTTTCAACTTCAACTTTCATACTTCAAGATGCATTAATAAATACAATAGAATAGAGGAATGTATGTCCAAGTGAGAGACCTCAGATAGGAAACCAGATAGGATACAAGGGAGACAAGGCTCAACTGACTCCTTAATGATGGTAAGGGATAATCTTATACAAATCGGTGCAGAGTCCAGGACTCCAAGGATCGCCTCAATGGTAACAACAGATTCAACACAGGGACAGCACTGGTTATAACCCTCCCTTACTTTATACAAAAAGAAAAAAAAAGGTTTTGCCTGCAGTTCTACTTTAATATTTATCTCTGCTGCTGCTGCTTTGAACTCATAGAATGGCCCAAACATAGTTTTTTAGTATAGTTAGTCGGGTTGAAAAAAAGACACACTTACATCAAGTTAAATAAAAATAAATACATTATTACCTTTGCACTCTAATGCCGCGTACACACGGGCGGACTTTTCGACGGACTAGGTCTGGCGGACTTTGACGGACTTTCCGACGGACTTTCCGAATGAACGGACTTGCCTACACACGATCAACCAAAGTCCGACGGATTCGTACATGATGACGTACGACCAGACTAAAACAAGGAAGTTCATAGCTAGTAGCCAATAGCTGCCCTAGCGTCGGTTTTTGTCCGTCAGACTAGCATACAGACGAGCGGACTTTTCGACCGGACTTGAGTCCGTTGGAAAGATTTGAAACATGTTTCATTTCTAGGTTCGTCGAACTTTTGGGAAAAAAAAGTCAGCTAGAGCCCACACACGATTGAATTATCCGACGGACTCCGGTCCGCCGGACCAAGTCTGCTCGTGTGTACGCGGCATAAGAACCCTAAACCCAGAGTTGATCCAGAATAAGGAAAAAACCCTTAGAAGGCATGATCCAATTTGCTCTAGCAAAGAGAAAAATCTAATTTCTAGTTTGGGCTTCTATAAAGTGTCCCAGAAATATAACTCAACAGTTTGTCTGAGTATACCAGATCACACACACACAGCCTGGCTTGGCCCTGCCCCTTGCTCTCTGCTCACAGGATGATTGAAAGCAGCAGGAGCCAATGGCTTCCTCTGTTGCCTGATCCTCCTGTGAGAAGCAGAAGACAGCGGGAAGACCTGTAGATGGTCACAGTGCTGGATCGACACAGGACCAAGGTTAGTGTTTTAGGAAGGGAGGGGGGACAGCAAGTGGCAAAACTTTTTTTTACAGTAGTGTGTTACTTTTTTGAGTTGCTCTTGAAGCCACATAAAAAAGCCTTCTTGCTGTGTCTTTATTTTTAAAATATTTTAATTTTTTTGCGTTGGCACATGTCACCCACAGCAGTGCTTAAATTCCAATGCTGTTTGCCATTGCAAGAATCTCCAGACACATGATTCCTTTCCTGTGGTCTCTACTTAGGGAGCAAATGGGTAGGTCAATATAAATTTGGATATCCTAGTCAAGGCATAATTATTCTTAAAGAAATTATCCATATGATCTATATTACTGTAACCATTATAAATTATAAATGTAATCATATTATTATTTATGTTTCATAACTATCATCTGATCTATACAAGGGACTTGGTATAGATGCAAGCTGCTCTTTGTGAAGAGACCACCTGTTTGCTAATTTAGGACTACAATATCTATTTTGGAAGTCAGTGGATAGGAGAGAGGAAAACATGGGAAGTTGTGTTCATTAAAACAACCTATGTACCATTTTTCCCAATTTCTTATTTTCAGTATGTGTTTCAAGAAGAGGAGGAGAATCCACTACCTGTTCATGGTTCTCAGTGCTGTAAGTATAACTCTCACCATGGGTATTTCCCAGTCCAAACCATTATGTGCAAAAACACAAAGGCTAGTAGTCTTATCCTGCTCCAATGTCCTTAAAAAACATCTATCCTTATACATTTTTTTAATTCCCTAGGGCACTGTGTATGTAGTGTCTGGTTCAAATCCCTCCCTTACTCTCTAAGCAGTGTTGCTGGACAGGTTTCCCTCCTTATCCGACAATGCTACTAGAAAAGAGACAGATTTGAAATTGACAGCTCTAGCCTCTAGCAGCAGGGGCTACTCCAAAGACCCGTGCTGCCATTCACAAAAACAGATTACACAGGCAACAATGCTGTGTGTCTATCAGGGTAATAAAGATCATTTAGAGCTGCGGCTCAGTGTATTGAATCTGCATCTGCTTCTACACACACAGGGCAGATACATTACACAGAGCAAAACCTCTGAGGGATCTTTAACTATTATGAATGAACAAACAGCACTGGTTGTTCATTCATGATAGCGACAAGTCACTGAGCTTAGAGTGGGGTGGGGGTACATGTTGATTGCACCCCTCCCCACAGGAGAACCAATACTTTATAATGGGATGGAGCTACAGCATATAGGGTTTATTTTTATGGGACATTGGGGCCACCAATCAGAATTGGTCCAAATGATCTATGCACTTATTACACTGGAGAGTTATATAAATAAAAACAATTAAAATTTAATTAATTTTTAACTCCATGATATGAAAAAACTTGAAAAAAACTGAATACTTATAAATATTTGTTTATCATAAGTAAATTGTAGATCAGTAGATCAGTAAATATCAGTAAATATCATCAGTAAACCAGTATAAAATAACAAGTGAACTGTCATATCTCAACAAAATATGCAAAATATCTTTATGGTGAACTGAATAAAGCATACCACTGCATCTGAATGCAGTGGTATGCTTTATTCAGTTCTCCATAAAGATATTTTGCATATTTTGTTGAGATATGCCAATTCACTAGTTAATTTATACTGGTAGTTAAATTGCAGAGGCCAATTTACTAAAAGAATTGAGAATCTTCGGAAAAAAAAATCATGTGAATTTTTACTTCATTTATCCAATCATGTGCAGGGCAAATTTCCTGTTCAGTTTGAATACACAGTGATGTGCAGATGCTTTTCACATGATTGGATAATTTAATGTAATAGTCATGATTTTTTGAGTAAAGATTTTCAACTCATTTAGTTAATCAGCTCAATTATGTTAGAAATTGTAATCCTTTATTCTAAATAAAAAGGTCACCTTTTGCTTTTTAAATTCCACCCAACTTTCCTCATTTTGGCTGGATATTATGAGCTTTCCCTGAAATCGGTATTGGCTAGCGAAATGGATGTAGTTCCTTTTCAGGTATGTTCACCTTTGCCATGGGATTTATTTCCCTAATTTATTGATATTCTGTGGAATGTAAACTATAGGACATTTCTACACAAAAGATGTTGAGTCTGGTCACCACTTTGTGCAACTCTCAACCCATTCTGATGGAAAATAATAATATTTTAGTTAAGTCAAGTATTCCAGATTAATTTAACAGTCTTCATAAACATTTCTCTTAGGTAACTGGAATTATTTTGGCTGGGGTGAACAGCAAAGTAAGTTTAAAACATTCCTTTTGATGTCTTATGTGTATATACCAAATAAATATACATGCCTTTCCAAGTAAAAGTGTCATGCTTTATGTTGTATTTTACCAGGACTTGTTTAATATATATTGTATGTTTGGTTAATATCAGTAACCACATTTGCTCCCAAGTGCTCTGGTAACAAAGTGTGGTTGTACTCCTAGTTCTTTTACAGCAAAAACCATAACAGGTAACAAAAACAAACAAAAAAGTTTATATATGCAAAAATCATAGGTAAGGGGAGAAGGCAGTAAATTAGTTAACTATGACTGATTGGGATTAACTAAGGGTTAATATAGATTAAATAGAAATTATTTTTTTATTACAATGTTTCACTTGCAAAGTTTTGTGCAGATCAATTGACAGGAAATTAACAAACTACATTACAATAATATTGTTGCAATGGGGTTAATTTACTAAAGGCAAATGGTCTGTTCAGTGTTCACTTTTGAAAGAGAGTTTTGAAATTGAAAAGGATTTTCCCCTTAGCTTAATGAACGAAGTGAAGCGCTGATGGCTTCCATTATCCATTCATGTGCAAGAAAATACTAATTATTTCTAGTTTCCTGGCAAAAATACCCATAATAGGGCATTCCTTGCAAAGATAATTTTCACCTCATTCACTAAGCTAAAGGAAAATCCCTAGCAAAGTTAACAGCCTATTGTACTTACCAGGCTACTGAAGTATGGGACTCCAGGGGCTACATGGAGCTAAATCCACTCGTTTGAACAAACAAGGAACATTTATAAACAAAGCAGGCCAAAAATGGCACCTGCAGCATTTTTTGACAACATGGCAACACTAGTGTGCATGTTAATGCACTGCAATGGTATGAATGGGCCATTAAACTCCTAAGGATGTTGAAAGATTCTATATGAGAATTATTGGGTTCTTGAAACTCTCTCTAGCTGGGGTTGTTCTGCACCTGTGAAGTGATTAAACTCAGTATTGACCCATATGATTGGAGTTTTATTGATACCAAAGCCTTTTTGTGATAAATATTTGTTTTTTTACAGACAAAGGCATTATTAAGTTGTGCAATAAACAGGACTTGGTTTGCTAGCCAGCAGTGTTCCATGTGTTGTATTGGTCCTTAATTTTCCGAATACCATAACTGGTGCTCAGATGTAGGCAAACATACTGCAGAAATAATACAAAATAAAAAGCTGTTTCTTTATGAAACTGACATTTAAATAGTGAGTGGGCTTCTTTGACTAAGGAGTTACAAATCCAACAGTTGGCTCTAGCTAATCAGCTGCAATTCCAAAGATATGAGGACCAGCAAGAAAGCATCTGCTTGTTGGTGGTGTAACACCTGAAACATGAGAACCAGCAAGAAAATACTTGCTTGCTGGTGGTCCAACTCCCAGCACAGTGTCAAAATGCATCTTAGGCAGCCTTCTTGCGGGAGTGTAGGACAACAAAAGCCAAACTGTTTGCTAAGGCTATAAAAAAAGCTTGTTTTAATTGTGGCAGCAAACAGCTGTTAGCTCTAGCAATCCAGGAAACTGTAAGCCACTTCCTTCAGACGCTAACACCCAATGATGAGGCACCCCTTGCCATATTAATACTAGCTTGTCAAGAGAGGGATAGCCCAGAGATAAACGTGCTGGCCTCACTGCTCCTTACCTGTCTGAAGAGCCTCAAAAGGCCTATTATCCCTCCATGAAGCTATGGATTATGACTTGTGAAAAGCAGACCTGCCCTTTTTGGGCTTTGGTTAACAATTCTCAATAGATTACAATTTAATTATTCACATAGCAGCCACTTTCCGCACTCCTGAGGAACAGAGTAGGACCCTGTTGTCAAACTAACAGCTAGTCAGTCGCGGTGGTGAAAAGTCTCTGGTTGCACAAGGTAAAACCAATGCATTTAGATAAAGTTTTATTGGGCTTACCTGCTTGGCCCATGGTCTCTAATTTGTTACTGTGAACTATCACATAAAGACCAAAGTATAATTATCTCATCTGATTGAGGTTTTCTAATTCATCCTTAAAGTATATGTAAACTCAGCCACTTAATTATATCATCTATAACCTGTTAACATCATTTCAAAACTATTTTTTAAATCTTCTTTTATTAAAATAATGCCTGGTAAACCTACAATAAAGACCTTATGTCAGGCACTTCCTTTTATCTCGGAATTGGTTTTCTACATTTTAAACCTCTTACACACTCTCTAAAAGGAGATTACAAGCTGCCATGCCAATGTACATTGTTCCAGCATGTTCCACTGTTGGTCACCATCAGGAAAACTCTTCTTGAGATGTGCCATGCAGTCATAATTTTAGTGCATGCATGTAAACACAAAGTGGCTACAAAGGCTGCATGACATTAGCTGCACTGAGATGCAACAAAGAGGGCAAAATAACAGTAAAACCAGTATTTAAAAAATGGCAGTTGTTTATGATACACAGTGCTGTAGGAAATTAAGTGTAATTTTTGTAATGTATTTAGGGTTTACATCTACTTTAATGATTAAAATGTTTTGCTCTATGATACGTTTGCACATGGAGGATAAATATTCAAACATGTTTTGTTAGTATACATAAAGTTGACCATTCTCAGTTTCAGTTATTGTTTGCATTAGCCACTGGTATGTGTTACCAAGTTCTTTAAGATAGTTTCCTGTTTTTGTAGACATCTATTTATATGGTATATGATGACTACACACATGGTCAGCTGCATCACATTGTCATCACATGAATGCAGTCATACCAATAATCTTCTCAATAATTTTTTGGAAATATTACAATATGGTGGCCATCTGTGCAATAGTGATGCAACTATATCTATAACCAATATACAATTTTTTTCATCTTGCAGACAATGAGGATCCTGACAGTGCTGTTGATGATCGTGATAGTGATTACCGAAGCGAGACCAGCAATAGTATCCCTCCAGCTTACTATTCAACATGCCAGCCAAATGCCTCTGTACACCAATATCCTGTGAGACACCAGTACAGTTCCCATGGTTCTTATACTGACTCTGTACAAAGCTATGAGATGGATTTTTCAGATCACCGGCCAGTCAGGTAGAGATAGACCATTATTGCTCAGCAGTGTTAAAGTAGTTGTGTTGTAGTCTTAAAATAATTATTTTTTAACTGATTATGGGATTATGGTTAACATTTCTTATTACATTAATGTCTGTGGGATGGCAGGATGGAGGGGTGTGTGTGATCCCCTCTGACCTGTCTCCTCTTTCCCTGCATGGCAGGCATTACGATAGCGCAGACTCTGCCACTAACGGGCGCAGTGATGGGGAGTCTGTCTCCGGTTCAAGCCGCCTCACCAGTCGGCAGCACTCTCTGGAGAGCCGGCAGTCACTAGACCTGTCTGATAGGTGGGTCAGTCCCAAAATGTTGCAGTGTTGATGCTGCAGAGTGCTGTGCTCGTCCTTTGCACATGCCAAGACAGGCCATAACATATTTAACTGATGTAATTGACAAGGCTCTTGAGAAGGATTCAGAATGTTGTAAGATAATTTTCTACTTATTACAGATGCGTTGGCACTGGAGTAACAGAGTTAGGTTTAAAAGTACAGAAAAAATGTACTTCCTTCATACAGGAATATTTATGTGAAAAGCAGGATAGTACTGCTTCCAATCAAGAAAAATTACACGGTAAATAACAACAATACAGTAAGGCAGTAGCAGCAAGGGTCACCTTCAAATAAATAAATAAAGTCACTGACCATTGTTACTTTATTAAAGATTAAATAATGTTAGTGCGGTTTCTTGCTGATCAGCAGTGCATATAATAAAATGGCAATATAACAATTTTAACTGCAATCTTCTAAATAAATAATCAAAAATAAGTCTATAAATCAATTAAAAGAAGTTTAAAATGAAGTCCTGCTCAAAATTATATTCTGTATTCAATAAGTGACCACTATTGGTCTTATTTACTATACTAGAGTTGTTGGTAATCTTCAAAAAATGTACTGTGTGAATATTCACTTCAGTTATCCAATGATGTGCAAATGAATTAAGTAAACAGGAATTTACATGTTACAGTTCAATAATTGAAGTGACTGTTCACACAACTCCTTTAGTAAATCGGTATCCGTATATACAGGTGATACTCGAAAAATTAGAATATCGTGCAAAAGTTCATTTAACTAATGCAACTTAAAAGGTTAAACTAATATATGAGATAGACTCAAAGCAATATAGTTCAAGCCGTGATTTGTCATAATTGTGATGATTATGGCTTACAGCTCATGAAAACCCCAAATCCACAATCTCAGAAAATTAGAATATTGTGAAATGGTGCAATATTCTAGGCTCCAAGTGTCCCACTCTAATCAGCTAATTAAGCCATAACACCTGCAAAGGGTTCCTGGAGGAATCACAATCATGGGAAAGACTGCTGACCTGACAGTTGTGCAGAAAACCACCATTTACACCCTCCATAAGGAGGGAAAGCTTCCAAAGGTAATTGCAAAAGAAGTTGGATGTTACCAAAGTGCTGTATCAAAGCACATTAATAGAAAGTTATGTGGAAGGGAAAAGTGGGAAGAAAAAGGTGCACAAGCAGCAGGGATGACCGCAGCCTGGAGAGGATTGTCAGGAAAAGGCCATTCAAAAGTGTTGGGGACTTTCACAAAGAGTGGACTGAGGCTGGAGTCAGTGCATCAAGAGCCACCACACACAGACGGATCCTGGACATGGGCTTCAAGTGTCGTATTCCTTTTGTCAAGCTACTCCTGAACAAAGAACGTCAGAAGCGTCTTGCCTGGGCTAAAGAAAAACAGACCTGGTCTGTTGCTCAGTGGTCCAAAATCCTCTTTTCTGATGAGAGCAAATTTTGCATCTCATTTGGAAACCAAGGACCCAGAGTATGGAGAAAGAATGGAGAGGCACAGACTGCAAGATGCTTGAAGTCCAGTGTGAAGTTTCTACGCTCTGTGTTGATTTGGGGAGCCATGTCATCTGCTGGTGTTGGTCCACTGCGCTTCATTAAGTCCAGGGTTAACGCAGCCATCTACCAGGAGATTTTGGAGCACTTCATGCTTCCTTCCACAGATGAGCTCTATGGGGATGCTGACTTCATTTTCCAGCAGGACTTGGCACCTGCCCACACTGCCAAAAGCAACAAAACCTGGTTCAATGACCGTGGGATTACTGTGCTTGATTGGCCAGCAAACTCGCCTGACCTAAACCTCATAGAGAATCTATGGGCCATTGCCAAGAGAAAGATGAGAGACATGAGACCGAACAATGCAGAAGAGCTGAAGGCAGCTATTGAAACGTCCTGGTCTTCCATAACACCTCAGCAGTGCCACAGGCTGATAGCTTCCATGCCACGCCGCATTGAGGCAGTAATTGCTGCAAAAGGGGTCCAAACCAAGTACTGAGTACATATGCATGCTTATACTTTTCAGAGGTCCGATATTGTTCTATGTACAATCCTTGTTTTATTGATTGCATGTAATATTCTAATTTTCTGAGATTGTGGATTTGGGGTTTTCATGAGCTGTAAGCCATAATGATCATCACAATTATGACAAATCACGGCTTGAACTATCTTGCTTTGCATGTAATGAGTCTATCTCATATATTAGTTTCACCTTTTAAGTTGCATTAGTGAAAAAAATGAACTTTTGCACGATATTCTAATTTTTCGAGTATCTCCTGTATATAGAAACATGTAGGGGTCCCATTCTCCTACAGTAACCCTTGAGACACTTGCTCTACAGTGGTTTACAGTGCTTGTGGGGGCATTGCTAGGATTCCAAAAGTCAAAGGACACCCGTGGAAATACAGAAGAGTGAAAAACTGCATCACATATACTGTAGCATACTGTGGCCAGCAGTGTGCAGTGCTTAACAGTGTGCATGGCTTAAAAGAGCCTGGTTAAATAGTTTGAGCTTATTGCTGTATGCACAGCACTTATATGTCTCCGTCTATGTATCCACAAAAATATGCTTTAAAGAGACACTGTCACCTTGCTGATTAATAGAAAAGTGACAGTGTCTCTGCATCCGGCATCCACTGACCACCATGTACTCACCTTTCCTGTGCTCTTGCACAGTCACTGGTTCTTCTGCATTTACCAAGATTACCTGACACTTTGACAGTGCCCTGACTTAAAATCTATAAAATGCCATGCCCAAATATTTTCACATGACCGCCTGGGGGGGAGGGGGGGGTTGGGTGAGTGACATCACCACCCCATATTAACAACACAGCTGATTTTAGCACAGGTAGTTGATAGGGAGTCCAGGTAAGGTGAATATACGGGGGGTTGGGGAATGCCCTTCGCAGACACAATGTCATTTAGCCCTGTTTGTGTGAGGTGACATGTTTCTTTAAATAATGTGCCCCAAGCAAGTTCTAACATATCCATATTATTCTCAAAACCTAAATAAAAACTTACAGCAACTTGCAACTTACAGCACAGATTACAGTGTGCAGAAGTCAAACTTTTATAACATACAGCATAACTTATAGTGTGCTGTGGTCAGGAATAGGGATGAGCCGAACACCCCCCTCTTCAGTTCGCACCAGAACATGCGAACAGGAAAAAAGTTCGTTCGAACACGCGAACACCGTTAAAGTCTATGGGACACGAGAATGAATAATCAAAAGTGCTAATTTTAAAGGCTTATATGCAAGTTATTGTCATAAAAAGTGTTTGGGGATCTGGGTCCTGCCCCAGAGGACATGGATCAATGCAAAAAAAAAAGTTTTAAAAACGGCCGTTTTTTCAGGAGCAGTGATTTTAATAATGCTTAAAGTCAAACAATAAAAGTGTAATATCCCTTTAAATTTCGTAGCTGGGGGGTGTCTATAGTATGCCTGTAAAGGGGCACATGTTTCCCATGTTTAGAACAGTCTGACAGCAAAATGACATTTCAAAGGAAAAAAAGTCATTTAAAACTACTCGTGGCTATTGCATTGCCGGTCCGACAATACGCACAAAAGTTCATTGATAAAAACGGCATGGGAATTCCCCACAGGGGTCCTCCCAAAAATCCATACCAGACCCTTATCCGAGCACGCAACCTGGCAAACCGCAGGAAAAGAGGGGGTACGAGAGAGCCCCCCCCTCCTGAACCGTACCAGGCCACATGCCCTCAACATTGGGAGGGTGCTTTGGGGTAGCCCCCCCAAAACACCTTGTCCCCATGTTGATGAGGACAAGGGCCTCATTCCCACAACCCTGGCCGGTGGTTGTGGGGGTCTGCGGGTGGGGGGCTTATCGGAATCTGGAAGCCCCCTTTAACAAGGGGACCCCCAGATCCCCCTGTGTGAAATGGTAAGGGGGTACAAAAGTACCCCTACCATATCACTAAAAAACTGTCAAAAATGTTAAAAATGACAAGAGACAGTTTTTGACAATTCCTTTATTTAAATGCTTCTTCTTTCTTCTATCTTCCTTCATCTTCTTCTTCTTCTGGTTCTTCTGGCTCTTCTGGTTCTTCTGCCGGTGTTCTCGTCCAGCATCTCCTCCATGGCGTCTTCTATCTTCTTCTCCTCGGGCCGGTCCGCACCCATGGCATGGGGGGAGGCTCCCGCTCTTCTCTTCATCTTCTTCTCTTCTTCATCTTCTTCTCTTCTTCTCTTCTTCTCTTCTTCATCTTCTTCTCCAGGCCGCTCCGCATCCATGCTGGCATGGAGGGAGGCTCTCGCTGTGTGACGCGTCTCCTCTTCTGACGGTTCTTAAATAACGGGGGGGGTGGGGCCACCCAGTGACCCCACCCCCTCTGACACACGGTGACTTGACGGGACTTCCCTGTGACGTCACGGGGAATGCCACAGGGAAGTCCCATCATGTCCCATGCATCAGAGAGGGGCGGGGTCACCGGGTGGCCCGAGGAGAAGAAGATAGAAGACGCCGCGGAGGAGATGCTGGATGAGAACACCAGAGGAAGAACCAGAAGAGCCAGAAGAACCAGAAGAAAATGAAGAAGAAGATGAAGGAAGATAGAAGAAAGAAGAAGCTTTTAAATAAAGGAATTGTCAAAAACTGTCTCTTGTCATTTTTAACATTTTTGACAGTTTTTTAGTGAAATGGTAGGGGTACAAGTACCCCCTTACTATTTCACACAGGGGGGGGCCAGGATCTGGGGGTCCCCTTGTTAAAGGGGGCTTCCAGATTCCGATAAGCCCCCCGCCCGCAGACCCCCACAACCACCGGCCAGGGTTGTGGGGATGAGGCCCTTGTCCTCATCAACATGGGGACAAGGTGTTTTTTGGGGCTACCCCAAAGCACCCTCCCAATGTTGAGGGCATGTGGCCTGGTACGCTTCAGGAGGGGGGCCGCACTCTCGTCCCCCCCTCTTTTCCTGCGGCCTGCCAGGTTGCATGCTCAGATAAGAGTCTGGTATGGATTTTTGGGGGGACCCCACGCCATTTTTTTAAAAAATTTTGGCGCGGGGTTCCCCTTAAAATCCATACCAGACCCTTAGGTCTGGTATGGAATTCAGGGGGACCCCACGTCATTTTTTTTTTTTTTTTTTTTGGCCGGGGTTCCCCTTAATATCCATACCAGACCTGAAGGGCCTGGTATGGAATTTAGGGGGACCCCCACGTCATTTTTTTTTTTTTTATTTTGGTTCGGGGTTCCCCTGTGGGGAATTTCCATGCCGTTTTTATCAATGAACTTTTATATGTATTGTCGGACCGGCAATGCAATAGCCGCGAGTAGTTTTAAATGACTTTTTTTCCTTTGAAATGTCATTTTGCTGTCAGACTGTTCTAAAAATGGGAAACATGTGCCCCTTTACAGGCATACTATAGACACCCCCCAGCTACGAAATTTAAAAGAATATTACACTTTTATTGTTTGACGGCCGTTTTTAAAACTTTTTTTTGCATTGATCCATGTCCCCTGGGGCAGGACCCGGTCCCCAAACACTTTTTATGACAATAACTTGCATATAAGCCTTTAAAATTAGCACTTTTGATTTCTCCCATAGACTTTTAAAGGGTGTTCCGCGGCATTCAAATTTGCCGCGAACACCCCAAATTGTTCGCTGTTCGGCGAACTTGCGAACAGCCGATGTTCGACTCGAACTCAAAGCTCATCCCTAGTCAGGAATATGTACCGTTACAGAGTGTATCTGTGAGGAGATTGTAATGTACTACACAGCTTACAGAATGTGGCAGCTAGGAGTATGTAACATACAGTACAGCTTACAGCATGCAGTAATCAGTATTATGTAATGTTCAGCAAAGTTTACAGTGTGCAACCATCAGGAGTATTGTCCCAGCACCCAATCCACCATCTTCCAAACCACAATCTCCTCCTCCTTCAGTAGGCACCTACCCCCCAAATCCTGAACACTTCTCCTGCCCTGTGCAGCAACATTTATCTCTGTGAAGATGCATTCTCCTGTCACATGCTCTAAGACAGTGGTCTCCAAACTGCGGCCCCTTGCTTGCCTTGGGGCACTTTTCCTCCCACCGGTGCAAGACACTTTTCCTCCCACTGACACCAACAAAGGGCCATAATTCCTGGTCCTTACATTAACAATGGGGCACTAATTCTCCCATTGACGCCAATAATGGTGCACTATTCCTCTCACTAATTCCAGAGATGCATTTTTTACTCCCACTGACAGCAGTACAAGTTACTACAAAAAACAAACAGAAGAGAGCACACCAGCCTAATGCATTATTCCACAGCATTTTTTTAAGATTAACAAGAATAATCCTCACAAAGATGTGAATTAAAATCGATCATTGAACTACTCATCTAAAGCCTAGTAGTCCTAGTTTTGGCACACTCCAGAGTGCGGGGGGACCTCACTGGGATCCTTTATGGCTAATGCATTTTTAAGGTAACACCTTCTTCATCAGAACCAAACCACACAAGTTCCTTCCACTGAATTTAAACTCTCATACATGACATGAGGGCCCGGAGCACCTCCCTTTGAATGGGCAGGAACAAGTGAAAAAGAGGGAGAGAAAGAGACCAGCCCGCTGAGACCAGAAACAGTGCAAAGGCTGACTTAAACAACCAGAAAAAGCCAAAGCTGCTGGCAAATGGAGAAAAAAAAATACATAAACATAAATATACACATACATACTTACTATACGCACATATATATATATATATATATATATATATATATATATATATATATATATATATATATATATATATATATATATATATATATATATATACAGTATCTCTCAAAAGTGAGTACACATACATACACACACACACACACACACACACACACATATATATATACACACACATGTACATATACTGTATATACATATATATGTCATTATTAGTAGTACAATTTACCCCTGAGCTAAGATTCCCCACACACTGCTTACTTGCCTGTCTGGAGGCCACAAAGTTTAGGCAAACAAGGGAATGCTGTAAAATTCCTCAAAAACACATGTGCCAAACACATCTTAGTACCAATCTTTGCCAGCATGCAGCATTTCATGTGGAAATTGTATTCACTGCTGTCAAACCTACTTAAAGTTGAAGTTCAACAAAAAACAGAAAAAAACAAAAAATGTCCTGAGCTGTGTAGGCAGCTGGATCCTGTAGAAATCTTCTGTGGAGGAATGCCCAGTCCTCTTCCTGCTGCTTCCAGCATTGGAAGTTAATAGCTCTTCTGCAAATGGATTGGAGACCACCCTTATTTGTCCTCCTCCATTAAGAATATTTTCATTGTAGACTTTTCATCACATCTAAAACAATCTGTAAATAGGGGAGAGAATCCTGTGACTCACGCATTTACAGTTTATGTTGCAGTGTACAGAACGAGTTCCCATTGGGAAATTGTTCACTGCAGCTTCACAGAAGACTCAGATCTATTAACCCCCTCAGTGCTAGAAGTTCAGCAGGAAGAGGATGAGGCATCCCTGCACAGAAGATTTCTTCAAAATCCTATAGCGTTAGAGAATTCTTTTTGTATTTTTTAGATAAACTTTAAGCTCATCAGTAGGTCTCTCGTCCCCCCCCTCTTTTCCTGCGGTCTGCCAGGTTGCGTGCTGACATAAGGGTCTGGTATGGATTTTTGGGGGGACCCACGCCTTTTTTTTTTTTTTTTTTTGGTGCGGGGTTCCCCTTAAAATCCATACCAGACCTGAAGGTCTGGTATGGAAAAAACTTTTTTTTGCATTGATCCATGTCCCCTGGGGCAGGACCTAGGTCCCCAAACACTTTTTATGACAATACCATGAATATAATCCTTTAAAATTAGCACTTTTGATTTCTTCCATAGACTTTTAAAGGGTGTTCCGCGGCATTCGAATTTGCAGCGAACACCCCAAATTGTTCGCTGTTCGGCGAACTGGCGAACAGCCGATGTTCGAATCGAACATGAGTTTGACTCGAACTCGAAGCTCATCCCTACTCAGCAGGTATTTGAAGGGGAACACCTTTGCTTTTGTAGTAATCACAACATTAGTTTTGCAAATACCTGCTTTGAATTGCATATGCATATATGTACTGTATATACACTATTTTACAAATGTCTATTTTTTATATTAGTAAACTAATCTTATTAGAAATATCATAAATTTGTTATCATACAGAGAACATCTAAAATTAAAAGGACAACATTTAAAAAAACAACACAAAACTCTGAGATTTTCCAAAGCAGATTATTCTTCCAAACATCATGAAGTTAAGGAACAGAGCAAAAGTTTCCCAGTTTAATCCTGTGGCGTAACACACTGTTTAGTGTGATAATAAACTAAAATACTGAAAAGCGTAAATAATAGATGACCTTATTCCCCTTGATGAAAGGAAGAGAAAGTCAGATTTTGCGGGGATAGACCAAATGTATACACATTTGGACTATACCTTTAATATTATGTTAAACAAGTTATATTTTCCCAAGGACAAACTGTAATATTTTGCACACATTTTGTCATGTGTACTTGTGCTATACTTGTATACTGTAAAGGACTGTCGCCCCTGGCTACTATTATAAAGATTTAAAAAAAAAGAAACCTGGATTTTCTATCCCAGACTTTTGTTACCTAATGGGTTGTCTGTGTTCATCATACATGTGCATTTGTGTAATTGGGGGACAACTTGGGACATTCTTCCTAAAGCATAGTTTTACATGACTACAAGAAATGGTCCCACGTAAGTGGGATATTTTCAAAAAAATAAAATTCCCAATCAGTTGGACTGAAACATGGGTGAAAAACTATGATGTGTCCACCGCTGCCCTCCCCTTCCCCTGGAAAAATTGAGGAATCCAATATCAGATTATATTTTCAGTGAGGATGTAGTGAAACCTGGAATTTGGCTTATCCATTCTGATACAGGGTTGAGCCTGTCAGTGCTCTTATGTGAAAAGGAACAGATTCAGTCTATCAAGATAATGTAAATGTTTTACTTTAACAATATAAATTACTACAGTTTATGCAGACTCAAAACTATATTTGTACTGCTAATACATTTTACAAAATTCTTAGCAAAATTATAATAAAACACAATTCCGCATAAGATAATACAGAACTAGATCATTTAGCTTACGATCCTAGCATTTCTCTACATGAGGTTCAGTGAATTTACTGTTTCTGTATTAAATTTTCAGAATATTTTTAAGTTATACTTGGCCTGTCATGGGGTGTGTATTTGTATATCTGTCTGCATGCGCGCTTAAGGTTTTCCTGTTGGGGTCAGTGTATAATCTATTTATTTTTTCAATTTACTGATAATTCTTCTACATGTTATGGTATATGGGCTCCACTGTTCAGTTGTTTGTGATACTTTGCAAATTTATAAAACAATAAGGGAAGTAATGCAGAGTTATACCTATACTGATAAAAACGTACATAGATCTTAATTGTTTTTGCATATATTTTATATAATATATATTAAATAAAGAACACAGCTGGATCCTCTATAACCCACTCCGAGATCATTTTGTATATTTGATAAACTGTGATTTGTCAGTTGTCAAAATGTTGCCATAGTTTTAAAACAGAGCATGTCAGTGAAATTTGTAACATGCTGGGTTATTAAGTAGAACTGAAGCCCATTTACTAAAAAAAATGATGCGTTTGCAGTAATTCAGTGGTTACTCTACTAGTGGAAATTTTCAATTAGAGTTACAATCTAAGACTTTCAGTTATCTATTTTTGCATTTTCCTATATTCTTGATGGTTAATTTATATACACTGCAAAGATATTGCCCTTGTTCAAGCCAGTTTTGCTTTAATATGTGCACACATGAGGTTAATATACGAAGGGCTATTAGGCACATTTGCAAGGGAATTTTCCCTTTACTTGATGTGGTATAAATAAACTTTGGAAAGAAGGAATCAGATGATTTGATTCTGGAAGTCAGTAGAGCATCACCTCATTCACCAAGCTAAGGTAAAATTCTCAAATTGCAAAGTGAACAACCTATTTGCCTTTAGTAAATCCACCCACTAGAGCTTGATTTACTAAAGGCGAGCTTGTGCTTCCAGAGAGGATGAACAGAAATCCTACTTACTTTCTTATGAATTCTACACCTGCACAGTGGCCTATGTGAACACGTCAGTGTCCTTTTTAGAAGCACGCACATGCACAATACATCACAAAACTAGACTCAAGCCTGTGCAAACATGTGCTATGGAACCATAAGAGCCTGTGGGTTCACATCAAATGTCAAAGCTACACTAATAATAATAATATATAACTCGTTTTGTTCTCACTATATATTACTTTGAGGTCTGTGTGTAGTCATGCAGATAAACCCTTTCATCAAATAAGATGTATGTAACAGTCTAAAGAATGTAAAAAATGTAATAGAATTCCCCCACCTCTGTAAGTGCAACCCACTGAGGATAAGACATACCTTCCTCCCTGATCCACTTATCTTTCTTCTAGTAAGTTCCTGGCTGTCTCCACTTTACACTGTGCATGAGCATGATAGCCCCATTATTCAGGGATAATACCTGATCCTTGGTTTACGCTCAACCACTGTGTAAATGTTGCATACACAGCCAAGACCTCCTTTGGCTGGAAGGTCTTGAAAGTTGTGTAATCTGTAGGGATTTTCACTGCTGGCAGTTGCCTGTAAGGTGTAAATATTTTTTTTTCTCACCACTTGCTTGGGACTGTTTTTGGATATCTGGGTGGTTTACTGTATGCTACAATTAATGCTGAAAGAAAAACGGGTTCTTGTGCAATCCTATAATAGTTTATTAGGGGATACAGGACCTGCTTGTATGATGGGCAATAAAAATGGTGCAAAGGCTGAGGGATAAAACAGGAAAGACTGCAGGGACTTAAAATGCACAGCCCCTAGAACAGTAGGGAAACTTTTATTTACATGCTTGGAAAAGACTTTCAGCAGAGTTAATTAGTAATTTAACAGTAAAGCCCGGCACACACAGGCTGAATATTGGGCGGTATCGGCCTGTTCATTAGAAACCAGCTGATATTCTGCCTTTGTGTACAGCAGCTGGTCCGACAGAAGGAGGCTGAACATCCGACTTCTGTCGAAGGGGTATGACCGCAAAAGGTTTAATGATCGCCTTCCGAACAGCTCCCTCAACCAATGGCTGAGAGCGCTGACCAATGTGTTCTGACGGTGGGGGACAGTCACCTGTCTGAACACAATAGCATCGGATTGTTAGTACAGGATCTACAGGATCTCCTCCTGAACGCTTCAGGTTTTTTTCGTCCGGCCCTAAGCTGAACCTGTAACTTCAATACTAAGCTTAAGTGAATTTTAAAACAATAACCGCCAACACCAAAAAAAATATATATATATATATATATATATATATATATATATATATATATATATATATATATATATATTTGTAGTTAACAGTTCTTTTAATATAATATGGGATGAATATTTTGATATGAAGGAATGTCAAACATTTTACCAACACAGGTGGAACTTTATTTTTAGTTACACAAAACAGAACACTGATAAATATCCCAGATATAGTTTAACTTTTTGTTAATTTTATATAAATTTTGATTTGACTGAATAACATAAAAAGACTCAGGAAAAATGTATCTATGCATTCTGATAGTTTATTTTTGTAACAATGATAGATGGGAGATGTACTTTAATTATGTTTATTCTTCTGCTTTCATTTTTCTACCCCATGTTTTGATCTCTCTAGCCCTACTGGAAGCAGTCGATATGCCTCCTCTGGGGAACTTAGCCGAGATTCTACACAGCTAAGTGATGATTTTGACCCCGAAAATGACAGCCTTCAGGGTTCTGAAATAGAAGAAGAACGGGACAGAGACTCATATCACTCCTGTCATAGTTCTGTCAGCTACCAAAAGGATTCCCCAAACTGGGAAGGAGACGAAGGCCCTGAAGTGTACAGTGAAGATGATGATGATGAAGGTGGCTACCCTGACAGCAGGGATCAGCTTTCTGACAGAGATCTTTATGATGATGAGCTTCCAGAAGAAGAAGATAAGGGTGAAAAAATTAAATGTGAGCTAGAGGACACATTGTACTTATCTGGAGAGAGTAAAGAGAAAACACCCCCAGAAATTCCAGTTCAAAAAGAGCGGACTCCAGACGCTACACCAGAGATTGAGGCAGTACCTGTAGTCCAAGGGGCTTTGATGGACAGGTGAGAAGGAAAAATAGTTTGGGATGAGTTCTGTACACTAGTGATAGGAAGAGTAAATATACTTTTTGAATAGAAAAATCAATGTAATTATGTTTTATTGCTTGCACTAATGGAATTTAGACTATTTGGCTACATACAAAAAAAAAGCTTGCAGGGGCTGTTGGAAACTGATCTAATTTGCTTCCTTAAAAAGGAGCCTGTAGGTTTTGGCCTGACATCATCCTTTCTGCAACACTTAGTGAATCATCAACCAGAAAGAAGCCTATGCTTATCAGAAGTCCCATCAAATGATATGCATGTGCTTATTCTGAGCTGGTGACTCACCAAGTGATAACAGATGCATAGGGATGAACATGTACTATGTACCTGTGCTGACGGGTTTTTCTAAATATCTCCACTAAACAAATCTTTTGGGCTGAAGCATGAAGGTTTTAAGGAAATCCATCACAAAAGTAAATGCCTGTCTCAGAGGCCTCTGATGGAAGCAATTTGCTGATTTACAAACTGCATGCTAATTCTGGAGCAGTTATGTTATTTACACTGAATGCAAATAGCCTAATATTCACAATGCTGAGACTATTAGGTGACCTTTGAGTCAGAAAATGCTTGATTCCTATCTGAGACTTTTGAGACAGATATATTCTTTAGCTTTGTGACATATTCCCTTTACAAGAAAATTTAAAAATGTTAGCTTGCAGCACAATATTTACTACATAAATTGTTACATGATTTTCTCTTTAAAGCGGTATTAAACTCCAAAACAAAAATGTATTATATTGTAGCTTAACTTAGATGTTAATTTTTTTTCCGCTCTCTCTTGTCTGATGATCCAGCCAGGAAGTCAGTTATTTTTCTTCTTTAACAGACCAAGCTGTCCAGAAAAAGTGGCAGTTAGAGGGTTGTCACAAACCATTTAACACTGACAGGGATTAAAGTGGTCAGCTTTTATTAATTTATGTAAAACTTTATCCTAAGTTGTAACTGCCTAAAAAGTGTTAGCTAGAGTGCATCGAAAGTTCAGACACCCTAAGACAGGAATAGTGTTAGACCCCTTTCACACTGGGGCGGTTTGCAGGCGGTATTGCGCTAAAAATACCGCCTGCAAACCGCCCCTAAACAGCCTCCGCTGTTTGTTCAGTGTGAAAGCCCGAGGGCTTTCACACTGAAGCGGTGCGCTGGCAGGACGGTGAAAAAAGTCCTGCAAACCGCTTCTTTGGAGCGGTGAAGGAGCGGTGTATTCACTGCTCCTAAACCACTTCTGCCCATTGAAATCAATGGGACAGCGCGGCTATACCGCGGCAATACCGCAGCTATAGCCGCGCTGTACGAGTGATTTTAACCCTTTTTCGGCCGCCAGCGGGGGTTAAAACTGCACCGCTAGCGGCCGAATACAGCTGCAAGAACGACGGTACAGCAGCGCTAAAAATAGCGCTGTTGTACCGCCGACGCCCCCACCGCCCCAGTGTGAAAGGGGCCTTACTGGCACGATAACCAGGTAAAACTAATGTGAAAAAAGCCAAACAGAGAAAACGAATGCAGCCAGCACATTTAAGCTGCAATATATTGTATTTGTGGTTTTTAGTTTAATACTGCTTTAACTAGCATATTGCTATATTGCTGTGTCACCTGCAAAAGAAAAATATAAAATGAATAAGGCAAGATGGACAGTATAGAAGTTGTATAATGATGTCTTTAACTCAATGTCCACCAAGTCCACCAAACACTAAAATCTGAAAGTTCTTTAAAGCAAAATAGTATGGACACCAGGCAACCATAACTTTATGACCACTGACAGGTTAAGTGAATAATATTGATTATCTTGTTTTCCCTGAAGTTGATGTGTTGAAAGCAGAAAAAAATAGGCATCACAGTCTGTTATGTATAGGACTGCATAGCCGCAAAACAGTCAGGGTGCCTGTATGCTGACCTATGTCCACAGCCAAAAAGACCCACAGTGGACACGTGAGCATCAGAACTGGACCAAGGAGCAATGGAAGAAGGTGGCCGGGTCTGATGAATCACTTTTTTATTTCACATCATGTAGATGGCCAGGTGCGTGCACATCATGTACCTGGAGAAAAGATTGCACCAGATGCAGTATGGGAAGAAGGCAAGATGGCAAAGGTGTTATGCTTAGGCAATGTTCTTCTGGGAAACCTTGGGTCCTGCCATTCATGTTGGATGTTACTTTGGCATGTACCACCTACCTAAACATTGTTGCTGACCAATGACCAAGTACACCCCTTCATGGAAACTGCATTCCCTGATGGCTGTGACCTCTATCAGCAGGATAATGCACCCTGTCACATTGCAAAAATGGTTTAAGAATGGTTTGAGGAACACAACATTGAGTTCATGGTGTTGATTTGGCATCCAAATTCTCCAGATCTCAATCCATTGAGCATCTATGGGATGTCCTTGAAAAACAAGTCCAATCTATGAAGGCCCTACCTCACAACTTACAGGATGTAAAAGATCTGCTTCTGACAGCTTGGTGCCAGATACCGTAGCATTGCCTTCAGAGGTCTAGTGGCATCCATGCCTTCACAGGTCAGGGCTGGTTGACAGCTACATGGGGACCTACTCAATATTGGATAGGTGGCCATAAATTTATGGCTGATCAGTCATTATAGGAATGCTATATTATTATTATACAGGATTTATATAGTGCCAACAGTTTACGCAGTGCTTTACAATGTAGAGGGGAACAGTAAAATTACAATATAGTTCAATACAGAAGGAATAGGAGGGCCCTGCTCATGAAGCTTATTTGAACTCCTATTTTTAAAACATTACTATTGCCCTAAAATTGTTATTTGTTTTGCCAAATAGCCTATCCAGTATTATTACATTCATTATGTCTTCACAAATCACAGAGATGAGAGCACAGGAATGTCGAGGGCCAAGTCTAATTGGCTGAGAGCATTTAACAAGGTGCGGATGCAGCTGCAAGAAGTAAGTGTAAAACAACTCTACTCACCAGGTAAAATTGGGACTAACAATAGTGCATGTACTGTTGCTTAATTCTTCTTTCAACTGCACAGTACTCATAGCTCAGTCACCTTTTTGTCACCTTGTTTGACTGGCATTTTTATATGTTCATATTTTGTTTTTGTATTTGTATTTTGTTTATTATTTTGTGTCATTTTGTGATTTTTTTTTCCATTCAGAACGACTCCCTCACTCTGCCCCCTCCCTGCTCACACCCTCTTCCCAAACAGCACTTTGTCCTATGCAAAGAGGCCAGAGATATCCAGTACAGGTAGGTGAGCAGTGAGCAATGATTATCTCAAGGTATTCTCTGAGTATGGGCTCAGGTATAACCATGGTGTCTAAACCACTTATTAAAAAAATTTCATATTTTATATATATATATATATATATATATATATATATATATATATATATATATATATATATATATATATGTCTATAAAATGTATTCACCCCCTTAGAAGTTTTTTATGTTTATTATCAAAGAACATCGAACCACAGCGAATGGAATTTTTTTTTACATCAGTCAACAAAGAAATACTATTTATTGTCAAATTGAAAAATGATCTCTGCAAAATGATTTAGAATAATTATAATAGTTTTTTCCAAAGTCATATAATTAGATAAATAAAGAGAATTTGTTTCAAGTGATTGTAAAAATACCTTTGTAAAGCATATTGTAATGCATGATGTCTAAACTACACGTTGCCAGAAGGCACCTGGGAGACTCTGAAGGTAGATGGAAAAAGGTTCCATTGTGTGATAAAACCAAGAAAGCACATTTGTGGCCATCAGAGCAATCGCTTTGACATAAGCCATAAACTACACTTCATCATAAATTCATAATTTTCACCATGAAGCATGGTGTTAACAACATCATGCTCTGGGGATGTTTTTCTGCCGTAAGCCCTGAAAGGCTTGTGAGGATAGAATAAATACAGCTAAATACAAAGAAATCCTGGAGGAAAACCTAATACAGTCTCCAAGAAACCCAAGTCTTGGCAGAAGATTTGTCTTTTAGCAAGACAAGAAAGTTAACAAAGTTAATGGCCAAGTCAGAGTACGGATCACAGTCCAATTAAGAATCTAGTGTGGCTGGATTTGAAAAAGGCTGTTCATTAAACATAACTGCAGAAGGCCAGTTTTGCAAAGTGAAGTGGGGAAAACCTACACAGTTGATAGATGCCTATCCACACAGACTCAAGGCTGCACTTGCTGCCAAAATGTATCTACTAAAAACGAATGCTGGCCATAGATGGATCGAAATTTGATAAGTGTGGCTGTCTTGATCAACATCTATTGAACTGACAATTTGGAAAACTTTTGTCGATCAGTGGCTGTAGCTACCCCTTAGTGTATAATGACAGTCTATGTGGTGGCGATTCCTTCATCCACCTTGTTTGTATTCCTGGAGCTGAATGAAAAAAAATGAACCTTCTACTGTATGGCAAGCCTAACTTAAAGTGGATGTACACCGTCAATTTGTTTTATCTTTTTTCATTTCAATTGCTTTTAGAGATTTGTAGAGATCTGTATTCACTTTGAAATTAAAGAATATGTTTCAACTTATCAGTGTGAAAAAAAAGAAAAAATTAAGTCCATTGTTATTCAGTCTTCCATGACAGTAAGACAGGAAAACTTTCAAGGGGGTGAATACTTTCTAGGCAGTGTAGTAAGGCTTCTTTCTAAAGTAAAACACTTTGGAGCCAAAATTACTGGTGACAGTAGACAGTAGGGCACAAGTTCAGTAATTTATAATATTTTTTAAATAAATTAAATAATTTCAATAAAAGTATCAATTAAATAGTTTAAGGGCTCATGTACACAGGGCAGTTGAAAACCTTTTCTGAACGCTGGAAACTTGACAGCTGGAAACCTATAGTGGAAAACGTCCGTTTTACAGCTTTTACATATCGAGTTTATGCAAGTTTAGAAGCAGTTATGAACATTTGAGGTTAGAAGCGTTTTTTAAAGATAACCTCAGGAGACCCTCCCAAATGCCCACAATGCATGAACAACAAGTAAATTATTAATTATTTCAGCAATTCTGAATGTACTTGTAGATAGCTGTCTTATTTTTTGTGTTTTCACTATGGATCACATCATGAGCATGTGTGAGGAAATGATCCTGATGTTGCTGTTGCTGAGGCTCCAAAGACATAGAAAATTGCATGAGAGGGCCAGAGTTTGTCGGCTACTGGACTCATTCGTTGATGCAGGCAACAGCATGTGGTGAAATGTGTGTTTTTTCAACATTTTTATATGTTCAAAAATTATCAGAAAAGTTTTCCCCTTTGAAAACACTCATAAACACAAATACCCATAAATGCGGTTTACCACGGTCACAAGCTTTTGGTGTTTGAAATGCCAGTAAACTACAGTCCTGAACGCAATTTTTCTGCTGTCAAAAAAAAGCCTGTAACCTCAACTGCCTCTAAACTACTATAAACAACTGAGTGTACATGTAGAGGTAAGATAACACAGAGGAGAGTTCAAGGGCTGCTGAAAAAAATGCCCACCTGCTCCTAAACTTCAGTTTAGCAGCTGTGGTGTACATGAGGCATAAGAGTGTTAGGTTTAATGGAATAGATTCAATAATTACATTAAATATTTTAAATTCTTAAATAGTTTAGAATTCTTGTAAGTATTAAAAATCATTTTTTTCTTTCTGAATGAAAATTATTTTTCCATTCCTCAAACTCCATTGCTTTGTGCTGCCATAGTAACCACCACACCCTTCATTACAAGTGTCTACACACATATTTGTATTGCAGAGAAGGAAAGAGGATTTGTCTGTCCAGGTCTATTACATTAGAATGCATTGGGTTGTAAGCAGGGCACAGATAGTTTTTTGTTGTTCAGCCAGTAATGATGGACTTCTGTCGAAAGGGAGGATCACACACACAGATAGAAATTTGTCTGGTCCCTGCTAAACCAGCTGAATTGCAATCCGTTTATGCCCAGTTTTACTCTTTTACCTTTAAAACTGTTCAGTCATCTTTAGAAAACTTGTACAGCTACTGTAACTTGACAGTGTAGGTAGGTCTAGAAAAATTGAGGTTGTCAATATAAAGTCTGTCTGACTGCATATCTATTTCTGTGAGTTCAGTTGGGTTTTGAGGGCAGTAGGGTGATTATGGTGGGTGTTCTAGTTTATGTGCACAAAATATATATATATATATATATATATATATATATATATATATATATATATATATATATAGGCACTATACCCACAATGATGACTACCTTTTTTTGTACTAATTGTGTTGCATGTGATTACACGCCCCTAGAAAATGGGGCTGACTTACTAAAGCCTTATAGGACTGGTCTATAATGTTCACTTTACAAAAGTAATGTTAATAGAGTAAGATGAAGCTGTGTTCAATCATCCAGTCATTTGCAAGTAGAAATCTTATTTTTTGTCATTTTCCCTTGCTTATGATTGGGCATTTAAAGTGAACACATCTCACTTTTCAAGCATTCAACTTTTAAAGTTAGCATTGTCTACTTCTAAAAACAAACAACTTAGTTCCTTTGTTTTATCCACAGCCAGGGCATAATATAGTTTCCATTATTTTAATTGCACATATCACTTAGGGAGGGGTAAAAAGGTTGCTTAGGCTAAATTTGCACAGGCTTTGAATTTTAAAGATACCTTTAACATGCATTTATATGCCTATAGCATTAATACGTATTTCAGATGTGTTGCATAGAATTTCAATTCACGTCACACATCGCTCCTCAAATGGCCTGATTTTATATAACTTTGTTGTAAATGCCAATTTCTGCATTTTAGTAGAAGTCAATGGAGGTGGTTGGAAGGCCCCCACGCTCTGTAGGCAGTATTCTTTTTGCCTCATCACGATGCAAGGCAATGCTGACACTGCCATGTGTACACTTTCTGTTTTAACAATTGTAAGTGGCATTTATAGGACATCAGGAAGGGGTTAAAAACAAGACTCAACCACCCATTTCAAGGCCTTTGTAAATGAGGCCTAAGGGTGCTTTTAAACCAAACCACATTGTGCCGCAATGCACATATTTTCATTCATTGAGGTTTGTTGCAGTGACTTAGGCAGCCCATGCAAAATTATTTTCTGTATCGTCCATTGAGGGACACAGCTTATTGGCAAACAATGTAGGGTTATATTGCTGCCTACAAGAGAAATGGACATTAGACACAAAGAAACTGATAGGGACCCCCCTAGAAACTACAATCCCCTCCACCCACACCTTACCAATTAAATTAAAGCTTCATTCACACAAGATCCTACTTACAGCTGTAGTAAGTATTCAGCTTATTCCTCTGGCTGGATTCACAGGCGAGTGCAAATAGTTGCAACTGCTCAGCTTGTACAAAGCAATGACAGGCTGATAGCAGCCACAACATTTGTTTTGTCTAGATCTGCAGGGCAGTCTGGCTTACCTGCTTTCAGCTCTTGCCGAATTAAATTATTGAAATGGGGATGGGGTATGAACACTTTACCTCCGTTGCAAAACCTTAAGGATCTGGACCCAAGCGATCAAAACCTGTGGTTAAATCTGCCTCCACATGTAGATATACCCCCAACAGCTCCATCAATGGTGGTGGGGGGGGACAACAACACCCGGTGGCTTTCCTGGAGATCTGGGAAGGCCACGTGGGTTTGTGAAATATTTTTTTAAGCTATTCAGAGATTTTTGAGCTACGAAACTAACCTTCCCATTCCACCCAAACTTGTTTATGGTTCAAAAACCCTTAGAAAGTATTTGTCCACTTTTCCATCTTTGTAGGACTTCAGAGATCTCTTCACTTTGCCATGGGAGACAACTGTTTTTTGGTGGGTGTGCCCTTCTACCTTACCTTGTTTTAGAAGGTATTTGGAAAGATCCTTTTTCCAGTTCTTGATCTTTTATGTCTAGGATGCTTTTTGGTCATCAAATTATTGAATGATCTGTTGCTACAACAGCAGATATCTCTGACCTCTGGACCTTGGAGAACTTCATATGATCTAGGAATTCCAAGAAGTCAACACTGATTCACATTACTTGGAGTACTTGGGCCTTCACCTGAAAACCTTCAAAGCCAGCAACTTCCTATGCCAGGAGAGGTTTATGAAACTGCAGCGTCAGGTTCATCAACTTTAAGCCTGATGTAGGTCTTCCCCAGGGAATTGATATAAGTGCTTGGATTGATGATATTCACATTTGAAGCTCTTCCACATGTTGAATTCCAAAACTTTACAATAACCAGTACAATCACCAGATAATCCAGTTACATCCTTAAACTAAGATGTCTATGTCATGGTCGCTGTGTTTTTTCCTTTCGCGATGAGCGACAGGCATTGCTGACAGGTGTCTGGTATGAATCATGAGGGGAAACGCCGCGCCAAATTTTAAATAAAAAACCGGCATGGGTTCCCCTCCAGGGGCATACCAGGCCCTTAGGTCCCCCTACGCCGAAAAAACGCCCCCAAAATCCATACCAGACCCTTATCTGAGCACGCAGCCCGGCCGGTCAGGAAAGGGGGTGGGGAAGAGCGAGTGCCCCCCCCTGAACCGTACCAGGCCGCATGCCCTCAACATGGGGGGGTGGGCGCTTTAGGGCAGGGCGCGCCCTGTGGCCCCCCCACCCCAAAACACCTTTGTTCCCATGTTGATGAGGACAGGGGCCTCTTCCCGACAACCCTGGCCATTGGTTGTCGGGGTCTGGGGGCGGAGGGCTTATCGGAATCCGGGAGCCCCCAGATCCCGGTTCCCCACCCTATGTGAATGAGTATGGGGTACATCGTACCCCTACCCATTCACCTGGGGGAAAAAGTGTCAATAAAAAAACACACTAGACAGGTTTTTAAAGTAATTTATTAGGCAGCTCCGGGGGTCTTCTTCCAACTTCAGGGGTCTTCTTCCGACTTCTCCGCTCTCTCCGGCCTCTTCTCCCGGTGTCCGGTTCTTCTCCCGCTCTCTGGTCTCTTCTCCTGGTGTCCGGTTCTTCTCTCACTCTTCAGTTCTTCTGCCGGGCTCCTCCGCTATCTTCTGCTCTTTTGCCGCTCTTTTGCTAGCGGTGGCCCGGTCTTCTCAAGTTTGTTGCGCAATCGCAGCAAGTCTGCATTGAATGACTCCAGTTCAACATTCTTTACAAACATTCTGCAAGTCTACTGCAAGTTCTGGTTCAGTTATATTGTGCAATAGTCATCCCACCACAGGGTTTACTGTGGCTGAATTTTCATGCTGTAGGCTTGCAGAACTAATGCTGTAGACTCATCACTGCAACTTGGGTCTTGCTAGAGACTTGCCACGCAAATTTGTTACATATTGGAAAAGTGTCAACTAGAACTTGTGCTTTAAGTGCTCTGCAAGTGTACAACTTGCCAATGAAAATGTGTAGCAAGTTAACAGACTTACAATTCAACACTGCCACAAATTTGTGGCAAGTTATCGTTGCTATCTGGTTTCACACCAAAGAAATTTCTCCCATTGCCTGAATGTGGTAAGGGCCATTTGTTTTACCTGTCAGCCACTGCTTCCTTTAGGCATAAAAAAGTGCCTCCAGCTTTTAGTTTTATAATTTCTAATGCCCTGTACACACGACCGGTTTTCCTGTCGGAATAAACTCTGAAGGTTTTTCCGACGGAGTTCCGATGGAATTCCACTCAAACTTTCTTGCATACACACGATCACACCAAAGTCCGACCGTCAAGAATGCGGTGACGTACAACAGGACTAGAAAAAGGAAGTTCAATAGCCAGTAGCCAATAGCTTCCATCTCATACTTGCTTCAGAGCATGCGTAGTTTTTGGTACGTTGAAACAGCATACAGACGAGCGGTTTTCCCAATAGGAATTGGTTCCGTCGGAAATATTTAGAACATGTTCTTTTTCTAGGTCCGTCAGAATTTTCGACGTAAGAAGTCCGATGAGGCATACACTCGATCGGAATATACGATGAAAAGCTCCCGTCTGACTTTTTCTGTCGGACATTCCGCTCGTGTGTACGGGGCATAAGTCTAAGAAATTGATTTGACAGATTTTTGTGTAGGCCTATGGGTTACAAGATAAAGTTCCCCCTTTTTCCATTGAAGCCCACTGCACTAGGGCAGTGAGAATTTGGGTCCTTTCACACTGGCATTCATGCGCAAAACTCAGAAAATGCTAGGAAAAAAATGCTAGATGAAAAATGCTGATATCAACTTTTTTTTTTTGTAGTAGCATTTTAGTAGCTTTTAGAAGCTTTTAGGAGCATTAGCATTTTATTAGCATTTTTACAGTACATGAAGGAAAAAAACGCTTGAGAAAATCTGTTAGGAGCGTTTTAGTAGTGTTTCGTAGTGTTTAAGATAGTTTAGGAGCATTCAGCGTTTTTTTATTCTGGGAAAACGCTCCAAAAAACTCTACTGAAGCTTAAAAAACGCTTTTAGCATAAAATAGTGTGCATGGACTCATAAGATAACACCACTAGCTTCTAGGAGCATCAAAAAAAAGCTCAATAGCTTCTAGGCACGTGAAAAAACACTAGTGTGCGTGGAGCCTCAGTTTACATCAATTATTACATCTGTCTTCAGCTCAGTTCGGTTCAGTTTACATATGTTTGCACTTCAGTTCTGATCAGTTTACATCATCCTACATTCGTTTTTGCATCAGTTTTGTTAGTTGTTGCAGAAACCAATCATAGATAACAAAAGTAAAAGCAAAAAATGTTTCCTATATATAAACGAAATGCATGTAAATAGCCATTTAGAACTGTTTATATCGGTTAAGATCCATCTAAACAGAAAAGGTCGTAGCCTTGTTCTGTTTGATCCGGATTTGGTGGATGTTAACAGATCATCTGCCCATAGATATACATTAACCCCTTGGAGACGGCTCCTCCCGGCCCTTTAACGGATTTAGGATGCTGGGAGGGCTTATGATCATGTGACAGCCATAATTTGCTGTCACGGCGCTCACAGGATTGGAAAGCTTTCCATTACCAGCCAGTAACTTTTTTTGATTGAAAAATGTATACTTTATTTTGCAAGAAAATATACAAAAAAACAAATACTTTAAACAGGGTACATCCAATCTGTACTGCGACGCAGCGCATAAATACACTACATTACAATACATCACCAAGCATACCAATAAATTACATTCATCCTGCGGTATGATGCCTAATGTGTTGTGCAGAGTAGTAATACCCCGAAACATCACATCATGCATGACGCCGCATTACCAGCCAGTAACTGTGCCAGGACCACGCAGGGAGTGTGCTTTCGGCACAGCTGTTTTTGCATTAATGCACGCAAATATGCGGCTGCTCTGCGCCAAAGCCCACCCGCTGAGAGGCCACATATTTGTGTGTGGCTGGCACCAAGAGGTTAAGGTTCAGTCTGGAGCCATCTGAAAAACTGATAGATGTATTTAGACTGAATCTCTATGTGAAAGGGACCTTTCTTGCCTTTTCATTGTCAGACTTTTGTTTCTCAGATTTGTTAGGCTGCAACTTGGTCTTCTGTTCACACATTCTCCAGGTTTTTTAAGGTCAATATATCTGCCTCTCTGGATGCTATTTTTGTTCAATTGTATGCATATTTTTGAAAGCAGTTGTTTATTGCGCCTTTACTCCTTTTTGTTTTTGTTTTTTTTCTACGGCTGATTCACTTTGTTGTTTTGGTGTGCCTGCCCCTCTGTTTGGGCTGCTTTTGAATATCCCTATGTTGCTTAATTATAATCAAGCTGTGCCCCTCAATAGACAATATAGAAAAAAGGATTTTTGTATTCACTGTAAAAGCCATTTCTCAGAGTCTGTTGAAGGACACAGATTAAAGCCTCTAGGGGGCTGGCCCTTAATTTATAATTGCCATGTTTACAGTTTTACAATGTTTTCCCGAATTTATCAGTTTTACCAAGCTGTTTCACTCAATGAACTCCGAAAAAAAGGATTTTACGGTGACTAAAAAAATTCTACTTTTGCAATACATGCTATGGATTATACAGTAGATGTATGGATAGTATGTATAGTTCATTGTCATTGGTGTCAACTCAATAATACACATAACCATATTTTTTTGGGTACCCTGCATAATTGCACCTATAGTAGTAAGTAGTCATAACAACAGGAGATTGCCCATATGATGTCATTTAAGGCTCTAATTGACAAACCCAGGGATATACTGCATGAGTATATAATTGCTAGTGAAAAAGTAATTTGACTTACTAAGTAAAAGCAAAAGTCTCCGTATTAAGTGCATACTTGCCTGCAAAAGTGTCCATTTGCCAATCTCTGGCAATTGAGTTGTTGCATGACAACAGTTTTTTTTTACCAATAATTTAGCCCAACTGTTGTAGTTTCAACATTATATGACATTTCATGTCCTCTATAATTGTAACTCATTAACTATTACTTTATTGTTGTATGCCTTTTTAATGTGCAGTGTGTGTGTAAGTATTTGTGTATGTGTAATACATAAAACCACATTTGCTTCTCAATTTCTGATGTTGGTATGTGTGTGTTTCTTTTGTTTTATGAAAAGTAATTCAAGAAAAGTAATTTACATGTAAATGTACCCTTATCAATATTTGTTATCTAACTTATGTTACCATAGCCCTGTTAGTAATTATTGTTAAAGCCAAGCTACACCTTTCTGACAAGTTTGGTTTTAGGGTAGGCTGTAGAAATGATCAGTACTGTATATCAATAACAAGCAACATTTGGGGTCTGTGTTGGAAGACTTTTAGGTAAACGCAGATTGCATTTGACAGCACATCAGTTTAAGATACTTCCGGGAATTCATTGCAGGTGCAGTTGGCCTGCATTTTACTTGCTCCATGTAATTTTGCAATCCCATAGACCTATATAAAGAAAGAGGCAGTTCTAACACAAACAAAAGCCCAAGCCCTAATTTTATCTTAGCTGCTAGCTTGGAAATATTAAAATAGATGTATTTTTGTTTCTGTATCCACATTGGGGTGTGTTTCTGCACTTTTCCATCCCAGTGATGGTGGGCACCAAGAAGGAAACACTCTTTAAAATGAACATCCTTTCTTAGGATGGTTATTGTTGTCTCAATTCCTGTTAGAAAGAGTCCCCCAAGTTGCTTTTTTTATCGTCGGGATAGAAAATGAGGCAATTCTTCCCAAAAAAGGATCTTACTCTTCCCCACTTTACTGAAAAAATGCTTTTAAAGTGAATGGTTTTCCTGTCACTTCCTGTCATAATGATATGAAGGACATCTCTGCAGTAGAAACTAAGACATCAAAATAAACCTTGGCCATCCTCAACTAACAAAAAGTTTTGACTGGAGTTACACTTAAGCCTGAGTTTGTGGAGGAGAGATAGCTAACACATGGGGAGTGGGGACCGATGTGTGATAAGTGTGCTAACATATGCCCATAGCAACTAGAATCATTTACCGGTAGTTGATTGGTTGGGCAACAACAAAAGTAGCTTTTAGCATATATTTCCTACATCAGTGTCTGCCCTGTGCTGTATGTGGGCTGAGAGCTATTTTCATATAGACAGCCTCTCAGGAGTCTATAGTTCCCTGTAGCACTTAACAAAATTTGAGCATTCCTCTTCTATACAGCTTTAGAGGCATTCAAAGATAAGTAGTAAATACTATTTGTAATCTACGATGAATTAAAACAGATATGATTTCAAGTAGTACGATTTGAGAAGTAGTTCATGTATTACTTTTTCAGGACTTCAGCCCGATTTTACTGCCATAGGCTATAATGTAAATCGGGCTGCAAATCATACCTGTGTCTATATCAGCACTACTTGAGCCTGAAAGTTAAACTTTTGTATATAACATCACTGTTTCTCCCTGTGACATGGACAGCCCCTCTCATAAAGTAGCACTGAACTCGTATCAAATCATTACAAATCTCACAGAAGTATTGCAGAAGTAGTGATTGAAGTCGGGCTTTAAATCGCACTACTTTAAATTGTACCCAGTGTGACTGCAGACTTAAAAATGTTTTTCAGCATATAAAATCTCAATTTTTCTCTTGCAGGCGAGAGGTGAAAGCAGTGGAAATATGTCAAAGTCTCTGTGGTTTAAAGATGGGTATGTGAAAGGACAGTGTCCTTTTATCAACTGAACAAAAGTAATTTCCTAAAATCTTTGTGCACTTATTATGGATATACTTATACATTCATACATATATGTGGCAGTGTTACATGGTCAGTGCTTTATAGCGCCCTTCTTTTAAACAAGAATGGTATGTATGTGTTTAAAAAATGTGCTTGTAAATACATTTTTACAGAATTTTTCTAAAGTAATTAAATACCTTCATACAGTATGTTGTTACATTTTAGAAAAAGACAACTGGAAACGTATAATGGTCTCAGAGAGGCATTAATCTGCATTATTCAGTTAAATGTGAAGAAAATCATGGAAGCCATTGGTGCCTTCATGTAGCTCATGTATAGTCATGTATCTTTTCTGGTTGACCCTGTTTCTTTTTAATGCATTTATTTAAGTTTATTACAAATACAAAGTAAAAATAGTATTGCAAAGTTTTATACCAAACAAGGTACATTCTCTTATATAGAAATTCCTTTTCAAATGTAATATGACAAAATAGTCTTTCTGTATTCTGTATCTTATGCACTTTGTTCTTGTTGTCATGCTCACTGTCAGGCCTGCTGGTGGTCTGATAATTATTGACAGTATGCCGGACATACGAAAGAGAAAACCCATACCTCTTGTCAGCGACTTGGTGAGTTTTAGATAAAAATAAAAAAAAACTGTTTTCTTTTCTTTATTCAATTCACTAACTCTTTTCTCATTATTTGTTTCCATGCTTTCCCCATTTGTAAAGGCAATGGTAATTTATATTTCATTACATTTTCATTAGCATTTAAGATTCAAGGGGACATGCTGGGGCTGAATGATGAAAGCAAAAGAACAAAAGCAAGGATAAACAATTATAGTACTCTTGCATTGTGGGAATGTGCGCAAATGTAGACACACAGAGAGATTGCGATTCCCTAAACCTAGCTGATCATACAATGATACCTATGGGTTGGCCCTAGTTTTTTGTGTATGTATGTTGAACATCTAAATTATTCTGTTTATGTGCCTTATGTTTCTAGAAGTCTGGAATATGCAGAGGAACATTTTACTTAACAATAAAAAACAAAAAACAAAAAATAAAACCATACACTAACGTTGCCGCCATGCTAAGGAAGAAAACGTGCATGCACCAAGCTAAATAGCATGTTAAAAAAAATCTTTACACTATGCTGTTAAAGCTAAAAAAGGAAGCATATGTATTTTTCAAGCACCATGGAATATTGTAGGCCAGCTGGTGCCTGAAATTTTGCATGTGTGGAAAGATACATCCATGCACAGTATAATACCCCTCTGCTAATGGTTCACTGAGGGTTTCTACAAATTACGTTTTTTTTGCAGTTTCCTCTAGTGATAGTTGTGTGCAGTTTTATTCCCAATTAGTATACGCATTCAAGAAAATGATAACAGTGGTTACATAAACCCCAAAACAAAGAGAAAATCACATCTTTTTTTCCGCATACCACCACTTAGCTAGTATATGTTTTTGAGTTTAGAGTTTACATTTTATACCCTCACTTCATTGTGAGCAGTATCTGAAAAACAAACCAACCAAAAAACAAAATTTGTTACTTAGTTACATAGTTAAGTTGGCCATAGATGGATGCAATTAAGGTCGATGGAATCAAGGTGGATAGAAGAACCCTCCCTGCTGAGAAATTGTATTCTAACAATGGGGATTCTCTACTGACAGAATACACTGACAGCAGCTGCTGGTTGAGAGAAAATGTCCAACAAGCCAGCAACAGAAGTCAATTAGTAGATCATCTTCTGTTGAGTGAGTGTGGCTAAACCAGTCAAATTTTGATCCAGCTTAAAGCAGTATTAAATCCAAAAGCAATCTTTTATTATATTGCAGCTTACCAATTCTTAGATGTGGTAATTAGATTTAGTTTAGTAATTAGATAACTTAGATTTGTTTTATTTTTTAGGCTTTTTTTTATTTTCACCTGGTGATCCAGCCAGTCTATTGGTTTTCAGAAGAACAAGCTGTCCTGCAAATGTAGCAGTTAAGCCTTCTTCACACAGGCTTCAGCTTGCTTAAGCGCAGTATGAACAGCAAGCTTTGACAAAGCATTTGCAGAGCTTCCAGCAAGCTTTTTTGAAGCTTTTAAAGTACCTTTTAACTCCAGTTTGTAAATGTTGAATACAGACCCTAATGGGAGCGTTGGTTGCCACTTTAAGCAAGCTGCTAGCAGGCTTCAGCATGCTTTCAACAAGCTTCAAGAAGTTCTGAAGCCTACTTGCAGCTTGTTTAAAGTGGCAGTCAGCACTCCCATTATAATCTGTGTTCAACATTTATAAACTGCAGCTTAACCACTTGCCTACTGGGCACTTTTACCCCCTTCCTGCCCACACCAATTTTCAGCCCTCAGCGCTGTCACACTTTCAATTCATGCAACAGCGTTCATGCAACACTGTAGCCAAACAAAATTTGTATCATTTTTTTTCACACAAATAGATGGTTGTTTAGTGGTATTTAATCACCACAGGTTTTTCTTTATTTTTTGCTAAATAAACGAATAAAGACCAAAAATTTGGGGAAAAAAAAAGTTTTCATAGTTTGTTATAAAATGTTGCCAACAGGTAATTTTTCTCCTTCACTGATGTGCGCTGATGAGGCTGCACTGATGGGCACTGATAGGAACGGACAGGCTGCACTGTTGGGTACTGATGAGGTGACACTGATGGGTGACACTGATAGGTGACACTGATGAGGCGGCACTGATGGGCACTGTACCCTGATTATCAGTGTACATGTCCCTTTTACACAAGTTGATTATCGGCTCTCTTTTTCTCTCCTGTCAGCATAAGGAAAGGAATGCCAATAACCGGCTTCTGTTTACATTTGTGATCAGCTGTGAGTGGACACAGCTGATCACGTGGTAAAGAGCCGCTGATTGGCTCTTTACCTTAATCTGTGATCAGCAGTGTCCAGAGGACACTGTGATCACAGAGCGTGCCACCCACGGCCCGCATCGGGTGCTATCACGGGTGCGATCCTGGGAGGCCGTCATATGACATATAACAAAGCTTGCTGAATGCTCTGCAAATGCTTTGTATAAGCTTTGGTTTGCTGTTCACATTATTCTTATACAAGCTGAAGCCTGTGTGATACAGGCCTTACAGGGTTGAGACAAAACCATTTCCCAATGATAAGGGTGCTTACAATGATCAGCTTTTAATAATATATGTAAAACCTTTATCTCAAAAGGAAAAACACTGTTGCTGTAATTGCTTATAAAGTGTGAGCTGGAGTTTGGCTTCGATTTGTTAGTGTCATTAAATCTGCTAGTACATCTAACACTCCCCTCCCCTTCACTGACAACACTGCTGTCCAAAGGTGCCCCTGTGCTCCTTCATCCAGAGTGGAGGCACTCTAATGTCTCATGCACACTGGGAGTTTGCTTAGCTCCCCTGAATGCCCTTTATCCAGGCAGAAGAAAAGCTGACTAACAAACGCACATATAAGCGTGTGAAGAGTTTTAGCATAAAAGCCTAAGAATGAAAACAAATGCAGCCACCAAATCTAATGATTGGTAATCTGCAATGTATTACACTTTTGGCTTTGGGTTTAATACTGCTTTGAATCGTGTTAAAAAAAAAACACAAGTCTATCAAGCTGAACAAAAATAAAATATAAACAAATAGAAATCCTCCATATACCCAATCCTATATCCATAGCTGGTTCAGAGGAAGGCAAAAAAACCCCCCATTTAAGCACAATCCAATTTACTCCAGCGGAGAAAAAAAATCTTTCCTGAACCCCTAGGAGGCAATTGGATTTTTCCTGGATCAACTATCCCTGGTGTTCTGAATGTGATATCCATAAAACTATTTGTGCATGCAGGGCATATACAGAATCTTTCCTTGGCCCTAATTAAAGACCAGTATGGCATTTCATAGGTATGTTAAAGTGATTGTAAAGGGAAAAAAAAAAATTCTAAAATAACAAACATGTTATAATTACCTGCTCTGTGCAACGATTTTGCACAGAGCAATCCAAATCCTCCTTTTCTGAGATTGTATTTTTATTTCATTTTTGGTTGAACTACATGGACTTGTGTCTTTTTTCAACTTGACTAACTATGTAACTATATTCCTGGCTCCTCTGCCCTTATGAGTGCCCCCATAGCAAGCTGCTTGCTATAAGGGCATACGTGCAGGCTCGGTCCCAAGCCAGGTTCAGTCCCACCCCCTGCTCCCTCCTCCCAGACTGTGATTGGCAGCAGCAGGAGACATTGCCCTCCTATCTGATCCGCCCAGACGGAGGAGGATGGATTCCCCTTCCTTTTTATTTAGTGAACGAGAACAGATTGGAGGTTAATTTAGACAAGTCCGTTTATACCCGCCGGTCCACAGAAATATATGGACCATCCAATCAGGACCGCCTGAAAGACTGACAGGCAGGACTAATCAGATCGCCCATGTGAAAGGGACCTTACTCTTTACAGGTAAGGTATAAAAAAAATCTCATTTTGATTTTGAGATAAAATAATTTGAGAACAATCAATTAACTGTGATGAAGGGTTTGTTTTCACTTGATTTTAATCAGTAAGGTGTAAAGAGGCTTGAGAGCACAGTATTTTGCACTAGGTCATCTTGGAGAGTGCACCTATCACTGTGGGTGCTATCATCACATTTTTTAACCACTTCGCCACCACCCCATGTACATTTACTGTGGCCGCTCTGTGCCGGATCACGTACCTAGTACCCACAACCTGCTCCCCCTGTGATTGGACACAGCGGGAGCCAATCAGTGAGTCTAGCGGACCCGATGTCCTCCGGGACCCGCCGATTGTTCAGGAAAGAAGCAGAATGGTGGTCTGCCTATGTAAACAAGGCAGACCGTCGTTCTATCAGTAGGAAAAACTGGAACATGGATCTCTGCCTTCCCATAATACAAGCACCTCCCAAAAAGTGTCAAAAGTGTCGCTTAATGTCCGATTTGTCCAGTGCAATATCACAATTCTGCTATAAGTCGCTAATCGCCACCATTGCTAGTAAAAAAACAAAAAATCAATAAAAATTCCATAAATATATCCCAAAGATTGTAGAAGCTATAATAGCTTTTGTGCAAACCAAACAATATATGCCTATTGGGATTTTTTTACCAAAAATATGTAGCAGAATACGTATTGGCCTAAATTTATGAAGAAATTAGATTCTTTACATTTTTTTTATTGGATGTATTTTATTGCATAAAGTAAATAATATAGTTTTTTTTTTTAAAATTGTCGGTCTTTGTTTAAAGCGCCAAAAAAAATTCAAAACACAGGGGTCATCAAATACCACCAAAAGAAAGCTCTATTTGTGGCAAAAAAAGGACATACATTTAATTTAGGTACAGCGTCACGTGGCCACGCAATTGTCAGTTAGAGTAAAGCAATGCCGGATCACAAAAAAATTGCATGTTTATGAAGGGGGGAACCTTCCGGGGCTGAAGTGGTTAAATAATAAAACTCTAGATTCATGTCCTTGTGTAAAGAGATCTTTGTCTGAGCTTCATTTGGCTTGGTAATAGTTCCACCTCCCAATAGCATCTTAAGCAAAGTTACACTCATTGTTTTTGTAAAGTTAATTACAATTTAAAAATGATTATTGTAAGAGCGAACAGTAGCTCCATTAATTATTTCTACAGGTAAATGATCAATCAAACAAAAAGCCATATTTTACTGGAGCCTGGTGGGCTAGGTTCTTTTCTTCTTCATTTGGGCATTCTGCATGTTACAGCTTCTCTGGTTGCACTCTCTATAAAACAAAAAGGGTCTTTTTATAAAGCCCACAAGAGGCATGTAAACTCAGAAACTCAAAAACAGTTATTTCACCAACGCAGTCCCCAAAAGGTATAAGAAATTGCCAGGAAGATTAACTCTACATCTACCAAAAAATTGAAATAATTTTCTTTTGAGTGGACTGACCCTGTTTTACTGCCTGTTTATATCTCATTGAAGAACATTCATGTACCCTCTTTTGGGGGATATTGGGCCATACATCCCCCTTCAGTCTCTTCCTCCTTCATGTGTATCTCCTCCTCTCTGACTCCCCCCCCCCTCATGACTTTATCATTGAGATCAATATTATTGGCTCTGCCACTTTCCTAAAACCCTGCAAGTGCAGCAGCTAATTGATAATTATATAATCACAATCCAAGTCACATTCATTTTGCACATGGACACAGCCTAACAAAACTATTTCGCTCAACAAAAGTGGAGTCACTCTTTAAGCTAAGCTTTAAAAGCCCCTCCCCATTGGGGGATTCCTCCTGTCTTCCCGTGTGATCATCAGAACAGGAAGCAAAGGGGGGCCTCTTGGAAAGCAACACAAACAGCGATAAAAGTTTTTGTTTTTTTTTATCAAAAAGGTAAAAGGTTTATTGAGATGTCACAAAGTCGTACAAATAGGCAATAAAGATACATATTGTTTACTCAAGAAAACATTCCAGTATAACAGTATTAAAAATAAAGTCACATGAAATGTATTAATAGCTGTTTAAGGCCATATCTAGCACCCTTCATAGCTAGGACACTAGGTCCACCTTAGCAAAATTGGGAAACCTGCAAGAAAAGTTTGGAAAGCAAGTACACACAGTCCTCAACTGTAATATTGCCATCTAGAGTGGACATATCCATATTTGTAATACCATATTTCACAGCAATAATCTGCCCAGTACTAAATCCACCGGGTCTAAACCAGGATACCGTCTCAAATTTGGAAAGGCTGCCTCTATGCTGATATATCAGCTTTTCAAACCTTACCATTGGGCCCATCTGTTCAAGACACATCTGTGGCCTAGGGGAAGCATTAAATATCCAATGTAATAAATGACCCTGCAAGCCTGAAACAGAGCCCTAGAGGCTGCCTCTCTAACATACATATCTGGAATTACAGCATCAAGCATAACATGCTAAAATGCATTGCTTAGGTTCCAGGGGAATGGAAACCTGAAATGGGATGTTCACCACATTAACAACAGTGTTCTAGTAGTGGTGAAGCTTCGAGCACCTCCATATCAAATATATTAGGTCCCCTGTATTTCTGTTACATCTAGCACACAGGGGGTCTGGGCTTAGACCCGCATGTGGGGTACGATGAACTCTTAATAAAATATAGAGTTGAGATTAAGAGAGCATAGCCATACAGGCCTTCAAGGCCTCCTCCCATTGGGCTTCCGGGATATCACCTACGTCTCTCTTCCACCTCTCACATGCTGAACTGGTAAAACTCTCCGAATACACACCAAGGAGCATAGCATAACAGTTGAAGATAAAGCCCTTTGTAGAGTGGGACTACTGCATAAGACCAAATATCGAGGTTGGTGACAACTCCGTGGCTTTCAGAGACCGCTAAGCATTCACCACATGTTTCAATTGTAAATAGTAAAATAGCATATTAGAGGAGATGCCAAAATCTAGACTGCAATTGGGCAAAAGAAAGTAAATGTGCATTGTCAAAGATATGTTTGAGATGCGTCACCCCAAAGACTCCCCACTTAGCGGCATGTCGTAACTTGGCTAATTCAGGGTAGGTGTGATTATTCCAAATAGAGCTGTAACTAGTGTATCCCGTAACCTTTTGTAGTTATTTGGCTTTTTCCCATATTTTTTTGTATGAACCTGTATGTTGGCTATTGTTTATTAGGTTTGGAAAATAGTTGTGCCTCTAGGCCCTTGGCGTGAGTGTTGGCCCTACTAAAATACAGCATGATGAACAATGTGGAATCCTGAGGTTCATCTCCAGAGGCTGATATCCTCACTAGGCTTCCCACCATATGTTGGCATCGGGATGCAATGTGATAAAGCCAGGGATTTGGGGAGAACCAACCCTCCCTTGGCCTTTGGTTTCTGCAATTGTTTCAATTTCATTCTAGCACTGCCTCCTCTCCACAGTAGGGTCCAAAAAATAGAATCGACCACACAGAAATTTTTTAGTGGGATAACCACCAGAGAATCATGCAGACGATAGAGCAATTGGGGCACCAAAATCATTTTATCCAAATTGGCTCTCCCTGCCACTGAGAGTCACACATCGGTCCATAATTTAACCTTGTCTCTCAATTTTGTTAGTAATAGTAAAATATTTAAGCTATAGTAGTCTATATGCTGTGGAGAGAATACTATCCCCAAGTATTTGAATGAAATCACTACAGATACAGGACAAAAGGATGCTGACAAATGTTAACCCCTTGATCTAATGGTAATAAAGTGGATTTTGTTCCATTTATTGTAAGCCCTGAAAACTTTCCAAATTCTAAAATAGTAGATATGACATATGACACTCAGAGAAGCTTCGGTGTCACCCAATAGCAGAAACATGTCATCTGCATAAAGCAGGACTTTCTCTTGTAGTATTCCATACTGGAACCCACTTATATTGTCATTGGCCCCAATCCGTGCCGCTAGCGGCTCTATAGCCAAGGAAAATAATAGCCCTGATTTGATTTTTGATTGATTTTTTTGAATTGATTTTGATCTTGTTTCTAATGGGCTGATGATGCATAAAATCATGAGACAGACCCCACTCCCACCTCTACAATAAGGCCCATGTCTGATGAAACACGTTAGAGGGCATGGTTCGGGAGGGGAAAAAACACCCCTCCCCTTTCTGCCATACTTGAATTGAGCTGCTTTCAGTGTGTACTCCCTTCCCTCTTTTGTAAATTGCTGACAATCGGGCAAGACAAGCCCTGTGGGAGCTGCACCCGACAAGAATTGTATCACTGGTTAACTGAATTAGTGGATCTTTAGCAGCACTAAATGTTTGATTGGGGTTCAACAGAAAATCTTTGTCAAAATATGTTTGAATTCAAAAGTCATTTTTAAGTTGCTTTAAAAGCTTATAACTCATTTTAAATAAACATTGTTTGTCAAATGTATTTTGCTATTAAAATAATCATGCATTATTTAATTACATTATGGGTCTTTTTTTCCAGTCCTTGGTGCAATCCCGTAAAGCAGGAATAACATCTGCACTTGCAACAAGCACTTTAAACAATGAAGAGCTAGTGAGTACTATAAATTAGAACCAAATACTTTGTTGCTGGTGTCGTTGTTTTTGTGCTAACATCAGATTTTTTTCCCCTTTTTATTAACCAGAAAAATCATGTTTACAAGAAGGCCCTACAAGCTTTAATCTATCCAATTTCCAGCACAACTCCTCATAATTTTGAGGTGTGGACTGCCACAACCCCAACTTATTGTTACGAGTGTGAAGGGCTTTTGTGGGGAATTGCCCGTCAGGGTATGCGCTGCACAGAATGCGGAGTTAAGTGCCATGAAAAATGCCAGGACCTCTTAAATGCAGACTGTCTACAAAGTAAGTGTTCCATGTTTTCATTGTGTTTTTTTTTTAAATGAAACTGAATTGTGTTTCTGGTTACCATCAGAAATAAAGGGGACTTTGTAGACCGATATTTTAACCTACGTGCCTTCAACGTAAAAAGTTTGTTTTTCTTGGTTTCCTTTTTCCCATCTGCTAGATTTGACATAATGATTTCTTCCTACAAGCATTTTTGGTTCTTAAACCAGAAGGTTCAGCACTGCCATACCCTAGCGGCTCTGGACAGGGTAGAGGCCTGGTCGACACAGTCTGTGCTTGAAAAGTTATAAAAGAGTGCAGAGATGACATTAGGGGTCTAATAGACCCGTGGTGTCTCCTTAAAGAGTACCTGTCACATATATTGAATTTACATGGACACTGTGGCCATTAGGCTTGACAAAGGGGATCCACCCCAAAGCATGCTGCCATGACGATCAATCCATTGTTTGACCTGCTATGTCAGGAACATCATCACTTCTCTGCCTCAGAACTAGATTCAACAAGATCACTGAGCCAATTCTAGGCTAACGTCTGTTTCTACTCCCGTTGCTGGCTTGAGGGTCCTTTTGAACTGGACTTTGGGAAACTACTCCAGGCCACAGATACTCCATGCTTTTCCTTGTAAATGCATTTTATCTTTCATTTTTCATTTGTAAATTACATTTTTTTTCAATGATTTAGTCAGCCTCCCATGGCAAGCTTCCAATATTTATAGATGTGACATTCATCTCACATTCATAGGTGATTAATAAATCCCTGTTTTTTAAAACATGACCTAGGAAGATTTGCATTCAGTAAATATTTCAGGAATGTCACTTTCACATTTAAATATGTCCCTTGACACTCAAAACACATAGTTTTGAGTTTGACTAGGGTTTGTTGGGGACATATAGCATGTTTGCACCCCCTATGTATGTCCTTCTGCTTTGCAAAAGTTGAAAAATATAATTAAGGTTGATTTACTAAAGGCAAAAAGGCTGTTTACTTGGCAAGAGAAGTTACACTTTGCAAGGGAATTTGCCCCAGCTTTTATTAAATGTAAAATTTTACATTACCCAATCACATGCAAAGAAATCAAAGGCGTAACTTCCATCCCAGCCTCAGGCTTCCAATTTTGGGAGGGTGTCCATGGACATCCTCCCAGAACACTGCCTCCTGTGTGCCCCCTGGGAAGTGCATCCAGCGCAATCACAGCGGCCCTTTACAATGTGATCAGCTGATCACATGTAAACACATGTAAACAGACTTGCCGGTTATCTGCAGCCCTTTCCTCCCACGCTGTGTCTGTGTAAGGAAAGGACTGCCGTTAACCATCAAGAATGTCAGTGAATTGTTTACACTGATAATCAGTGTCCCAATTATCAGTGCCACCTATTAGTGCAAATTAATGCCACCTATTAGTGCCCATCAATTCTGCCTATCAGTGCTCATCAATGCTGCCTATCAGTGCTGCCTATCAGTGCCCATCAATTCTGCCTGCAGGTGTTACCTATCAGTGCTCATCAATGCTGTCTATTAGTTCCCATCAATTCTGCCTAAGAGCACCACCTATCAGTGCTCATCAATGCCGCCTAACAGCATCCATCAGTGCCACCTATCAATGCTCTTCAATGCTGCCCATCGGTGCCATCTATCAGTGCTCATCAATGCTGCCTATCAGCATCTATCAATGCTCATCAATTCTGCCTATCAGTGCTCATCAATGCTGCCTATCAGCACCCATCAGTGCCACCTATAAGTGCTCATCAATGCCACCTATCGGTATCTATCAGTGCCACCTATCAGTGCTCAATGCCCATCAGTGCTGCCTATCACTTCTCATCAATGCAGCCTATCAGTGCTCATCAGTGCCACCTATCAGTGCTCATCAGTGCTGCCTATGAGTTCTGCCTATCAGTGCTCATCAATGGCACCTATCGGTGCTTGTCAATGCTGCCTGAGTTCTGCCTATCAGTGTTCATCAGTGCCCATCAGTGCAGCCTATGAGTTCTGCCTATCAGTGCTCATCAATGCCCATCAGTGCCACCCATCAGTGCTCATCAATGCCACCTATCAGTGCTCATCAGTGCACATTAGTGCCTCCTATCAGTGCAGCCTGTCAGTGCTCATCAATGCAGCCTATCGGTGCCCATTAGTGCCCCCTATCAGTGCTTATCAGTGACTAGCAACCCCACTGGGGCCCCCTGGCAGTGGCGGAATGTCGGGGCCCAGTCGCAAGTGCGACTGTTGCTACCCTGGTAGTTCCGCCACTGAAGAAATTAAAAAACAGCATTTTAGCTTACTTATGGTTAGATGGTGGAATTTAGCAGAGCTTCACCTCAATCGCTAAGTTCAGGAGAAAATTCACGTGCAAAGCATATTTTTGTCAAAAGTGAACAGCCTATTTTCCTTTTTTTAAGTCAAACTCATTGACTTCAATGGAATGAAATGTGGAGGCAGGTTTGCCAGAGATGTACTTTAAAGGGGTAGCTCTTTACGAAAGGATTTCTGTAGGCAAGTATAAATTTGCTAAGATATGCTGTATGTTTAATGATGGGCAATCCCTAATATTTGATTCTGAACGTTTTCCATGATATTTCATGTGTTGATTCCTAACAGGAGCAGCAGAGAAGAGCTCAAAGCATGGGGCCGAAGATCGCACACATAATATTATCATGGTTCTGAAAGATCGTATGAAAATCCGCGAAAGAAACAAGCCAGAGATTTTTGAACTTATCCAGGAAGTTTTTGGAGTTGCCAAAGCCACACATGCTCATCAAATCAAAGCTGTAAAACAGAGTGTACTAGATGGTACATCCAAGTGGTCAGCAAAGATCAGCATCACTGGTAGGTGGGAGAGGGTTCATACACATGTTTGTTTTCCTTAGGCTTTATAAAGGAGATATGGCATATACAGAGTGGAGCTGGTGAGTATATAATGTCAAGCAAACTGGGGTTGATTTATTTATTACTTTAATTATATTACATATGTCACACTGATTTGCTGTATCATTTGCTCATTTGTATGCTATGCTGTATTATATATACTACATTACTGGGTTGGGTTGATTTACTAAAGGAATAAAGGCTATTCACCTAGCAATGAATGTTCACCTTGAAAAGTAAATAAAGGGAACTTTTATTTACTTTGATTACCCAACCATATGCAAGGGAAATTTGAAACAGTTCGGATGTTTGCTAGCACAAGATTGGGTATTCAAAATGAACATCACTGACATTAACTTTGCAAAATGAAGATACACTCAGTGAACATTCACTATGTTAAGCGAACAGTCAGGCTGTAGCATCTACAGAATAAAGGATATTTTTTTTAAATTAGACACATAAAAAAAAAAATGACTACAGGGGTAGATGGGCAGGTGCTACAAAAGCTAACAAAGGCCATTGTTGCACTAAAAGGGAACAGGAGCAAAAAATCATTCTCAGGCCTTGTCTAAAATACTGATTATGGTTTTAAACCCATACATTTCTTAGGTGGGTTATGTGCAAGGGCACCACATCTTAATTATAGTAAACTGTACACCATGCAATTGAAAATTGACTTTTTTTAGGTGCCCATGGATGTCACATACTGTACAAAATCTTAAGATTTATACAAATGTATTGATACATTCAGTAAAATAATTTTACACATAACAAAACATAATTGGAACCCCAAAGGGGGTGTGTGACTCCCTCCTCATACAGCATCCATTGTCATTCCTTTTTACATGTTAACAGCTTACATTTGGTTTTAGTTTTGGACAGTTCTCGTTCATCAACGTCAGCAATAATATTTATCTTATTAGAATGTCCAAAGGAACTCGATTCCTCAACACTTTTTGCGATTTGACCCCTCTGCTTCAGAACAGTAAATTGAACTTGTGCATAAAATCCTATATATATATATATATATATATATATATATATATATATATGTACAGTGCCTTGCAAAAGTATTCATCCCCCTTGGCTTTTTACCGATTTTGCTACATTACAGCCTTTAGTTCACTGTTTTTTTAATCTGAATTGTATGTGATGGATCAGAACACAATAGTCTAAATTTGTGAAGTCAAATTAGAAAAATATATACATAAAACTATTTTTCAGAAATAAAAAACTGATAATTGGTATGTGCGTATGTATTCACCCCCTTTGTTATGAAGCCCATAAAAAGCTCTGGTGCAACCAATTACCTTCAGAAGTCACATAATTAGTGTAATGATGTCCACCTGTGTACAATCTAAGTGTCACATCTATCATTACATATACACACCTTTTTGAAAGGCCCCAGAGGCTGCAACACCTAAGCAAGAGGCACCACTAACCAAACACTGCCATGAAGACCAAGGAACTCTCCAAACAAGTAAGGGACAATGTTGTTGAAAAGCACAAGTCAGGGTTAGGTTTTAAAAAAATATCCAAATCTTTGATGATCCCTAGGAGCACCATCAAATCTATCATAACCAAATGGAAAGAACATGGCACAACAGCAAACCTGCCAGGAGACGGGTGCACACCAAAACTCACGGACCGGGCAAGGAGGGCATTAAACAGAGAGGCAGCACAGAGACCTAATGTAACCCTGGAGGAGCTGCAGAGTTTCACAGCAGAGACTGGAGTATCATAGGACGATAATAAGCCGTACGCTCCATAGAGTTGGGCTCTATGGCAGAGTTGCCAGAAGAAAGCCATTACTTTCAGCAAAAAACAAAATGGCACATTTTGAGTTTGCGAAAAGGCATGTGGGAGACTCCCAAAATGTATGGAGGAAGGTGCTCTGGTCTGATGAGACTAAAATTGAACTTTTTGACCATCAAAGAAAACGCTATGTCTGGCGCAAACCCAAGAGATCACATCACCCAAAGAACACCATCCCCACAGTGAAACATGGTGGTGGCAGCATCATACTGTAGGGATGATTTCAGCAGTCGGGACTGGGAAACTGGTCAGAATTGAGGGAAAGATGGATGGTGCTAAATACAGGGATATTCTTGAGCAAAACCTGTACCACTCTGTGTGTGATTTAAAGCTAGGATGGAGATTCACCTTCTAGCAGGACAATGACCCCAAACACACTGCTAAAGCAACACTTGGTTTAAGGGGAAACATGTAAATGTGCAGAATTGGCTTAGTCAAAGCTCAGACCTCAATCCAATAGAAAATCTGTGGTCAGACTTAAAGATTGCTGTTCACAAGCGCAAAAAACATGCAACTTCAAGGAGCTGGTGTCACGTACCTGGTTGGAGGCCAAAATGCTGAGAGGGCTCCCCTTGCGGCTGAGTGCAGTACACCCCTGAAGTTGGGTACAGAGGGTGTAGTGCCCAGAGAAGCAAAGGTTGCCAGATGGATTCCAGAGAGAAGAGCTGGTGGGCACCAAAAGGACACCGGGTAATACAGGAAACACAGCTGGGCTAAAGTCTATAAGAATCCTCGGTAATACTTGACAAGGTGTGCACAAAGAACAGTAGTGGAAGCCAGGCCAGGGGTCAAACACAGTAGATCCGGCAAGAGGAAGAGGCAGGTTGCAGAAACAGGGACAAGTCAAAGTTCTGGTATCAGGAAGCAGGCAGGAACAGGTACTGTATCAAAGTCCGTGATACAAGCCGGGATTAGGTACTGGAGAGGACAACAAGTCGGTAAATCAAGCCAGGGTGTCAAACCAGGAGAGCAGATCAGACAGGTCAGGAACAAGCCAGGTCACAACAGGAATCCAAATAGTAATTGCACAGAGGCTCAGGAACACAGGAAGACTGACAAACCAGCAACTGCAGATACTAGCAGACTTCCTTATATAGGCCCATGTGACCTGCTGGTAGAGATACTGGGTCCTAAAGTCCTTCTCCTGCCAAAGATGCTGGGTCCTAAAGTCCTTCTCCTGCCATAAGTGCTGGTAGAGATGCTGGGTCCTAGAGCCCTTCTCCTGCTGTTGGTTCCTTGACAACTGGCACTATTGCCAGTTCTCTTACAGCCATTTCCCTGACAGCTGGAGCAGTTTTGCAAGGAGGAATGGGCAAAAATCCCAGTGGTAAAATGCGGCAAGCTCATAGAGACTTATCCAAAACGACTTGGAGCTGTGATAGCCGCAAAAGGTGGCTCTACAAAGTAAAGGACTTTAGGGGGTGAATAGTTATGCACATTGACTTTTTCTGTTATTTTGTCCTATTTGTTGATTGCTTCACAATAAAAAAAACATCTCCAAAGTTGCGGGCATGTTCTGTAAATTAAATGATGTAAATCCTCCATGTTAATTCCAGGTTGGAGGTGAATACTTTTGCAAGGCACTGTATATATATATATATATATATATATATATATATATATATATATATATACACATACAGTGGGAAAAATAGTTATTTGATCCCCTTCAGATTTTGTAAGTTTGCCCACTTACAAAGAAATGAAGGGTCTATAAGTTTTATCTTAGGTGTAGGTTTAAATGATAGATACAGAATATCAACCGAAAATCCAGAAAAAACAAATGATACTAATTTAATAAATTGAGTTGCAGTTCAGTGAGTAAAATAAGTATTTGATCCCCAAGCAAAACATAACTTAGTACTTGGTGGAGAAACCCTTGTTGGCAAGCACAAAAGTAAGACCTTTCTTGTAGTTGGTTACCAGATTTGCACACATCTCAGGAGGGATTTTGGTCCACGCTTCTTTACAGATCTTCTCTAAATCCTTAAGGTTTCCTGGCTGTCGCTTGGCAACTGAAAGTTTCTGCTCCCTCCATAAATTTTTTCAAATTAGGATTAAGGTCTGGAGACTGGCTAGGCCACTCCATGACTTTAATGTGTTAAGGTTAAGATTATGACCTACAGTATATGAAAATGTACATGTTGATTGGATGCCATTTTGAAGAGAAATGCACCTCCAGTTAAAATTCTTAGAAGGGAGTGATCCATACTACCTTTGATAAGGGCAAGGAGGATTTTTCTTTTCCACCACAGAAATGTTAACGGCAAACTGAACTTAAGGTACTTACTCTTTCTTTGTTATATCATCATCTTAAATTCATGACCATACCAACAACAATAACAAAAAATGACAAATGTTAGAAGGCAATTCACTAAATCATATTGCTTGAGGTATTTTAATTTCCATTCCATTTCAAAAGTTGCTAAAATTAATTTGCTTTAATGCTAACAATATTATATTAGTTTCATTTTTCCTTGGCTGTAGACTTTATTATAACAAGAGTAAACATTACCGACCCTAAAAAGAAGTCATATTAATACATGGTTTTAAGATGCCATAGATCTCAGGGAGGTCCACGAGTAACATCGTTTATTTTAACTAAATTAGATGCTCATTTGAAAAGAAAAATCATTCCACAGAAACATTGGTTAGTCTTTTTTTTAAGTGTATGTAAACCCTAACAATGAGCTCTCATTTTTTTAAATCTTTTTTTTTTCTGTTAAAATTGAAAGCATTTTGTAAAATCTGTTTGACAAGTGCAAACTAATTCCTGCTGATCCTGCCAGAAATATTGTCAGCTGATAAATTCTTGTGTTCTCTTCCTGTGGTGAACTCTTATCACTTAGTGTTGCCCTCAGCTTTCTCTGTGGCCTAAGAACACTTCCCTCTTTCTTATGAAGTAGAGGAGAGGGTGAGGTGTTTTGGCTTGTCCTAGGCTTGTCTAGGCTGACTCTGCTGCTCCTTTCTAGATACAATAACATGAGTGAGTGTTGTCACCCAAAGACAGGAAGTATGTTACTGTGAGGATCTCCAGGAAAAGATGAAAAGGGGAAAAAAACTGAAAAATGTATTACATTTTTGTTCTTGAGTTTAGATATGCTTTAAGATTGAAGCTAGGAAGGTTATTTAGAATAGGGCTAGCCACATGAAAGATATTTTTGTTCTCCAAACATATCTAAGGTGTAACGTAAACTGCTAAGCATATTTAACCAAATTGAAATAGATTTCATTTTGCTTGGTGTATTACAGTGGTATGTGCACAAGGTCTACAAGCCAAGGACAAGACAGGTTCCAGTGACCCCTATGTTACAGTACAGGTTGGGAAAACAAAGAAAAGAACTAAAACTATCTATGGAAACCTTAATCCAGTCTGGGAGGAGAATTTTCATTTGTAAGTTTACAACTTAATTAAAGCATATGTGACACATTTGACAGAATACATAGAAGATCTCTTTCTTTCATTACTCAGGTAAAATATATGCCATGTGGTAATCTGAAGATCTAGCATTGTCACTTGGAAGGAAGAATTTTTGTCTGTAAAACACAATGATGGTGTGCAAAGTACAATAATTCAATGCAAGCAATCAGATTGGATTTTTTATCAATTTAGATAATTCAAAAGAGTAAAATATTCTTTTCATTGAATTCCTATGTTTTACTGCTGTTACATATTCCTTTATTTCATTGTGGTTTGTTTGGTTGGTAGCATAACAATATTTTTAATTTTCAGCGAGTGTCACAACTCTTCAGATCGAATCAAAGTCCGTGTATGGGATGAGGATGATGACATAAAATCAAGAGTGAAACAGAGGTTTAAGCGTGAGTCTGACGATTTCTTGGGCCAAACCATCATTGAAGTCCGAACCCTGAGTGGAGAGATGGATGTATGGTACAATCTAGGTAATAACATACTGTTAAATTAAAATACAAATGGCTGCATTTTTATATGAATGAACAATTTTGAAATGCAAAGTAAATGCTCCACAAAGGTTTTGTCCTAAAAAAAGTGAAGCCTAGACAACATTATGCTTCCATTTGCTTCAGACTGCAAACTGCCAATTTTACACATTTCAGTTTGAACCACAGAATTTCTTCTCCAGTTTGCAGAGGAAAGCTGTATGCCTGCAGAGAAGGAATTGCCACCTTCTGCTCAGGTACTGCTGCAGCTATGTTTCAAGGGTCAGTAATCCCAAAGTTGATAGTTCATTTATTGGTAAATAATAGAGAAAACCTAGCAGCATCGTTTTGTCTCCCGGGGACTAAGCCTCGGTTCACACCAGAGGCGGCACGACTTGCAGGTCGCCTCACCGAGGCGACCTGCACACGACTGCCGGGGCGACTTGCAAAACGACTTCTGTATAGAAGTCTATGCAAGTCGCCCCAAGTCGCCCCCAAAGTCGTACAGGAACCTTTTTCTAAGTCGGAGCGACTTGCGTCGCTCCGATTAGAACGGTTCCATTGTACTGAACGGGACGCTACTTGTCAGGCGACCTAGGTCGCCTGACAAGTCGTCCCTGTGTGAACTGAGCCTTAGTGGTAAGATCATTCTGCTTGAGTTCCCTCACCTGCCAGGACACCTGTATTGAGTTCAAGAGTTCCTGCACATGTATTGACATGTAGGGGTTGAGTTAATAAAATGGGAGAGTGCAAAATCTGGTGCAGCTGTGCATGGTAGCCAATCTGCTTCTAACTAGCTTCTAGCAGAGCTGCGCCAGATTTTGCACTCTACAGTTTTAGTAAATCAATCCCCTTTTCTAAAATTTAGAGTGCATAGTGGCTCTAACTCTTATCTAGAATCATAACAGTTTGTAAAGCTGGTGCAGATTGTAATTTGAAACATTTTTTATCAAAAGCATATGGAACTGTTTATTTATAGCTTCTGGGTGTGAGTTCAATATTGTTTGGATTGACATGCCTTATTAATGAATGTATGTATTCTTATGGTTTAAGAAATGATTCAACCACTGGGAATTTTGTTACATCTGACACACATATACATAAACAAAGTAAAGCAGAGTGTTTGCAGTAACCATAAAGAATTGAATATGTGCTTTATATTTATCTAAGGGTACAAAATTCCTGATAAAATGACTTTTTTTTACAGATAAGCGTACAGATAAGTCTGCTGTATCTGGAGCAATTCGACTACACATCAGTGTGGAGATCAAAGGAGAGGAGAAGGTGGCACCATATCATGTACAATACACCTGTTTGCACGAGGTTCGTAAGAAAGGGATACTGTTCCATTTCTTAACTTTTGAACTAATCTCATTAATACTGATGATATAACATGTTATAGATTGCAATTTATAATGTATTTTTCTGTTTCCAACTCTAGAACCTGTTTCACTACCTAACAGATGTACAGAATAATGGGGTTGTAAAAATTCCAGATGCCAAAGGGGATGATGCTTGGAAGGTTTACTTTGATGAGACTGCCCAGGAAATTGTGGATGAGTTTGCAATGCGATACGGGGTGGAGTCCATATACCAGGCTATGACGTGAGAAACTGTGATTGTTAAGTTAAACATGGGCAAACAGACATTCAATAGATTATATATATTTGTTAGTTATAAAGATTAAAAAGAATATCACAGTCCCTACAGTACTTTACAAGGGAAAGTTCCACAATGGATTCTATAATGTTCTGTGTGTTTCACATTTAGCGACTAGATTTGGGAGACATATTTGCGGCATCAGTACAAACAAATGGCAACCATTGGAACCTATAACTGGCCTTTGCAGCAAGAAGTGCATGGAAGGGCGACGCACATCAAAAAACAACAAAGAAAATTTCCCAGCTCACTTACCAACTAGTTTGCAACAAACCGAATTGTCCTGTCTAAAAGTTAAAACTAGGGGTTATTTGCTGCATCAGACTGTACACTCAATATGTAACAGCAACTTAACTGACTCCTGCAGAATTCTTAAAGTTACTCCGCCTCTATTTAAATAAACATAAATTTAACTAAATAAATTAGGATATTGCAAAAAAACGGAATTAATACCTGCCTCCTGCATTGTAAAACTCTGGTTCTTTGAAGACCCAGTCATTAGTGAAAAATGTTTAGCATTTGATATTTCCAGGAGTGTAAGTGTAAGATACTGGTGCCTCCATTGCCACTGTAGAACCCAGCAGTGACATAGCGATGGCAGAATGAACCACAGAGTGCAGCAGGGGACCAGGCATCTGACACACTCGGTACTCTCAAATGCAGAGTATTTTTTATAGAGCTTAGATTTAGATGCATTACAGGTGAGTGCATTTGCTCACCTGATCATTGAATCTTTTACAGTAAACATTAAAGTGTAACTAAAGGCAAAACAAGTTTTTACTTAGTTTTGGAGTGGGGAGGGATTAGAACACCTGACAGATTTAAAAGGGGGTCTAATGTCTTAAATTTTTTTACCTTAAAGTATTCCCTGCATTAGGGTAAAACACACTCCAATAGTAGTTTCCTCCCTTTCTCTAAATTTTTACCAGACTCTCTCGATCCAGTTCTGTCCTATCTGCAACACCACACTCCTCTATCCTCCACTCACAGAAAACACAGGCAAACGCAAGAGCCATTGTCTCCTGCCGCTGTCAGTAAAATCCTGTGAGGAGAGAGCAGGGGGCATGTCTGCATGGGTACCCCCTCAGCAGCTGGCTTGCTGAGGGGGCACTCGTAATAAGAAGGGGCAAAGAGCGTCAGAGGAAAACTCCAGAAGAGGAGGTAAGGGACTTTTCTGTACAATACCTTTGCACAATACCTTTGCACAGGTAAGTATAACATCTTTTTTATTTTAATAAAAACGAGCCTTTACATTCACTTTATTTGCTGTATATGGCCCTCTCTATGTGTCTTGTTTACCATTACCACTGAAAGTGAAATAAAATCCCAAATAATTGTTGTCACTAGAACAGGAATAAAAGAGAAGACTAATTCTGGAAACCCTGGTTAAATTTTCCCAATGGGATACAGATGGCAAAAATAAAACTGACAGTGTTTATAACACTCCCTTCTTCTATCCAAAATGAAATGCAGACATTTCTCATGTGCTGTAAATTCTCCTGTCTTTTTCTCCAGCTTCATATTAGGGACATCATTTTTGTTCCACTGTTTGCTTTAAGAGGACCTGTGAGGACAGGAGCAACATGTTGTTTAACCACTTACAGACCGGAAGATTTGACTGCTTAATGACCAGGCCATTTTTTGCAATACAGCACTGCGTCACTTTAATTGGCAATTGCGCGGTCATGCGATGCTGTACCCAAACAAAATTGATGTTTTTTTTCCCACAAATAGAGCTTTCTTTTGGTGGTATTTGATCACCTCTGCGGTTTTTATTTGTTGCGCTATAAACAAAAAAAGAGCAACAATTTTGAAAGAAAAAACAATATTTTTTACTTTTGCTGCAATAAATATCCCCAACATTTTTTTTTAGAAATCACATTTCTTCATCAGTTTTGGCAAATATATATTCTTCTACATATTATTGGTAAAAAAAAATCGCAATAAGCATATATTGATTGGTTTGTGCAAAAGTTATAGCGTCTACAAACTATGGGATAGATTTATGGCATTTTTATTATTTTTTTTTTTTTTAATAGCAGTGATCAGCGATTTTTAGCGGTACTGCGATATTGCAGCTGACAGATTGGACACTTTTGACACATTTTTGGGACCACTGACATATATACATAATTACATAGTTACATAGTAGGTGAGGTTGAAAAAAGACACAAGTCCATCAAGTCCAACCTATGTGTGTGATTATATGTCAGTATTACATTGTATATCCCTGTATGTTGCGGTCGTTCAGGTGCTTATCTAATAGTTTCTTGAAACTATCGATGCCCCCCGCTGAGATCACCACCTGTGGAAGTGAATTCCACATCCTTGCAGCTCTTACAGTAAAGAACCCTCTACGTAGTTTAAGGTTAAACCTTTTCTTCTAATTTTAATGAGTGGCCACAAGTCTTGTTAAACTCCCTTCCTTTCTCCTATTTGTAAATTGAAATCATATCCCCTCTCAAGCGTCTCTTCTCCAGAGAGAAGATCAGTGCTCGCAAACTTTCCTTATAACTAATATCCTCCAGACCCCTTATTAGCTTTGTTGCCCTTGTTTGTACTCGCTCCATTTCCAGTACATCCTTCCTGAGGACTGGTCATCTACTAGGACCCCCAGGTCCTTTTCCATCCTAGATTTCCCCAGAGGTTCTCCCCCAGTGTATAGATTGCATTCATATTTTTGCCACCCAAATGCATTATTTTACATTTTTCTACATTGAACCTCATTTGCCATGTAGTTGCCCACCCCATTAATTTGTTCAGATCTTTTTGCAAGGTGTCCACATCCTGTGGAGAAGTTATTGCCCTGCTTAGCTTCGTATCGTCCGCAAATACAGAGATTGAACTGTTTACCCCATCCTCCAGGTCGTTTATGAACAAATTAAACAGGACTGGTCCCAGCACAGAACCTGGGGGGACCCCACTACCCACCCCTGACCATTCTGAGTACTCCCCATTTATCACTACCCTCTGAACTCGCCCTTGTAGCCAGTTTTCAATCCATGTACTCACCCTATGGTCCATACCAACGGACCTTATTTTGTACAGTAAACGTTTATGGGGAACTGTGTCAAATGCTTTTGCAAAATGCAGATACACCACGTCTACGGGCCTTCCTTTATCTAGATGGCAACTCACCTCCTCATAGAAGGTTAATAGAATGGTTTGGCAAGAATGATTCTTCATGAATCCATGCTGATTACTGCTAATGATACCGTTCTCATTAATAAAATCTTGTATATGGTCCCTTATCATCCCCTCCAAGAGTTTACATACTACTGATGTTAGGCTAACTGGTCTGTAATTCCCAGGGATGTATTTTGGGCCCTTTTTAAATATTGGTGCTTTTCTCCAATCAGCTGGTACCATTCCAGTCAGTAGACTGTCAGTAAAAATTAGGAACAATGGTCTGGCAATTACTTGACTGAGTTCCCTAAGTACCCTCGGGTGCAAGCCATCTGGTCCCGGTGATTTATTAATGTTAAGTTTCCCAAGTCTAATTTTAATTCTGTCCTCTGTTAACTATGAAGGTGCTTCCTGTGATGTGTCATGAGGATAAACACTGCAGTTTTGGTTACTGAAGCCCTTGATTCCCTCATGAAGAATAAATTCAATACCTTCGCCATCCCCCCATCCTTTGTAACCAGATGTCCTTCCTCTTTCTTTATGGGGCCAATATGGTCTGTCCTCCCTTTTTTACTGTTAACATACTTAAAGAATTTCTTGGGATTTTTTTTGCTCTCTTCTGCAATGTGTCTTTCATGTTCTATCTTATCCTTGAAAAAGTCACGTGACCGTGACGCAACGCGTGGGAGGAGCCAAGGACGCTCTGTGCAGACAGGCACTATCACACAGTGTACTGCAGCGATTCTGCTCCTGTCTGAGGCGGCTGACTGCTATAGAGAAACCTGCATATGCCTTATCATTATAGGGCGCACGTGAGTGGATTAGATTGAAGTTTGCCTGTGTACCTTTGGTATCATAACCATTGCACAATGATCGTTTTTTTCTCTTATCTGCTTTGTCAATGAGATCTGTTTGTGATCATCACATCTGATGAGAACAGAAGCAAAAGAAACATTGTTGCTAAAAGTATCAATGAGCACCTTAATTTAGCAAGGGTGTGCATTTTTCTAATAACTTTGCTAGTGGGACCTGATCAAAGCTCTATGTCAATCGGATTATACATTTCATAGATTGAACTCTTTGAATACATTCCTATATATTTTTTATGTGGATTTTTATACATTTGGTGTCACTATTTCTTTATAATTTTCACATATTTTTTTGCTGGATTTTTTAGGGATTTTTTACTCACTGTTGGATTTATTTGAGCATTTTCTAGGAGCTTATTAATATTTATTCGTCTTTTTTGTGAAGCGCTTCAAATATTATAATTTATTCTTTTTTAAGTGATTCTGAAAACACTCCTTTTTGATAGCAGCCTCACTTGGTTTTATGTGTATTTATCAGTTATTTAGCATCACAGTGCTTTGTGTTTTATATATCCATGTTCTATCTTAGCCATCCTTATTGCACCCTTACATTTCTTGTTGCATTCTTTATAAAGTCTGAATGCTGATGATGTTCGCTCAACCTTGTATTTTTTGAAGGCCTTCTCCTTTGCTTTTATATGCATTTTTACATTGGGGTTAAGCCATCCAGGACTTTTGTTTGCTCTTTTAAATTTATTACGCAATGGGATGCATTGGCTAATGCCCTTATTTAATATGCTCTTAAAGCAAACCATCTCTCCTCCGTGTTCTTTGTTACTAAGATTTTATCCCAGTTCATGCCTTTCTAGCAAGGTTTGTGTTTTAGGGAAGTTGGCTCTTTTGGAATTCAGTGTCTTTGTATTCCCCTTATGTTTCCTATTTGTGTGATTTATACTGAAGCCAATTGACCCCTGATCGCTGTTACCTAAATTGCCCCGTATTTCCACATCCGTGACCAGGTCTGTATTGTTAGTAATCAGTAGATCCAGTAAAGCTTTATTTTTAGTTGGTGCGTCTACCATCTGACCCATGAAATTTTCCTGCAAGACATTTAGGAACTGACGAGCCTTATATGAATGTGTGGTTCCCTCCGCCCAGTCTATGTCTGGATAATTAAAATCCCCCATTATGATAACACTTCCCATCCTTGCTGCTAATCCAAATTGTGATAGGAGATCTGTCTCCCCTTCCTCCCTCAGGTTAGGGGGCCTATAGCATACTCCCAGTATTATTTTCCCTTTAGCTTCATCCCTTTGGAGCTCTACCCATAAGGATTCCACCTCCTCCCTAGCTGCCTTAGTGATGCCATGTCTCACATTCACTTGTACATTATTCTTGATATATAGGCATACCCCTCCCCCTTTTTTACCCTCTCTATCCTAGCAATAAAAGGTATACCCTTGAATTGTTGCCAGCCAATCATGAGAGCTGTTGAACAAGGTCTCTGAAATTCGCACAAAATACAAATCCTCCTTGTACAACAGTATCTCTAGTTCACCCATTTTGTCCGCCAGGCTCCTGGCATTGGTGAACATGCCACGCAGTTTAGACTAGTCGCATATTATCCTCTTATTGGGTGTTATGAGATTGCAACTAGGACTTGCTACTATACTTACCTTGGGTTTATGTGCTTTGGTCAACCTACCACTAATGCCCCCAATACCCCCGCGCTGGCTATCTCTACTTCTGGACCCTCCCCCCATCGCCTAGTTTAAAAACCCCTCTAACTTTTTGGCCATCTTCATTCCCAGCTGATCTGTACCCTCCTCATTTAGGTGCAGTCCATCCCTTCTATAGTACTGGTTATGGACTGAGAAGTCGGCCCAGTCCTCAGGAACCCAAACCCCTCCTTACTACAGCAGTTCTTCAGCCACTTGTTTACTTCCCTAATCTCCCTCTGCCTTTCTGGTGTGGCTCGATGTACCGGTAGTATTCCTGAGAATACTGCCTTAGAAGTCCTTTTCCTCAATTTAGCTCCCAAGTCCCTAAAATTGTTCTTTAGGACACTCCATCTGCCTCTGACTTTGTCATTGGTGCCAAAGTGCACCATGACAGCCGGGTCTTTCCCAGCCCTTCCCAATAATCTGTCCACCAGATCCGTGATGTGCCGTCTAAAAATGCTATAAAAATGCACTGATTACTGTATAAATGTCACTGGCAGGGAAGGGGATAACACTAGGGGGCAATCAAGGGGTTAAATGTGTTCCCTCATTTGTTTTTTTCACTGTGAGGGGATGGAACTGACTAGAGGAGGAGACATATCGTTGTTACTAGCTAGTAGGAGCAAACGATCTGTCTCTCCTCTCAGAACAGGGATTTGTGTGTTTACACTCACACGTCCCTGTTCTGGTTCTCGTGCCCGCGATCGCGCGTGGCCGGTTGTCATCGTGACTGCCGGTGACACGCATCGGCTCCCCTGCCATGCAACAGGTGCGCACCTCCAGAGGTGCGCGTGCCTGCTAAAGGCATTTAAAGTGCCGATGTACAGCTACGACGGTTCACGGTATAATATAATAATGACGGCAGCTGTCTGGCAAGTGGTTAAACCTATTTTATTCCTCTCCTAGTGGTTGTATACCAATATGTCAGCCACTTCCTTTGAATTGTTCTCACTCATAGGGCAGCCCATTTAAATTATTTGGATTGAGCCCTAGTGTTTTTATGTACTTCCTCCTGGAGACAAGACACGTGTTGCTGTTTGTTGCATCCAACTTTAAATTCATCATCTAACAATAAATAAGACCCTTAGGCCCCTTTCACATGGGGCAGATTCTATTCCGATCAGCAGTGGATCAGCTCACAGATCCCCGCTGATCAAAGCAGCTGATTTCTGCAGAGCGGACACAGACAGAGCCCGTTCTGCTGTATGAGCAGCTGGGAGTAAACGGACTCCGCTGTCCGTTTACACCAGACTTTCTCTGATCTGCTCCACCTAAATGGAAGAGGACAGAGCCTCCCCCCCCTTTTTAGTATTCCCAATCGGAACCAGAGGTCTGTTTACACTCGCCTGTCCATAGGGATGAATGGACCTCCTGATTAGGTTCGCCTGAAAGACTGACAGGCACACCTGATCAGCATGCCCATGTGAAAGGGGTCTTACTGTCTCCCAATGTAACATTATCATATACAGTAAACCTGCTGCGATGCCACCTAGTATTCACAACAGTGTTTTACAGACTCATGTTTATATAATCTATAATTATAGTTGTGTTAAGGTATGCATCCTGTATAATAAATCTGTTCACTATCCTTTATTTATCCCCTTCAATTCCTGAACTCAGGTTTCCCGCTTAGTGTGTCTACTATTAATGATTTAAGAAGAGATTGACAAGAGTAACTCATGTGTGCTGAAATGTTTGTATCTTTATCATAGAATACATAACAAAGGACTTGTATTCAGAGACCATGGGTTATATGCAGGCTACCTTTATGTGACAGGTGCTTGCTAGTGTCTTTAGGCACAGTAAGTTAATATAAGCCCCTGATTGAAAGCTTATTTTAGCAAGTTTGGAAGGCTGCAGCATATTTAATTTGACTAGAATAATTAGGTAAATAAGTTATAAGGAGGTTTCGCAGTAGTAGTAGGTAAACATTGAAGTGTTATAAACTGCATGTTCCATCTTGTGACATAAGTTAAAAATATACAGTAATTACATGCTTCAAGGTCACAATTTGTGACGATCGTAATAAAACCCCAAAAGGGTTAAGAAGCTGTGTAAAATCTACCTAAAAACAGAATTCAGTGATTTATAAATCATTGATTTATAAATCATTATAAATGTGTAACTGAGAAAACTATCACATACTGTAAATAATGTAGTTTTGAAATTGATGGCAGCAACATGTCTTAAAAAAGTTGGCAAAGTAAGTGGTACTAACAAGGAAGAGCTGGAAGAACATTTTGCAACTAATTAGGTTAATTGGCAACAGGTCAGTAACATGATTGGGTATAAAAAGGGCATCTTAGAGAGTCAGAGTGTCTCAGTAAAGATGGGCAGAGGTTCATCAATCTGTGAAAAGCTGTGTCTAAAAATTGTTGAACAATTTCAGAATAATGTTTCTCAGCATAAAATTGCAAGGACTTAATATAATATATATCAGCATAATATCATAAAAAGATTTGAAGAATATGGAAAAATCTCTGTGTGCAAGGGACAAGGCGATATTGGTTGCCCGTGATTTTCAGGCCCTCAGACGGCTCTGCATTGCATACAGTTACATAGTTACATAGTTAGTCAGGTTGAAGAAAGACACAAGTCCATCTAGTTCAACAAATAAAAGGGAGAGAAAAAAAATCATTCAATCCCATATACATAATCCCATGTACACATTCCTATACCCACAGCTAAATCATGATTCAATTTGCTCCATCCTGATCTCCCAAGAGGCAATCGATATTCCCTTGATCAACTTTACCTGTAAATGTTAGTATCCAGTTAAATTTTGTACATTTAGGAAAGAATCCAGCTACTGAGCTAGTCAGAACCACCTCTGGAGGGAGTCTATTCCACATTTTCACAGCTCTTACTGTGAAGAAACCTTTCCTTATTTGGAGATTAAAACTCTTTTCCTCCAGACGTAAAGAGTGCCCCCTTGTCCTCTGTGATGACCTAAAAGTGAATGACTCAACACCAACTTTACTATATGGACCACTTATGTATTTGTACATGTTGATCATATCCCTCCTTAATCTCCTATTCTGAAGAGAGAATAAATTCAGTACCTCTAATCTTTCCTCATAGCTGAGCTCCTCCATGCCTCTTATCAGTTTGGTTGCTCTTCTCTGCACTTTCTTCAGTTCCCCGATATCCTTTTTGTGAACTGGTTCTCAAAACTGAACTGCATATTCCACATGAGGTCTTACTAATGATTTGTATAGGGGCAAAATTATATCTCTCTCTATGGAGTCTATACCATTCTTAATACAAGAAAGTACTTTGCTCGCTTTGGAAACCGCAGCTTGGGATTGCATGCTATTATTAATTATTATTATTATTTTTATGACCTACCAAAACACCCAGATCCTTCTCCACCATTGATTCTCCCACTTGTACTCCCCTTAGTATGTATGATGCATGCATATTCTTAACCCCCAAGTACATAACTTTACATTTATCAACATTAAACCTCATTTGCCACATAGTTGCCCAATTAAACAGTGCATTGAGGTTGGCTTGTAAATTGGAGACATCTTATAAGCCATATTAGCCATATGTGGGGAACTGTGTCAAACGCTTTTGCAAAACCCAAGTATACCACGTCCACAGCCACCCCTCTGTCCAAGGTTTTACCTAGCTCCTCATAAAAATAAATCAAATCGGTCTGACAACTTCTATCTTTCATGAACCCATGCTCTCTGTTGCTTAAAATATATTTTTTCCAGAAAAAAACTCATCTATGTGGTCTTTTATTAAGCTCTCCAGTATCTCCCCAACTATAGAAGTTAAACTAACAGGTCTATAGTTACTTGGTAAAGACTTTGGTAAATATAGGCACCACATTGGCCTTACACCAATCCAGTGGTACCATTCCAGTCATTAAAGAGTCCCTAAAAATTAGAAACAATGGCTTTGAAATGACAGAGCTCAATTCTTTTAGTATCCGTGGGTGTATGCCATCTGGTCCAGGTGCTTTATCCACATTTATTCTGTCTAAATATTTCTGGACCATATTAATTTTAGGCCATTGTGGTTCATTGGGGGCTTTGCCAATACCATATCAATTATGGAGATGAGCTCCCCCATGCTTCTTTGTATACACAGAACCGAAGAAGGTATTTAATAAAATTGCCTTCTCTTTGTCTCCAGTCACCCACTCTAGCATTAAAAACAGGCATGATTCTGTGATGAACATCACTGCATGGGCTCAGGATTACTTCCAATAATCACTGTCTGTGAACACAGTTTGCCGTGCCACCTTAAAATGCAAATTAAAGCTCTCATGCAAAGAAGAAGCCATATCTGAACATGATTCAGAAACGCTGCCATCTTCTCTGGGCCAAAGCTCATTTAAAATTGTCTATTGCAAAGTGGAAAACTGTTCTGTGGGCAGACTAATTGAAATTCGACTTGCTTTTTTGGCACCCTTGGGTGCCACGTCCTCTGAACTAAAGAAGAAAGAGACCTTCTGGCTTGTTATCAGCGCTCAGTTCAAAAGCCTGCATCTCTGATGGTATGGGGGTGCATTAGTGCGTATGTAATGGACAGCTTGCACCTTTGGAAAGACACCAGCAATGCTAAAGAATTTATCCAGGTTTTGGAGCAGCATATGCTCAGGCAAGAATGGGACAACATTCCTCTCCCAAAACTCTGGCCTACTCCTTTCCCAGATGTTTACATAGTGTTTTTAAACAAAAAGGGGATGCTACATAGTGGTAAACATGGCCCTGTCTCAACTTTTTTAGATTTGGTGTTGTACTTTGTCAGCTTTTCGTGTCCTGTTTCAACTTTTTTGAGATGTGTTGCTCCCATTAATTTTAAAATGACCTTATTTTTTCCTTAAAATGGTAAAAATCTCAGTTTTAACATGTGTTATGTTTTCTATTTTCTATTGTGAATAAAATATGGGTTTTTGAGATTTGAAAATCATTGCATTCTGGTTTTTATGTAGATTTTACACAGTGTCCCGACTTTTTTTGGAATTGGGGTTGTAAAAGGCAATTATCATTTACTTCTGAGTTCTTGTTTTACAGACATTTTGCCTGCCTATCTTCCAAATATATGTGTCCTGGAGTACCAGCTGTTATGAGCACACTTCTTGCCAATATCAATGCCTACTACGCCCACACAACTGCATCAACCAATGTGTCTGCCTCTGATCGCTTCTCTGCCTCAAACTTTGGGGTAAGATATTTATCTGCTATTCCGTAGTATGATAAAACAGGCATTATTTTGCTTTATTACTTCAACCTGCAAATTAGTTACAAACGTGAGCACTACTGTTGGTTCTTGCTGTCTAGACTTGTGCCCTCTGTATTTATACAAGCAAAAGAGAACACTGAGCAAGAGCTTTGAGGCATAGGCCGCACACAACCTTATGATGATGTTGTTGATAGCTGCAACAATTTTCCAAATAGAACTGTTTATTGAATAAAAGATACAATGCAAGGGGTATACAATTCGTATCTGGTGCCAGTAGAATTTCAGATCCAAATTACAGAAACCTTCCAAGTACAGACTATCCAACATACAACTGGAAGAATATGATCACAGGAACCATATGACAGATGATAATCTCAGGACTAAATATAGAGCAGATGATAAATAAACACCCCATACCCAGCGTAATAAGGCAGCCCCAAACAACCGCCAAACTGTCACACCAATTAGAGTCAAGGAAAATCAATATACAATAAAAAGAAAAGGAGGTAGACAGTGAGGGGGAAAAGGGAGGCAGAAGGGGAAGAGGGTGGGGGAGGAGGAGAAGGAGGAAGGAAAAGAAGGGGTGAGAAGGAGGGAGAAGAGACAGGAAGGGTAGAGAGGGTGGGGAGGGAAGGAGAGGAAGAAGAAGGGGGAGAATAAAGAAGTAAGGAAAGAAGGGGAGGGGACGGAAAAGTAAGGATAGAGAAAAGAAACCATGGGGACAGGGTGAAGGGGGGGGGGGGGGAGGTGCAACATTAGAGATTAGAAGATCTGTGTGACATGAGCTCATCATCTGTTCTGGTAAGAGATGCCACAGCTTCACTAGAGCCCCAAGAATCTATCCAAGCAGACCATATTTTATCAAACTTTCTTGGACAGTTTCTGTTAATATAAGTAAGCTTATACAGTGGTAAGACAGAATTTAGTGTTGAGTGCCAGGCAGCAACTGTCAGTGGGGCAGTAGACTGTCAACGGTGCAGTTTCTTCCTGCGCACATAAAAAGTGGTATAACAGCCAAACAACGTCCCAAAGTCAAGTCATCAAAAATATTCAATAAAAGCCTCTTCGGGTCCAACTCGAGGGCTAAAGAGACTAGCCAATACTGCCACCCAGAATGAGAGAGGAGAAGACCAGACCATATGCAAAAAGGTTGCCTCAGGCATACCACATTGGGGGTAAAAGGAGGATGCAGAGGGATAAATAACTGCTACTCGTTGAGTGGTATAATAGGCCCTATGTAAAAATTTAAGTCAAATGAAATTATCTCCAGCTGAGGTCAGTGTGGTGACATATGAACTCAGACGGTCCTCATCCATCAAGTCGGGGAGATTAGCCTGCCATTTTTGACATACGTTAGTAACCTTAGTAGCATAAACCAAAGACAGTTGGGTGGAAAGGGAGGATTACGGTCTATTCTAAACTTGGGACATCAATAAATGCTCCATCGGATCAGATTCCAGCTTAATAGAGACTGAGAACTGGTTACAGTAGACATGGCGTAATTGCAAGTACCGAAAAAACATCTAGTTGGGAAGATTAAAAACAGCTCTAAGGTCCAGGAACAAAGGCAGTTTACCATCAGCAATAATATGTTTCAATCCCACCATCTGGTTTGTCCCTCGGTGGAAAAAACAACCATCTAACAGTGACTATAATTGTTGTCCAGTAGTACGTTTGAAAATTTGGCAGGGACAGCCCACCCTGGAAGCGGAGTAACTGGAGAGTAATCAAATCATCACCCCAAGATATTTAAACTCATCTAACCAGTGCAAAGGGGTAGTCGTAGGTGGTTTAGGCTGGGGTTGGGTGAAGCGGGAACAACAGGGACTTTCCCCAATTAGTCCTAATCCCGGAGTTTGAGCCAAAGGTGTCTATAATCCTTAAAGCTGCAACATTTTAGAGGTGATCAGTGGAGGAGAAGATTGATAAATTTGCTAGTGGTAAGTGATATAGGGCTTGTTCAGACATACGACAGCCCTTGCCTGTATGAACAAGCCTATACAGAGGATTTGAATTAGGCAGTTCAGCTAATAACTCAGAGGTGTTATACTTAAAAACAGTTGAAAATCCACCATTTTCGGAATCAAGAGTCAATAGAATTACAGCAGAAATTATATAGTAAGTCTGTGTAAAAATGTAATAGAAGGTGAACGTGTCAGGTTCAGAAGTCTGATGAGGAAAAAAAAATGGAAAATCAAAAGCTTTTAGTGCACAGAGAATGCTATGATTTAATTGGTATTTCAGAATCTTAGCTGGATTGTTCACGTGATCAGGATGTTAATACTCATTGTTGTACTGTGTTTTGGAGAGATAAGGTAAACGGAAAAATTGGTGGTGTCTGTGTAAGAAGAGACCTAAAAGTCGAAGACAATTTTATTAATGGCATGTGTTATGGTATAATCAGTGTAGTTACACGTGGGTGTGCATACTGAGTTAATTATTTAACTATGTTTAGGCACCCCAGTGCAACCAGGAGGTAGAGACTCAGAAAATAAAAGAGGGCTTGCCAAAGAACTACATACAAGGCTATCTACTAAAAAAACAGTATCAGAAGCGATAGCCAGCATTGAGTTATGAAAGCCTAAATTTGTCAAATACTTTTATTTAGGGTCTATTCACACTAGGCAGCAGAAAAAATGTTAGAACTGATGGCAGAAAAAAACAGCATAAAAAACATTCCTATTGAGCATATTGCACATGAGTTTAGGCAGAATTACACGCATTTGCGTTTATAAGCATTTTTCCCCAAAACCCTAGAAAAACTGTATACTTAAAAACGTTTAGGCACGTCAAGCATTTTTTCTTCCCAAAAGCTCCTCTCCAAAATGCATTTGTCATGTTTGTTTGTTTTTTTCAACCTGTAAACCCTCTATAAATATGTCTGTGAACTCCCAAATGTGCATGAACACATAGGCTAACATAGAGTTGCTTCTACGGGCTGAAAGAAAAAATGCCAAATGCTTGTACAGACAGCATTTTTTATGCCCAGTGTGCATGAATCCTTAATGAGGAAGTTATGACTTAGACAAAGGGGTGGATGTGGATATAGAATACCTGGACTTTGCTAAAGTGCTTGACTTGATTCCCTACAGATTGCTATTGTATAAGTTAAGGTATATAGGTTCAATTAATGATTTATGCTCTGAATGCTGTTATTGATGTACCATGTTTTTGGACTGTTACTTTTAGGTCACTAACTCACATCACAGTCAATATTTGGTATTAGTCCAAATGTGGGCAATGTAGTATAGTAGAAACACTTTTTTCTTGTTTTAGAACTTGACAGATTATGTATCTATGGGATTTACAGTACATTCTGCAGATCCTTGCAATAAAACCTTTAGTGAAATGAAAAAAGAAAGTTGACAGTAAAAATTAGCAAATAACTTGTGCATTATGATTTTGTGAATTGACATTTATGTGATGATTTATGTTAATGTACATTCTTTTTTCAAATTCTTTAATTATAGACATCAGTCCCCAACAAATCAAAACAATATAATGAGACATACAGTATATAACAAAGAGTTAATGTACATTTTTATGTTATTTAAATGTATGCCATAATTACAGTAAGATTAAGTGGTCTCTTCGTTTTGCCTTTTTAGAAGGAGAGATTTGTAAAGCTGCTAGATCAACTGCACAACTCCCTGCGTATTGATCTTTCCATGTACCGGGTAAGAAAATAGTACCTTCCTTCAGATTTATTTTCGTAAAAGTGTGATCTGTTTTTCTATGCTGCAGATTTAATATACCCGTATATACTCGAGTATAAGCCGAGTTTTTCAGCACATTTTTTTGTGCTGAAAGTGCCCCCCTCGGCTTATACTCGAGTCAAGCGCTTTTCTGCAGCAAAAAATTTCATTTTCTGAACCGAATTTGGGGCCCCATATCTCGGGGCCACTTGGTCTTAGGAACCCCAAATTTGGTGTGCAAACCCAGTGGAACTAGTACCACAACATATCCAAAGCTGGGGTTCCGAGCACCAAGTGGCCCTGAGACACGGGGCCCAAAAATCGGTTCCGAAAATTCATTCTCTGCTGCAAAAAAATGCTTGACATTTTCTGAACTGATTTTGGGGCCCCGTATCTCAGGGCTACTTGGTGCTAGGAACCCCAGCTTTCGATATATTGTGATGCTAGTTCCACTGGGTTAGTACACCAAATCTGGGGTTCCTAGCACTAAGTGGCCCCGAGATATGGGGCTCCAAAGTTGGTCAACTGTGTCCATCTGCAGCAATGTCATTTTGGGAACCTTTGGGTCCAGAGACCCCAAATTTTGGCTGCAGCTAGGGGGCATCTAGGAACCCTTAACTACCGAGTTTGGGGGACCTATGGCTGCAAATGGGCACAGTGAGGCTGCAAATGGGCATTGTTGACCCTCTTTTCCACTTACAGTAGCTGCGCATTTCTCACCCTAGGCTTATACTCGAGTCAAAACGTTTTCCCAGTTTTTTGTGGTAAAATTAGGTACCTCGGCTTATATTCGGGTCGACTTATACTCGAGTATATACGGTAGGCTCCTGCTATGGTGGCATTAGTGTGTGCTCGCTGCTGAAGCCGTGCTCTGTTTGTCTATTGACACATAGAGTGCGGCTTGGCCCTGCTCCTTCCTCACTGGTTGTAATTGACAGCAGTGGGAGCCAAGCCTGCTGTCTCTGAGTCTATGAGAAATAAGAGAGCCGCCGTTCTTTTGCACATTGCTAGATTGAGATTGGACTCAGGTAAGTATTAGGCAGGGCTGAGGGGGGGAGCTGCATGCAGAAGTTTTTTTTTTTTTACCGTAATGCAGAGAATGCATTAAGGTAAAAAACCTTCAGCCTTTAGAACCACCTTAAGCAACTGTCTGCTTACGTCTTCAATACTCTCTAAGTCACAGATCTTAAAAGCTTGCAATAAATGAAGTTGCTGTAAAATCTTGTGCCAGGTGGAAAAACTCTGAATATATAAAAAACAGAGGTCAGCATTGCAGCAGTGGCATCCTTCACATTAATTCCATAAGGTACAAAAAATGCAGTGCTAAATATATTTAAACAGCCAGTAATAATGACATTATTGACAATAATGACATAACATAGTGCACAGTGCAAAATGAAAAAATATAAGTGGCATAACGTAATTTATTAAATAGTCCAAAATTGTGAAAAAAGACATACGTTCATGTTCAATGGTGATTATGAAATAGAAATCCAAAAGTTGACTTAAGGAGTCACCACGATGAGTGCATCCACCACTCAGAAGAGGAGATTGAATACGCTTACCATAAGACAGCTTTAACCAAGCATGTAGTAATGATGGTCGAGATGGTAGTCACAGGAATGATATCCAAGGGTAGACCGCAAGGTTCTCCACACCAGCCGGGCCACTTGTCAAATTATAAACTCCGACATCTATAAAAAACAAGAGACCTCTGCATAGTGTAAAACCATTTGGCCACGGATTTTATTAAAAGGTACAAAACTTACATAGATACCGGAATAATGGGCATCAATAAAAACATCTCCTTGTAGCGATCACATTGGAAGAAGAAAAAAGGGGCGCAATGTCATGACTGATGAGTCTGCTCCATGTCATTGCGCCCCTTTTTTCTTCTTCCAATGTGATCACTACAAGGAGATGTTTTTATTGGTGCCCATTTTTCCTGTATCTGTGTAAGTTTTGTACCTTTTAATAAAATCCATGGCGGTTTTACACTATGCAGAGGTCTCTTGTTTATTATAGATGTCGGCGTTTATAATTTGATAAGTGGCCCGACTGGTGTGGAGAACCTTGCGGTCTACCCTTGGATATCATTCCTGTGACTACCATCCCGACCATCATTACTACATGCTTGGTTAAAGCTGCCTTATGGTAAGCGTATTCAATCTCCTCTTCTGGGTGGTGGATGCACTCGGTGTGGTGACAAGTAATTTCTCATAACCATTTCACATTAATTTCATGACAGTTTTTAAGCATAGTGAATACTGGTCATTGTCATTTTCAAAGTGAAGTAAGAAGCTGGCTGCACTGTTTAACAAGAAAACTGTGTTGGCTGTGCACAGGTCAATATCCTGTAGATGTGACAAAGATATATTGAATGACAAAAAAAACATTTTACATCAAGCATGTAAACATGATTAGGGCACATTGAAGAATAAGCAGACAGTGAATAGGGATTGCAAGGATCGATCCTATCATATCCTATCCTATTATTTTCTAATTTATTATTTATAATTCATCTATCCTATTTTATATTAAAGCCACTGTATGTGCCACTTTCACATGGGGAACTCAGCTTCTAGTTTAGTGACATACCACTCCCAGCACACCTGTATATTACATATGTCTGCTATATCCTGCCGTCAGCCCACGCACCTCACTTGCCTGTATCCATAGTAGTAGTAAGAGCAAATCTTACAGTAGTACCCATACTAATTTGAATGGAGGATCATACTACAAAAGAGATGTAATGTAAAGGTCTATCTATTTATTTAATATGGGTACTTATATAGCGCCAACATCAGTCCCTTCCCCTCAAGGAGCTCACAATATAAGATCCCTGACTCACATTCATATATATATATATATACACACACATATTAGGGCCAGTCTGGACAGGAGCCATTTAACCAGCATGTAATTGGAGTGTGGGAGGAAACCCACGCAGGCACAGTGAGAACATGCAAACTCAGGTAGTGTCATGGCTGGGATTCAAACCGACGACCCTAGTGCTGCTAGGCAGAAGTGCTAACCACTTAGCCGCTGTGTTGCCCTATTTTCAAGATTATTGCTTTATAGTATAAGTGTGGTCCTTTCTGTGCCTAGCCATCCAGCCCTTAAAATCAGAGCACTTTTTAACAATGCAAATTTCTTATTTTAAATTGTCCTGGAATGCTGAAGGCTGTTTTCCATATCTGTCTTTAAGTTTTCAAAACAGTTGATGGATATCCAAAGGGGAAATGGCTTTGTTGGGACACAAAATACGTCACTTGTGAATAAGTGAATTCACTTTCGAATAATGCCTCATGTTGGTTAAGTTATGGTTGTGTTTATAACTTGGAGCTAAGCCTTGCTTCCTCCTACTTGCTTTATATGGTATGCATAGTTTTCATAATGGAATCATATTATAAGAAATAAGTAGGGACACAATCTACTTTTATGTAAAACTCTATACCCAAGCAATTATATTTCAGACATACAAGCAGAATGTAACTATCAAATCTTTCTGCTTAGAAGGTTCTAAGAAGCTTTGTAACTGGTGTACTACTTCTTAAATAAAACAGATGAAATTTGCAGATTATACAAATCGTTAGTACATGCTTTAACCTTTTTCTTTCTCTGTTTTTTTGTTTGTTTTGGCAGAACAACTTTCCTGCTAGCAGCCCAGAACGACTTCAAGATTTAAAATCCACTGTTGATCTACTAACCAGTATTACATTTTTCAGAATGAAGGTGAACACAATTATTTGGAATAATAATACATTTAATCAAATTATTTATTATGACATAAGCCTCTTACGTGGCTCATTAACATATTAATTTGCTCTCAGATGTCAGAAGTGTTTTCAAAGTACTGTGTTCTTGATGTTTGTCTACAACATTAAACTTCTATAATGGACCCAATAAGCAAGAAAATATTTAAAAAAATTAAATGTGTTGCCAAACAGGCTCTCTCCCAACCCTTCCTGAACAAAATGCTTGTATATTATTGCATTTTTAGTCTACTATGGTTTGTAGCGTCAGCCATTTAGGGTCCATCAGTTTTACATATATTATATGTAAATTCAATCACTAAAACTTCAAACAAGCTTTAACTAATTATGTATCTTTGTACCTCTTTCAACAGCAGATTGGCGGCCCTTTATTTATCCAGTGCTGTTTATGAACAACACTGGATAAATTGCCGTTTATGAACAGCACTGGATAAATAGCCGTTGGGCAGCCAATTCACCAGGTGGATCATTAGACAGCTGGGTACACAGAGAGACAGTACACAGCTGATCCGAAGAGCTGGGTACCCTGTGATCATGGTCATTGGTTATGAAAACAATCACATGGTACTGTTTACAGTGCTGATCCCCCCTTCCCCTTACAACAGTGGAAGGAGAAAGATCAGTACTTGCCCTTACCACAGGGGCAGGTAAGAGATCAGTACTTATAAATGCGCACAGAATGATTGGATCAGGGACCTTTGTTTTTTTAACCCTTTCAGGCTCCCTTCCTACATATAATAGCTCCAATGCTGTTTCCATGTGACCTGTATATGAACCTCTCACCTTCCTTTCCCTGCTCAACTGAATATTGACCCCTTTATCTCCATCCTTGCTCTAGATCTGAGGGGAAGCTTCAAAATGAGGGGGAGCTCTGCTGATTTCTATCATCCAATCATGTGCAAGCACAATGCTGTTTTTTATTCTCATTGTATGTGATTGTGTATTTTTTGCAAAGTAAAGCTTTACCTCATTTTTGGAGCAAGTGCACTTGTAGTGCACAGTAAATCTGCCTTTAGTAGATCCACCCCCTTGTGTTTAACCCCCTCAATATTGGCATGTTACTTCATTTCCAAAACATTGTGCCAAAAAATTGGCACAATGGGGATGTTTTCTAAAAAAGAGATCATTTCAGTGGTTTTCATGCTATTCTGCTATTTTTTTTTTTTTTTAGCAGAAAACAAGGGAAACAGGTTTTAATTTTTTAACATTTTCAGTCTTTTTTCCTTTTATAGTAAAAAAAAACACAAAAAAACTAGCAGTTATTAAATAAAGCTCTATCGAAAGAAAGCTCTATCTGTCTAAAAAAAAATTATATAAAACTAATTTGGATACTGCGTTGCATGCCTGAGTAATTGTTGGTCAAACAATCACTGCACTGAAAATTGGCTTGGTAATTAAGGGTTAAAGTAATATCAAACGTAATTTTCAGTTTGTTTAAATCTGCAGCTTTCATTAAAATAATATCTGGTGATCTTGCCATGAAGGTCCATGTGCAGGTACTGTTATAAGGTGACAACACTCTGATCCCTTCTCAGTTCCCTGGTGTTGTCACCCTGTCACTGGGTTATATTCCACTATTGTCACCATTAAGAAATGACATTACAGTTGTTGGAGTGTATTCGTGTAGAAAGGAAACGTCTACAAAGAGAAATAGTGGTATTTTATGTTAAAAAAAAAATAGTTTCTGTGGTTTAGCAAACATACTGGACTCTGGGGGAATCTAGGATGGAAAAGGACCTGGGGGTCCTAGTAGATGATAGGCTCAGCAATGGCAGGCATTGCCAAGCTGCTGCTAACAAAGCAGACAGAATATTGGCATGCATTAAAAGGGGGATCAACTCCAGAGATAAAACGATAATTCTCCCGCTCTACAAGACTCTGGTCCGGCCGCACCTAGAGTATGCGGTCCAGTTCTGGGCACCAGTCCTCAGGAAGGATGTACTGGAAATGGAGCGAGTACAAAGAAGGGCAACAAAGCTAATAAAGGGTCTGGAGGATCTTAGCTATGAGGAAAGGTTGCGAGCACTGAACTTATTCTCTCTGGAGAAGAGACGCTTGAGAGGGGATATGATTTCAATTTACAAATACCGGACTGGTGACCCCACAATAGGGATAAAACTTTTTCGCAGAAGAGAGTTTACCAAGACTCGTGGCCACTCATTAAAATTAGAAGAAAAGAGGTTTAACCTTAAACTACGTAGAGGGTTCTTTACTGTAAGAGCGGCAAGGATGTGGAATTCCCTTCCACAGGCGGTGGTCTCAGTGGGGAGCATTGATAGCTTCAAAAAACTATTAGATAATCACCTGAATGACCACAACATACAGGGATATACAATGCAATACTGACACATAATCACACACATAGGTTGGACTTGATGGACTTGTGTCTTTTTTCAACCTCACCTACTATGTAACTATGTAACTATGTAATTTATAAATGTTTTCACACAAGATTCACACAAATGTCACCCAAGGCTTGCACATTTGTAACTGTAAAAAAATGTGTGAATCCTGGGTTAAAGTTGTGTGAATCTTGTGTAAAAAAGAAAAACATTATAAATAGACTAGTAAATGGTATTTAGTAATACACAGTTTACAGTACAGATAATACCTTCACAGTGTGTGAGATTTCTTAAATAAATATATATATAATTTACAAAGTCTATGAAATGTTTATCCAAATTTTTCAGGTGCAAGAGTTACAGAGTCCTCCCAGGGCAAGCCAGGTAGTGAAAGACTGTGTGAAGGCTTGTCTCAACTCTACTTATGAATACATCTTTAACAACTGTCATGAACTCTACAGCCGAGAATATCAAAGTGACCCGGTAATTATTTACATACAGTTACTACTTCATTGTTGAATGCCTGTGTGTTTAAAATGTTTCAACATAAACCTCCAAATCTGCTTTTATGAAAACAACTTGGAGTGCTATGAGTCGTGTGCTCTCTGACTGAAGATCTGTGCAGTTAACTGCTGCAAAGTGACCCTGTCAATTCAAGAAAAAGAGCTGCTAGCATGTATAAAGTGTAGTCAGCTGTATCTACAATACATTGTTCTCCTCTACTATGAGTGAATGCCCACCATCCTAAACAGACCAATCTTTGGCACTTCCTAGTAATGAGGGAGCATACTGTCCCCTCTTACATCACCCACAGTTTGACCAAGATGTCAGCAAATTCATAGTGATGGACCACTACGACTTCTTTTAATGATACCAGCCCTAGTAAGCATTAAACTGAAAAGTGCTCTGTGATTGCCGGTTACATATACTAACACATCATTTAAGCTGGTTATACACTGATTAAAATTGGCTGGTTCAGCGGGACAGGGTTTAACAAAAGTCATTTGTTTAATTGACTTTTCTCAAAGAAGCATGTTGGAAAAATGTTCTCAGTCAGCAGCTGCAGCCGTATTAGATGGATGGAGAAATATGGGGGGGGGGGGGTTGTTTTGTTTTTTGCTAGGCCACTGGCTGAATGAAAAAAAAATACAAAACCATCTATGTCCAGCTTTACTTGCAAAAGCTGATAATAGAGTCTAGTGCGGTGGTTCTCAACTCCTGTCCTCAGGACCCACTAAGAGGCCAGGTCTGCAAGATAACTGAAATACATCACAGGCGATATCATTTGCTGCTCAGTGATTGCAGTATTCTAGTCTGCATCTCCCTAGGTAATACCTAAAATCTGGCCTGTTAGGGGGTCCTGATGACAGGAGTTGAGAACCACTGGTCTAGTGACTACAGATGCAGGCTTATCCAATATTCAAACAAATACAGAAATACCCTGACTGGGTATTTCTCAATATATTCAAAATATATACAGAGAGCTTTATCTCTTTCACAGTTTTATTGTGCATACAAAAATGAAAAAAAACATGATTAATTTTTCCATTAAAATACAAATCTATTTTGTATTTTAAATGGGGAAATGTACTATGTTTTAATTTTTGTTGCTTTAGCTGATATCTTGTACTGATCAAATTATGTTTCTTTAATCTACACATCACAAAAGTTTGTCATTTTTAAAGCAGCAAAAGTGACATTGGAGCAGGGGAATTTGCTGGTGCATGTGTTTTAAATTTCAGGAAATGATCATGTTACATCCACTACTTCATAAATACGCCCCTTAGTCTAAATAAGTTGTAACGATGTTTATCAAGTGTGCAAACCCTATTTGATGAATTTAGACAGGGGCCACTGTCTGTGCTCCCAAACAGGTACACCCAAGATCTAATAACTATTAACGGTGGCACAGTGGTGTAGTGGGTCGCACTTTTGCCTAGCAGTAAGAAGGGTTGCTGGTTCGAATCCCAACCACGACACTGCCTGCCTGGAGTTTGCATGTTCTCCCTGTGCCTGTGTGGGTTTCCTCCAGGTACTCCGGTTTCCTCCCACATTCCAAAGACATGCTGATAGGTTAATTGGATCCTGTCTAAATTGTCCCTAGTATGTATGAATGTGAGTTAGGGACCTTAGATTGTAAGCTCCTTGAGGGTAGGGACTGATGTGAATGTACAATGTATATGTAAAGCGCTGCGTAAATTGACGGTGCTATATAAGTATCTGAAATAAATAAATAATAAATAAATTAACTGTGATATGCATGTCTGATGAAACCATACTACAAGGTACATTGTTTGCTGTTACCTTATTTCTCTCTTATAGACTAAAAAGGGTGAGGTGCCCCCAGAAGAGCAGGGGCCAAGTATCAAGAATTTGGATTTTTGGTCCAAACTAATTACATTGATAGTGTCTATCATAGAAGAGGATAAGAATTCATACACACCATGTCTAAACCAGTAAGTTTGAAAGATTACCTTATTTTTGTGATTTGCTACCCATTATTTTATATGTGTGAAGTAGTGCTGTGATTATGCTATAGAAAGGATATGTGGGAGGGTATGATATGGAATGTGATTGTTCTATAGCATGGACTATGGTGCACATTGTCAATGAGAACCCAGTAAAATCCATACATACTGTATGTTGCTATATAAACCTAAACCACACAGAGAAAAGTAAGGCCCATATTACCACTTAATGAATGAAAGTGTTGGCTGTTTGCTCATTAGGCTGAAATATATTAGGTGTATTTGGGTACATCCACTGCTTTTTGGTGTTTGCCCAATCTTAGCATAATAAAGACATCTATTTTGATGGCATACATAGATTTTTCTGACATTTGGCAGTTCTAGCTCTTCCAGAGAGTTTCTTTTCATTTCTACTCCTAATTTTTTATGTATTATTTTCAAATCATACTCTATGCTGACCTTTACTTAAATATTTTCAGATTCCCTCAGGAATTAAATGTTGGAAAGATTAGTGCTGAAGTCATGTGGAGTCTGTTTGCTCAAGACATGAAATATGCCATGGAAGGTGAGTATGTGAACTCAATTCACTGAGGCTAAAACCGATAAAGCTGAAGAAACATTGGTAACATCACTGAAGGCTCCAGGACTGATTCATGAATACTGAAGACATTTTTGTGTTACCTTTACCTGTGCCACCAAAAAAAGGGTTGGTTTTTCATTTTCTAATCTAAACTAGAGAAGTGAAACTATAGGTAAAATTTGCCATTTTTTGCTCCACTTTTCAGCCCTAATTTGATGGGCCAGCAATAGGCAGACAGATGCCTCACAAGGAAAAATACACCTCCCTCGCCGTTCTCATGCTGACGGAGTGCCATTTGTGATTAAATCCAATTACAAGATTTAGAATGTCCTAACAAGTGTTCATTTTTGCATTTTAGCTAAAGGATAAGCTCTCCTTAAAAAAATAAAATAAAATAAATGCACATTTTGCAGGTACAAAAATGTACATTTATTATTTTCTAAGAGCCTGTAAAGCATTGCATCCATGATCAGCAGATCGTGGATTGTAATGTCAGGCTCCTGCAGACTGTCAATGTAGCTGTCTGTGCCTACCTCCGATACGGGTAGTCAGTTACCGAATGACAGGAAATTCAATTACTGTAGCTACCTACCAGTGGCGGCTGGTGCTCAACATTTTTGTGGGGGCGTAAATGAACTGAAAATTTCTGAAAAATACTGAAACAAAAACATCTATTACAGCCACTGTGCCCATCATATGCAGCCAACTGTGCCCAGCAAGTGCAGCCACTCTGCCCATCATATGCAGCCACTCTGCCCATCGTATGCAGCCACTGTGCCCATCATATGCAGCTTCTGTGCCCATCATATGCAGCCAACTGTGTCCATCATTTGCAGCCAACTGTGCCCATCACATGCAGCCAACTGTGTCCATAATATGCAGCCAACTGTGTCCATAATATGCAGCCTCTGTGCCCATCATATGCAGCCTCTGTGCCCATCAAATGCAGCCAACTGTGCGCCCTCAATTGCAGCCTCTGTGCCCATAATATGTAGCCACTGTGCCCAGCAAATGCAGCCAACTGTGCCCATCAATTACATCAATTGCAGACTCGGTGCCCGTAATATGCAGTCACTATACCCAGCAAATGCAGCCAACTGTGCCCCATCAATTGCAGCCTCTGTGCCAATAATATTCAGCCACTGTGCCCCCCCGCCTGCTGTCTGCCCGGCACTTACCCCATCATGGTGGCGGTTCAGGCAGCAAGCTGTGGGTCGGGTTGCATGGCGATGGCTCCTGTGTCCTCCATGCGCATCTTCTTCCTGTTCTGCTAGGCGGCCAATGGGATCGCCTCTGCCTTCAGCCAATCAGGTGATCAGTATTACATCCGCACCTCCTGATTGGCTGAGACGCGGCTCTGTGTTAGCAAAGCAAATATTTATTTGCTTTGCTAACACACCTGGGTGGACTGCGAGCGCAATGGTTTGCACTCGCAGTTCACCTTTTTTGAAGCCTATTAGAGCCTATGGCTTTAATCAGGTGCTTCAAAAACACCCCCCCGCCGCTGTAATTCAGGCACCCGGCATCCGAAAAGGGGCCTAATGCCTGAATAGAGGGAATTAGTTCTTTACTTTGCAGTTGGTGCTAGACCTCTCAAAAGGCCCATGTATGAGTCCAATATTCTAATATGGGACCTCAAGCTTTTCCAGAGTGCAAGAGGATCTCTTGCTAGAACAGTAGGCCTACATGGCTACTGCAGATGATTCATCCATAGGAAGAAAAGGCAACTGTCTACTAAATTCTCACCCATTGCTTAGACAGGAGGCTTAAGGGAAAGCTGGCAGATACATGAATGCTCCCTTTATCTGACCATAAATGGCCAATTCAGGTGAACATTTTCTTATGTCTATATCAGAAATAATATTTCTCATGTGTCTTTCTTGACAAGTTCCCTATAAAGTTGTTTGAAATATAACAAAAATGATTTCATAAATAATCAGAATTAATAATAATTTACTATTGCATGGATGCGGCTGTGCTCAAATTGAAACCATTTGGAGCATGGCGGCCCGTCAATGCATGAATCTATTCATACTACACAAGGGGGGTGGCTGGCGGTGGCCCGTGCGCCCTTAATGGAGGGGCCGCCTCTGCTACCTACCCAGGTCTGGTTATTGACCCTCACTCTACAATACAATTGTAAGACAAAACAAATCCAAATAAATATATATATTTTTATATATATATATATATATATATATATATATATATATATTTATATATATCATGAGGCGAAAGATGGGTGTGACTTGTTAATACAAAGAAATTTTTAATAAAACCTCTGCAAACTTACATACCACAACCTTACATACTTATAGCAAAGTTTTGAATACAAACAGGGATTCTTGGTTAGCAGATACAACAATAAATGTTTAACCTGGCACAATTGTGTCAAAATTATTCCTCTCTGGTCAGTCCCTACTCTACTGTGCAAAATGCCAAATACTTACTTGCTAATAGCATACTTCATCCCTCTCGCTGCTAGGACCTGCTCTCCATTTTTTACATCAGGCGCAATTTTTTACTTTATCATTTCTCAATTACAGCGTTCAGAATTTGTGAAAGATCCCCCAAACAATATATTTTCTGGAGGCATAGGACTGATAGAATAAAAACATGGTGCTACAGATTTTGTAGGTCCTGTGATAGTTCTGCAAATGTTTAGCAAAACAATATTTTCAGTAAAAATACATTATAATCATTATTAGCGAACAAACACAACATAACTTACAAAATTCCTACTAAATCTAAAGCATAAAAGGCTTGAGTTAAAAATAACAAGTATTGTAAATGTTAAATTGTGAAGTTTTGTGAAGCAATGAAAACTGTAAAACTACATGTAATATGTGTGTGTGCATGTGGGGGTTTGTGTATTTCTTTTTTAATGTTGTGCTTTATTTATTATTTTACTTTTTTTTGTTACTGAAGTACTGTCACCAGGAGATGACAAGCCCCATTGGTAACAGTACATACTCTAATTGTAACTGATTCTCTTTGGAGAAATGTCAGTAATCGAAACAGAATTTTTTTCAAAAGTCCTGCAAAAACACCCCATCTAATAAAAGTCTATGTTGACCTGTGCAAAGAACATGGGTACACTGCACTGCTTTATAAAAAGTCCCGTTAGCTCTTTTAATCTTTTGACACATCAATAGGAACACCAGACCCTAGATGTCCACTCCCAGACCAGGCCTTTTCTGGCACTTTTTGTTTACATGTAACAATCAGTATTTGCTAGAAAATTACTTAGAAAATTACTTTAAAGCAGAGGCCCTAGAGATATAATTGGTGGATTTTGCAATTTTTTATGTCACACAGTATTTGTGCAGCTGTTTTTCAAATGCAAGTTTTGGGGGAAAAATACACTTTTTTAATTCTAATGCAAAAAAACACACTACAAAGCCCAATTTTTGGGTAAAATATAAAAGATGATATTATGCTGAGTAAATACATACCAAACATGTCATGCGTCAAAATTGCTCACGTCCGTGCAACGGCGACAAATGACATACATTTTACTATCAATAGGCGACACTTTAAAGGTTACAGGTTACCAATTTAGATTTACAGAGGAGGTATAGTACTAGAAATACTATGCATGGGGGCGTGGCCAAGATGGCGGACTGAACGGACGTGTATTCTGAGCTCTCCTGGTGTGTGATCCTCTAAATACATCCGTACTGTTCCACTACACTGACTAGAGGAATTCTGGGCTATCTGGGTGCCTTCCAGGACTCTGGGCTACCAAAAGAGGGGTAAGAAACTGAAGTTCCCCCCGAATATCCCAGAAGAGGAAGACCCGATCCCTCACTCTACGGGTTCCCCTGCGCGCCATAGCAACATGGTGTCGCAAACAGACCACGAGGCAGACCCTGTTTTGACCACTCCGGGACTGCCGGAGCTCATGGCGGCTATCCACTCCTGCCAGTCTGCTGTCACTTCTTGAAAGAATACATGAGAAACACTGCGCTAACAAGTGAAAAAAGGGGGGAAAGCAGCTACATACAGTATGACAAAAACAATAAATATATAAAGTGAAAAATGTAGCGCATAGTGAATATGTGTATGATCAAAGACAAAATATATTCCTTATTTATACTTCAATCTGAAAAAAGTATTGGTGAATCGTCAGCCAAATAGCATGTGATAAACATAAAGTCAATGGATAAGTATGTATGTGAGAGATGTAATGTCCCACTGCATAAAAATATGGATGTGCTCCAGAGGGTGATGGTATTCCAATGATTAGCAGAAGGTTAACTTCACAGAGAAAGGACACATCAACCGGATGAAGAAATCATGGAAAAGATGGTGTGGAGAAAACTCTTACCAGATCCCGTGGATTCCCATGTCAGCGACAGGGAATCAGATGAGCAGTGTGCCACCAAGGGCGTAAAAAGGGATGTCCTGTCACTCGAACCGTCTATGCTGGACTCTGCATGGATCTCCGGGGGCCGCCAGGTAGGTTCTCACAGTGGGTAACCAGGACACGGATCAAAAAGGCAAAGACGTCACTTGTGAAGCTGCAGAAAGCACTTGATCTCATTCTGCGACAAAGTACCCCATAGTTAGTGGATCCCATGCTATCCATAGAATGGGAGATCCTGCTTCTCTGATCCGTGTCCTGGTTACCCACTGTGAGGACCTACCTGGCGGCCCCCGGAGATCCATGCAGAGTCCAGCATAGACGGTTTGAGTGACAGGACATCCCTTTTTTACGCCCTTGGTGGCACACTGCTGATTCGATTCCCTGTCGCTGACATGGGAATCCACGGGATCTGGTAAGAGTTTTCTCCACACCATCTTTTCCATGATTTCTTCATCCGGTTGATGTGTCCTTTCTCTGTGACGTTAACCTTCTGCTAATCATTGGAATACCATCACCCTCTGGAGCACATCCATATTTTTATGCAGTGGGACATTACATCTCTCACATATATACTTATCCATTGACTTTATGTTTATCACATGCTATTTGGCTGATGATTCACCAATACTTTTTTCAGATTGAAGTATAAATAAGGAATATTTTTTGTCTTTGATCATACACATATTCACTATGCGCTACATTTTTCATTTTATATATTTGCTGTCACCTCTTGCCAGACCACCTTGGCTTCTAAGATAGAGGAAGTCCAGCTGAATGTGGGCATAATCCGACAAGATCTAGACAAAATCCGTTCTAGGGTCTCAGAGACCGAGCGGAGGATTGGGGAGGCAGAAGATACGATTACTGACCATGATGCCTCCATCCGCACCCTCCAGACGAAGGTGAGAGCCCTGGAGTACCGTGCGGAGGACGCCGAGAACCGGAGCAGGAGGAACAACCTCAGGATTGTGGGTCTTCCAGAGGGAGTGGAAGTTTGCGGAGGAGTTGTTGCGCATCATGCTTCCAGCTGCTCAGCTTTCTCAGTATTTCGTGGTGGAGAGGGCTCATCGTGTGCCACCCCGGCCGGGACCTGAGGGGTCCCCCCCCTCGCACCTTTATCCTCCATTTACTACATTTCCGGGATAGGGATGAGCTGCTCAGGGCCTCATGCGCTGCTGGCGAGCTGCCCTATAAAAATGTCAAGCTTCTACTGTTCCCAGACTACACCATAGAGACACAGCACCAGCGCCGTTCTTTTGACATGATCAAAGCTGCCCTGCGAAGAAGAGGAATAAAATACAGCACTTTGTTCCCTGCTAAGCTACGGGTGGTAGACGGGGAGACGGTTTGATTTTTAACCAATCCTAAATATGCATCCGCCTGGCTGGAGACCCTTCCCCCGTAAGATTGCCTTTCCCATTCTACATTCATTGTCGTTTTGTTGGGATCGCTTACTGTACCTGACTGTAATGGATGAGCATGCTTATCCCCCTTTGCCTAATGTGCCTGGGCTCCTATCCCTTCTCCTATCTGCCTCCCCGGATTTCTATGGTTTGCTGATATAATCATGGATTCATACTGGAAGGGTGAGTTGACTGATCCAGCAGCCCTTGCCTCACCACTTTTATTGGAGGATACCTGTCCCCTGTCGCAGCCTTTTTTGTATGCTCCTTTCAGGCTGTCCTATGTTATTTTTTTTTTTTTCTCTATCTTTTTTCCTCATTTATCCCGTTTTGTAATAAACGATGAAGAATGTGCCCCTGCTTAGTCAGGTGATGAACAGAACGTTTTATCCTTCCTTATCACTCCACCGGCTCTGGGATACGAACTTACACACAAACACCTAGATCCCCTGTTCGATGATGGTGATGTGATGTCCCGTTCCGGCTACACGACCTCAACTTAAGTTAACAGTTTTTTTGGGTTCATGGGTTTTAGGAGACTCAGGTGCTCCTCAATGTTCCGAGGGGCACGGGTGGGGGGTAGGGAAGTTCATTGGTGTTTGTGGTTGGTTACCTATGCTAACCTTTTTTTATTTCCAGGTTCTGGTGTGGGTCTTTCTCCCCCCTGGGGTACTGGGGGCCGGGCATCCTTATCAAGGGAGGGCCCTCCTGTTATTGTTGTATCACTGCCATGGCGGGATGTTTAGTGGTATCATGGAATGTGCGGGGCTTGAACTCTGCTGTGAAACGCTCTTTAGTGTTTGATTATTTGTATAAGCTCCGCCCACAGGTGTGTATCCTACAGGAAACGCATCTTGTCTCCCGCATTCTGAGCTTGAAGCGGGCATGGGTTGGTACTCACTACCATGCGCCATATTCCAATTATGCCAGGGGGGTCAAGGTGCTAGTTCACAAATCCCTGCATTTCCAACTGCTGAATGCTCGTCTAGACCCAGAGGGTAGGTATGTTCTCCTATATTCTCTGATTGAGATCCCTGTTGTTATTGTGGGAATCTACCTGCCTCCTCCGGCAGACGTAGGTGTACTTCATACTCTGATGCAACAAGTCACGCTATATAATGTAGAGAATGTCCTATTTATAGGCGATTTTAACATGACCCCAAATAGGGAACTGGGCAGGATGCGGACTGCTGGTCCCCAGCAACAGGACCTTTCCCGATGGGCGTCTACTTTTCATATGACAGATCTTTGGCGCCACTTCCATCCCACTGATAGTGAATTTACTTGCCTCTCCACCACACACCGAACCATGTCTCACATTGACTTGGCATATGCCTCCCCCGACCTTGTGCAGAGGGTGGTCTCTGCGGAGATCCTCTCACGAGGTATCTCAGATCATGCCCCGGTGTCTGTAACCATCCAACTTTCCCCGATAGTGGGCGAGAGGATGTGGAGATTGTCCAAGTTCTGGATTATGGAACCAGAGATCCAAGAGGAGCTGCCGGAGACATTATGTGGTTTTTGGATAAATAACGCAGACTCTGCTGGACCTCTGGTGCAATGGGACGCTTTTAAGGCCTGGCTTAGAGGTGAATACATGACTCGCATATCTGCAAAAAAGAGGCGGTCTTCGCAGTCTCTGAGGCTACTAGAGGAACAGGCTAGGCTGAAGGAGACGGAATATGTGCGATCTCTTGACCAGGCTCATTTTGTGCCCTGGCAGGATGTCCTGCGGGAGTTGTCTCTTTTTAGGGTTGAGCTTACTAAGAAATCTATGCTAGATAGCGGCCAAAGGGTGTTCGAATTTGGAGATAAGAATGGCAGATTGTTGGCCTGGCTTGCCAGAAGACAATACAATCTGACTCACATTGGTAGGCTGAAAGACCTGGACGGCAGTCTATTGACGGCTCCAGCGGCTACTAGTACAAGATTTCTTGAATTTTACAAGACTCTATATTCCTCTAGAGCTGATTGTAATAATTCACAATTGATTCAGTATCTAGACCAGGTTACCATCCCCTCTTTAGAGCCCGGAAAATGTGCTGAGCTGGAGAAGGATATCTCCTTAGTAGAGGTACAGGAGGCCCTGGGATCCATGCAGCAGGGGAAGGCCCCGGGACCAGATGGAATACCCATTGAATTTTATTCCGTGTACCAAGAACTCTTAGCACCTAGATTTACTTCATTACTACAGCAGTCTCTTACTTTAGACGCTCTGCCAGACTCATTTTCGGATGCGATTGTGGTATTGGTGCCCAAACCCGGTAAGGACCCTGAAGAATGTGCCTCTTACCGACCCATCTCCCTTATTAACGCGGATGTCAAACTACTGGCAAAAATTTTGGCCAGGAGACTTGGGAAGGTGATAGAGGACCTTGTGCATGTAGATCAAACTGGGTTCATGCCGGGGAAGGGTACCGATATCAACATACGCCGTCTGTTTCTGAACCTGGCTGCCACCCATGATAACGAGGGAACAAAAGTCATAGCCTCTCTCGATGCGGAGAAGGCTTTTGACTCCATTGAGTGGGAGTATTTATGGGAGGTATTGAGGACCTAGGTTCCTTCACTGGCTAGATTTGTTATATAGGGCCCCTAGGGCAAGTATTAAGGTAAATGACTCCCTTTCAGATGTTTTTCTCCTCCGGAGGGGGACCAGGCAGGGATGCCCACTGTCCCCCAGTTTGTTTGCTCTGGCCTTAGAACCACTGGCGACACTGGTTCGTGAATCTAGTCATATTGTGGGGCTGCGGGTTGGCCCTCTGGAGGAGAAGATATCCCTATACGTCAATGACACCCTGCTGTATTTACAGGATGCGTATTCTTCACTGCAGGTGGCCCTGGAAATTTTTGATGAGTCCGGGAGATTCTCAGGGATCCGTATCAATTGGACTAAATCTGTACTCTTTCCCCTAGATGCAAGGGCCAGAGACCTAGCGACCCAACCTGTATTGAAGTGGGCGGAGGAATTCACATACCTAGGAATCAGAATATCGAGAGATCCTCCGCCCTTTCAGCACCTTAATCTACAGCCTATAGTCGCACACCTCCAGACCACTAAAGCCTAAAGACCACTGCTCCAAGTGGGCCAATCTCCCCCTCAATTTACTAGGGCGCATAAGTGTATTGAAAATTTATTTACCTAAGTTTAATTATATCTTTCGGAACTGCCCTACATGGATACCCCAGGCATTTTTTAAAGAAATAGACGGCTGCATTGGATCCTTTTTATGGCGGGGATCTTCCCCTCGGATAGCCAGATCGACCCTTCAGCTCCCTGTCAGTTGTGGGGGCTTGGCCTTACCTAACCTGCTGGTGTATTATTGGGCGGCCATGCTAGTCACGGTTAGGTGGTGGTTTGAACAGTCTAGGGCCAATGCAGCGGTCTGTTTGGAGGCGGCTATGGTGGGTTCCCTTAAAGAGCTCGGTAATCTGGTTTATCGTGGAGCCTCCTCCAGTCCTGTCCTCTCGGGTCCCACTAAGACTACTTTACACATATGGGGGGTGGCTAGAAGACGATTTTTGTCTCCCAACAGGTGGCTCCCCTACTGTCCTTTATGGGGAAATCCTACCCTCCCACATTTTAGGACAATCCCTGACCCACAATTATGGGCCCATTATGGAATTAAACTTCTGAAGGATGTTGTCTCCTCCGGAGCCATGGTTTCCTTTCAAGACCTGGTAGGGCGATGTGGCCTTCCTGCAGGGATGCTGTTTCGCTACTATCAGTTGCGGCACACATTCCGTGCTCAGTTCCCAACACCTCCTGATCTTGAGACGGATGTGGTCAAGGAATTATTGGCGCAGGAATCCCTGAATAAGCCCCTTTCGGTACTATATTTGACGTTACTTCAAACAGACTCAAAAAAATTGGATGTACTGTGGGACAAATGGAGGGCTGATATCCCATCCCTAGATAGAGAGACTTGGGAGGAATGTTTTGAGAATAGCTCCCAACTGGTGATATCCTCCAGGGACAAATTAATACAAACCAAATTTCTACATAGGATTTACTTCACGCCTCCGAGACTGCACAGAATCTACCCACAGAGGTCCCCGAACTGTCCGAGATGCCAATCTCCAGATAGCACCTATATACACATGTTCTGGTTATGTCCTAGACTCTCCCGATATTGGGCCGCTATCCTTGAATTTATTAATGTGCTTCTGCAGTTGTGGATACCACTAATGGCAGATTTGGCCCTACTGGGTATACAAGAGGATGACCAGAGACCTTGGTATACTAAACTTTTGCTTTCATTACTGCTCTTTTATGCCAAAAAAGAGATCCTGCTTAAGTGGACTTCCCCCCTGCCACCTACGGTGAGGTCATGGAAAAATTCAGTTAATGCTATTCTACCAATGTATAAACTAACCTATATGAGTAGAGGCTGTCCTCAAAAATTTGTGAAAGTCTTGGCAGCCATGGACTGACCCCTTGTGATTTGTACTGTCCTTCTTGGTACCCTTGCCGTATCTGTTTATGCTGTACTGTATATGACTGGGCTCTGTGCTTCAGCATCCCTTCCCCCTTATGACACTAGATGATGGATAACTCCTTATGTTCCTGCCCTGTGTAATGTCTGCCTACAATGTCCTATTGTTATACAGCATACTGAGTATTGCATATAGATTGTTCTTCCATTGATGTATCCACTGCAATAATTTTATGTCTTATAATGTATTGTGATCCATTTTTTCAATAAAGACCAACCTTGTTGTTAAAAAAAAAAAAGAAATACTATGCATAATCTGATGTTCGCGGTGATACCTCACATGTGTGGGACGATCGCTGTTTGCGTGCATGCAGGACCGAAGCGGGCGTTCACCTTTGCGCACGGGGGAAGGGGGCACTTTATTTATTTTTTAATTATTAATGAATGTATTTATTTATTTTTTTACACTGTTGCTTTACATTATTTTTTATCACTTTTAGGCTACTTTCACACTGAGGAGCTTTAAAGGTGCTATAGTGCTAAAAATAGCGCCTGCAAAGCCTCTCCTTCACTCCAGTGTGAAAGCTCGAGGGCTTTCTCACTTTAGCAGTGCACTTGCGGGACGTTAAAAAAAGTCCTGCAAGTAGCATCTTTGCAGCACTTTAGGAGCAATGGGCAGCACCGCCGAAGTGCCTGCAAAGTGCCTTGGCGCTTTGCAGGCGCTTTTAACCCGCTAGCAGGGGTTAAAAGCGCCCCCTAGTGGCCTAAAACGACGACCGACACCCCCCCACCCCCTGTGTAAGTGCCCTTATTGCTGTCAGAAGGAATGTAAACATCCTTGTGACAGCAATAGGCATGTGACAGGTACTCTTTATGGAGTGATCAGGGGTATAAGACCCCAAATCCCCCCTCTGCCCTTAAAAGCACTCAAAATACCAGGATCTGTGTTTTTGAAAGCTTTTGATTTTTTTTTTTTAGAAAAGGCTCAGTAGACATCCCGGTAAACTGGAAGTAATGTCAGGTCATCGCTTCTGGGTTACCATACCCAGGAGCCGATCAAAGCCGATCTTTGCATTTGTTCTTGCTTTCTGACCATCCAGCAGACACGCTGGTTGCTCTGGTCTCCCAGTGGGACGCGAGAGCCGTTGCAAGCCACGGAAGGTGGCTGCTAGAAATGCTTTTACAAGAGAGCTGACCGCCAGCTCTAAAAAGCTGAAACCGGGGTGATACGACCTGCGGTCCCGCGATGTAATGGTGCGTCGCTGGTCTAGAAGTGGATATCTGAGGTTTAAATATGATTGGTTGCACCTGCATAGTTCCTAACGAGATTCTAACCATTCCCTTCGAAACAACTGATTCTCATTTTGTGGATTTCAAGAGGGGTAAATATAGGGGTTTGCTTTATCCATGTGACAAATCTTTAATTTAATTAATTTAGATTATATGAGAAAGAATACACCTTAACAATTGTATTTGTTTGTTAAAGTATTTTACCTTATCTGTATGTGCGGTTTGATTGAAGATCTAATGTTTGCCAGTACAAATATGTTAAAAAAGTAATCCATTTTTATGGGATGTACTTACTTTTTTTGAAACCTTTACTTTAATTGAAGTAAAACTATAAGACATATGTGGACTGGAAAACTGCTATCAGATTTAATTTTCAACATTCACTCATCCTTTACACAATATGCTTTTTTTTATTTTATAGAACATGATAAGCACCGTCTATGTAAGAGCGCGGACTACATGAATTTACACTTCAAAGTCAAGTGGCTATACAATGAATATGTGACAGAGCTTCCAGCATTTAAGAACAAAGTGCCTGAATATCCAGCGTAAGTGGCATGATGCCATCAGAAGTTTCTGAATAGAAACACACTTGTAGTTCACTAATGTTTATGGTTTGTTATTAGTATGTTAGCCAATCCATACTATCCATCCTGTCAAAATAGGATTGATGATGGGAAATTTCTTCAACAGAGGCAAAAACAAGAATACATTTTTAGTAGCGTGAGAAAGGGATAAAACTTCTGACAATGTTTTTATTGCTCTAATGTTTATAGTGTGGTAGTCCAAGTGACTACTACACCCCTCATGTTCCTGTGATACATGGCAATCACAAGAACAGAAACAGAGAGAAAATAAGCTCAATTGGGTCATAGTCAGAAATAGAAATCTGACAGAACTTTATTTTCAGCAAAAAATATTTCACTGGAGTTGGGCTTTTATGTTTGAAATGGTTACAATACAACACTGTACATGTAATACTAGTACCTAAGATATTTATTTTTATATCATACATTGTTGAAATGTTACACGATTGCATCAATATCATTTATTTTGTAAAAAAAATTTGACACCCATATTTTCTGTTTTTACAGTTGGTTTGAACCTTTTGTTATCCAGTGGTTAGATGAAAATGAAGAGGTTTCCCGGGATTTTCTTCATGGAGCCCTGGAAAGAGACAAAAAAGATGGGGTCAGTTGACAAAAACTTTAACCCATTTTTTTAACAGTTAGAAATAGAAAATATCACTTATACATGATATTATCTTTTGTTTTACAACTCTGGATAAAATTCTTATAATCTTGTTTCTTAATGCATGCACACATGACTTTGCAGCACTAATTGTGCCAGTTTTGATTCCTTTAAAGGCACTTTTTTGGTTTTGTTTTATTTTTTTTTTTTTTATTTAACACACAAATACACCAATGTACATATATAGAAAGGCAGATATCTCAATAATTAAGTGTTACAAACAGGTCCATAATGACCACCAATTCTGCCTTGGTTTAAAAATACCTCAGTAATCATTCAAAAAGGTATCAAAGATATTTTGTTATCTGCCATGGAAAATTCATCCATTCATTACATGTAACACCCTGAATATGAATGTAACATGGTGCAATAGATAGAATTAGCCTTTAAAGTGCAATTGTATAGAGCCATTATGTCCCCTCTTCTCTTTTCATAAATTGCAAAAGAATTCCCTTTGGAGCCAAGTGATCCCTAAATTAATGATACCACCCCACTGGGAACCCATCCACACCAGGTGTTTGTGCATAACAAAGCTGGTTATGGCTTTTGCAATTTCTTGAACTGTAAAAGTACTAATGGAGAAGTTTAGCTGTGCTTTTCTTTCTTACCTGCATCCACCATTTTCAATCTGGCTGAAAGTATCATATGTTACTCCTCAGAGTGTAAATGTCTTGAAAAAATATGATATGATATGATATAATCATAGTAAAAGAAGTATCTTTCTTTTGCAGATCTGCAGAAAAATGCAGATGGCTATTTGTTCTCATATGAATCAAGTTGCCAACCTTCCTAGGTTATTTCAAGCTAATAAAAACTAATTTGGCTATGGGAGTTTTATTTTTTTAGTGGGAAACCTTTGTCTCTTGATCACAAGAATGCAATGAGGTTTGTTTGCCCAAAATCTTTTTCAGCTATTTTTAAAGAAAGGATAGTGGATTCAAACACTGTGCCCCCTTTGAAAAACCTATAACATAAAAATTGCTGATTCTAGCTCTGTTTTCCATCTGGATTATCTATTTTAATTCTCTGATCTGCCATTTGTTTAAACACATGCCTCATATCCTCTTGAACATTAATCCTGCACTCAGCTCTGATGCTTTAAATGCACTTTACCACTTGCTGTCAGCAGACTGTAAAATTTGGTCTGCACTTCAAGTGGTTAAAACAAGCTCACAGCTGCAGTAGCGGATGAGATCTCTGTGTTGTTTTTTTTTTTTTCAGCTGGCTCTTGGCTATTCAGAAAAAGTGATCACTTTTAGTACTGTAAAGATAACGTCCACCCACCGTCATTCCCAGACTGTCCTGCTCCTCATGTTAGGATGAAGAGCAGAAACAGATCGGGGAACGTCTGTTGTGCAATCAATGGACCTGGAAGTGCTGGTTCTGAGCTGTCAAACTCTTGGCAGAAAAGCAGCTAATCCAACATAGGAGATTGGAAACACTGGGGTTGATTTACTAAAGGCAAATAGGCTGGTCACTTTGCAAGGGAAGTTGTACTGCACAAGGACATTTTTCCCAGAGCTTAGTGAATGTGGTGCAATTTCACTTTGCAAAAATACCCAATCAAATGTAAAGAACAAAAATTTAATTTTTGCTTGCACAGAATTGGAGGATTGAAGTCAGCAGAGCTTCACCACATTCAGTAAAGTCTAAGAATAACTTAGAGTTGCAAAGTACAACTTCCTTTGAAAATGAACAGTCATTTTGCCTTTAGTAAATCAACACCACTGCCTTTGCTGCTTTTCCAGATTCAGTGAAAGTTTCATACTTAAAAACAAACTTTTGAAATACTGGGATTGATTGACTAATGGCAACTTCTGTGACTGACTGCAACTTTCTTGTGCTGTTACTTAATCTACTACGTGGTGGTGTAGTAGATAAGAGAAGCAACAGGAGCATCAAGGAAGTGTCAGTAAACATATACGTTTTAATATTTTGCACTTACCCTTTTAATTTGGAAAAAATAATTGATTTTTCATTCTGTGTATAATTTAAGTAAAGTTTAATTAATTAATTGGTGCTGCAACTTAAAAAATCTAAATACTCAATTCAGCTATATATATATACCAAAAAAAAGTGCGCAACCATAAATATATAACACAGTGATAAAAATTGAGATGATAAAGAAGCCAATAATAAAGTCCACATCAATAATAAAAAGTATATGTAGATAATAATAGATAAATAATAGAATAAATAAATGTCTGTGTGTGTTCAATGCCAAGCATGGATATCCATGATGTTCAGCATTGTATTTTCTTACATCATTTCTTACATAATAGCTCTTACCAGACAGGATGGATCCCAAGTTATAGGGATCTAACACACTTGTTATCAAAGTAACCACCTGCGATATCCTCCTCTGTCGGCCCAGCTGCAAAAAAGCTTCCTTCCCCAGTAATGATCGCTCCACCAAGGATTTCAGGAACAATGTCCAAATGATTTCAGCTCCACCGATATATTTATTCATTGCTCTCCAGCATATAAAGCATGCATGGAATTCAAGTAGTGGAGAAACTTCATGGTGCAGTAGAAAACAAAAGTTTTATTTTCCAAATAACATTGCACTAATAATAACATAAAGTATCCAAATAAACACAGCTGCAGAATTTCTCTACATGCTGGAACGTGGTGACCTCACAGATTACTGCTCTAACTGACACGTTTCACTATAACTAGCATCGTCTGGGAACGGAGGATCACCTGCAATGTTATTTGGAAAATAAAACTTTCATTTTCTACTGCACCATGAAGTTTGCCTCCTTCTTGAATTCCATACATGCTTTATATGCTGGAGAGCATTGAATAAATATATCGGTGGAGCTGAAATCGTTTGGACATTGTTCCTGAAATCCTTGGTGGAGCAATCATCACTGGGGAAGGAAGCTTTTTTGCAGCTGAGCCAACAGAGGAGGATATCACAGGTGGTTATTTTGATAACAAGCGTGTTAGATCCCTATGACTTGGGATCCATCCTGTCTGGTAAGAGGCTATTATAATATTTCTCTAATGTAAGAAAATACAGTGCTGAACATCATGGATATCCATGTTTGGCATTGAATACAAACAGACATTTATCTATTCACATATAATTTTTATTATTGATGTGGACTTTATTACAGTGTAAGTAAATGCCTGGTATGGAGGTTAATTTTCAGCAGGGAAGAAGAGGTGATTGGGGGAAGAATGTAAGGGGAGAGTGCGGGTATCAGTTTGCTTCTCCTGCCAATAACTTAGATGATATTGTTTGTTGATGATTAACATGGTCTTTTTATATTTTTCTCTTGCAGTTCCAGCAAACCTCAGAGCATGCACTTTTTTCCTGTTCTGTAGTGGATGTTTTCTCACAGCTTAATCAGAGCTTTGAGATAATTAAGAAGCTGGAATGCCCCGACCCTCAAATAGTGGGACATTATATGCGCAGATTTGCCAAGGTATAAGAAAAAAAAGCTCATGTTTTGGTTATGGTCCAGAAACAAAATGGAAAACTGATTTTTAAAGGTCTTTTTCGTTAGTTTTATGGCATGTTTATGACATTTTTGTTTGTAGTTGCAGCAACTGTCATGTGTCCTTTATTCTTTATCTTTCTATCTTTAATCTCATAATTGTCTGTGCTTCTTCTTCCTTCCTCCCTCTTGCTCCAGACAATCAGTAATGTCCTACTCCAGTATGCAGAGATCATCTCCAAAGACTTTGCTTCACACTGCTCTAAAGAGAAGAAAGAGGAAAAAGTGGTAATGTGATACAAATCTAGGATTGTTTGCCTTCCCTTCTAATAGTTAAGTGGAAGTCACTGCAACTAAAACTATCTTACAATAATTTTGACACTGACACTTGAAATTGTGTTGGTTTTTATGACTTGCAGCGTTATTCTAAATGCTTTACATAGCAATATTTTGACTAACTGATATTATATTAATATTTACTGTATATCACAGGCTATTGCTTTGCAAGTTGGGCATAGAATGAGGAGAAAATGTCCATCAGTGGAATTACTGGATACAAGAATGAAAATAACATTTCCCACAGCCACAACGTTATCTCAAATATAGTTATGTCCTGAATTTATATTTTTATTGTATTTGTAAACTGCCCTTCAGACTAACTCCCTGAAAACATTAATTACATTATGTATAAATATAACAAATCAATTCATTTTCCACATTCTGCATCTGCATTCTGCAATGTTTTTAAAGTATATACAGTATAAACCTTAAAAGTTTTTTTCAGTATTTTTGGCATAATGCCTCAACGCATGCAGTGCTTTAAAGCAAATAGTTTTTGTGAAACTGTTGAAAAGTTTCTTACATGGAGGTCCTGCCAGCAGCAACACTTCCTGTTAGGCTGACAACACTAGCCACTGCTTTGCAATTCAGGGCACCATTGTCAAACTGTGGTGTGTACTCCTTCAGCAAGCTAATGAGCTGCCAGTCTAATAGACCTGATAGGCATCCCAACAACCAAACAAAGGAGATCACACGGCAGGCTGATAAGGCTGATGCTAATTGCGAGAGAGTGGCTTAGCACTGCCAGACTGAAACAGGAAGTGCTGTTACTGGCAGGATTTTTCAGATTTTGTGCAAACACACAAAAAGCATTTGCTTAAGAAAGCTGTATAAAGTGAGACATGATGCCCAAACATGCTGGAAAATTGTTTTTGGGTCTACATTTACTTTAAATTGTCAAAGCTATTCCTTTTATACCTTGTATCTCTACAGCCATGTATCTTAATGAATAACATCCAGCAACTCCGGGTCCAGCTGGAGAAAATGTTTGAAGCGATGGGTGGGAAAGAAGTGAGTATACTAGACACTCTGTGGTGTCATTTACGCATCTTATCTGCAGTTAATATAAACCTCCGTATCCAGGCAAGGATATTAGTACTAAGAATGGTCTGAGTGGCAACTATGAGTACTAAGAATGACATTAAGACTGGAAAAAGCAACTTTGGCCTAGTGTTGTAGTCCAGAAGGAAAATGTGTTTGTTTAGAAAAAAAGTGCTCAGATCTACTTGGTGCTGGACAAACAATTAACCAGATCTGTTTAGTATTTGTCTCAATTAATTGAAACATACAATTCTCATTAGTTTTAAATGACATAGTTACATAGTAGGTGAGGTTGAAAAAAGACACAAGTCCATCAAGTCCAACCTATGTGTGTGATTATATGTCAGTATTACCTTGTATATCCCTGTATGTTGTGGTCGTTCAGGTGCTTATCTAATAGTTTTTTGAAACTATTGATGCTCCCTGCTGAGACCACCACCTGAGGAAGGGAATTCCACATCCTTGCCTCTCTTACAGTAAAGAACCCTCTACGTAGTTTAAGGTTAAACCTCTTTTCTTCTAATTTTAATGAGTGGCCATGTGTCTTGTTAAACTCCCTTCCGCAAAAAAGTTTTATCCCTATTGTGGGGTCACCAGTACGGTATTTGTAAATTTAAATCATATCCCCTCTCAAGCGTCTCTTCTCCAGAGAGAATAAGTTCAGTGCTCGCAACCTTTCCTCATAACTAATATCCTCCAGACCCTTTATTAGCTTTGTTGCCCTTCTTTGTACTCTCTCCATTTCCAGTACATTCTTCCTGAGGACTGGTGCCCAGAACTGGACAGCATACTCTAGGTGCGGCCGGACCAGAGTCTTGTAGAGCGGGATAATTATCGTTTTATCTCTGGAGTTGATCCCCTTTTTAATGCATGCCGATATTCTGTTTGCTTTGTTAGCAGCAGCATGGCATTTCATGTCATTGCTGAGCCTATCATCTACTAGGACCCCCAGGTCCTTTTCCATCCTAGATTCCCCCAGAGGTTCTCCCCTCAGTGTATAGATTGCATTCATATTTTTGCCACCCAAATGCATAATTTTACATTTTTCTACATTTCTACATTTTCTACAATTAATCATTTAAGCATTGAAAAGGAAGAGACAGGCTATATTTGGGGTACCTCATCCATAACCATACAAGAAAAAAAGTGTGAAATCCATATTGATAGAGAATACTTTACTAGATTGTTGAAGTTTGACATTCCATCTGCCTAAATGATTACCCAAACAAGAGAAAAAAGCTAACAGACTTTACTGGTACCAGAAAGAGATGGTCAGATATTGTTATTTAAATTTGGTAATAAATACTTATTTTTATAAAAAAACATACAGTATAAAAACATGAAAGAGGTCTCTGATTGGATGATACAAGCCATACCATCAAACTACATTAGTAGATATTTGCTATATGCTCCAGGAGGTCTCTTTGTTTTTTTTTTCATAGGACTATTGTTGGGTGCTATTCTATCCACGTTTTCTTTTGGCCATTTGTTTTGCACAGATCCGAGTACCGCCATCCTTGTGCTTACTCTCTGTGTAACATGTGAGTTGATTTGACGGGCGCAGCATGTGTGCATAAATGACAAATCCCTGTGTTAAACATTGATTTTTTTTTTTTTTTTCTAAATAGATTTTTATTGAAAATTTTTTTTATTGGTACAGAAATAGAGAAACAAATGCATTGTAATTCGTTGTAGGTTACAGACAATTTTTGAACAGTGTTACAACTTGTATAGTAGTAAATAACAAGAAAATAAAGATGAAGACGTACAGCTAGCACGGGACAATATATAGTAATACTAACAGGCATTAATACCGTCGTATAATTGTGAGGAACTTAGAAAACCATTTGACCCATATTGTGATCCAAGGGGTTTTGAGCGACGACTTCACCCGGACACCCTATGAGGTGCTAACTGTGTCCGAGCAAGGTTGCCCCTACCCCCTGTTATATAATCTCCCATCCAGATACTCAGGGTACTAAACCAAAGACCGAATCAAATAAAAGAAGTGATTAAGGAATGAATACTTTGACTATGTTTGATGAATTAACCCAGTTAGTCCATGGTTGCCACAAGGAGAGCATGTGCTTTTTGTCATAGCGTAATGCTAAAGTTGTTTCGTGGATGAAGTGGACGTGGGTGGTTTGAACTACGTCTTGCAACATGGGGGGTTCTGGGTTTTTCCACTTCCTAGTAATACTGAGTCTTGCTGCAAGGAGTATATGAGTTATTATATTCCTCATCGGATTAGTGAATTGCTCTATATCTAGTGATAATAGTGCCAGGGAGGGTTTTTATGGTATTGTCAATTTTGTGATTTCTGTGATTAGGTGAAAAATGGAGCACCAGTAATGTGTAAGTTTGGGGCATTTCCAGAATGTATGTAACATGTCACCTTTTTCCCCACAGTTCCTCCAACAAGTGTTATTTATGGACTTGTCAAAATTAGTCTGTCAGGGGTCAGATACCAATGATAAGTCAGCTTAAATGCTAGTTCCCATAAGTTGGAGCAAGATGTGGCCTTATATGTGGATTTACATGCTTTCTCCCATTTGTCATTTGTGAATGTTTGACCTAGGTCTCTTTCCCAGCTAAGTATTGGTGATGAGCTGGTGAATGTAGTCTTATGATGGAGTAGGTTATAAAATAAAGATATTCCTTTCTGGTGTGTCACCGGGGACCTAAAATAAATCCATGCTTCTTGAGGTATGGTACATTTCCAAGAATTGAGTGAGGATAGACAGTGACATGTGCGAATGTATAAGAATATGTCAGAATTTGGGAGTTTGTACTCCTTTTGTAGTGAAGGGAATGATTTAATTTTCCCCTTGTCTATCAGGTCTGAGATGTATGTAATGCCCATGATTTTCCATCGTGAGTAAGATGTAGCTGTCATTAGGTGATTGAGAGATTCTATAGGGATGTGAATTGTTGAAGGACTAGTTTAAGTTAAAGCTTACTGTTGGAGTTTGAGCCACGCCTTTATCGTGACCATTATTGTCGGTGAGAGGTGGGGGAGGGGTTTTTCCCCTAATGTAATGGCTAATAACCAAGACGAGAGGTTGTCACCTGGAATTGATGATGATTCTATTTTGCCCCAGATCTTGGGGGGGGGAGGAGGGTAAAACCCATTCTTTAGATTGGGTGAGAATGGATGCTGTATAGTAGTCAAAGAAATCAACATATCCTGTACCTCCTGCTAGTTTGTGTTTGACTAATTGGGAATGTTTACATCTAGGTTTCTTACCCTGCCAAACATATTTAGATAAAATCGTTTGTAATGATTTGAAGAAGCTAAGGGGTATAGGAATGGGTAAGGTACGGAAAAAGTAAAGTACTTGTGGGAGGTGGAACATTTTAAATGCGTCTAAGCGTCCCAACCACGAGAGTTCGGCTGACGCTAGTTTGGTAAGATCGCTCTGTAATTTGGTTCTAAGCGGTAAGTAGTTTAATGCATACAGTGATTTAGTTGAGCTGGAGAGTTGTATACCCAGGTATGTTATACTTTTTTCTGCCCATGTGTATGAGAATTGTTTTTTGAGTCGCTTGCTAGTAGGCTCGTCCAGGCCAAGATTCAATATATATGATTTAGTTTCATTGATTTTGTAATATGAAATGTCGCTGAACCAAGTGAGCGTCTTTTGAACCTCAGGTAAGGATCGTTCAGGGTCAGTAATCATTAATATCACATCATCAGCGAATAGACTGATTTTGTGTTCCATACCAGCTAAAGAAATCCCACAAATTATGCTGTTGGCTCTAATACGTTTGGCTAGTGGTTCCATAATAAGATTGAAGATTAGTGGCGATAATGGGCAACCTTGTCTTGTACCGTTTGATATTAAGAAAGGCACAGATAGAATATCCCCAGAAAATACTCTGGCTGACGGGTTGGAGTACAGGGCCATTATTGCTTTATGTATTTGTCCTGTGAAACCAAATTTGGTCAGGACTGCTGATATGTAACCCCAATGGACCCTGTCAAATGCCTTTTTGGCATCTAGGGAAAGGAGGAGGGAGGGGATTTTGTTAGATTTGATATGGTGGATTATGTTAATCATGCGTCTGGTGGCGTCCGAGGCTTGGCGACCTTTAGTAAAACCAGATTGGTCTTGGTAAATAAGGGAGGGGAGTATGTCTTCAATTATGTTGGCTAAGATTTTTGCATATATTTTTACGTTCAAATTAAGTAGTGAGATTGAGCGAAAATTTTTTGGGGATGTAGGTTCTTTACCGGGTTTGGGTAAAGTTACTACCATGGCACTAAGCATTTCAGTAGGGAATATGGCGGAATTAGCAGCTGAGTTAAAAATGTTGCAAAGAGTAGGAGCTAGAATATGTTGAAATTGCTTATAGTATTCCCCAGTTAATCCATCAGGTCCTGGGGACTCGGAATTAGGGAGTTTATTAATTACTTTCAAGATTTCTACAATCGTGAAGGGTTCATTCAGCGAGGAGAGCTGTTGTGGGGTTAAGGACGGGGAGGCTAGTATCCTCAAGAAACATCCGGATTGCCTCTGGGGAGGGTTGATTGGTAGTTGGGTCTTTCTGAAGATTATATAGGTCTTCATAGTATGAGCTAAAGGCGTTTGCTATTGAGTGTGGTTTAAGGAGTTTTTCGTTAGAGTGGGGATGATGTAGGAGTGGGATTTTTGTTTTATTCCTATGCCCTTTGATTCGCAGGGACAATGTCTTACCTGCCTTGTTTCCAGTAGTGTATGAATTAGCCTTGAGGATTTTATATGATTTCTCATATTTCTCAAGGAGGAGGGACCTCAACTCATGACGGAGGTTGAATATTTTTGAATTAAGGATAGGAGATGGGTTTGTTTTTGTTTAGAGATTCGGTCTTGGAAATTTCAGCTGTCAGTTCGTCTCATTTCTGAGTCCTTTTTTTCTTAGCCCTAGCACCCATTTGGAGGAACACACCTCTTATTACCGCCTTATGAGCATTCCACACCACCAGCGGGTCAGACACTGAGTTTTGGTTTAGTGAAAAATATTCTTCAAGGTGTTGTTTGATGGGGGCTGAATAGACTGGAGTATTGAGCAGGAAGTTATTGGCTTTCCAAATAAATTAATTGGGCTGGGGTGAGTGATCAGAAATGGTAATACTGATAGGGGCATGATCTGACCAGGTGGTGGGGTGGATAACAGAGCTCGACACTTTTTGTAATAACCATTTGTCAGCAAGGAAAAGGTCAATACGTGAATATGTGTTGTGACGTGACAAGAGGAAGGTGAAGTCTCTCTCATTCGCATGACAGCACCTCCAAACATCATATAAATCATTAGTAGCGATAAATTTATCTAGAGAAGAAACATGTCTTTTAACTCCTGCTGTGGAGTCCATTGAATTATTAGGAACCATATTGAAGTCCCCACATAACAGTAAATGGCCCTGTTGGGATTTTCGTGCTAAGCGCAACGTTTTCTTAACAAAGGTCATTTGGCCGTGGTTAGGAGCATAGACAGAAATTAGTGTGTACAGGACATTATTGATCTTGCAGGATAGAAGAATATATCGACCTTCTGGATCCAAGATACAATTCTGAAGTTGGAAAGACACGGTGTTCCTGATGGCAATCAATACACCGCGTTGCTTTTTGGGATATGTGGTTTGAAAAATGTGAGGAAATTAGCGGTGGTGACATTTGGGAGTTGCATTGAGGGCAAAATGAGTTTCTTGGACACACAATACGTCACACGTTTCGCAGGGTGGTTTAATCATTTAGCATCAAGGGAAAGGATGGTGATTCCCATGATAAGTGTAGGCACGATGTACCAGATAAGTTAGTAACTCACAGTTTGTCAGATGTTGCTGTTGATTGTAGAGGTTAAGATGATGCTGAATGAGAAGTCTGTGTACGAAGTTCACCAATTCGTTGAAGAGCGTTGCACTAAAGATTCTGTATATCTGTAGGGCAGGTCAGATGTTGTGGATGATGGTATGTACAAGTTGTTAGTCCTTGGTCGCTTGAAGATTCTGGCTGGCTGGTTACGGAAGTATGTGGAGAAACACACAAACAAAAGAAAAAGAAAAAGGAAAGATAAATGCGGTAAAACAGTAGAACTAATACACCCTGTGGTGATGCTCACGGGTGGGTCAACCGTAAAAAGCTCAATTGAGCTATTGACCAACTTTTGGGGAAGAGTTCAGCAAGCAGATGTAGGAGCGCATTACCAGACCAGACTTGGATATTTGCTCACAATCATAGGTTATCTGAGTAGTTAATGATGTTTATCTTTATATTTCTCCCGGCCCGTTCCAAATGAAAAAGGGTTTGGTTTTCCATGAGGATCCGGCTGATTGTGGTGGTGATCTACCACTATCCCCCAGGCATGCAAAAGCTTCATGCCCCCCTCCAAGGTGGAAATGGTATGGGGTATACCGTTATAGGTGGCCAGAATTGTGGCTGGATGACGCCATTTGTATGTGAATTTATGATGGTTCATGGCTTTTGTCACGGTTTTAAGCTGCCTCCGCAATGGGAGTGTGTATTGTGATAAATCAGCGTACAATTGGATGTCTGAATATGGTGCCGGAAGTGGTGATAATTCTCTCCCTTTGGAAAGAATTTGTTCTTTGGCTTGGAAAAAAGTGGATTCCTAGAAGTACATCCCTGGGAACGTCCGCTTCTAGGTGGCGGGGTTTAGGAATTCTATGAATACGATCTATGGTTAGCTCAATAGGGGATAGCTCTGGAAGTAAACTGGAGAACATGGTGCTGGCAAAATTGTGTAGCTCTTTGGGCTGGACAGACTCAGGAATCCCACGAATTTTAATGTTATTGCGTCTGGAGCGGTCCTCGAGGTCCGCGAGCTTTGCTTTGATACAGAGGGAGTCATCCTTCTGTTCAGCATAAGCGCCCACCAGCTCATTTACAGTATCAGTGCATTCCTCCGTTTTGTTTTCCATAAATTGCATTCTATTATCCATATGTTTCATTTCTAATGAGAACTGATTAATCAGGGATGACAGGTTGGACATAAGGGAGGATTGCAAAGATAGGAGCATATATTTCATAGTAGTGTCCAGCACTGGTTGTCCTGAAGTTGGAAACTGTGCTATGGAGGATTGGAGAGAGGAAATAGCAGAGGCATTGTGTAGGCCTGTACTCACTGTGTCCGAGGCCTGGTTGAGGGAATCCATCCTCATCGTCGATTTTGCTGGGGTCTGTGAGGTTGGAGATGCAGGAGAGGGGTCATCTGGGAAGGAAGGCATCTTCTCCTGTTGCAAGTTTTGTGCAGCAGCGTCGGGATGGCCTGAGAAGTTCAGGGAATGCCGCGCTGAGCCTCCGCCGGCGCCATCTTGGCTTCTGTGCTGCAGGCCGCGGGGCTGGAAGGAGAAAGATTCCAGCCTTTTAGGTCCCTTTTCCTGGAGTCTTTTGCGGGACATTGTGGATGTGGGGCTTGGGAGATGAGATCGTGTCGCTATGGGGCCGAGTGTCGCAGTGTTAGGGCTCGATCGTCGCTTCTTGTCCGGTCTAATGAGCGGAGCTCACAGCTCAGGCATCCATCCCAGTGCGCGGCAAGCCATGCCCCCCTTAAACATTGATTATTGTGCTCTTTTTCTTTTGGATAGATCAATATTCTTTGCTATCAAGACAATGAGGTCCTGAGGAAGCAGTTAGATGCAAAACAGACCTCTTGGAGCATATACCAAAGATCTACTCATGTATTTTGACTGTATGGCTTGTATCATCTAATCAGAGCACTCTTTCATGTTTTATAATGTTTTTTAAGTACATTTTGTAATAAATAATTTTTTGTATAACAATGTCTGACCCGTCTCTTTCTGGTACCAGTAAAGTCTGTTTTTTTCTTGTTTGGTTAATCATTTAAGCAGATGGAATGTTAAAATTTAACAAACTAGTAAAGTATTTTATATCAATATGGTTTGCACACTTTAGGGGTCTTTTGGCTCCATTCCAATTGTCATGCAAGTTCCTCCCCTCTCTGAGTCCCATGCACCACGAGGGCCGTTGGCGGGATGGAACAATTCATAACAACAAAATGAAAACAAAGACGCACATGGGCACTGACATCAGTTTACAATGTCAGCAAACACAAAATATTTATTAGTATACAAGCATAATTAAATTATTCTTTCTACCTAAAAGAAATCTCAGGTAATAATATATAAAAACTGAATACAATGATAATTCAGTCGGTATTATGAAAGTATCAAATATATTCATTGCTGAATAATCCCATAGTCAGTAGGACACAGAACAGGAAAGGGAAAAAATTTTTTTATTTACCAATACATATACAGTAGTCCCAATGTACACCACTTTTTTCTTTGGAATGCTCAGGGTTTGAACAGAATATTGTCCTGCTTGCATCAAATGTACCCAGTGCTGTATGGTGCCATAGTCAGTAAAGCTATTTTCACCCAATATTTTTATTACCTGTATTTTAGCTGGATCCAGAAACTAGTGACATCCTCAAAGAGTTGCAAGTGAAACTTAACAATGTGTTGGATGAGCTTAGCAGAATATTTGCTACAAGGTAAGTGTTGACATATAGGGTTTGATTAACTAAAACTGGAAAGTGCAAAATCTGGTGCATCTCTGCATAGAAACCAGATTCCAGGTTTTCTAGTTAAGCTTAGTTGAACAAGCTGAAGTTAGAAGCTGATTGGCTAATATGCACAGCTGCACCAGATTTTGCAATCTCCAGTTTTAGTAAATCAACCCCATAGTGCCTATATATGTATATAAACATATACGTTATGTAAGGCTAAATTAACACACATTTTCATGTGAAATAGAAAAATGGAGCATGCAAAACCCTGATTGGCTGAACATGGAATAGTTATTTTTCTGACTGCTAAAGATATTTTCCACGTAGAAGCCTAAATCTGTAAAATCTAATTAGACTCTATCAACTGTTGCTATATATTACAATAGAACTCCAGGCAAACATACTACATAATTACATAAATATATATATATATCCCTACTGTCTTGCCTGCCAAAGAATTTGTACTTTTTTTCAGCCATTCTTGTGATTCACATCTGCCCTACTGCTTAGCCAGACAATTCATTTTAGTGTAACATGGTTCAGACTTACAACTTCTTACTCATCCAATGCTATACCAATGCTAAATCAAGGCTTGAAACAAGAAACTTGCAATCCCCAGGGCTACTCACTAAGAAATAGCTTGAATAAAGAAACAGGTTTATTTTAAAAAAATGTATAATAAGTAGTACTCAAATGAAACATTGTAAATAACTTGAATATAAGCTATTCCTTTTCCACCCATAAACCCTGAAGTTCATACAGCACCTTTCACTATCAAACTGTTGTTAATTATTTATAAATTATTCAGCCTAAAATTGGTCCTTCAAGGTTTGACCCTATTATTTCCACTGTAGTATGGAGACAGAGGTCCTGTTGTCTGATCTGAGGGAATTCTACCACAGTCAGAAAAAGGGGTATCTGTTACTGTAAGCTCAGTGTAATTCTGCAGAGTCAGTAGAAGGAGCATGTGCACCCAGTGCAAGAAGAGAAACTAGATACCTGATACAAGAGATAATCTTATGGAGTGTTTGAGAACTTTAAATTTGCTCTTGCTGTTCTCCTTAGAAGAAAACTGTGTTGTAGCAGGACGATGTAAGGTTTGAAACTATAATACATAACATATTTTAAATATATTTCCTTGCGTCAGTTTTTGAGATATTGTTTTTTTAAAAGAAAAGGAGTCTAAACAGTATAGTCTTCCTAAAATAAGCAGTTAGTCATAGCTACAAATTTGGCACACTTTCCCCAGTATAAGAACCCACTAGCATTGAGGACCCAATGACCTTGAGTCTGTTACCGCCATTTTCTCTGGCTGTACCAATAGGAATGTCTTTTTCTTACACACCCAAATCAAATTAGATCGACACAACTTTGACAGACTGGGCTGAGTGAGGTTAGACTGTGGTACAGATTGTTGTTAGCAGAAGGACAAACCTCTAACACTTGGGACAGATTGTAATAAATTTATTTCCTATAAGTATTGAGGGTTGAGTGTGAACTTACCTTACCCAGGTCCTCTGGGATGCACTTATAGATATCCAGGAGTGACAGAAGAGGAAGAAGGGACCTATGAGTTGGCAATGCAGTTTATAAACCTAAGGCTGGAAAAAGCTGAGGAGAAGGCCACCACAGCATTGAAAGAGCTGGTAAAAGATCTTCAAGATTGCCCCTCTCCAAAGTGTCCTTGCCACACTATCAATGCTGTCGGGGATAAGGGAGCAGCCCCCTTATCAGGTTTCCTTCCAAGCAACCTTGGCCAATTAACTTCTGTTTAGTTGTTAACCACAATAAAACAGAAGGTGAGGGGCCAAGGTTTCATGGAAGGAAACCTAATAAGGAGGCTGCTGCCTTATCCCCGACAGCATTGATGGTGTGGCAAGGACATCTTGAGTGCAGTTGCCTTCAGAAAAGAGGCCCTAACTCTGACCTGAAGTACCTGCAGGGAGCACCTCAACAGGCCAGGTTTATTAATTCCCAAGTGGGGGGCAGCCTGCCTCAGAGCCTCAGCTGTTATCAGTGGGTAACCAACTGTTTGTATTCCAGACACAACTCCCACGTTCCAAAGAAAGACATGGTTCCCATGCATGTGGGCACCCACTGGAAATCTAAAGAGGCAGTAGTCTTAGTAGTGCCCTTGCAGGATGCCTTGACACAAAAAAAACATTTAGTAGAATAGACACCTTTTAACAATACAGTGGTAATGGCACAGATTATGCATATGGGTCATAGGTGTGTGCATGGGTGTGCAAGGTGTGCCTGGCCACACCCTAATCACCCTGTGCGCATCCCCCCCCCCCCCCCCCCAATGCCTATTCCCAAGATTTTACTTAAGTCACGGTGTCTTGGCAATCCAAGCTACAGAGGAAATGTTTTTTGCTTATGTTTCGGAGGGGGCAAGTACTAAAGGGTGACACAGGGATTAGGGAGGCGGGGCTACAATTGACTGTGGCTTTATACCAGGAAGGAAGTGGGTACTAAAGGCTGATGTGGAAGTGTGGGCGGGTCTACAAGCCAATTACAGTCAATCATAGCCCCACCCTTTACTCTCCCTGCCATCCTTTGATACCCGATAAGCAAACAGCGTTTCCTCTGTAGCTGCCTGTGACAAGCGCAGCTGCAGGGGAGACACAGAAAGAGGAAAAACTTACTTCTATTCTCCCTGGACTTTTCACACTACTCATACTGCAACTCCAGCTCTTACCCCTCTTTTCCTATTCCCAGGTCCAGTAGGCGGGGCTACAAGTAGCTGTAATTTAGCCCCGCTTAAAGGACAAGGGAATAGGAGAAAGAGGAGAATAGCTGAAGCTGCAGTATCCTGAGTAATGTGAAAAATCCAGGGAGACTGAGAACAAAGGTAAGCAGTGCAGAGGTGAGTAAGAGGCTCTCTTACTATTGCACTCTGCACTCTGTGTCACTATTGACCTCTGAACCATGTAGTAAGTGATGCAGAGCTCAGAAGTAGCTCAGAGGTCAGTAGTAAGTGAGGCAGAGTTCAGGGGTCAGTAGGAAGTGAGGCAGAGTTCAGGGGTTAGTAGTAAGTGAGGCAGAGTTCAGGGGCCAGTAGTAAGTGAGGCAGAGTTCAGGGGTCAGTAGTACAGTAAGTGAGGTGGAGTTCAGAGGTCAGTAGTAAGTGATGTAGAGTTCAGGGATCAGTAGTATGTGAGGTGGAGGTCAGGGGTCAGTAGTAAGTGATGTAGAGTTCACGGGTCAGTAGTAAGTGAGGTGGAGTTAAGGGGTCATTAGTAAGTGAGGCGGAGTTCAGGGGTCATTAGTGAGGCGGAGTTCAGGGGTAAGTACTAAGTGAGGAGGAGTTTAGACATCAGTAATAACAAACTTGGCAGCTTGGCTTTCAGTCTAAAGCAGTGCAGTTGAAATGGATCAGACCAATCGTCTGGTGGGTATCTGTCCCTGTTTCTAATTAGGGCTAATCAGGTGCATGCACAAGGTGAAATACCACACTGAGCCTATGTTCAGATATGTGATATATCTTTTTATTCTTCCTACTTACACAGGGTTTTATATGTGAGTGAGTTATGCTGTGGCGTTTTCTAGATTTTAGTGGCTTGTGATTGGCCATGTCCATATAAGGTGAGCCTCCTCCAGACCTGTTTTGGGTGTAGTCTCGGAGAAGGCACCATCTTGGTCTTCACATACTTTCACATGATGGGAGGGGGTGCAGCTGGTGGTCATTTTAGTAAGGAATTAATAAAACACTTTGTTACAGACAGAAAAGAAAGCTGGCTGGTATACAGGCTAAGCCAGGGATGCAAAAAGCTGCTGTACTGAAACATGATACCTCACACGGGCAGTGAGAGAAGCTGCTAGCAGCCAGGAATAAGAAGGCACTTTTTACACGTACACATGTAGATAGAAAAATAGGCATTTTACCTAATCCATCACAGTCCCCCCTTAAAATGACTATTTTCAACTGTCCCTAGCCATCCTAACTCATCTGTCCGTATGTGCCTTGGAAATCTTTTGTGCTGCACGTTAGACGGGTGATGGCTTTTCCATCACCCCCCTTGCCACAGACTTTGCACATAAGGAAGTCAAATGCTGTCCCTAATGGCATTGTACTTCACAGGAAGGGACAGCAATGAAGTGTAAGGTTTCTCACCCGCCCCATCAAAATCTCCTCCTTCTTGGTTCAAGAAGGTTGGGGTGCTATTTTCCACAGTTTTCTGCACTAACTTCTTCAGACAAGGTAAAATGCAACAAACCATCAGAGCGAGGATGACCAAAATGATCAAGACAGCTATACCTATTTAGGCTAAAATATTTTTCCACCCACTCATCCAGCTAAAATATTTGTCTCATGGGTTTGAGATACCTGAATTCTTCTACAGCTCTACTGATAGGCAAACACCCCCCTTCTCCAAGGCCATCCTATTCTGAAATGTCATGCACCCAATCTACAGGCAGTAGTTGGTGTTCCTGTATCTAATACAGGATCTGGAATGGAAGAAAACACCTGGGCACCTATGTGGGTTAATTCTCGTGATAATGTGGTTATATACAGTGCCTTGCAAAAGTATTCACCCCCCTTGGCATTTTTTGTGTTTTGTTGCCTCACAACCTGGAATTAACATGGATTGTTTGAGGATTTGCATCATTTAATTTACAGAACATACCCACAACTTTGAAGATGATTTTTTTTTTTAATGTGAAGCAAACAACAAATATAACAAAATAACAGAAAAAGTCAATGTGCATAACTGTTCACTCCCCCTAAAGTGAGTACTTTGTAAAGCCACCTTTTGCGGCTATCACAGCTCCAAGGCGCTTTGGATAAGTCTCTATGAGCTTGTCACATCTTACCACTGGAATTTTTGCCCATTCCTCCTTGCAAAACTGCTCCAGCTCCTTCAAGTTGGATGGTTTGCGCTTGTGAACAGCAATCTTTAAGTCTGACCACAGATTTCCTATTGGATTGAAGTCTGGGCTTTGACTAGGCCATTCCAACACATTTACATGTTTCCCCATAAACCACTCAAGTGTTGCTTTAGATGTCGCGTAGATACTAGATACGACAAGAGCCCAGCAACGGGCTCGATAAGCACCACAGAAAAACTCTAACGTTATATTGTTTTACACTTATTGCTGAAAGGCTATATATAAATTATTTGTACTAATGTTAATATAATTGTACAATTGCCCTATTTTTGATCTTACAAAAAATTAGAAAAAAAGTGTTGCTTTAGCAGTGTTTTTGGGGTCATTGTCATGCTGGAATGTGAACCTCCATCCTAGCCTCAAATCACACACAGAGTTTGCTGAAGAATATCCCTGTATTTAGCACCATCCATCTTTCCCTCAACTCTGACCAGTTTCCCAGTCCTGACTGCTGAAAAACATCCCCACAGCATGATGCTGCCACCACCATGTTTCACTGTGGGGATGGTGTTCTTTGGGTGATGTGATGTGTTGGGTTTGCGCCAGACATAGCATTTTCTTTGATGGCCAAAAAGTTCAATTTTAGTCTCATCAGACCAGTGCACCTTCCTCCATACATTTTGGGAGTCTCCCACATGCCTTTTCGCAAACTCAACCTGCCATTTTGTTTTTTGCTGAACGTAATGGCTTTTTTTCTGGTCACTCTGCCATAAAGCCCAACTCTATGGAGCGTACAGTTTATTGTCGTCCTATGTACAGATACTCCAGTCTCTGCTGTGGAACTCTGCAGCTCCTCCAGGGTTACCTTAGGTCTCTGTGCTGCCTCTCTGATTCATGCCCTCCTTGCCCGGTCCGTGAGTTTTGGTATGCGGCTATCTCTTGGCAGGTTTGCTGTTGTGCCATGTTCTTTCCATATGGTTATGATAGATTTGATGGTGCTCCTAGGGATCATCAAAGATTTGGATATTTTTTTAGAACCTAACCCTGACTTGTACTTCTCAACAGCATTGTCCCTTACTTGTTTGGAGAGTTCCTTGGTTTTCATGGCACTGTTTGGTTAGTGGTGCCACTTGCTTAGGTGTTGCAGCCACTGGGGCCTTTCAAAAAGGTGTCTATATGTAATGACAGATCATGTGACACTTAGATTGCACATAGGTGGACATCATTTCACTAATTATGTGACTTCTGAAGGTAATTGGTTGCCCCAGAGCTTTTTATGGGCTTCATAACAAAGGGGGTGAATACATACGCACATGCCAATTATCATTTTTTTATTTCTGAAAAATTGTTTTATATATATTTTTCTAATTTTACTTCACCAACATAGACTATTGTGTTCTGATTCATCACATATAATTTAGATTAAAAAAAATTGAACGGAAGGCTGTAATGTAACAAAATAGGTAAAAAACCAAGGGGGTGAATACTTTTGCAAGGCACTGTAGTTAGTCAACACATCATACTGCAGTTATAACTGTTATGGAAACTAATAACAACCAAGTCGAGAGACAGCTGGGGGGAGGAGGGGGGGGGGCCTGGGTGCTGCTTGGCTCTGTGCACCGCACTCAATGCAGCTGGAAGGAGTGTGGTCACCACTGCCTGCACCGAGACCTGGACACTGCACTGAGCACCGACAGATCTGCAACCCTACCAGGAGATCTGATCCCTACCTACAGCCCTGCATTCCTACCAGGGGATCTGATCCCTACCTACAGCCCTGCATTCCTACCAGGAGATCTGATCCCCCCCAACCAAGAGATTTGCTCCCTACCTACAGCCTTGCACCTCTACCAGGAGATCTGATCCCCCACCAAGATATCTGCACCCTTTACAGCCCTGCACCTCTACCAGGAGATCTGCTCCCCCCTACTGAGAGATCTGATCCCACACCAAGCGATCCACTCCCTACCTACAGCCCTCCACCCTACCAGGAGATCTGCTCCCTACCTACATCCCTGTTTACAAATCTGCTCTCCTACAGATAGATCTACAGCCCTGCACCCCTACCAAGAGGTCTTCTCCTCTACCGACAGCCCTGAACCCTTTATTGGCAAATCTGCACCCCTTCTGAACCTGACAGATCTTCACCCCTACAGAGAGATCTGAACCCTTACCAGGAGGAGATCTGCCCCCTTACCAGGAGATCTGCTCCCCTACCGACAGATTAGTCCCCCTCCTGACAGATCTGAGCCCCTACAGAGAGAGCTGAACCCCCCTACCAGGAGGAGATCTGCACACTTACGAGGAGATCTACCCCCCTACCGACAGATCAGCCCCCCTACCAACAACCCTACAGACAGATCTGCACCCCAATACCGAGAGTCCTGCACTATTCCTGACAGATCTGTACCCCTATCAAGAGATCTGCCTCCCTACTGAGAGATCTACTCGTCTACCTACAGATCTGCACCCCTAGTGACAGATTTGCACCCCCTACCAACAGCCCTGCAACCTTCCCAACATATAGGCGCCCTTACTGACAGATCTGAACCCCTACATATAGCTCTCTACCTGCCCTGACCGATCTGTGCCCCCAGTGACTTACTACTCCCCTTCCTGACAGCTCCGCACTCCTAGCACTGCGCACTGATAGCTCCGCACCCCTGGGGCACTTACTGCATAGGGCACAGCCTCTACCTGGAACACAACTACATCCTGCCATCAGATTGCCCAGCAGCACTAACCTCCTCCAAGGACCCCCCCCCCCAAGACCTGCACTGTCCTAGCCACAGGACACCCAACGACCCCAGAAGCAGCAAAGCCAAAGGACTCTTGGTGTGGATGGGACCCTGCTAGCTGCACCCACCACTATTCTGAGCTGCTGTTTACTATGTGTTGGCACTGACAGCAGATCAGAAGGATGGCATCACACGGGAAACCAAGGAAAGATAGAACTGCAGACTATGAGAGTCAGATTAAAGAGATTCGCGTCCAGCTGACCGAGCAGGTGAAATGTTTGGACGCACAGGTGGATTTCCACCAGCAGTTGCTGCAGGACATGAGCGAGTTCTTGCGCAGGAAAGCTGAGATTAATTTGGAATATTCCCGAAGCTTGGAGAAACTAAGCGACCGCTTCTCTGCCAAAATCCGCAACTCCAAGGAGCACCATGGTTTCAGGAAGGAACAACAACATCTCCTGTCCCCTGTGAATTGCTTATATATGATTCTGAACCACACGCGCCAGGAGAGTCGAGATTATGCAGCACTCAATGATGTTTACACCACACACCTCATCTCCCGGCTGGCACATATCGGAGAGGACCTAACCCGTCTCACCAAAAAGAGTAAAGATATTGGGGCTCAGCAGCAGGAAGATCTGATGAAGCTGATGTCAGAGCTGCAAGGGGCAGTGAAGACCTACCAGCTATACCACAATGACTGTCTGAACTCTGAGCACAAACTGAGGGAGGCCGAGAAGCAAGAAGAAAAACGCACAGGCAAAGTGAGTGAGCAGACTGCAAGCTCACCAGTAGCTGAGAGGGGGCCGAGGCGCAGTTCCCTAAATAAGACTGAGAGGCTTGTAGAGAAGAGGTTGAAAAAGTACCTGGAAAACAGTCAAAAATGCACAAAAGCCCGGAATGAATATCTTATCAACTTGAACACCGTGAACTCCAATCTCAATAATTACTATATCCATGACATTAGTGACCTTATCGATTGCTGTGACCTTGGCTTTCACCTGTCTATGGGAAAGACACTGCGTGTGTATCTGCAGGCTGAAGATCGAGTGCAAACTTCTCGGCAGCAAGGCCTTCAGGCTGTAGAAGGGGCTGTGGACAACTTAGATGCACAGGCAGACAAGAACAAGTTGATGGAAATGCGTAGTGATGCATTCTGTCCTCCAGCACGATTTGAATTTCAGCCCCATGAGGGGGATGAGGTAACCGAGGTTCGATCTGAGCCATTGTTCCACCAAGAGTTAGTCAGTCGGTTTCGCCACATTCAGTCCAGACTGGAAAATGAGAATCTGGAAACAGAAGAGGTGAATAAGACTCTTAAAGCTACTCTGCAGTCTCTGCTAGACCTTATCGGATCCGATAACTATGACCTATCAGATGCGTTCCAGTCCAGCCAGTCTACAGAATCTCTTAAATCCACTGGATCAGACACCAGCAGTAAGACAAGCACAGCTAAGAGAAGAGCCAACCAGCAGGACACGGAGACCTTCTATGTTTCAAAGCTACAAAAGTATGTGGCCAGGAGAAGCACCATTTGCAAATTACAGGCAAAGCGTGACACACTTAAAGAGGCCATAGCCAAAGCAGCTGAATCGCACAGTAAAATCTCTGGGAGACGGAGGTACCTGTCCCGCGCTCAGAGCTCAGGAGAGGCCATTCCACGGGTCGTGTCCAGCTGCATCCGCTTCATAAATTTGCACGGCTTACAGCATGAAGGTATTTTCTGTGTCCCAGGATCCCAAGTCCAGGTCAATGAGATCCGCAGTGCCTTCGAGAGAGGTGAGGACCCGCTGGACTCCAGCTACACTGGAAACGATGTGGATTCTGTAGCCGGGGTTCTCAAATTGTACTTCAGAGGCCTGGAGAAGCCACTGTTTCCTAATGAAATGTTTCATGATCTGCTGTGCAGTCTCCAGCTGGAGACACAAGATAGAGTAGTTCCCCTAAAGAAGCTGGTGCAACAGCTGCCCATCACTGTCACACTTGTACTACGATACCTCTTTGCCTTTCTAAACCATTTGTCACAATACAGTGATGAGAACATGATGGACCCCTATAACCTGGCCGTGTGCTTCGGCCCTACGTTGGTTTCTATCCCAGAGGGGGAGGATCCAGTATCCGTTCAGGCTCACGTCAATGAAGTTGTAAAGACTATTATTATTTATCAAGAACGGATATTCCCAGGACAAGCAGAACTGGAGGGTCCTGTCTATGAGAAATGTATGACGGTGGAGGAGGATGAAGAGTACTGTGACACATTAGCCCTGGAAGTCACCATTGAAGAAAGTGACCAGGAGATGCACCAAGAAATAGGTGTCAGTGAGGACGAATTGGACACAGTGGAGGCCACAGCCAAGTTTGACTATTCAGCCCGGACAACACAGGAGCTGTCATTCAAGAAGGGGGACACAATCCTACTTTACTGCAAAGCATCTGGGGACTGGTGGAAAGGGGAATTATCAGGGATGCGGGGATTAGTCCCTCACAAATACATCAATATTCCTGAAGGAGCAGAGAAAAAACTAGAACAGCGTGCACTGAGGAAGGAGATGGACGCAGGAACTGCTCTTACCCCTGATGATATTTTGGGTGAGCCAAGCAGGGTTCGTGTAAACTCTGACAGCGCCTGCTCTCCTAGAAAACGCAGTGAGGGGAGTCCCATCAGGAAACTCAACACTCCGTTCATGGAGGCGCCCCGACTTCCTTTCCCAATGGCTCACCCTGGACCAAGGCTTCTAGGTCATATTGAAAGCAGGTTACCTGTAGAGAGGAGGAACCCAATCGACGTCACACCAAAGGGGGCGTCTGCAGTTAAAACTTGGCAAAGTGAACGGCAAAGCATAGAAGTAGACAAGGATGTGACAAAGAACATGAACAATGTTTTCCGAGAACTGCTGGGTAAAACAGCTATGAAGCAGGGTGGACTGGAAGAAGCAATGGAAGTGGCCAAAGCAGCGAAGTCAAATAAACCCAATGCGCCAAGTGGTTGTGAGGCCGTCCGCAGGAGCCCAGCAGGGAAAAAGGGGCCTCAGGGTAGAGCAGTTTTCGGGGCCAGAAGATGAATTCATGACCTTGAGAGAAGAAGAAGAAGAACAACAAAGCCGTATCATTTCTGGTACCTTTGTTCAAGCTCATCTCGTTCACAAGCTTAAGGCCCACAAAGCTGCGTAGGCCAGGGGTGTGCTAATCATTGAAGAACGAAGGACGTTCCTCTAACCCTTCCCCTAAAAGCTCTCCCGCACAGCATTTGTTACTTTGTATCCGTGTTTGTTACCGTCATAAACAAAAGCACAGACATATAAAGCCAAGTGGAGCTCCTCTCCCACCCCCTCCTCAAGAGAACCAGCACAGGCCTCTGCCCAGCCAATGGAGGAGCGAAGGGAATAAAAGCTCTGACATATATAGACAATATTGGTTGCTAAAAGCAGCAGTGGCACCTACCCAAGTCCACATAATTCATTTTTATCCCACTGGTATTTAGGTCTACAGACAACTGGGCCAGATCTTCTTCAGCTACATTTTCGATGCAGAATGAAAACCAGCATGGTGCCCATCTGCAGAAGCACAACCAATATCGCCACTGTAGATCCCTGTTCTGTTATACAGATCATCCTGTTAGCCAGCATCGCAGCCCATATCCGACATATGGGAAGAAACAAACTAGACAGTAATCCCTAACTGTACTTACGGCATGATCAAAATATCTTTTGGGCGAAGAAAACATTTTCTTACATGTGAAACAGCCTTCTTTTTTTTTTCCAGAAAACAGCAGATGGTCAATTCTACAATCACTGGGATTTTTTCTTTTTTTTTTGCATTTTTTTTGCATTTGCTTGAATATTGGGACTGCACTGTGTATAGGAATGAAGCCAGCGGACAGGATGCAGCTTGAGGCCACTAGGTGGCCCTATAGACACAGAACTTAAATCTCTTTAACCCTTTTTCAGTTGTGTTTGCTGACACTTGCTAACAGATGCTTTTTGGAGAAGTTAGTTGGTTGTAAGTCGTCAACGGCACCAGCTTTAGTGACTGGAATAATTTATGACATGGTCCTCCTTTGTTTCAGATGCTAATGTCACCATGTTGTTGCCAGGATTGTGTATAGTTACAATATGGTCCCCCCCCCCCCCCCCAAAAAAAATGAAGTAATTGTGTCATTCCCCATCATCTTATTGTTAAGAAAATATTTTCTATGGATAATGGAAGCCACATTGATGTGTTGTTATTTTGTAGCCTGCATACACGGATCATGGGTAATTCAGAGTTGCCTATTTCACAAAGTTACACCAAATAAACTCCCTTCAAACTAATCCTAATATCGATTGACAATGTAAGGGATTTTACAGTTCTCCAAAGCTGAACATGAGAAATAACTCAATTCCCTCATCTACGCTAAACAAGGTGGATGGCGGAATCTGTCCTACCATCTTCTGTATTCTGTGTGCATGGGAATTGGAGCGCCACACCACAGCTCAATGGTCCTGCCGAACCAGCTAATGGCAAGACCCTCCCACTTGAAAAGCTCTTATGAGGGAGGCATGGACTATTGAGCGGTGTTGTGGCGCTTCAGTTCTCATTTATACAGTAGTGCATTACAAACTGAATAAAAACTGAAGTGCCACACCACTGATCAATAGTCCATGCCCCCTTCATCAGGGCTTGGAATAAAAGACAATGTTGGTGTTAATGATCTGGTTATGGGGCAGGCAGCTTCCACACCCCAGAGAATTCTTGGTTTGTAATGTGCTACTGTATAAATAAGAATTAAAGTGCCACACCACTGCTTAATAATCCATACTTCCTTCATAAGAATTGAAGTGCCACAACACTGCTCAATAGTCCATGCTCCATTATCCTGTCTTGGAATAGAAGACAATGTTGGTGTACAAAATCTGGTTATGGGGCAGGCAGCTTCCCCACCCAAGAGGATCCTAGGCTTGTAATGTACTACAATATAAATGAGAGCTGAAGTGCCACACCACTGCTCAATAGTCCATGCCCCCTTCACCAGGGCTTGGAAGAAAAGACAATGTTGGTGTTGTTGATCTTGTTACAGAGCAGAGAGCTTCCACACCACAGAGGATCCTTGGTTTGTAATGTGCTACTGTATAAATAAGAATTAAAGTGCCACACCACTGCTTAATAATCCATACTGTGGATTATGGGTGTGGAAGCTGCCTGTCCCATAACCAGATTTTGTACACCAACGTCTTCTATTCCAAGCCCCAATGAAGGAAGTATGGATTATTAAGCAGTGGTGTGGCACTTTAATTCTTATTTATACAGTAGCACATTACAAACCAAGGATCCTCTGTGGTGTGGAAGCTCTCTGCTCTGTAACAAGATCAACAACACCAACATTGTCTTTTCTTCCAAGCCCTGGTGAAGGGGGCATGGACTATTGAGCAGTGGTGTGGCACTTCAGTTCTCATTTATATTGTAGTACATTACAAGCCTAGGAAGCTGCCTGCCCCATAACCAGATTTTGTACACCAACATTGTCTTCTATTCCAAGACAGGATAATGGAGCATGGACTATTGAGCAGTGTTGTGGCACTTCAATTCTTATGAAGGAAGTATGGATTATTAAGCAGTGGTGTGGCACTTTAATTCTTATTTATACAGTAGCACATTACAAACCAAGAATTCTCTGGGGTGTGGAAGCTGCCTGCCCCATAACCAGATCATTAACACCAACATTGTCTTTTATTCCAAGCCCTGATGAAGGGGGCATGGACTATTGATCAGTGGTGTGGCACTTCAGTTTTTATTTATACAGTAGTATATTACAAGCCAAGGATCCTCTGGGGTTTTTAAGCTGCCTACTCTATAATCAGATCTTCTACATCAACACCGACATTATCTTCTATTCCAAACCCTGATGAAAGGGGTCATTTTTAGACTCTCAAAACACTAGCTACCCTTTTGATTGTATCTGGACTTTTGAGTGGAGTAGTGCTTTAGTTCCTGTTTATTCTGTATTGCATTACAAAACAGAAGAACCAAAGAAGCTGCCTAATCCGTAACCAGATCACCTAGACCAACATAATAATGTTGGATAGCAATGCCAATAGGATAAACTCATAGGTCCAGCGTCATCTTTCCCCTTTCTTAAGTTTGTGTTAATTATGTATTTTGACAGCTGGTGTCTGCGGCTGTCAGAACACCCAAACAGCAACTACATCTGATTGGGTGCAGCAGCTTTTCACCCGACAAATTTCTGCCTGGCTCCATCGATTTTTAGATCTAAGCAAGGAGGTCCACTCACAGCTCAAACTTTGGCCGACTCTTCAGGAACCAACCAAAATGCATGGCCAACTTTATTCAGGGGTGTAATAGCTGAGGGGCTGGACTACAAACCGAGTTCTGTTAGAAATAAACTCCACCACAAACGGGTCTCTTGGTTGGTGCAACGGGGAGGATTCCCCACAAAGTCTTTACTAAAGTCAGGGCCTCCAATAGAAGTCCACTACTGCCAGAATTACTTGGCTAGGGCAGACTGGGCTTTTCAGTTAAAGCCCAACTCTGGGCTGGCCAAAAAAGTGAAATCTGCCACCCTCCCCACCCCCACCAGCATATCCAGGGCATAATGCTTGTTTTGTCTAGGGAGACTCTAATAGAGAGAGATACATTAATCTAGAGTCCTGCAAGCTTAATCCTTTCCAGTTCTGGTGCAACAACCAGTCCTCTTAATTTTCCTTTCCTGCCAGTCATGTCGCCATCCCTTTCACTGGCACCATCACGTACAACACATGACCAACAACCACCGCTAGCCATGCATTGTACTTGATCATTTCAAGGGCTTGCTTATATTTTGTCGATGGTGAGAGGAGGATCAGAGCACTGGCTGCGGCAGGACCATAAAGTAGATGTGAACGCCTCAAGTATTCACACAGTCTTCCTAAATAATTGCCGTAATATGTCTAATATGTTTAGTAAGCTGAAGATCATAAGAAATAAACATATTAGAAGCATTATTCATGGCGGCAGTGCAAATGCTTGAGACATTTGCACAGCTAACATTTTATATATAGACTCCTATGAGGTCAAAATACAAAATTTTGCTTGGAATACTTAGAGAATTGGCAGCTTGCCTAGGAAAGTCCATCATTTCTTCTCATAGGTGCTGGTTTTTGGGAAGATGCCCCTTCTGCCTAGGTAAAACATGGGGATTTGATTGGGCTTCATCTGGAAAATATTCATTCTTGAGTTTTTCTGTTTTCATATTTGGGACCCCAACAATATCCTCTACTTCCATAATTATGATGGGTTTTAGTGGGACTATATAGTTTGGGGATCCTAAAACACGACAAAAGTGACAACTGACAACTTTTTAACATGACATCATTGCAGTAGGAGGACAGAGCTGTGTGAGTGTCAGGGATTTTTACACTGGCTGGTCATAGAGTGAGAGGATCCGAGAGACAGAGCTGTGTGTCAGGGTTTTTTACACTGGCCAATCAGATTGAGAGCGAGTTGTGGAACAGAGCTGTAAGAGTGTCATTTAAAAAAAAAACTGGCCAGTCACAGATTGAGAGCCAACAGAGCTGTGTGTGTGTCATAGATTCTTACACAGCCAATCACAGATTGAGACCCAGCTAGAGGGCAAAGCTGTGTGTGTCAGAGATTTTTACACAGCCAATCACAGATTGAGAGCCAGCTAGGGGGCAGGGCTGTGTGTGTCATAGATTTTTACACAGCCAATCACAGATTGAGAGCCAGCTCGGGGGCAGAGCTGTGTGTTTCATAGATTTTTAACAGTGGTCAATCACAGATTGAGAGCCAGCTAGGGGACAGAGCTGTGTGAGTGTCATAGATTTTTGCACTGATTGGTCATAGATCCAGAGGAAGCCGAGGGGACAGAGCTCTATCAGTGTCATAGATTTTTACACTGACTGGTTGGAGATCGAAAAGCCAGCAGGAGGGCAGAGCTATGTGAATGTTCCAGATTGGTACACCAGCCAGTCACAGATTGAGAGCCAGTTGTGGGACAGAGCTGTATAAGTGTCATAGATTTTTACACTGGCCAGTCACAGATTGAATTAAAAGAAGTTTTATGAGGATAGCCCCATTTTCATTGGCAAGGAGATATCAGGTTTTGTGTGTATCAGTTGTACACATCCCAGCTGATCTACCATCCAGCACTGTTATCTATGGACCTATTACTACTAATTCCATTTATTGCTATCCCACTTTTTATGTGTGCTGATTAACTTTTTCATTTAGTTTGTATTGGTATTGGTTTGTATTGGTCACAGATTGAAGGCCAGCAGGACAGAGCTGTGTGAGTATCGGGGATTTTTTACACTGGCTGGTCAAGCCGAGGGGACAAAGCTGTGCGAGTGTAATAGGTTTTTACACTGGCTGGTCACAGATTGAGAACCAGCTGGGGGACAGAGCTGTGTGAGTGCAATGCCGTGTACACACGACCGGACTTTTCGACCGAACTGGTCTGACGGAACGAATCCATCAGACAATTCGATCGTGTGTGGGCTTCATCTGACCTTTTCTGTCGAAAAATCTGTCGGACTTTAGAAATAGAACATGTTTCAAATCTTTCCGACGGACTTGAGTCCGATCGAAAAAACCTGTTCATCTGTATGCTAGTCCGACGGACAAAAAGGACGCAAGGCTACTTGGCTACTGGCTATGAACTTCCTTATTCTAGTCCGGTCGTACGTCATCATGTTCGAAACGATCAGACTTTGGTGTGATCGTGTGTAGGCAGGTCCGTTTCGTTGGAACTTCGTCGGAACTCCATCAAAGTCCTTCGGAGTTCAGTCCGACTAAGGGTCCGGTCATGTGTACATGGCATAATAGATTTTTACACTGGCTGGTCACAGATTGAGAACCAGCTGGGGGACAGCGCTGTGTGAGTGTAATAGATTTTTACACTGGCTGGTCACAGATTGAGAACCAGCTGGGGGACAGCGCTGTGTGAGTGTAATAGATTTTTACACTGGCTGGTCACAGATTGAGAACCAGCTGGGGGACAGCGCTGTGTGAGTGTAATAGATTTTTACACTGGCTGGTCACAGATTGAGATGCAGCCCTAAAAATATCTAAGAGGGTTTCCACTTCAATGGGGGGGGGGGGGGGGTGGTTTCCATTAACTTCCTGTAGCATTTACATGGCAGGAAGTAAAGGGAAATCTCACAGACAGCCAAAAAAATAAAAAAACAAAAGGCGATTTAACCATTACTTTCTCTATTCAGAATATATATTAAAAAAAAGGTATATTTGATAGATTCACTTTAACACGAAAAATAAAATAAATCTGCTTTACCTTGATGAAAGTTGAAACTTGATTGTTTGCTAAGAGTTATTACACTTCCCTTTAGCATCCCCTGAGGATATTAATATACAAATGTCACACTCCAACTAGGGTCACTGATATATTTCCAGTACAATAGCACACATGAAGGAGACAGATCATTTTTATTTTTTTTATTTTAGCCCATTACTACAGGAATGACAATTGGGGACAATCAGGCAGCCTAATCTCACATGGATGGTACTATGAATAGTTCGGAACCCCGCACTAAAAAAAAAAAAAAAAAAAAAAAAAAAAAAAATAACAACCAAGTCTAGGGGCTGAACCAAATCTCGTAAGGGGATAGGGAGTGTTCTCCCTTAGGTGTGCATCTGACGCTGAATAGGGCAATGGGCAGGCTGTCCGGCCAATGCATACCAGTCTCTTGGGCCATTTTTAACATTTGGGTCTTTAAGGTACCGTTCATTCTCTCGACCTTCCCACTACTCTGGGGGTGGTAGGGTGTGTGGATAGCTAGGGTAACCCCCAGTGCAGTCCAGATTTCCTTGGTCACTGAGGCTGTGAAGGCGGAGCCTTGGTCACTCTCGATCACCTCTGGGACCCCATATCTGCATATTATTTCGGTGAGGAGTTTCTTAGCAGTGGTCCTGGCAGTCATATTGGCGACCGGATAAGCTTCTGGCCACCCGGAAAACATGTCCACCACCACTAGGGCGTATTCGAAACTGCCACTTCTTGGCATTTGGATGTGATCAATTTGTATCCACTAGAAAGGGTGCTTTTACTTTCAGAATAGCCACTTGGGTTGGGAGAAGCAAGTCTTCCATCAGATCTTTGATAGCTGAGCTGTGTTTCACAGGTGTTCCTGCAGCCATCAGGAATCCTCTGGCCTTCCAGATAACACCAAAATCATGGGCAACACCAAAAGCATATCTTGAGTCCGTATGAATGTTGTCTCTTTTTCCCTCTGCCAATTTACATGCTGTAGTAAGTGCTTGCAGCTCTGCCTCCTGTGCAGACATCACCGGTGGTAAGGCTTCAGCTTGTAGTACCGTGTTTTCAGTGGTGACCGCGTATGCTGTGTGGTATTTGCCTCGTTCATCAGCAAATCAGGAGCCATCAACAAAAAGTGTTAGGTCTGGATTCTGCGGGAGTATTTCACTCATGGTCGGGAGATGCGTGGTCTCCAGTCGCATTAGTTCGAAGCAGTCATGGGGTGACAAGTCAGGACTCGGCTCCTCCTCCATTCCCCCCTCAGGAAGTGGAACAAGGGTAGAAGGGTTTAGTGTTTGACAACGTAAGAGAGTAATGTTGTAGAAGTAGGGAGCATTGGAGTCTTAAGTGTCTGGCAGTGGACAGATGTATCGGCTGGATCTGGTTGAGTATGGCAGCAATGTCATGGGGAGCAGGCAGAACGAGTCAGTGTCTGAGGACCAAGTCTGAAGTTTTGTCAAGCAAGGCTTGTGCAACAAAGACAGCTCGCAGACACGATGCAGCAAAGACAGCTCGCAGACCATGATGGACCTACTCTTGCTACCGCATCCAGCCAACAGGAATAATATCCTATGGGGCGTAAGCGGTTGCCGTGTGATTGAATGAATACACCTGCAGCATGTCCCAGAGGTTCGGATACAAAGAGCTTGAACGTTTTGTCGTAGTCTGGGAGCCGTAGCGCCGGAGTTGATGAAATGGCTTGTTTGAGGGCCTCGAAGCTGGACATTGCCTCTGAGGACATTTGGAAGGGGTCAGACTTCAGGGCATCATAAAGGGGTTGCACCAGTAAGGAGGCTTCCGGAATCCATGCTCTACAGTAGGAAATTAGTCCAAGGAAGGCATGAAGGGGCTTCTGGCCTTGTGGCAGTGGGATGTCGGAGATTGCTTTCACCCTGTCTTTAGTGAGGTGTCTTGTCCCATGGGACAAGCAATGGCCGAGAAAAATGGCAGATGTTAAGCACCATTAAAGTTTCGGCTTGGAGGCCTTGCACCCTTGATGTGCCAGGTAGCACAGTAGACTTTCTGAGGTGGTTTCAGCAGTAGGTAAATCATCTGCACAGTAGGAGGTCGTCTACATACTGGAGGAGAACTACTTCCGGGTGCTCTTTCTGCCAGGTACCCAGTATGGTAACCATGGCCTTTGCAAACTGGCTCAGGGAATTTTGCACCCCTTGTGGCATAACTGGCCAGGTATATTGTTGTTTTTCGTGGGTAAATGCAAAAAGGTACCAGCAGGAGGGATGTAGGGGGACAATGAAGAATGCGTATGCAAGGTCCACCACTGTGAAGTATGTGGCTGTTGGAGGCACCCCCGCAAGTAGAGTGTAAGGGTTTGGGACAATTGGTGTGTCTAACACTGTAGCTTCATTAACTGCTTGGAGGTCCTGGGCCATTCTGTACTTGTCTGGTTCTCCCTTAGGGATTCTCTTCTTCACAGGGAACAGAGGTGTGTTGCATGGAGATGTACAGGGTACCAGGGATCCATTTGACATGAGGTAACTTTACAGGTTATTGTGGTTTCTGGGGCAGGGGAGCTCCACTGCACCATGACTGGTGGCACCTTTAAGTGTCCTACATCCTCAGATCCTGTGGACCATAGACAATTTGGAATTCTGTCCATCACATCCGGTGGAATTGCAGTAGTTTGTGATTCCTCTATGGACATCAGTAGAGGGATGGAACACAGTGCAGAAGTGTATTCAAGTCCCAGTGGGGAAGAGACAGTAATAGACCCATCTTCAGAAAAGACAATGAAAGCCTGAAGCCTGGACAGTACATCTGCTCCCAAGAGATTAGGTGGACAGGTGGAAGAAACAATGAATCGAGCCAAAAGGTCTGGGTACCTTCCAATTTATTGGGGGTGGGTCAACGGGTTGGTTCTGGGAGTTCCATCTACACCCACACAAGATATGTCGATATCGGAAAGGTAGGAGTGGTCAGGCAGGTCTTCAGTTCTGAGTACGCTTCTGGCAGCACCTGTGTCTATTAAAAATGTAGTTGGGTGTCCTTCAATGGGCAGGGTCACCTTTGCTAGCGGGCCTTCTGGGTTTCTTGAAGAGACTGCCATGAAAGGGGATGATGATGACACAGGCTTGCCCAATTCCTAGCATAGGAGGTCCAGGTGCTCTTGGTCAGGTCTGGGGCATTGGTGCTGTGGCTGCTGTTGTTGGGGGTATTGTTCTTCTCCGTTTATGGTCTGGGCTGGGGGGTATAAACTTTGGGTACTTGGAGTAGCACTCCATGGTGGATGGAACCATCTAGGACGTCTGGGCGCACTGCACTCTCTTTTGAAATGTCCTGGTTTCCCACAGTTGAAGCAAGTGGGTGGCAGCCTTGGTGCTTGCAGGTTGGCCCCTGCCATCATAAGTGGTGTGGTTTTCTTGGTGGCTTGTGAGGAGGATTCCAAACCCTTTGCTACCAAGAGAAGGGTGTCTAGGGGCAACACATGATACTCCGGCCGGGCCATGATAAGGACTTTTCGGATTGACTCCTTGTCACGGAGGCTGAAGACAGTATCTGGCTGTATACCTTGTTATGGGTGTTGAATCCCAAATCTGAAAAAAACTTGTATCAGCCGAGTATAAAACTTCTCCGCTGACTCTGTCTTGTCTTGGGTGACATCTTGGATACTTGTGGCTTGGTCGGCCAGTCTGTCCCTTGCCCACTCGTACAGCTGCTCACAGAATTCCACACCAGAACTGTGACATAGTACCTTGTTCGTTTTACCCTTCATGGCAATGCCATTGGTACAGCGACATCCCTGACGATAAGGATATATATGTGTGTGTCACAGACAATTACTGGGGACAGAGTTGTGGTTCCTGGGGGGCAGTGGGTTGGAACACAGGGCCAGACTGGGGGTACCGGCCACAGAATGCATTAGACAAGAAAGGACAGTTGAAAATAGTCATTTTAAGGGGGGCTGTGATGGATCAGGTAAAATGCCCATTTTCTATGCATATTTTCTATACTATAAAGTCTATATTTTTCCCTGTATATAAACTGCTTTTATATTCCTGCTCAAAATGGCCTGTCAGGTCTCTCACTTACCAGACCGGTGAGTCCGCTTGGGCAGAGGGTAGGCTCTCTTACATATCCGACTCGGGATCCCCGATAGAGTAGACAGGGAGCCCATGAGAGCGGAATGGTATGAGAGCCTGGTGCAGGGATCCGGATGCCGGAAGAGAAATGGTCCTCCAAGCAGCAGGTAGTAATCAGGAACACCGGAAACAGATGCTGAGCAGGAGCTGTTTAGACTGGTCACACAAATGCAGAGGTCGGCAACGGGCAGGCAGCAGAGGTACAAGAGGAGCAGGCAGAAGCGGGGTCAAACAAGCCGGGGTCAGGTTCAGGCAGCAGTCAGGAAGGTCCAATAGGCAAGCCGGGTCGTAACAGATCAGAACTCAGGAACACGGGAACACGAAGAGAGTAACGGAACTTTGGCACAGGAGCTGTTGATCAGGCAGCACTGAGCAGAGATTGCAGCAAGCCTAAATAGGCTGATTGGCACCAAACGGCGCGCACGTGCGCGCACCAACACGCACAGACGGCCGCACGCGCCCGGGGCGTGCCCCCAGACACCGGCGCGCACACCAGCACCACCAGGCACACGCATCCCAATGCCCATAGGCGGACGTGTGCTAATGCGCACGTGTGCTAATGCGCATGTGCGCGGGCGCCCGAGCACCAACGCGCACACCATGGCCAGCCGGATAAGACACACCAGTGCCCCCAGAAGCACGTGTCCCAGCACACACAGGAACGCGCGCACCAACGCGACCCGGCGTGCACCCATGCCCAACCAGGTAACCTCTCTGACAGTGCCCCCTCCTCAAGGGCAGACTCTGGATGCCCAGTTGGGCCAACTTGGAGGCATGCGAATCCTTAAATGCTTGCAAGAGTTCTCTGGCATGCAAGTTACTTTCTGGCTCCCACGAGTTGTCTTCAGGCCCCTACCCTTTCCACTTAATGAGGTATTGGGTTTGATTGAGCCTTCTTCTGCAATCTAAAATTGCTTCCACTTCGTATTCCTCCTCACTGTTAACTAGAATAGGCTTGGGTGGACCGACACTATGGCCAACAAACGAATTGGGAGTAACCGGTTTCAAAAGAGACACGTGGAAGACTGGGTGTACCTTCAGAGAGTTAGGCAGGTCAAGTTCGTAGGCCACATTGTTAATTTTCCTCCTTACCAAGAAGGGACCCAAGAACTTAGGGCCTAGTTTTTTGGACGGACAGGCTAACTTCAGATTAGCGGTGGACAACCATACTGGGTTGCCTGGTTCCAAAACAAGCTCTCCTTGCCTCTTCCTGTCAAACATCCTCTTGTAGTACTCTTGGGCCTTGGCCATGGTATCCTGTAGTAGCTTGTTGTTTGCTGAAAAGAAATCCAAGGTTTCGGATACTGCAGGAACGGAGCACTCGGGTATTGACCCCGGCAAAAAGGACAGATGGAAGCCATAGTTGGCATAGAATGGTGTCTGATAGGGAGCAGGGAGGCCCAATCATCCTGGGAGAACGCAGAAAAACAGCGGAGATATTGCTCCAGAGTTTGATTCTTCCTTTCAGTTTGCCCATTAGACTGCGGATGGTAGGCCGAGGAGAATGCCAATTCGATTTCCAAGGAGCCGCAGGGGGCTTTCCAGAATCTGGAGGAGAACTGGACACCTCGGTCAGAAACTATGTTCATTGGAACTCCATGTAATCTAATAATTTCTTTAATAAAGATTCTAGCTGTTTCCATAGCCGTTTCCTAGCTGTTTTCATGGGAAGGAAATGGGCCATCTTAGACAGTCTATCTACCACAACAAAGATGGAGGAAAAGCCTTCTGATGGGGGGAGTTCAACGATAAAGTCCATTGAAATCTTCAACGATAAAGTCCATTGAAATCATGCTCCACAGCCTCTCTGGGACTGGTAAAGGTTTTAATAGACCCCAAGCCCTCTCCCGGCTGTTCTTGCTTCTGGCGCAGGTATTACAAGAGTCAACATACTCCTTACAATCCCTAATAAGGTGAGGCCACCAGAAGGTACGTTGTACTAAGTCGATTGTTTTTTTATGTGCGCCAAAGTGTCCGGCCAGCTTATGGTCATGGCAAAGTTCTAACACCTGTACCTTTAGCTCCTCAGGGACCACAATTTTGTTTTCACGCCAAAACAGCCCGTCTTTGGCGCAAGCCTCAGCAGGTGGGGTCATCCCCATAGAGGCCCGTCTAATTTGAGAAAGGATCTTCTTGAAGAAGCAGGAAATTTCCAGAAGGGAGGATAGCGTCTGGAGGCAGAGCTTTTTCTGAGTCGTGGAACATGCGGGAGAGTGCGTCAGACTTGACATTCTTGGATCCGGGTCTGTAGGTAATGTGGAACTGGAATCGGGAAAAAAAAAAGTGCCCATCTGGCCTGCCGCGGTTTTAGTCTCTTGGCCGTTCTCAGGTATTCTAAGTTCTTATGGCCCGTGGAGACCAGAATGGGGTGAGCAGCACCCTCCAGAAGATAACACCACTCCTCTCAAGCTGCCTTAATGGCCAGGAGTTCCAGAACCCCAAATCATAATTCCCCTCTGAAGATGAAAGTTTACGTGAGAAAAACCACACAGGGTACAGGAGTGCTTTGGCGCCTTGCCTTTGCGAGAGCACAGCTCCTACCGCAATTTCAGATGTGTCAACTTCTAATACGAAAGGTAGGGCTGGATTGGGATGCTTAAGAATGGTGGCCGAGGTAAACAGAGCTTTGAGTTCTTCAAAGGCCAACTGTGCCTTAGGAGTCCAGCAAAACCGGGTTCCTTGTCTGATGAGTTCAGTGATGGGGGAAATTATTGAGGAAAATCCTTTGATAAACTTCCTATAGAAATTGGCGAAGCCAATAAAGCGCTGTACCCCTTTCTTATCTGCAGGTGCCGGCCAGTCCAGGATAGCGGATACTTTTTGAGGGTCCATCTTGATGCCCTCGAGAGAGATGACCAGGCCCAGAAACTGAATAGATTGGAGCTCGAACTCGCATTTTTCGAGTTTGGCGTAGAGCCCATGTTGCCTGAGTCGGGTAAGTATGTTTTGTACGTGCCTACGGTGGTTGGTCAGGGAAGCGGAGAAAACCAGAATATCATCCAGATAGACTATAACATACAGGTCCAGAAAGTCATGGAAAACGTCATTGACGAAGTGTTGGAAGGTTGCTGGCACGTTACACAGGCCAAAGGGCATGACGAGGTAGTGCCCGAATCGAGTACGAAAAGCCATCTTCTACTCATCCCCTTCTTTTATGCAGATTAAATTATAAGCTCCGTGGAGATCCAGCTTAGTGAAAACTGTAGCGGTTCCTAATCTCTGAAACAGTTCAGGCACTAAGGGTAGCGGGTATCTGTTTTTGATAGTGATTTTATTCAACTCCCGGTAGTCGATACAGGGACGAAGGGAGTGATCCTTCTTCTCGACGAAGAAGATGCCTGCACCCGCTGGAGACGTGGAGGGACGAATGAATCCCTTCTTCAGATTTTCATCAATATAGGTCTTAAAAGTGTCCAGCTCCTGCTCAGTTAACGGAAAAATCCTTCCGAAGGGAACTTCGGTTCTGGGTAAGAGCTCTATTGGGCAGTTGTAAGGCCTGTGTACCGGGAGAGTTCCTGGTGTTCCGGGCCTATGGTGGCCAGTAAAGGAACGGTCTCCTGGGTAACAGGACCGGAGCTGAGGGTGGAGCCGTCTGCTAGAAATACTGCAAGTCCCTGGGCCTTGGGTTGGAGAGGAATGCCATGGTTATTAATGAAGGTCTGGTCTATGAAGCCACTGCATGCTCCAGAATCAATGATGACCAGCACCGGGATGTTCCTTCCAGGAAGCTGCAACATAACAGAGAGTGTCAAATGATTACCAGATCTGGGCAAGACAGGTGCACATAAAGAAAAGGACGGCAGGCACTTACGTCTCTTGTTGGGGCAGGCCCTCACAAAATGTCCTTGTTCTCCGCAGTACAGACATAAATTGTGGGTACAGCAAGGTGTTGGATAGAAAGATCTGGATGCCGCACACTGGATAAAGTAGAAAACTTGTCTTTATTGTATAGATAGGACCATCAAAAGTACAAGACAATCATGCAGGATGTACAGGATCAGCTGACGCGTTTCACACTCGAAACTGAGTGCTTACTCATAGCTAAATTGTGGGTACGTCTGCGCATCTTTTCTTCCGGGGCAAGGGATGGACGGAGCAGACCAAGCTGCATGGGTTCTGGAGGTTCTGTGACCGGAGCAGAAGAAGCAGGAGGAAATTGGTTGGGTGCACTGGGAACCCTGGGCAGCATCCAAGTAGGACGAGGGTGGCTAGTGGACCTTTCTGAACGTCTCTCTCTCAGGCGGCGGTCAATCTGGATAGACAAGTTAATGAGCTCATCCAGAGTCTGGGGTATCCCAACACCTTTCATCTTTGAGGGAGTCGGATAACCCCAACCGGAACTGGTGACGCAGGGCAGCGTCATTGCACTCTGTATCGGAGCTCCAACGTCTGAATTCTACTGCGTAATCTTCGGCCGCTCTACGACCTTGCTGCAGGGAGTGCAGGGCGGCCTCAGCAGTGGACGTTAGTTGAGGGTCATCATATAACTGAGACATCGCTAGGAAGAAGTCATCCAGGGTATCCAGGGATCTGGATTTTTGCTCCAGTAGATGGTGAGCCCAAGTTTGAGGCTCACCAGTCAGTAGTGATATAACAAAACCCACTTTTGTGGCATCCAGGGAAAACGTGCGGGGTTGTAAAGCAAAATAGAGCTCACAAGCGCTGCGGAACGCCCGGTATTTGCAACGTTCACCAGAGAACTTTTCGGGTGTGGGTACCCTGGGCTCGGGAGGGAGCATTACTACCGAGGGTGCTGCGGGGAGTCCGGCAGACGCTGTTCCCTGAGGAGATGCTGAGAGAGCCTGGACCTGTCCCTCTAATCTGGTGTAGCCTACTTGTAGGCTTTTGACTGCTTGGGTGAGGCCCGCTAGGTGCCTACAAAGTTCATCCATGGGGGAGGACCCCTGCCCGGACTCGGTCATGGCTGCCTGATACTGTCAGGTCTCTCACTTAGCAGACCGGTGAGTCCACTTGGGCAGAGGGTAGGCTCCCTTACGTATCCGACTCGGGACCCCTGATAGAGTAGACAGGGAGCCCACGAGTGCGGAATGGTAGCCTGGTGCAGGGATCCGGATGCCGGAAGAGAAATGGTCCTCCAAACAGCAGGTAGTAATGAGGAACACCAGAAACAGATGCTGAGCAGGAGCTGTTTAGACTGGTCACACACAGGCAGAGGTCGGCAACGGGCAGGCAGCAGAGGTACAAGAGGAGCAGGCAGAAGCAGGGTCAAACAAGCCGGGGTCACGTTCAAGCAGCAGTCAGGAAGGTCCAATAGGCAAGCCAGGTCGTAACAGATCAGAACTCAGGAACACGGGAACACGGAGAGAGTAACGGAATTTTGGCACAGGAGCTGTTGATCAGGCAGCACTGAGCAGAGATTGCAGCAAGCTAATTGGCGCCAATCGCCGCGCACGTGCGCGCGCCGACATGCACAGGCGCCCGCGCACCCGCACGCGCCCGAGCGCGCCCCCCCGGACACCGGCGTGCACACCAGCACCACCAGGCACACGCATCCCAATGCCCATAGGCGGACGCGTGCTAACACGCACAAGCGCGCACACCTGGGCACCACCGCGCACACCATGGCCAGCCGGATCAGACACACCAGTGCCCCCAGAAGCACGCGCCCCAGCACACACAGGAACGCGTGCACCAATGCGACCCGGCGCCCAACCAGGTAACCTCTCTGACATGGCCGCTAGTAGCACCCCCTCCCATCGAAAGAAATATGTGAAAACAAACATGGTGCCTCCACCCAGGAATACGCCTTAGTTCAATCAAAAACTACTAATTCCTAGATAACATTGTGCTAATGATACATATGCTCACCGCCTTAGTAGCTCACCTATAAAACCCCCATGTATGCGGAAACAATAAAGAGAGTATAATCAATCTGAGCATAGTGTCAGTGTGATCTTTTCTCGTGCATGCACTAAGGGTTAATCAGGACGGGGGCAGATACCCATCAGACGATTGGTCTGTTCCAAAACACAGTTTTCTCACACCATGGGTACAGCGCAGTGTACCTGCGGTTTTCATGTGGTTAAGCTGCACTATGCCATGGACTTCTATATCCTATGGTCTTGATGCGCTTTTAGAAAGTTTTTGTTTTCAGAAAGAGTACCAAAACCGTGGGATATAATTGAAGTCTATGGCAAATTTCAACTAACCCACATAAAAACTGCAGGTACACTGTGCTGTAACCATGTAAACCATATAGCATCAGTGTGAGTGCACCCTACTGGGGGGAGGAAAGACCAAAAGCATGTTTTATTGGAACAGGAAGGCTTTTTTTTAACCATGCCCCTTTAAGCCCCTCCCGCTGTAAACACAATTTGGCCACACCCACTGTTCAATGCAGATTTGAGGTGCACACCCTAATGTCATAGACTGCCCACATCTATGATATGGGTTAAGAGGAAGTGCTGCCTCTCCAGCAGCATACAGTAACCACATCTGTAAGTTGCACATCACAAACGTGTGCACACGTCTCGGGTTTTTTTTTTTTTTTACGTAGAAGATTACTTTGGCTTCAAAGGAACTAATGCACATCAGATCCCCAAAGGAGATCTCCCCCAATCAAAAAAAAAGCATAGGCAGCATTATGGCCTCTCTATTTGGCTGTATACAGACAAAAGCTTACTGGACTTTGCCAAAAAAATAGTGGCAAGAGAATATGATCATATTTTGAGGCATATTCTCTAACCCACTGAATATAACCAAGCAAATTGTAGTTCAATAAAGTTCAAACTCCAAGGCATTGTATGCAGAGTACATTTTTTGTAATTGAGTGTATATGGCATTGAGAAACTACATTGTAGTACCATCTGTTCATACAACTTGGGGATAATAGAGTGATTAATCTGAGGACAGGGCACCAGTGTTCATCCCTTCCAAGAAGCCTTGTCCAGCTAGAGAATAGCCTGTAGTTACATTTCTGCTCTCTAGTAAATTTGCAGTGACAGTGGCAGCAATGTAAGCCTGTTCTCCATGGTGTGATGAGGAGCAAGAAAGAATTTAAATTCAAGCAATTGCTATAGGTATTAAACTTTGTAAAAAATCTGCGCTTGGGGTAAAGTGATTATCATCACCAGCTGATACTACACCCTGATACTAGGCATTTTAAACAAACAGTGCAGCAATAAAAAATAAATAAATAAATAATAATAATAATATAATAATAAAATAATAATAAATAAAAATACACGTGAAAATTTTATTTTTGTAAAGATGATGCTAGCTTAGCTGTCATCAATACCCAATAAGGCTAATTATGACCACCAAACTTAGAATAGAAAAGTAAATAAGCTTGTGACTTTATACATAAAAGAAAGAAATGTCCATAAAGTGTCCAAAAGAGTAATTATTATATGTAGTGAAGATATCAGTCCTACACGCCCTGATGGGAGCTGAAATTTCAAAGAAAGTGACACCTTTCACTCTCGTACAATGCTTACTAGAATGCGTGTGACCCCCTAATAAGAGTGGTCAGTCAACACTCATTAACACACTGGAGCCAACATCATGGAATGGGATAATCTTCATGGAAATGCCCAAAGATGTTAATTGGTCAAATCGCAACATCCTCTGTGATTATTACTAACTTCACAGTAAACCAACTAAGATCGCTCCACCACGCCAGTCTTGATCTTCCAGGAATTCAGTGATAACCACAGAGGAGGTTGCAATTTAACCAATTAACATCTTTTTAGCATTTCCATGAAGATTATTCCTTTCCATGATGTTGGCTCCAGTGTGTTAATGAGCATTTATTGACCATTCTTATTAGGGGTCACAAGCATTCTGGTAAGCCTTGCAAGAGAGTGAAAGGTGTCACCTTAGCTATCTTTGGAGTTTCAATTGCTATAGGTGTTGTGCTTGGCAGCAAGGAGTAATATTACCTAAAGAGCTCTTAGTTACATAGTTACATAGTAGGTGAGGTCGAAAAAAGACACAAGTCCATCAAGTCCAACCTATGTGTGTGATTATATGTGAGTATTACCTTGTATATCCCTGTAAGTTGTGGTCGTTCAGGTGCTTATCTAATAGTTTCTTGAAACTATCGATGCTTCCCGCTGAAACCACCACCTGTGGAAAGGAATTCCACATTCTTGCCACTCTTACAGTAAAGAACCCTCTACGTAGTTTAAGGTTAAACCTCTTTTCTTCTAATTTTAATGAGTTAAACTCCCTTCCGCGAAAAAGTTTTATCCCTATTGTGGGGTCACTAGTACGGTATTTGTAAATTGAAATCATAGTGCTGGCAACCTTTCCGCATAACTAATATCCTCCAGACCCTTTATTACTACTGGACAGCATACTCTAGGTGCGGCCGGACCAGAGTCTTGTTGTTTTATCTCTGGAATTAATCCCCTTTTTAATGCATGCCAATATTCTGTTTGCTTTGTTAGCAGCAGCTTGGCATTGCATGCCATTGCTAAGCCTATCATCTACTAGGACCCCCAGGTCCTAGTAGAATCCTAGAATCCTAGATTCCCCCAGAGGTTCTCCCCCCAGTGTATAGATTGCATTCATATTTTTGCCACCCAAATGCATTATTTTACAGTAATGCTGCTTTAGGCTTTTACGCGGAGTGTGTCAGACCTAGGACAAGTACCCGACACAGGCAAGGAACAGTGGTAGCATTGGATGATCAGCCACATTCTGGAAATTATTCACATTGCTTTATGACTCAGAGGTAGGGTTGTCACCTTCCAAGCACACATTAAAAGCATGGCTATATTTCAGTAAATGACACACTATCACACTATTCTGTGGGAGAGACAAATTAGCCAATAGAAAACCCTTTCACTTCTACCACCTCTCTGTCTGGATCACGTAAAAACATCCTTTGTTGCAGATGATGGTATTGGCAAATATTCCCTGTTTAACCTATATTTCGCTCTATCTAATGTTTACATTTATAACGACATAGTGTATAACACCCTTATTCGGTGTACTGTTTTAATAAATACCATATTTAGAGTTTTATTATAGGGCTATAAATGAACCAAATGTTATTTTTTTTACATTTTTAAATGCATTCTTTATTTTATTTATTTTAGGTAATATTTTTACTGCTGTAATAGTTCCTTACAGTTATAGTATTAAACAGAAGCACATTTTCCCCTTCAGGCTGCAGTAGCACCTGCAGGGTGAAGAAGTTTATTTTGATCACATATAAGCAGAAATCATCATGGTTCCAGGGGCGGACTGACCATTCGGGCACTTGGCACTGCCCGAGGGCCCCATGCCACTAAGGGGCCCCATCAGGGTTGCCAGCCTCAATAAAACCAGGGACAGTATGTACAAATTTGTGTTTTTTTAAAAATCCCAAGAATATAGCTGCCCCGCCTCTCCAGTACCTTTTCAGTGTGTGTATGTGTATTCTGTGTGTGTATACTGTGTGTGTATATTGTGTGTCTGTGTGCGTATACTGTATGTGTGTATGTGTGTATACTGTGTAGCCCCATAATCTATTGCCTGGGGGCCCCATAATCTCCTATTGCCTGGGGGCCCCATAATCTCCTATTGCCCGGGGGCCCCATAATCTTCTGCTATTGCCCGGGGGCCTCATAATCTCCTATTGCCCGGGGGCCCCATGAGTTGTCAGTCTGCCCCTGCATGGTTCCCAATTGTTAATGGATCTTTAGCTGTCAGTGACTATATGGTCTGACAGATAGCACTGTGAGGAATGAATATTTACTGTACCTCAGCATGGGGATCCTTGGACTGTGGACACCAAGCAAACTGCCCCCCCCCCCCCCCCATAACTTAAAGTGGTATTAAACCCACAGCCAAACAAATTTTTGTAATACATCTTACCAGATGTAGTGGCTGCATTGATATTTTTTATAGACTTGTTTTCTTTTATTTTTCACCTGGTGATCCTGCCAATATGTCTGTTATTTCTCAGCTTCATTTGAAGCAGAGCTAAACTCTAAGATACTTCCCTGTCCTTCAACATTCCAACATCCCTCTCTAGCAGTTTTATTTCCGGCTTCTTCCAGGTGACCGGCTGTGACTGTCTTTATTGGGCAGAACAGGGTGACGTCATTTTTGCACATGTGCAGGAGTGCGATCATCCCATCATACAAGTGCTGTGTACATTCTAAAGAAGACTGCAAGCAGGCAGGTAGGTTTCTTTTATTGCAGAAGAGACATTGCATGTCTCTTCTACCATTAAAAACCTGCCTGCTTGCAGTTTTTTAAAGTGGGACTTTAGTTCTGCTTTAACAGACCAAGCTGTCCAGAAAAAGTGACAACAAAAATATGCAAAACAATGTCTTCTGCTCTTCTGGCAATCCCCTGACAGCGGGAGGTACCGTGCATAATGTGTTCATCATGAGTCAGGCTGTGTGCACCCATACTCTCTCCTCACAGGAGTTTGACCCTCAGTGTCTGCTGTGAAAACAGGGAGTAGGAAGAGCAGGAGACAGGTACGTGTTTAGGGACAGAGGGGGGTAGGAAAGATAGTGTGGTATTTTTTATGCAAAAAATGCTTATAGGTAAAAAAAAAACTTTTGGACCACCACTTTAAGGATTGCTAAGCCGCAATATATTTTATTAAATTTTTGTTTTTAGGTTTAATACCACTTTAAGAAGAATGTATTTTTAATGATTTCATAGATAAACTTATATATAATAATATTTTTTATATTTTTAATTTGTAATGTTTTAAACTAACATATATATGTAAGTAGAGGCAGACATGCTTGTTACATAAGTGCTAATCAATAGTTCTGCTCTGTTGCTTTTTCTAACAATGAAAATCGGTGTCACAGTAACCTAAATATCTATGGGAAAATGTTTGTGTTAGTCTTGATAATAAATTGATGTCTGCCATCATGGTAGAGTCAGATAATAGGACTACAGTGAAAAGGCAGCAACCAATGCAAAACTTTGCAAGTAGAGATTCTGTGTCTTCCATTTACAAAAATGTTCATATGCTAAATATATTCTGTATGCATGCAATCTGGAAAATATACTGGGCAGTCAAATGTATTCCACTTCACATAATATCTTCATTATGTTGTGTAATATTAATGTGTAACTTCATATGTAACCATTATGTCTTTATTATGATTTCTTTTTTTTGCAGTTTCCATGCACATATTGAGGAGTGTGTAAAACAAATGGGAGAAATTCTTAGTCAGGTTAAAGGGACTGGAAATGTGCCTGCCAGTAATTGCAGCAGTGTAGCCCAGGATGCTGATAATGTATTACAACCTATACTGGACCCACTAGACAGCAAGTAAGAAAATAATTCAAAAGAAATATTACAGATGCTTATGAGCAAATAAAGTAAGGAGTAACAGAAAACAATTGAATTCATATTGTTAGATGTCAATAAATGTTAAGCTATAATAATAACTAGAAAAGCTACAATTTCTGGGGAAATTGCGTGACCTGTTCTTGCCTCCACCAGTAGTCTACAACTGGAGTGGGAGGAGTAACTGGGAGGAGTGGCTTGAGTAACTGTTGTGTGTTTGGAGTGGCTGGAGTAACTGTAGAAAGGTTGGACTGGGCAGAGTAACTTTATGGAGTGGGCAGAGTAACTGTGTGGAGTGTTTGGAGTGAGTAAAGATAGTACACATTACACTAACCAATTGATCAAGTTTAAAAAGTGCACATGACAAGCTTGATAGAGTGAGAAATGCATTTCAACTTTTATTTATTTATATAGCACATTTAATTGCAACGTTGTTGCCCAAAGTGCTTCACAGTTACATTAAAACATACATTTATAAAAAACATTAGCAGCATTATCAAGCCTAGCAGATGTAGGTATGACTACATGCATTTTGGGGGTCTCAGCATCTTGATGTAGAATGGAGGTGAAGGTGTGCTATCTGTTTGATGATAATCAGTGTTTACAACCACTGTTTCCTGGCAACGCTCATGCCCTGTTTTGCTTCACAACCACTGCTCAAAACACAATACACAGGATCATGATAGCTGTAATAACTGTGCAGTACTTCAAACGGCCATATTTTAAAAACTATAGTATGTCTCTGAAATAATAAAAATAAAGGCACAGTTGCAGTTCAGATATTGCCCTGCAAATTTGAATTTCGTGAACCATTCGGCGAAATGTTCCACAAAGTAATAGCACACCAATTGGGAACAATCCGCACATTTCGGTATATTACTGTCTATGTAGTGTAAAGGTTGTGGGAGGAGTTAGGGTGGTAAATTTGGCTATAATAAGAATAATAATATATATGTGAGATAACAGTAAGCGGCCTTGCTATGCAAGAACACTTAACTAGAAAAGCTACAATTTCTGGGGAAATTGTGTGAAGTGTTCTTGCCTCGACCAGTAGTCTACAACTGGAGTGGGCAGAGTAACTGGGAGGAGTGGCTTGAGTAACTGTTGTGTGGTTGGAGTGGCTGGAATAACTGTGGAAAGGTTGGACTGGGCAGAGTAACTTTATGGAGTGGGCAGAGTAACTGTGTGGAGTGTTTGGAGTGAGTAGAGATAGTAAACATTACACTAACCAATTGATTGATCAGATTTAAAAAGTGCACATGACAAGCTTGATTCACAACCACTGCTCAAAACACAATACACAGGATCATGATAGCTGTAATAACTGTGCAGTACTTCAAACGGTCGTATTTTAAAAACTATAAATCCTACAGCGAAGAGCTTTATATTGTGAGAATCACAAGACCCAGACCTAGATTTTGATGCATAGTATGTCTCTGAAATATTAAAAAATGAAGGCACAGCCGCAGTTTAGATATTGCCCTTCAGATCTGAAGTGGCTAGAGTGGAGTTTCAATGAATGTCAATGGACGGCGTAAATTGCAAACAAATGGTCATATTGTGAAAACTATCAGGACTATGGCTTAGCCGTGCACATGTTTAGTGGCAGCAGGGATAGCTGAATGTTTTGATATAAGATTTGTGTAGGTGAGCTTGAAAATGAGGGAGTGGTGGCAGTTTAGAAATCATGTCCTGATTTTTCAGCTTTTGTCACCTCCCACTCTAGTTTTGAACATTTCGCCATTCATTCCTATGGGACCAATTTCACCACAAAAACGACGATATTTTGTGAACCATTCGGCAAAACGTTCCACATAGTGATAGCACACCAATCGGGAACAATCCACACGTTTCGGTATATTACTGTCTATATAGTGTAAAAGCTGTGGGAGGAGTTAGGGTGGTAAATTTGGCTATAAGAATAATAAGAATAATATATATGTGAAATAACAGTAAGTGGTCTTGCTATGCAAGAACACTTAATAATATATATGTGAAATAACACTAAGTGGTCTTGCTATGCAAGAACACTTAATAATAAATATTTGGGGGCAAATGTATACAGCAGTAAATGTGACATTCACCAAACATTCACAGGTGGTTAATCAATCTGTTTAATCCAAATTACACACAAGAGTAAAAATTTGGTAAATGTTGCATTCACTGTTTTAGGGTTCATTCCCACCAGATACGGTGGCATTGCATTGGGTGGCTATTCCAGCGCAGTCCCACTGCATGACAAGGCAAATTGCCTTGTTTCCTGTGTGCCCAGTTCACACCACTGCCTCACAACGTGTGGTGGACAGTTGAACTTTATGAAGTGTCTGTGAGACGGCTCACTAAAGTTAATTTAAAAAAGCAACCATTTAAAGAAAAAAAATGAACAGTGCGATGCGCTAAGATCAGCGCATTGGAACTGCGGCGATCCCGCTGGATCGCACTGCACACCAGCTGCTGTGTTGTAACACAGCACTGGTTATGAATTAGCCTTATAAATATGCCTCAGAGGTCTATGTTTATGTGTTTTTTAAATACCATCAGATTACTGAGCTTTGGGTTTGCCTAACTGATCACACTCTGTTCCTAAATGAATTTGGCAGTAATGCAGGAGATGTCAGCTAGTAATATAACTCCAACCAGTCAAGCTCTATCTTTTTTTACTTGGTAACCATTTACTTTGTCTTTGAATCTAAGATAAAAAGCATATACAGGCAGTCCCTGGGTTACAAACAAGATAGGGTCTGTAGGTTTGTTCTTAAGTTGAGTTTGTAAGTTGGAACGGGTACAATTTTTAAGTGTAAAGGTTAAAAATTTAAGGGAAAGGTTAATACCCCTGTAACGTATAGTTTGCTGTCTGTGTCCCTGTTCAGAAGATTTTACCTCACTTTCTGGCCCAATGACAATTGGATTTTGAAAATTTTGGGTTGTTGTGGAAACAAGGATTGGTGGTAATCTTCAATGGAGACATCTTTTTTCCCATAATAACTCTTACAGGAGTGAATTTCCCTTCCTAGGGGTAGATTTCCTCTCACTTCCTGTTGTCTACCTCCATTTGTAGGAGTTGTTTGTAAGTCGGATGTTTATAACCTGGGGGCCGCCTGTAATGATTATAAACTTAAGTGTAGAGAAATAATATTGAATTGTTTTATATGCTAGTACAGAATTGAATTTAAATTAGATAAATAATAAAAATCAATTTATAAAATCATGAAATCTGACATGCTGGTGTTATAGAACTGCCAAGAAAATGTTAATGCAGACCATGCATTTTTATTTAACATTATTTAATATTATTAGTAGTTTTACTGGTAACCTTATTAATTATTTGTCATAAGTATTATTATTAACATCTCACCTGGAACTGTTTCCACTTACTCCACTACGCTGCAGCATATCAAAAGCTTTAGTTGCCAGTAAATAGATCTTTTTTTGATTTTTAAAGCACCAAATCCATAAAAAGAAGATGCCACTACCTATTGTTACATAGTTAGGGGAGTTGAAATAGACACAAGTCTATCAAGTTCAACCAACTTGTTGAAATGGAAATCTACATAATTACCCATTCCTCCTTTCATTTTCCTCTTTTCTTCTTAGTCTTACCCTGTTTGCTAAAATTTGCGAAAAGACTGTTTTGAAACGCGTTTTGAAGGAGCTATGGAAACTAGTGATGAACACAATGGAAAAAACTATTGTACTACCACCACTAACAGACCAGACGGTGAGTTCCAGCATGTTCCAGATTAGAAAAGTGAACATTAATAATATTTACAGTGTTCTAATGTTTCAAATCTGCTTTTTTGAAATATGGTAGTCATTTTGTTCCATGAAAAGTATACTAATTCCTTTATTTTTTATCACACCTATTTTTGCCTATTTAGTCACAAAATTGTAATGAAGTTAAAAGTTAATGACTGCATCTAAATCTTGATAGTCCTTAAACGGAAAGGCAGTAAAATAAAAAAAATTAACAATACAATATTTGATAAATCTTTGACTGTACTGTATTTGATGTAGAGCTTACATTATATTGGTTGTAGTTGTACACAATAGTATTACTGGCACTGACCTGTCAAATCTGCTGTACTAAGTTAGAAATGTTATACATTGGTAGAGTTGTAGCAATACCCAACAATAATCGCATTACCCTGCTCCCTAAAAAGAAGCAACTGGGAACGTTTACTGTGTTTACTGATTTACCCAGCTAAGTGAATGAGACTACCTGTAACTGTAATCCTGCCAATTGTGACCATATAGAAATGCGGTCTGTGGGTGCACTACCACCTCTGCAGAAGCTACCTGGTCAACCAATCTCGGGAAAAAGATTTATCTGAAATGGATTTTAAATGGGTATTGTTTTTTCAATATGAGACTAGGGCTAGCCAGGGTGTGTTCAATGCACAAACATTTAAAGCAAAAAAATTGCACTAACAAAATTATGGAAGCAAGTGATAAAGATTGGGATCACTGTTATCGCAATTGTAATTAATATACCATAATATTATAAATATGTACCATGTCCAAATTATTACATATACGCCATATAAATACTTTCAAGTGTACAAATGCATGACGTGAATGATGTGTGTTTGGTACACTTGTGTGAGTGCGAAAAAAACAGCATGCATGTATATGAAAAGATCTTTTGGCAGCAAAATTTTTTGATTCTTTACCCACTACAAGTCCACACCTAGCCATCCTGGGAAGATTTTCTAAATCTTGTTTAAGTTTGTTTTAAGGTGATGCCTCATGCACTTTTTTTTACATAAGTTATACCACTTGTGACTAGATGATTGTTACTTGGAAAACAATAGTCATAAAGAAAATATGTACTGAGAATATATGGAGGCTGCCACTGCTACATTCACTGACATAGAAGATCTATGCAGATAAGGACCTCTGACTCCACTTTTACTTTTCTGGTATGCACTATTGTTCAGGCTTTGCATATTCAAATTGAGGTCTGCAATAGCAACCTCTATATCTCCTTAGTACAGGTTTCCTTTAAATGCTCTGTTGTGATGTCCCAGATAGACTAACCACTTTCATAGAGAGCTAATATAGTAAAGATGGGCTAACTTTTCTAATTCCCTGACTAGAGCTATTACCATTTAAACTATTAAGCTAATGGCCTATTTATTTGGTAATAACTATATCCTTAGTAATGATACCTAAGCTTTTGGGGTGGTCATACAAGACTTTCTTTTTATGGAATTATGTTTCTTAGTCATACAGTACAGGGCACAGGATCTTTAGTCATTAACCATGAGATAAATGCAGGTACCCTCAGGTGACTGGACACTGGCAAAAAAAGAAAAGTGCAGGGAAATCCCATATGTAGCCCCTCTTACTCCCAGCAACCTTAGTTTTCAACTAGGTAATGAACATTTTTCTACTTAAAGAAGCTTGCCTCTTTTATGTGGATGTTTTGTTCTTTTACCTCTATCAATATTTCTGGCAGCATTGTAGCCGCTGCAGCCCCTTTCTGCAGCTTCTTGATCGGTTGACTACTCAGCAAGGCCTTAGAGAACCATACCCGAACCCTGCTTATGGAGAATAAAGGATTCCTCATTTATAGTTTACTTCTGGCACATGCAGAGGACTGGCTTAGCATTTCTCCTTCAATTAATCAGCACAGCGGTCCAAAGATGCTACCTGCTACAGCTGCTAAGAATGCCTGGCACAGAGGGTATTAACCCTTCTCAGCTCACTAACACTGTTGGAATACCACTTTGAGGACACTGTAGCACCGCACATGTAAGATTTTAAGCTGAAAGGTGCCAGGTCAGGGGGCCTTACCGCCTTCCACTCAGCTAATAGTTCGGGGGTCATGGACATTGACCTTTTCTGCTTTGCAGTGGTTTGTGAGTGAGCTTTGGGGAGACTTTTGGTACACCAGCCTGTCAACTTTGTCATGCACATCTATTAACTTTCCTGCACTGCAGGGGTTTTTGCATATCCCTTGTTTGTAATGTCTCGCTGTTTTTTCTGCAGAAAGTCTCATGGTGACCTAGTCACACATGGTCATTATCCCCTAATTCTTGGTAGTGGGTCTGTGAGTGAAACTTGTTGGTAACGTCTAACTGTTTGTTCTGATAACCTAGTCAGGCACGGCCAATTTAGTTCCCTGCTCTCCAGTAGTTTGTGTTTTACTCTTATGGACAGTGTCTCACTGTATACTGTTTTTGCAGTCGTTTGTGCTGATCTTGTCATGCACAACTATTACCCTGCTCCTTCGCAGTGGTTTGTGAAGTGACCCTTGTAAATAATGTCTACAGTGTACTGTTTGCACAGTGGCCTTTGGTAACCTATTATTCCAAAATGGCTCAAAAGTGATATGGTCCAGAAATATTTAGACAGAATAAAGGTGGATAAAGCATCTGGACCAGATGGTATCCACCCACGGATCCTAAAAGAATTGGGCTCTGTCATTTTAAAGCCATTGTTTCTAATTTTTAGGGACTTGTCAACGACTGGAATGGTACCACTGGATTGGTGTAGGGCCAATGTGGTGCCTATATTTAAAAAGGGATCAAAGTCTTTACCAAGTAACTAGAGACCTGTTAGTTTAACTTCTATAGTTGGGAAGATACTGGAGAGTTTAATAAAAGACCATATAGATGAGTTCTTGCTGGAAAAAAATATTTTAGGCAACAGACAGCATGGATTCATGAAAGACAGAAGTTGTCAAACAAACCTGATTTCTTTTTATGAGGAAGTAAGTAAAACCTTGGACAGAGGGGTGGCCGTGGACATAGTATACTTGGATTTTGCAAAAGTGTTTGACACAGTTCCCCACACATGGCTAATGTGTAAGGTAAAGTCTACAGGCTTGGAAGGATCAGTTTGTAAATGGATAGAAAACTGGCTAAAAAAAACAAATTCAGAGAGTAGTGGTTAATGATTCTTACTCCAAAAGGTCTAAGGGTATCAGTGGTGTACCCCAAGGTTCAGTGTTGGGACCCTTACTTTTTAATATCTTTATAAATGATATAGGGTCTGGGATTAAAAGTACAACTTCTGTCTTTGCAGATGACACCAAGCTATGCAGTGGATTAACGTCCTTACAGGATGTCTCCAATTTACAAGCCGACCTCAATACACTGTCTAATTGGGCAACTAAGTGGCAAATGAGGTTTAATGTTGGTAAATGTAAATATATGCACTTGGGGGCTAAGAATATGCATGCATCATACATACTAGTGGGAGTACAACTGAGGCAATCCATAGTGGAGAAGGATCTGGGGGTTTTGGTAGATCATAAGCTCAATAATAGCATGCATAGCCAAGCCGTGGTTTCCAAAGCTGGCAAAGACCTTTCTTGTATTAAGAGAGGTATCAACTCCAGAGAGAGAGATATCATTTTGGCCCTGTACAAATTATTAGTAAGACCTCATCTGGAATATGCAGTTAAGTTTTGAGCAGTTCTCAAAAAGGATATCGGGGAACTGGAGAAAGTGCAGAGAAGGGCAACCAAACTGATAAGAGGCATGGAGGAGCTCAGCTATGAGGAAAGATTAAATGAACTGAATGTATTCTCTCTTGAGAAAAGGAAATTAAGGGGGGATATGATTAACATGTACAAATACATAAGTGGTCCATATTGTGAACTTGGTGCTGAGTTATTCACTTTAACCACTTCCCGCCCGCCCTATAGCGGATTGACGTCCGGGAAGTGGTTGTGTTATCCTGACTGGACGTCATATGACGTCCAGCAGGATAACATGCCGCAGCGCGCCCCCGGGGGCGCACATCGCGGCGATCGGTGGAGCGGTGTGTCAGTCTGACACACCGCTACACTGATCTTGGTAAAAAGCCTCCAGCGGAGGCTCGTTACCACGTGATCAGCCGTGTCCAATCACGGCTGATCGCGCTGTCAATAGGAAGAGCCGTTGATCGGCTCTTCCTCACTCGCGTCTGACAGACGCAAGTAGAGGAGAGCCGATCGGCGGCTCTCCTGGCAGGGGGGGTCTGCGCTGATTGTTTATCAGCGCAGCCCCCCTTCAGATCACCCCACTGGACTACCAGGGATGCCACTAGGACCACCAGGGAAGGGGCAACGTGGATGGCCAGGTATGTACCCCATGGCCATCCACATGTGCCCAATCTGTGCCAATCAGTGCCCACAAATGGGCACTGATTGGCACTATTATATCCATGATCTGCCCAGCAATGCCCAGATCTGCCCAGCAATGCTTTTTTCAGTGCCACCTGTCATTGCCCATCTGTGCCAACTGTCATTGCCCATCGGTGCCACCTGTCAGTGCCCATCTGTGCCCATCAGTGCCCACCTATCAGTGCCCATCAGTGCCACACATCAGTGCCACACATAAGTACCCATCAGTGCCACCCATATATACAGTCAATGCCACCTACGAGTGCCCATCAGTGCCGCCTATGTGTGCCCATCGGTGCCACCTATGAGTGCCCATCAGTGCCGCATACCAGTGCCACCTATCAGTGCCCATCAGTGCCACCTATCAGTGCCCATCAGTGCCGCCTATCAGTGCCCATCATCAGTGCCCGTTAGTGCCACCTCATCAGTGCCACCTCATTGGTGCCACCTCATCGGTGCCCATCAGTGCCGCCGTATCAGTGCCCATCAGTGCAGCCGTATCAGTGCCCATTATTGAAGGAGAAAGCGTACTTATTTACAAAAAAATTTAACAGAAACAAAGAAAAACTTGTTTTTTTTCGAAATTTTCGGTCTTTTTTTATTTGTTGCGAAAAAATAAAAACCGCAGAGGTGATCAAATACCACCAAAAGAAAGCTCTATTTGTGGGAACAAAATGATAAAAAATTTGTTTGGGTACAGTGTAGCATGATCGCGCAATTGTCATTCAAATTGCAACAGCGCTGAAAGGTGAAAATTGGGCTGGGCGGGAAGGTGTCTAAGTGCCTGGTATTGAAGTGGTTAAGGTCATCACAGAGGACAAGGGGGCACTCTTTACGTCTAGAGGAAAAAAGATTTCATCTCCGAATACAAAAAGGTTTCTTCACAGTAAGAGCTGTGAAAATAGACTCCCTCCAGAGGTGGTTCTGGCAAACTCAGTAGATTGCTTTAAAAAACGCCTGGATTTTTTCCTAAATGTACATAATATAACTGGGTACTACCATTTATAGGTATTGTTGATCCAGGGAAAATCCAACTGCCTCTTAGGGGATCAGGTAGGAGTTTTTTCCCCTGCTGTAGCAAATTGGATCATGCTTTGCTGGGGTTTTTCGCCTTCCTCTGAATCAACTGTGGGTGAAGGATTGTGTATATGGGATTGTATGATTTTTTTATTTTTTTGTTTGGTTGAACTTGATGGACTTGTATCTTTTTTAAACCTGACTAACTATGTAACTATGTAACCTGTTCACAGACAGCCATTAATCCTTCTGCTGTGGTTATGAGTATCCTATGTGGTTCTGTCTCACTTGTATATAGTTTTTACAGTATCTTACTTGGACCTAGTCAAACAAGGCATTGACCACTGCTGATTTGCAGTTGGTCTATGAGTGATTATGTCACACTAGTGTACTGTTTGCACAGCAAATTATGGTGCATTCATTGTGCACACACTGTTGTCTAAGAAAGAGGCAAGGTTACTCACCTTCTTCGGCTGTGAATTTATTTATGTTTATTTATTTTTTAAAAGAGAGCACATCCGGGGGGCGTGGCCAAGGCAGGCATGTGAGAGGACGCATCTCCCACAGCCCTCAGCAGCGATCCGGTAACCGATCCTCCCCCAGCCCACATACTGACTTTATTTTGCCCTATGCAGCACGGGCAGGATCCTGAGACCCCAGGGGATCATCCGCCGGCTCTCTGCACCAGAGGAAAGTTCCGAAAAGGACAGACTGAGATGACGGGCCTGGAGATCCAATATGGCGCCGCGGCGCCCTCAGTGAAACACACACCGCGCGGACAGGACAAGCTGAAAGACTCTGGGCCTAAAGCAAGTAAGACGCCAAAAATCCCTGGTAAAGATGCCCCTAGAGACATGATATACTATGCACAGAAAATGGCTGGGACATTGGGAACAGAGCAGCCATCCAGCCATGCTGGGACACATGCTATGCAAGAGACCATGCAGGCAGATAACACACAGGTGCTCTGGGGAGAGGAGGAGGGGGAGCAGACAGCCCATACATCTGGGGAACCACAAAGCTCAGCGGACCCGGACATTATGCAGCCTACTTTAGCTGACATACTCAGAGCTGTGAACAACTGTACAGCTTCTGTTAACAATTTGAAGGAGCAGTTTGGGGGTCTGAGAGAAGATATGTCACTACTAAGGCAAGACATGCAGAAGATACGTGAGCTAACCACGGCTGTGGAAAGCAGAGTCAGTGACGTGGAAGATCAGTTACCACCTATGACACAAGATACCAGAACAGCACTACAATTGGCCAGGGATGCATATGATCATGCAGAGGATTTGGAAAATCGCTTAAGGCGAAACAATGTTCGCATAGTGGGGTTGCCTGAGAAAGTGGAGGGCAGGGATCCCACCACTTATGTTGAAAACTGGCTAGTGGAACTCTTTGGAAAAAATGCATTTTCCCCAATGTTCGCAGTGGAACGTGCTCACAGAGTGCCTTCACGCCCTCCTCCACCAGGGGGCCCTCCAAGATCCATTCTTGCAAGAATTTTACATTACAAGGACAGAGAAGCAGTGCTGAGACAAGCTCAGGAAAAGGCAAATGTTCTCCATAATGGTGTCCGGGTATCCTTCTACCCGGACTTTTCGGCAGAAGTCCAGAAGCGCAGAGCTAAATTCACAGACGTGAAACGCAGATTGCGACTTCTGCAACTCCCATATGCTATGCTATATCCGGCGAAACTTCGGGTTGTGGTGAGAGGTCAAGCACAGTTTTTTGAATCCGCTAAGGACGCTTCAGTCTGGTTGGATAGAAATGAGCAGGCATTGAAACGGCAAGCTCCACAGGAAGAAGATTGAAAGGACTAAACCGGCTGCTTGCTGAGGGCCGAGCTACTTGAAAATGTCCTTTTATACCATTTTCTAGATGGGCAACCAGAGCATACCTTTTTTCATTCTTTTCAATGTTGAAAGATGTTCCTTGGCTGGGGGACAGAATATTCCTAAGCAGTGTAATGAGAGCGAATTGGAACAAAAGTTGAATTGCGAATGACCATTTTCATGGAAAAAGAGCGATGGAATATCGCATATGTTGTTAAAGTTGCCATGTTGGCAGAAAGTGCAGTTTATAGCACAAGAAAGTTTCCTTTTCCATTACCCCCCACTGTTGTGGGGAAGAATTTACCAATGAGAGTCACAAGCAGAACGGATAATATCTCAAAAGGGCACGAGTTCATCAACCCCACGGCAATCGGCAAATCCAGAGGAACCTTGCTACAGAAGTGGATCTACCATCTTGCACAGGTGCGCATAAATTACCGGTCAACATTACTTGCCTACCAGCAGACATGGCAGACATCCCGTTATCTTGGAATGTTAGGGGACTTCACTCCCCACTGAAACGTACTATGATTCGTATGTGTTTGAATAAGTACATCCCCGGAATTCTTTGCTACCAGGAGACCCACTTGACTGCGGACACTGTGAGCTTCCTAGGTTACTCCTGGGTGGGAAAGGCCTATCACTCTACGCACACTTCCTATTCTAGGGGGGTGAGCGTGCTGATTCACGGTAACCTGGACTATGAAGAATTTGCAAATGAAATTGATAGTGAAGGTCGATATGTTTTTCTCCATTGCAGGTTGGGTACATTGACTTGTGTGCTGGCGGTGGTATATATTCCCCCCCCCTTCACGGCGGCGGTGCTTAGGTCTCTGCTAACATTTATGGATGGCAGGCCTGACGCACCGCTGTTGGTAACGGGGGACTTCAACTGCTGTTTAAATCCAGTTGAAGATAGACACCCACGGCCCGGAGCCTCTGCCCTCTCCAGGGATACCCCCCTAGCGCGGTTGTTGCAAGAGGTGGGCTGGGTGGATGTCTGGAGACACAGGAACCCAGGAGTTAGACAATTCACATGTTTTTCTAAAACCCATGGTTGTTTATCTAGAATTGACCTGGGGGTGTGCAGCTTAAACATGCTCCTGTATGTCTCTGATATGATACATAGGCCTCGCAGTATATCTGACCACTCTCCAGTGGTTATACGGCTTATAATTGCCCCAATAGTTACACTACCTAAAGCCCCCTGGAAATTCAACGTTTCTGGTTGAAACTATTCCGCTCACATGAGGGGATAGTAGGGAGCATGTGTGAGTTTTTCCGCACCCAGGATCCAAATGACTCGATGGTTGGGCAGTGGGATGCCTTTAAGGCATATTTGAGGGGTGTATTAATCGCTGAAATGAATAAGGTCAAACAAGACTCATCTGCTCTTAAAAATGAACTTGAAACTAGAGTACAAGAGATGGAACAATTATATGTTGCGGATCCTTCTGACTCGACCAAGGAGGCATGACAGGCAGCTCTGTCTGCATATTGTCAACTGCTATCCTCGTCGGCCGACAAGAAGAGATTCTTTGCAAAACAAGCTTTTTTTGAGGAGGGCGAGAAAACAGGCCGCTTACTGGCGAGAATCGCAAATTCATACCAGAAGTCCCCAACCATAGGTGCTATTAGGACTAAGAGGGGTAACATAGTTAATACGCCCTAACTACTTACTATGAAGACCTATATAGGCCGGGTACATCTTTCACACCTGAGGAGTTAGAACATTACTTAGGACAGATAGACTTCCCCAAGTTAAACACAGATCAGAGAGTGTTCTTGGAGAACCCCCTTACAGTGGAAGAACTACAGACTGCGGTTGGATCTTTTCCTAACTGCAAAGCGCCAGGGGAAGACGGAATTCCCATAGAGATATATAAACAATATCCTACTGAACTACTACCCCAATTGCTTAAGGTCTTTAATAGAGCCCGGGAGGAAGGACGCCTACCAATATCAATGTCTAGGGCTAATATTGTTTTGCTACTTAAACCTGGTAAGGATCCAGTAGACCCGGGGGCATATCGCCCGATTTCTCTGTTACAGAGTGACGTGAAAATATTAGCTAAAGCCCTGGCCATTAGATTAAATGGAGTTATTACTTCAATTGTACATGGAGACCAAGCTGGCTTCATGCCCAATAAATCAACGGCGGTTAATTTGAGAAGGCTATTCCTTAATATGCAATCCAAAAAGCAGACAATATGGGTTCCAGGGCCTTGCTGTCATTGGATGCCACTAAGGCATTTGATAGCATAGACTGGGATTATCTGTGGTCGGTCTTGCGGAGTTTTGGATTGGGTCCACAATATATCTCTTGGGTTAAGCTCCTTTATGGTCAGCCTGAGGCCGCTGTGAGGGTGTCCGGCTTTCTGTCCCAGAGCTTCGCGTTGAGGAGAGGTACGAGACAGGGATGTCCCCTGTCTCCTCTCCTCTTCGCGCTGGCTATTGAACCATTGGCGATCGGAATCAGGGCAAATCGGAACATTACAGGCTTCTGTTATGGTGACATGCAGGAAAAAATTATGTTGTATGCCGATGACACCATGCTCCTACTTGGTGACACTGGCCCCTCCCTTCGGGAGGCCATGTCGACCATATCTAAATTTGGGACGTTTTCTGGCCTTATAAATTGGTCAAAGTCTGCCCTTCTTTTATTGGATGGAGATGAATCACAGGAGGTGTACGCCACTTGCCCTATTCCGATTACTACTTCCTTCAAATATCTAGGGATTCAAATTACGTCCCAGCCCCGGGACTTTATACATTTAAATATATTTCCACTCCTACAACGCTTCCGAGACAAAATTAAGACCTGGAACTCTCTGTTAATGTCGGTAGCAGGTAGAGTAAATCTAGTAAAAATGATTCTTATACCCCAGTTACTTTATTTTCTGCATAACACCCCTATGGTTATCCCCTTAAAAATATTTCATATAGTTAATGCCATTTTCCGAACTCTTATTTGGAAAAATGGTCCCGCCCGGATAAAATTAGAACACCTACAGAGACCCAAGGACTGTGGTGGACTGGCATTGCCCAACCCATGGTTGTATTACCTGGCCTCCCAATTACAGCACCTGAATGGTACATTTGTCCCGTCACAAAACTCATCCCACAGGTTTATGATACATACAGTAGGTAAAGATCCGATTCATATGGCTTTAGAGGCATTAGCCTTCACTAAACCACATAAAAAATACCCAACGTTCAGTCTGATTCAAAAGGTGTGGAATAAGTCCAAATATCTCCAGAATGTTGATGGATATACGGAATATAGTCCCATTTGGCACAATGAAACATATGGTGAACTAGCTAAATTACAATGCGGAGCTCGTTGGAGGCAGTTTGGAGTCACTCATATCAAACATATATTTAGGGATGGAGTATTACGCACATTTGCTGATTTAAAGGAAACGTATAATCTGCCAGCCTCAATGTTATTCTACTATGTGCAGCTTATGGGGCGTACACACGGTCGGACTTTTCGTCTACAAAAGTCCGACAGCCTGTCCGACAGACTTCCGGCGGACTTTCGGCGGACTTGCAGCAGACTTTCTAACGAACGGACTTGCCTACACACGACCACACAAAAGTCCGACGGATTCGTACGTGATGACGTACACCGGACTAAAATAAGGAAGTTCATAGCCAGTAGCCAATAGCGTGGGTTTTTGTCCGTCGGACTAGCACACAGACGAGCGGATTTCGGGGTCCGTCGTAGTTACGACGTAAAGATTTGAAGCATGTTTCAAATCTAAAGTCCGTCGGATTTGAGGCTGAAAATGTCTGCTGAAAGTCCGGAGAAGCCCACACACGATCGGATTACCAGCCAGCTTTAGTCCGTCGGCGTCCGTTGGACTTTTGTAGACGAAAAGTCCGACCGTGTGTACGCCCCATTAGACATGCAGTACACACACAGAGCCGCTCTTCGGAGTGGCATTTGTCCCCAACCCCGGTATTTAACCTACTGAGGGATGATGACTCATCTAAAGGATTTATTTCTCAATGCTATGCCATCCTGCTACAATCCGTGATGAGACACCATCCCTTGAGGGTGAGAGAGAAATGGGAAACAGAGATGGGGCAACTAGACGGGGATCAGTGGGAGGAGATCTTTCAGGCAGTGAACCAATGTTCACTCAATGTGTCACAAAAGCTCACCCAATTATATATACTATTGAGAACATATTACACTCCACACAGATTACATTTAATGAACAGGCAGACAGATCCAACATGTACTAGATGCAAACGTGAGCATGGAGACCTTATACATATGCTGTGGAGATGTCCCAAATTACACATGTATTGGGCAGGAGTGGTGCAAAGCATTAACTCAATTTTTAATGTGAATCTTCCACAGGACCCTAGAGCGTGTCTCTTGGGGGCTTTGGAGGAATACGAATGGGAAGGACACAACAGAGAGGCTGTGCATAGAGTAGTTTTTCAGGCCAGAAGGCTGATTATGACTCACTGGAAGTCCGATAGGCCCCCGACTATTAAAGAGTGGACGGATAATATCAACACAACTCTAAAAATGGAAACGTTGATTTATCAACATAGAGGTAGCATGCCAAAATATGAAAAAATATGGGGTCCATGGTTGGATGTACCGGGATTAGCACCTATGGAGTTGGTATATGACAGGTTGCTAGGAATCAATGCCGGGTGAAACATGGATAGTGGTTGACTGTATTTGGAACAAGGTCTTAGCCGTGTTATATTGAGACCGTTGATTGTTTACTGGATTATGTATTGCATAAGAGGAGCTATGTAAATCTGCTTACAATGTTTTTGTAATGTTCTTCCTGCAAACCTAATAAAATCTTGTTGGAGTAAAAAAAAAAAAAGAGAGCACATCCTCTGTGTTTTACAGAGAGAAGGGCCCAGTGCGGGATAAACTCCCGCAAAGAGGTTCCAAACCAGCATTCCAGCCTCAAAGAGTAAAGAAGGGACTAGACATGACAAATCGCATAGTCGCATGCAGCTGGATGGACGCCTGTCACAGCATTCCAGATCTCCCTCGCTCTTACCTCACTTTAGTCGCTCGGACCCAAGCCAAGAGAGGTCAAGACATCAGACGGCTCAGGACAATGCTGCGAAAGCACGCCAGGTTAAATCCTACATTAAGCATGCAGTCAAGGAAGGGTTAAAGAGTGTTTCAAGGAATCCTGCTTATCCTGCTGTATCTTCACCATCTGCAGATCATGTGTTTTCAGTGCATTTTAACTCTGAAGACGATAGCAATAGCGGATCCATCTGAGGCTGAGATGGTCTCAGAATCGCATATGTTTGATTATTGCACTGGTTCCCCCCCTTGGTGGAGGCTGTTAAGGATGCGATGAAGTGGCAGGAAGAATTGTCGCCTCCAAAGAAACAGCAAAGATACTACCCGAATTTAAAGAAATCGTTACCTTCCTTCCCATTTAATTTCTGAAATTAAAGAAGTAATTGACGATGAGTGGGTGGGGCCTGAGAAGAAGCTCAATGTGCATAATGGAGTATCGAATGTGTACCCCTTGGGACACTACGCCTAAGGTGGATGCTTCATTACGTAGATTAGCCCGCCACATTACGCTTCCGCTGGAGGATTCGGTCTCTTTTAGGGATCCTATGGATCGCAAAATAAAAGTAGACCTAAAAAGGTTGTAGATTTTGGCTGCAGCAGCCTGCAGACCAGTGCTAGCACTCACTCCTGTGGCAGCAGCACTTGGGCTGGGTTCGCACCTGTGCGTTTTTTGGTGCTTTTTGCGTTTTGCGGATTTGCACTACCGTCCATTTATCATGATCTCCTATGGAACACGTTCTGTGGTGCAGTTCTGCGGAATGCAGGGAGCGCTTGGAGTGCATGGGTGTGAATCCAGCCTTATGCCCCGTACACACGGTCGGATTTTCCAACAGAAAATGTGTGATAGGACCTTGTTGTCGGAAATTCCGACCGTGTGTGGGCTCCATCACACATTTTCCATCGGATTTTCCGAAACACAAAGTTTGAGAGCAGGCTACAAAAATTTTCTGACAACAAAATCCGTTGTCGGAATTTCCGATCGTGTGTACACATATCCGACGCACAAAGTGCCACGCATGCTCAGAATAAATAAAGAGATGAAAGCTATTGGCTACTGCCCCGTTTATAGTCCCGACGTACGTGTTTTACGTCACCGCGTTCAGAATGATCGGATTTTCCGACAACTTTGTGTGACCGTGTGTATGCAAGACAAGTTTGAGCCAACATCCGTCGGAAAAAATCCTAGGATTTTGTTGTCGAATGTCCGATCAATGTCCGACCATGTGTACGGGGCATTAGAGTGTGGGTAGCGGAGCTGGTGGATGGATGTTTGGATGAAAGTCTGGGAAGTGGCAGTTCTTCTCCTTTGCAGTTTTTAAGACTGCTTTAGAGTTGTGGCTGAAGTGACTGTCGACCAGGTCAAGATGACAGCAAAGATAATGGCTCATTCTGTCACAGCCCGCAGAGCCTTATGGTTGAAGCATTGGTCGGCCGATAAGGCTTCTCAGCACAGTCTGTGTTCGGTTTCATTTGACGGGAAGCTACTCTTCGGGAAGACTTAGAATCAGCAATTCAGCGGGTTTCCGGCAGCAGATCTGGCCTAATCCCGCAGAAGAGAAAAAGACATAGCAGCCCTTTCGGTTTAACAAGGGATCCAAAGAAGGATTCAGGGGGGCCAGGGCTTACAGTTTTTCAGACAGTGGAGGGGAGCCAGTTCAACCTGCCAGAAACCTTCCAAGACCAGGGCCAACAAAGCTCCTTAGGCTTCAAATAAGTCCTTCTGAAGCTGTCTCCGCTTAACCCTCTCAAGTAGGAGCAAGACTATCCCAATTCAGGGGGGGTTTGGGCGGACAAATTACATGATGCCTGGATTGTAGCCGTCATTCGATCACGTTATCGTCTCAAGTTCAGAACAAGGCCCCCTCAGACCTTGTTCATAGAAACTGGACTTCCTACGGATTTGGAAAGGAGGCAATGTTTGCAAGGATATGTAGGGGAGCTGTTGGCAGCAAGGGCCATCCTTCCGGTTCCAAGGCACAAATTGGGTCAAAGAGAATGTTCCCCTCTGTTTTTGGTCCCAGAGGCTTCAGGGGGTTTCATATCAGTTTTTGACCTCAAAGTCCTGAATTCTTACATGAAGGTTCCACCATTCAAAATGGAGTCATTGGAAACGATTGGAGGCAGGAGACTGGATGGATTCCATCGATCTGGCGTATGCGTATCTTCATGTCTCCATAGACGCATCTCACCATCGCTTTCTCAGGCCTTCCGTGGAAGGCTCTCATTTTCATTTTTAATCTCTCCCATTCGGTCTCTGCACAACTCTGAGAACGTTTTTAAAGCTACTGCGTGCTGGGGTTGCGACTCTCAGGGTCAAGGGAGTGCAAATATTCCATTATCTAGACGACATGCTACTTCTGGGTCCGTCAAATGAGCTCCTTCTAGTTCATGTGAATTTCACCTGCAAAACACTAGCTCGTTTCGGTTGGTTGATCAACTTTCGGAAGAGCTAGATGCATCTGACCCAACTGTTGGAGTATTTAGGAGTACAATTCAACATGGATCGGGGTTGTGTTTCTCTTCCTCAGAGGAAGGTCCAGGAGATCCAGTCTCACACAAAGCAGTGATGGCCTGACCTTCTATGATGCTGAAGGAATGCATGCAGTATCTGGGGGTTTTATCAGCCACAGTTTCAGTAGTCCCATGGGTCAGGTGGCGCTTAAGGAGGTTTCAATGCAACTTTCTTCTTCAGTATGATCGTCTGCCAATTCCGATAATCTGGTCCGGTCTGGTTTGGTGGTCAGTAGCTCGCAATCTTTCCCACGAAGTTCCGTTGAAGGCCTCAGAACCAATAGTGGTGTCGACCAATGCCAGTCTGGCAGGCTGCGGGGCACACTGCCTGGGACAGCAAGTTCAAAGCCAATGGAACCTTTGTGGGGTGAAGAGTTCAAATTTCCTGGGATTTGATGCTGTCAGACATGCTCTCTTAGCGTTCCAACCTATGTCGCGAGGTTGAGCTGTCAACATTCTTGTGGACAACAATACTACGGTGGCTTATGTGTCTCATTAAGGGGGCACAAGAAGTCACCCTCTCCTTCAGGTGGCATGTCAATCTTCCTATGCGCAGAGAAGAATCTCGGCTCTCTTACAGCATCTTATCTCCCAGGGCCTGGGAATGTTTTAGCAGATCGCTTGAGTCGAGCCTTGGGAATCACAATAAATGGGGCCTCAACCCCAAGTACCTACGCAAGATCTTCAGGGTCTGGGGGCTGCCTTTGATAGATCTTATGGCATTGGAGGAGAATTGTCGACTGCCTTGCTTCTTCTCCCGGACCTGGCATCCACAGGCATTGGGTCAGGGTGCTCTGTCCATGTCTTGGAAATTCCCCTTAGTGTATGTGTTCCCGCCGCTTCCATTGGCTCTCAAAATCCTGCTGAAGATTCAGTGAGAAAGGGTCACAGCAATAGTAGTCCTACCTTACTGGCTCGGGGAGCTGTGGTTCCCTCTGGCTTGGAGGATAAAGTTGGGCTCACCAATCCCTCTGCCTCCTTGTCAAAATCTCCTTCTGCAGAGTGGGGCCTGACACCTAAACCGCAGGAGGATAAAGTTAATGACATTATTACAGGCTCATAAGAAGGAATGTAACCTATCACCGGATCTGGAATACTACGGAAAGGGGTTGGGACCTTGGATCTTCATCAGTATCTAACATTTTGGAGTTTCTGCAGAGTGGTCTCCAAGGGTTAGCTTATAATTCCCTGAAGGGTCAAATCCCTGCCTTGTCGGCTATGTCGTGTACAAGATATGCTCTACATCCATTGGTGATCTGATTTTTAGGGGCAACCATAGAAATCAGACCTCCATTGAAATCGTTTTTTCCAAAAGAGGACTTAACACTAGTCTTGGGAACATTGCTGGTTCCTCCGTTTGATCAAGCTTTCTCTTGTTCATTATTTCTTTTAACAGTTTTTTGTTTTTTACTACTGGCCTCGGCCAGAAGAGTCTCCGAGTTGTGCACCTTCTCATCTAAAGAACCATATTGTTTGGTGCTCCCAGACAAGATAGTCCTTATGCCGATACCGAGCTTTCTACCTAAGATGGCCACATAATTTTGTAAGAACTGGGAGGTCATTCTCCCAGCCTTTCTGGCAGATACAGCTGATGATCAGTGGAGTAGGTTAGACCTGGTCTCTGCGGTTTCAACCTACCTGAAATGGACTAAAAGCTTTGAAAACAAGATCAGCTGTAGGTTTTCCCAATGGGGCCTCAAGGGTATGCCAGCAACATCCAGAGTTCTTCCTGGTTTGTCAAGACCATACATATTGCATACAAAACGCTGGGCCTTCCTCCTCCTTCAGAGATCAAAGTACATTCGACGAGGGGTATGGCAGCATCCTGATCAACATATGCGAAGGTCGCCCCTGAGGTAGTTTGCTGAGCAGCAAGCTGGAGCGTGCCCAACACCTTTTTTTTAGGCATTACAGGCTTAATATGGCTTGTCCGCCTGAGGAAACATTTGGCTCTACGGTTATTATGGCGGCTGTTGCCCACTAAAAATTTGATTAGCATTGCATTGAGGGTTTGGCTTATTTCTTATCTTCCCTCCCTTCTTAATATTGCTTGGTACATCCCATAGTAGGCTGACATGGGGAGGTCCAGGAATAAGGAAAATTTTTATCCATACTTACTGTAATTTTCCTTTCCTGGATCCTCCCCATGTCAGCTGGAGGATTCCCACCCAGTTTATCCATCGCGAGGCGGGGCTTTTTGAACACTGGTGTGGGCAGACAGCCGCCCTTTTATGGGCTAGAAAAGAGGTGGTCCTGGAGGGATCAGAGGGGGCGGAGCTGACCCATAGTAGGCTGACATGGGGAGGATCCAGGAATGGAAAATTACGGTAAGTATGGATAACAATTTTCCTTAATTTGCTTGCTGGCATTCCTTGCTATGTTTTATGCCCCATTGGAACATTTGTGCTGTGTTCATTTGATCTTCATCTGTTACAGTTTTATGCTTAAGTGGATGTTTATGAGCTACAGATGATTCTACTGTGGACATTTGTACAGTCAGCAACTGATGCCAGTATTTTTAATCATATGCTGTAATATTGCGGTAGACCTAAGAACCTATTATTTAGATTTAGGGCGGAATTACTTTTTAACTTGCAAGTTTAACTAACTTGGAGTTGAATTAGTCACACCAGGCTATTACCCCTTCTGCTCAGCAGTTGGTCTTTGAGTCACCTTTTCTGTTGCTGACTCACTTATGGACATATGTAGGATGGCTCTGGTGACCTGGTCAAAAGTAACCTTGCCCCTTCTTTGTTAGCGGGCTTTGGATAATTTGGTCTCACTCAGTCATCTATTACTCCTGCCTGGCAGCTGGGACTTGATTCTCCCCTATTCATGGTCATCATGCCATGTGGGTCAACTCCAATTGTGTAAATGGTGATCAGTCTATCTCTTCTTTCTTCCAGAATCTATATCTAGAGATATAACCTATTCATTTAGATGTGTTGGTATGTAGGAAGGTTCAATCTTTGGCCATATCTCCTAGCCTGGAGTTATTAGCATTGGCTATTCTTGGCTACTCTGATTCTTTAGTAGGTCTCTTCCTAATAATTATCCCAGGGCTTTCAGATATCGGTCTAAGACATGGGTCTCAGATACCTTCGGATAAGCAGACCTTCACAGTGCTCAGACACAGCTCTCCTAGGATCATGGCAGAAGGGGCATCCACCCATACGCCTTCTATTGGATATAAAGTCCAACATTGTACTGGCAGGCTCGCTCCATATGGGATATCTGACCTCTGTGGAGCTTGTGGAATGCCCCCTGCTTGTCTCCTTTTTTCTGGTGTTCTTATACTTCCTGTGTTTTTTTTGCTGGAAATCTCCTTCCTTTTGTCTAAGTGAGGTCCTTCCTTAGGCATGTCTACTGCATCTTGGGTCTTCTCAGGACTCTGACCCCTGTTCTTGCTCTGCTTCAACAGTTAGCTATTGGACAACCTTCTTCTAAAGGTCTGGTCGACTCAGGCTCACTCAACATCCATTAGACTGTGCAAACTCTACTGAGCTATGGGAGGATCCCTATTATCGAGAACTCAGCTCTGGAACCATGTTTTCGCTTCATGCATTCAAGCCTAATAGCCTCTAGTCTTGACCCTGTTTATGTATATTTCCTTCTTTCTGACAAGTTATTGAACAAATATGTCATGAATCTGCAGTAATGTTTCATGCCCTGTCTGTTTGCTTACCTCTGGTCTGTGTATCAGCTTAGGGACCACACTTTCACACCTGCATGTTTGAAGTGATTGTAAAGGATCATTTTTTATTTTATTAAAATAACAAACATATCATATTTGCCTCCACTGTGAAGCTCGTTTTGCACAGAATGGCCCTGAACATCCTCTTCTGGGTTCCCTGGCAGCTCTCGGGGCACCTACCTGCATCAGATAACCCCCTAGGAGAAGCGCTCTCCCGAGGGGGTTACCTTGTGGGCGCACTCCCGAGTCTAGCATTTGCGTCCACAGACACGAAAGCAGGACTCGGCCCCACCCCCCCGGCGCCCGCATAATTGGATTTGATTGACAGCAGCGGGAGCCAATGGCTGCGCTGCTATCAATCTATCCAATCAAGAGCCGGGACCCCATGGAAAGAGGGACAGCACGTCCCCGGCGAGGAGATGAAGGGGCTCAGGTAAGTAAAACGGGGGGCCGGTGACTGACAGGTGATTTTTCACCTTAATGCATAGGATGCATTAAGGTAAAAAAAACACGAGGGTTTACAACCCCTTTAAGTAATCTTATCTCAGCATGGCTCCACCTAAGCCTCTAACAGGAAACACTATTTAACACCGTAATATAAAGAAAAATGAGAACCGGCGCCAATAAAATTACTCTGAAATATTCTAATGCAGCACCAAAAATTAGTAATAACTAATAAGACATGAAAAATAATGATTAATGCCGTGTACACACGACCGGCCTTCCCGACAGAAAAGGTCCGACGGAAGCATCGTTGGAAAGACCGTCGGAGTCTATTCTGAAGGAAAGTCCGGTCGTGTGTACGCGGCATAAGGGCGCAAGTAGAACATATGCTAAATCCAATATTAAGGTGCATGAGTGTCAACAGTCCAAACTAAAAACAAAAATATGTGTATCTTAAAAAACAATGTAATATAATAATTCGGGTCTTCTATATAAGCTCCAACACCGTGCTTCCTAAAGTGCAACGTGCTTCAACTCTTGTCAAAAAAGTGCTTCACCCAAAGTGACATATAATTGTGCTCACCAGTAGGGATGAGCCGAACACCCCCTGGTTCGGTTCGCACCAGAACCTGCAAACGGACTGAAAATTCGCACGAACGTTAGAATCCTATTGACGTCTATGGGACTCGAACGTTCAAAATCAAAAGTGCGCATTTTAAAGGCTAATTTGCATGGTATTGTCCTAAAAAGGGTTTGGGGACCTGGGTCCTCGCCCCAGGGGACATGTATCAATTCAAAAAAAACTTTTAAAAATGGCCATTTTTTTGGGAGCAGTGATTTTAATGATGCTTAAAGTAAAAAAAAAAAAAAAAGTGAAATATTCCTTTAAATATCGTACCTGGGGGGTGTCTATAGTATGCCTGTAAAGTGGCGCGTGTTTCCCGTGCTTAGAACAGTCCCTGCACAAAATGTCATTTTTAAAGGAAAAAAAGTAATTTAAAACTGCTTGTGGCTCCAATGTAATGTCGGGCAATATGGATGAAAATCAGTGAGACAAACAGCATGGGTACCCCCCAGTCCATTACCAGGCCCTTTGGGTCTTGTATGGATATTAAGGGGAACCCCGCACCCAAATTAAAAAAGGAAAGGTGTGGGGCCCCCAGGCCCTATATACTCTGAACAGCAGTATACAGGCGGTGCAAACAAGACAGGGACTGTAGGTTTGTTGTTAAGTAGAATCTGTTTGAAATTTTTAACGTGTTTAGCTCCAGCCAAAAAATCTATTTTAAGCTTTTTGGAAAACCTAGGGAAGGGTTATCACCCCTGTGACATTTGTTTTGCTGTCTGTACTCCTCTTCAGAAGATTTCACCTCACTTTTTGTCCCAATGACAAATGTTTTTTGAAAATTTGGGTTTTTTTGTGAAACAAGGATTGGTGATAAAGCATCAGTGGAAAGGAGAAAAGTTTTTACCATATTAACCACTTCAGCCCCGGAAGGATTTACCCCCTTCCTGACCAGAGCACTTTTTACAATTTGGCACTGCGTCGCTTTAACTGCTAATTGCGCGGTCATGCAATGCTGTACCCAAACAAAATTTGCGTCCTTTTCTTCCCACAAATAGAGCTTTCTTTTGGTGGTATTTGATCACCTCTGCCATTTTTATTTTTTGCGCTATACACGGAAAAAGACCAAAAATTTTGAAAAAAAATGATATTTTCTACTTTTTGTTATAAAAAAAATCCAATAAACTCAATTTTAGTCATACATTTAGGCCAAAATGTATTCGGCCACATGTCTTTGGTAAAAAAAATGTCAATAAGTGTATATTTATTGGTTTGCGCAAAAGTTATAGCGCCTACAAACTAGGGTACATTTTCTGGAATTTACACAGCCTTTAATTTATGACTGCCTATGTCATTTCTTGAGGTGCTAAAATGGCAGGGCAGTACAAAACCCCCACAAATGACCCCATTTTGGAAAGTAGACACCCCAAGGAAATTGCTCAGAGGCATGTTGAGCCCATTGAATATTCATTTTTTTTTGTCCCAAGTGATTGAATAATGACAACAAAAAAAAATTACAAGTTGTCACTAAATGATATACTGCTCACACAGACCATGGGCATATGCGGAATTGCACCCCAAAATATATTCAGCTGCTTCTCCTGAGTACGGGGATACCACACGTGTGGGAATTTTTGGGAGCCTAGCCACGTACGGGGCCCCGAAAACCAATCACTGCCTTCAGGATTTCTAAGGGCGTAAATTTTTTATTTCACTCCTCACTACCTATCACAGTTTTGAAGGCCATACAATGCCCAGATGGCATAACCCCCCCCAAATGACCCCATTTTGTAAAGTAGACACCCCAAGCTATTTGCTTTGAGGCATGTTGAGTCCATGGAATATTTTATATTTTGACACAAGTTGCGGGAAAGTGACACTTTTTTTTTTTTTTGCACAAAGTTGTCACTAAATGATATATTGCTCACACAGGCTATGGGTATATGTGGAATTGCACCCCAAAACACATTTAGCTGCTTCTCCTGAGTATGAGGATACCACATGTGTTGGACTTTTTAGGAGCCTAGCCGCGTACGGGGGCCCGAAAACCAATCACCGCCTTCAGGATTTCTAAGGGTGTAAATTTTTGATTTCACTATTCACCTCCTATCACAGTTTCAGAGGCCATGGAATGCCCAGGTGATACAACCCCCCCCCCAAATGACCCCATTTTGGAAAGTAGACACCCCAAGCTATTTGCTGAGAGGCATGGTGAGTATTTTGCAGCTCTCATTTGTTTTTGAAAATGAAGAAAGACAAGAAAAAAAATTTTTTTTTTCTTTTTTTAATTTTCAAAACTTTGTGACAAAAAGTGAGGTCTGCAAAATACTCACTATATCTCTCAGCAAATAGCTTGGGGTGTCTACTTTCCAAAATTGGGTCATTTGGGTTTTTTTTTGCCACCTGGGCATTCCATGGCCTCCGAAACTGTGATAGGCAGTGAAGAGTGAAATCAAAAATGTACGCCCTTAGAAAGCCTGAAGGCGGTGCTTGGTTTTCTGGGTCACGTGCGCGGCTAGGCTCCCAAAAAGTCCCACACATGTGGTATCCCCATACTCAGAAGAAGCAACAGAATGTATTTTGGGGTGTAATTTCACATATTCCCATGGCATGTTTGAGCAATATATCATTTAGTGACAACTTTGTGCAAAAAAATAAAAATAAAAAAAAAATGTGTCTCTTTCCTGCAACTTGTGTCACAATATAAAATATTCTATGGACTCGACATGCCTCTCAGCAAATAGCTTGGGGTGTCTACTTTCCAAAATGGGGTCATTTGGGGGTTTTGAACTGTCGTGGCATTTTATGCACAACATTTAGAAGCTTATGTCACACATCACCCACTCTTCTAACCACTTGAACACAAAGCCCTTTCTGACACTTTTTGATTACATGAAAAAATTATTTTTTTTTGCAAGAAAATTACTTTGAACCCCCAAACATTATATATTTTTTTAAAGCAAATGCCCTACAGATTAAAATGGTGGGTGTTTCTATTTCTTTTTTCACACAGTATTTGCGCAGCGATTTTTCAAACGCATTTTTTGGGGAAAAGCACACTTTTTTAAATTTTAATGCACTAAAACACACTATATTGCCCAAATGTTTGATGAAATAAAAAAGATGATCTTAGGCCGAGTACATGGATACCAAACATGACATGCTTTAAAATTGCGCACAAACGTGCAGTGGCAACAAATTTATTACATTTTTAAAAGCCTTTAAAAGCCTTTACAGGTTACCACTTTAGATTTACAGAGGAGGTCTACTGCTAAAATTACTGCCCTCGATCTGACCTTCGCGGTGATACCTCACATGCATGGTGCAATTGCTGTTTACATTTGAAGCCAGACCGACGCGTGCGTTCACCTTAGTGCGAGAGCAGGGGCGACAGGGGTGCTTTTTTTTTTCTTTTTTTTTCTTTATTATTTTTTTGCTTTTTTTATCTTATTTTTAAACTGTTCCTTTCATTTTCTTTTTTTAAATCATTTTTATTGTTATCTCAGGGAATATAAATATCCCCTATGATAGCAATAGGTAGTGACAGGTACTCCTTTTTGAAAAAATTGGGGTCTATTAGACCCTAGATTTCTCCTCTGCCCTCAAAGCATCTGACCACACCAAGATCGGTGTGATAAAATGCTTCCCCAATTTCCCAATGGCGCTGTTTACATCCGGCGAAATCTAAGTCATAAAATGCTCGTAGCTTCCAGTTTCTTAGGCCATAGAGATGTTTGGAGCCACTCTGGTCTCTGATCAGCTCTATGGTCAGCTGGCTGAATCACCGGCTGCATTCTCAGGTTCCCTGTTGAGACAGGAGAGCCAGAGAAAAACACGGAAGACGGTGGGGGGGGGATTCCCTCCCACTGCTTTTAAAAGCAGTCTAGAGGCTAATTAGCTGCTAGGATTGCTTTTACATGAAAGCCGACCGCTGGCTGAAAAGAATGATACCAAGATGATACCTAAACCTGCAAGCATCATTCTGGTATAACCATTTAAAGTCGTGAATGGCGTACCTGAAGACAAAAAAATGTTTTTTTTTTACACTTTTTTTTGTAACTGTAACTTTTATAACTGTAACCGGTTCCAGGTTCAGGTCTCTCAAAATGCGATGGCATCTTGGGAGACCCTGTGAAAGTGTGCCTAGTCTGTGCAATGCTGTACCCTATGCTAATACTCAACTAGTGTATGGTAGCGTTCAAAACATTCACCAATGCAAAGACCAGGATAGTCAGGACAGGAGGGACAATAATAGCGGGTGTGACGTCTATATCCGCGCTTGCTGCAGACACGACATCTTTTTTGGGGGGTTCGTTGGGTAGGGGTACTCGGGAGGACATAAAGAAAATGCCTCTCATGCAGCCGACTGCATTTGGTTGGGGATGTGAATGGGGGAAGTACGGGCGCTGCAGAAGCAGTGGGTTCTGTTTGTCTTTTTGATGGCAGCGGGACACTACTTGTGCTTGCCACCTCATCAGCTTGAACTGCACTTATGGGACTCGCCACGTCACCAAGTGTTACTGCAGTGCTGGTTTGAATACGACCGGGGTGTACTAGGCCGCTGGCGCTTGCCATTTGACCAAAACGCTACCAAAAAAACTGTTAGCGATCGCAGGGATCAGGCCTGACTCTGCGAACGCTGCAGTTATGCGTTTAGTGTTTTGTAAGTGACAGTGATCGATCGATACTGCACTTGGGTGGGCTGGGCTGGGCCGGGTGGAGGGGCAAAATGCAGGTGCTAGCAGGTATCTGGGCTGATCCTGCTAACACTGCGTTATTGGGAACCCTAAACTGCTGGGGACGCTAGTATAGATCTGATCGGATCAGATATTGATCCGTTCACATACTATACCACTAAGGGAGGCGTATGCTGCGTGCGTGGGTGTTAGCGGTACTGGCGCTAATCTGACGCTGCCTGGGGCGACGCATATCACCGGTGGCCGATCAGGGGGCTAAACCTTTATTCGGTAATAAACGGCGGGTGCCCTGACACTATAAAAAATAAACGAACTAACCAGCATCACCCATAACGGTTATACGGTGATCAGTGGTGAAAGGGTTAACTAGGGGGCAATGAAGGGGTTAAAAAATTTATTAGATAGTATATGGGGGTTCCTGTCGCTATAAAACGCTGACGGCGAACCTAAGTATTTACCTCCCTAACTAGCGTCACCAGTGACACTAATACAGCGATCAGAAAAATGATCGCTTAGCGACACTGGTGACGGGGGGTGATCAAGGGGTTAAATCTTTATTAGGGGGGTTAGGGGGGTATCCTAGACCTAAAGGGGGCTAACACTCACTGCCCTAACACACTAACTGTCACAAACTGACACCATGCAGTAATCAGGAAAAAAAAAAAAAAAACTGCTTGGTGTCAGTGTGACGGGGGGGAGGGGTGATTGGGGGGTGATCGGGGGGCGATCAGGGGGGGATCGGGGGTGTAAAGTATGCCTGGCATGTTCTACTGTGAGGTGTAGTGTTGTGCACTTACTCAGATGTCTTCTCTCGGCGCCGGAACGGAAACTGCCGAGCCAAGGAGAGATGACATCACATCCCCTGCCTCTGTGTACTACACAGAGGCAGGGGACGATTATCATTGGCTGAAAGCGATCGCGAGGGGGGGGCCACGAATGGATGGCCTCCCCCTCATCTCTGATCGCTGCCAGACCAAAGCCGACCGCCTCGGGCACCGGGGTGTCCGGTCGGACCCCCCCGCCTGCGGGAAGGCAATCACGTACCAGGTACGTGATTTTGCCTGCCCGTGCCATTCTGCCGCAGTATATCTGCGTTAGGCTGTCGGCAAGTGGTTAACTCTTACAGGAGTTAGGGGTAGATTTCATCTCACTTCCTGTTGTCTCCTTCCGTTTGCAAGTAGGAGTCGTTTGTAAGTTGGATGTTTGAAAGTAGGGGCCTGCCCTATATACTCAGCAGAAATTTGGGCCTTAGGTGTTGTTGTGGCCACAACACTGTAAGCCCTCACAGGGCCCTGCTGTGAAATATTAGATCAAGAATTGTAATTTCATGCCCCTGTTGAACAGGGGCAGAAAAATTGGGCCTTTGGTGGTAGTGGTGGTGCTGGTGCCACAACACTGTAAGTCCTCACAGATACTCTTGGTGGGTGCAGAATTGGGCCCTGCTGTGAAATATTAGATCAAGAATTCTATTTACATGTCCCTGTTGAACAGGGGCTGAAAAATTTGGCCTTAGGCACTGGTGCTGGTGCCACAACACTGCAACCCCTTACAGATACTCTAGTTGGAGCGCAGGAACTAGCCGTACTGCAAAGAATTGCATCAAAAATTGTAATTACATGCCCCTGTTAAACAGAGGCTGAAAAATTGGGCCTTAGGCACCGGTGCTGGTGCCACAACACTGCAACCCCTCACAGATACTCTAGTTGGAGCGCAGGAACTAGCCCTGCTGCAAAGAATTGCATCAAAAATTGTAATTACATGCCCCTGTTAAACAGGGGCTGAAAAATTGGGCCTTAGGCACTGGTGCTGGTGCCACAACACTGCAACCCCTCACAGATACTCTAGTTGGAGCACAGGAACTAGCCCTGCTGCAAAGAATTGCATGAAATATTGCAATTACATGCCCCTGTTAAACAGGGGCTGAAAAGTTGGGCCTTAGGCACTGGTGGCGGGACTGGCGGCGCCCAGAACCAAAAATGTTCTTACAAGCTATCATCATGATCATTGAGGAGGAAGAGGATAATTACTCAGTATAACAGAATAGTCACTCAGCATCAGCATAGGCAGTCTTTGAAGTGATCTGACATTTCAAAAAAATTTATTCGGTTACATCAGCATCAGGTGCTTGGTAGCTGGTGGTGATCCAAGACTGATTCATTTTTATGAAGGTCAGTCGATCGACCGAGTCGGTGGACAGACGCACCCTGTGATCGGTTACAAAGCCTCCAGCAGCACTGAATGTGCGTTCCGAAAGAACGCTGGATGCAGGACAGGCCAGTAGCTCAATTGCATACTGTGCAAGCTCTGGCCAGTGATCCATCCTCAAGACCCAGTAAGCCAGAGGATTTGCGGTGGGAAAGGTGTCCAAGTCAGATCTTACCCCTAGGTATTCCTGCACCATGCAAAACAGACGCTGGCGATGGTTGCTGGAACCGATCATACCTTGGGGCTGCGGACTAAAAAATTGTCTGAACGCATCAGTCAGACGGCCACCTTCTCCACCGCTCCTTCTTTGACTGACCGAAGCCTCAGCAACACGTTGTCCAGAAACAGGAGTTTGTAACCTCCCAGTCTCTGGGAACACGTTGCACAGACCTTTCTGCAAGGCCTCCCGAAGATGTTTCATCCTCTGCTCCCTCTGCGACCGCAAGATAAGGTCCGCAACCTTACCCTTGTAACGTGGATCAAAGAGGGTTGCCAGCCAGTATTGTTCCTTCTCCTTGATACCACAAATACGAGGATCCCTCCGCAGGCTTTGCAGGATCAGGGAGGCCATGCAGCGTAGGTTTGCTGAGGCATTCGGTCCGGAGTCCTCTGGGCCACTAAGGACGACATGATCCGCAGCCACCTCCTCCCAGCCACGTACAAGTCCATGTATTTCTTGGGACTATAAATGATCCCTTAAAGACTGCTGCTGATGCTGAGTGCCAGGCTCCAACTCCATACTGACACAATCCTCATCCTCCTTGTCCTCTTCCTGTGTGATCGGCGGGCACGCAGGAACACTGTCTGGATAAGGGGGGCCTTGAGAGCTAAGGAAGTCCTCCTCTTCCTGCCTCTGTTCTGCCTCAAGTGCCCTGTCCATTATTCCATGCAGCGTGTGCTCCAACAGGTGGACAAGGGGGACAGTGTCACTGATGCATGCACTGTCACTGCTCACCATCCTCGTGGCCTCCTCAAATGGTGACAGGACAGTGCATGCATCCCAGATCATGGCCCACTGGCGTGGGGAAAAAAAAACAAGCTCCCCTGACTCTGTCCTGGTGCCATAGTCGCATAGGTACTCATTGATGGCCCTCTGCTGCGTGTGCAGCCACTGTAGCATGGCCAACGTTGAGTTCCACCTGGTGGGCATGTCACAGATTAGGCAGTTCTTGGGCAGGTTAAATTCCTTTTGGAGGTCTGCCAGCCGAGCACTGGCATTATATGACCGGCGGAAATGCACACAGACTTTCCTGGCCTGCCTCAGGACATCCTGTAAGCCCGGGTACCTGCCCAAGAACCGCTGCACCACCAAGTTAAGGACATGAGCCAAACAGGGCACATGGGTCATTTGTCCCTGTCGGAGGGCGGAGAGGAGGTTGGTGCCATTGTCGCAAACCACCATTCCTGCCTTAAGTTGGCGTGGCGTCAACCACCTCTGAACTTGCCCCTGCAGAGCTGACAGAACCTCTGCCCCAGTGTGGCTCCTGTCCCCCAAGCACACCAGCTCAAGCACCGCATGACATCTTTTGGCCTGCATACTTGAGTAGCCCCTTGAACGCCTACGGAGCACCGCTGGTTCCAAGGACAAAGCACAGGAAGAGGCCATGGAGGAAGAAGAAGAGGAGGGGGTGGAGGAGAGAGGTGTGTCAGAATCATTACTAATGGCATTTTGGAGGCGTGGTGGCGGAACAACCTCCAACACTACTGCACCTTGTCCTGCATCCTTCCCAGCTGCCAGCAGAGTCACCCAATGCGCCGTGAAACTTAGGTAACGTCCCTGTCCATGCCTGCTGGACCATGAGTCAGCGGTAATATGCACCTTACCGCTGACCGCCCTGTCCAGCGAGGCCAAGACATTGCCTTCCACATGCCGGTAGAGAGCCGGAATCGCCTTCCGTGAGAAAAAATGGCATTTGGCTACCTGCCACTGAGGAACCACACATTCCACAAACTCACGGAAGGGGGCAGAGTCTACCAACTGAAAAGGTAGCAGTTGAAGTGCTAGCAATTTTGCCAAGCTAGCATTCATCTGCTGGGCATGTGGATGGCTGGGAGCGAACTTCTTTCGGCGGTGCAGCAGCTGGGGCAGGGAAATTTGCCTGGTACAATCTGACGTCGGTGTACCGAAAGCAGATTGCCCACAAGTACTTGGCTGTGACACACCTAATTCTACACCTTCATTCCTCTCAGTGCAGGTCTCAGAGAAGACTGAAGGTATAGTGGGGTTGGAGATCTCAGCTGATGAGGAGCAAGGAGAGGTCCTCTTTGTTCTTTGGTGTGGGTCTTTTAGATAAGCTTGCCAACAAACTGCATGGCAGGTCAACATATGTCTGGTCAAGCATGTGGTGCCCAAGCGGGAGATGTTTTGGCCACGCAAGATACGCTTGAGACATATGTTGCAAATAGCACCGGTGCGATCTGATGCACTCATCTCAAAAAAGGCCCACACCAAAGAACTTTTGGAATAACGCGCAGAGACAGCAGCGCCCTGCACATGCAGAGCTTTGCGGTGTGATGCAGTCAGTGTGCTGCCCTTAGGCTGGCCCCTGAAGGGCATCCTGCCTCGTTGGTGATGTGCCTCCTCCTCCTCCTCCTCCCCTCTCCTATCAGGCACCCACGTTGAGTCAGTGACCTCATTATCCCCTCCCTCCTCATCACTGGAGCAAACCTAGCAGTATGCTGCAGAAGGGGGAGCATGACTGGCAGATTGCTGTCCTTCTTGGGCACCCCCTCTGTCTGTTCTCACCTTACTGCCTTCATCTAGCTCAATATCATCATCAGAGCCTTCTAATCGCTGGGCATCCTCCTGGAGCATGTACCCAACACTGTGGTCAAACAGTTCGAGGGACTCCTCAGGAGGACATGGTGGGGCTAGGGAAGGAGTCACTGATGCCATTGAGCCGAGGGAAGAGGCCGCGTTGGCAGCTGCTTTGCCAGACGAAGTACCCTGAGCATAGGTGATAGAGGATGAGGACGGCTTGGTCATCCACTCGACCAAGTCTTCCGCATGTTGCGGCTCAACACGGCCAGCTGCCGAGAAAAAGGCCAAGCGTTTCCCATGGTCACATGCTGATGAGGATGCACCGTCTCCATGACCAGCACTGTTGCCTCTAGACACAGAGCCTGCTTGCCCTCTTTTATTGGCTTGTGACTGTCTGCCTCTCCTTGTTGGCCTTCCAGACATACTAATGGCCTGCAGTGAGATGTAGCTGCACTAAGCTGGGATATATATATATATATATATATATATATATATATATATATATATATATATATATATATATATATGTATATACTGATACTGCAGCTAGCAAAATCAGCTGCCTGCCTGTAGTATGAGAACACCACCAATCTTCTACAGGTAGCTTTAGATGAACACTATGCAGAGGTCGCACTACACCAACGTTAAAATAATGTAGCTGCCTGCGGTAGTGATAGGATCAGGAAAACACCACCAACCTTCTACAGGTAGCTTTAGCTGAACACTGTGCAGAGGTCGCACTAGACTAACGTGTAAATATTGTAGCTGCCTGCGGTAGTGATAGGATCAGGAAAACACCACCAACCTTCTAAAGATAGCTTTAGCTGAGCACTGTGCAGAGGATGCACTACACTAACGTTAAAATAATGTAGCTGCCTGCGGTAGTGATAGGATCAGGAAAACACCACCAACCTTCTACAGGTAGCTTTAGCTGAACACTGTGCAGAGGTCGCACTACAATAACGTTAAAATAATGTAGCTGCCTGCGGTATTGATAGGATCATGAAAACACCACCAACCTTCTACAGATAGCTTTAGCTGAACACTGTGCAGAGGACGCACTACACAAACGTTAAAAAAATGTAGCTGCCTGCGGTAATGATAGGATCAGGAAAACACCACCAACCTTCTACAGGTAGCTTTAGCTGAACACTGTGCAGAGGTCGCACTACACTAACGTGTAAATAATGTAGCTGCCTGCGGTAGTGATAGGATCAGGAAAACACCACCAACCTTCTACAGATAGCTTTAGCTGAACACTGTGCAGAGGACGCACTACACTAACGTTAAAATAATGTAGCTGCCTGCGGTAGTGATAGGATCAGGAAAACACCACCAACCTTCTACAGGTAGCTTTTAGCTGAACACTGTGCAGAGGTCGCACTACACTAATGTGTAAATAATGTAGCTGCCTGCGGTAGTGATAGGATCAGGAAAACACCACCAACCTTCTACAGATAGCTTTAGCTGAACACTGTGCAGAGGACACACTACACTAACGTTAAAATAATGTAGCTGCCTGCGGTAGTGATGGGATCAGGAAAACACCACCAACCTTTTACAGGTAGCTTTAGCTGAACACTGTGCAGAGGTCACACTACACTAACGTGTAAATAATGTAGCTGCCTGCGGTAGTGATAGGATCAGGAAAACACTACCAACCTTCTACAGGTAGCTTTAGCTGAACACTGTGCAGAGGTCGCACTACACTAACGTGTAAATAATGTAGCTGCCTGCGGTAGTGATAGGATCAGGAAAACACCACCAACCTTCTACAGGTAGCTTTAGCTGAACACAGTGAAGAGGACGCACTATACTAACGTTAAAATAATGTAGCTGCCTGCGGTAGTGATAGGATCAGGAAAACAGGAAAAGAGGATGCACTACACTAACTTGTAGCTTTAGCTGAACACTGTGCACTACACTAACTTGTAGCTTTAGCTGAACACTGTTCAGAGGACGCACTACACTAACTTGTAGCTTTAGCTGAACACTGTGCAGAGGTCGCACTACACTAACTTGTAGCTCTAGCTGAACACTGTGAGGAGGATGCACTACACTAACTTGTAGTTCTAGCTGAACACTGTGCATTACACTAACTTGTAGCTTTAGCTGAACACTGTTCAGAGGTCGCACTACACTAACTTGTAGCTTTAGCTGAACACTGTGCAGAGGTTGCACTACACTAACTTGTAGCTTTAGCTGAACACTGTGAGGAGGACGCACTACACTAACTTGTAGCTTTAGCTGAACACTGTGAGGAGGACGCACTACACTAACTTGTAGCTTTAGCTGAACACTGTGCACTACACTAACTTGTAGCTTTAGCTGAACACTGTTCAGAGGACGCAGTACACTAACTTGTAGCTTTAGCTGAACACTGTGCAGAGGTTGCACTACACTAACTTGTAGATTTAGCTGAACACTGTTCAGAGGACGCAGTACACTAACTTATAGCTTTAGCTGAACACTGTGCAGAGGTTGCACTACACTAACCTGTAGCTTTAGCTGAACACTGTGCAGAGGTCACACTAAACTAACTTGTAGCTTTAGGTGAACACTGTGAGAAGGATGCACTACACTAACTGTAAATAGTCTAGCTGCCTGACTGTGCTACTAATAGGATCAGAAGAACACCAGCAATTTTCTTCAGGTAGCTGTTAATACTGTAACAACACAAGCCTGCCTGTCAGTAGGAAGATAATAACAGAAACGGATCTAGCTAAACTGAATACAGTGTATATATATATATATATATATATATATATATATATATATATACACAACACCTGGGATGCATATATATATACACAATACACTGTAAGTGCAGCTAACTGACTGACTGTCCTACCTAATCTATCTAACTTAAATTAAATGACACTGTCTCTGAACGCCGGAACACACTACACAGGGCCGCCGTGCAGGCAGCCTTATATAGTGTGGGGCATGTACTAAACCCCCTGAGCCATAATTGGCCAAAGCCACCGTGGCTTTGGCCAATTACAGCTCTCTCTACAGATGGCGCTGGGATTGGCCAAGCATGCGGGTCATAGTGCATGCTTGGCCAATCATCAGCCAGCAATGCACTGCGATGCCGCAGTGCATTATGAGCCGTGACGCACCACACGAATTTGGCGCGAACGGCCCATATAGTTCGCAATTCGGTGAACGATCGAACAGACAATGTTCGAGTCGAACATGGGTTTGACTCGAACACGAAGCTCATCCCTACTCACCAGATATCTTTGGCCACGAAGTGAGCACCAGGCATGTAAAATGAAAGGAATCCTTCCTCCGATGGCTATACTCTGTCAAGCCTCACATAGACATTTCTTACTGCTTCCAAGAATTAGCCCGGGCTTCACTCCAATCATTAATGGTATGAGATAGTAAAATCTTCAATCAAAATAAACTCTTGAATATGCATATACAGCTCCCTTCCACTCAATCTGCAAAGTTTGGCTCCACCATGAATGAGCCACAGAGAGACATAGATAGTGTAATACAGTCTTTAATTTCGTAAAAGCACTTACAAATCGTGTGTAAAGTACAGCAGGTTGCAGCGCAGCTTTGAGAGGAGGCAGGGGCCAGTCCGTCACTGGTGTGTGATACAAGAAGTGCGGCGTGCGTCTCAGCTGTCTCAGTGGAGGCGGAGAGCTCCTGTACCAAGCGTATCAAGCCTCACTTTCTATGCATGTCACGCTCAAGCGTGCGTCATCAGGAAAATGCACTGCAAGCCAGCCTTGTCCGAGCAATAGTGTGTTTAGGCTCCTTAGTGTGTTTCTTGCCGTGTGCTCTACGTTTGATTTTGTGTAAGGACTTTGGCTTGTTCTCCTGACTATCCATTTCTGCTTGTAGCCCAACCTTTGACGTGTTCTCCTGACTATCACTGTCTGCTTGTAGCCCAGACCTTTGGTGTGTTCTCCTGACTATCCCTGTCTGCTTGTTACCCCGACCTTTGGCCTGTCCTTCTGACTATTCCTTATTGCCCTGTACTGCTGCTTCCTCTCCATCCACCAGAGCCTGCAGTGAACGTGAGCTAGGAGACCCTGGGGGCCACGACCTGGAGTCAGCTGCAGCAAAGTCCATCCTCAGCATCAGAGGCTCTGGTGAAAACCTGCTGGCTCTTAGACTCCACGCCCTGAGGAATCTTAAGCTCTAGCTCCCTGTTCGATCGGTGTCGTTGCTCAGGTGGCGCTGCTTTCCTGAACCACCCAGAGCTCTATCCACAGCACTCAGCCGAAGGGTCCACAAGCTTAGCGGTGCGCTCATGACCCCAGCGGTGTGCATCTGTCACCTGGCCTCAGGTGACCTGACAAAATATAAATATTAAATATAATCTTGTGTCATTAAATAACATTATAAATGATGTCATATCATATTCCAGATATCACGCAAATACAGATACCAGTACAACATTACTTCTACAAGGAAGGTAGTGACACCCCAAACATCTCAATTGAACAGACCAGGTTCCCAGGCCAAATCTGGTACTTTATTCTCCAACAGAAAAAAATCCCATTGGTGAAACATATGTGGATTCTGAAGAAGACAGCGATGGATCCCATGTATTTTCAAAATTTTCTAGGACAACCTTTATGCTTATATGTCAATTCCTCTCTGTTTAGGACAAGGTTAACAGCATTTCTCCATTGTTGCAACGTAGGAGGGGAGGATGAAAGCCACTTTTGTAATACTAATTTGCAAGCTATTTATAAAGCCCTGGTCTACAGCAAGCTGAAATCATCTGGAAGAATATCCTCCGGGATAATTTTGGATCAGGAGGGACTTGATTAGAACAAATTCTATTAAGTACCTGAAAAATAATGGACCAGTATCTGTGAAACTTGGGGCAATGGCATAACCTACGGATAAGGGTGCTTGTATTTGTAAAACAGCGTGGGCAATTAGGTGTATCTAGTCTTCCCCAGAAGTATATGCTGAAGTGTATAGTGTACCCTGTGTAAAATGAACAGCTTATGCCGCGTACACACGGTCGGACTTTCCGGCGGACTTGGTCCGGCGGACCAGAGTGTGTCGGACAATCCGCCCGTGTGTAGGCGCCAGCGGACTTTTTCGGCTGACTTTTTCCCCAAAGTCCGCCGGACCAAGATTTGAAACCTGTTTTAAATTTATCCGCCGGACTCAGTTTCGGGCGAAAAGTCCGCTCGTCTGTGTGCTGGTCCGACGGAAAGTCCGCTCGTGTGTATGCTGGTCCGACGGACCAGATACGACGCGAGGGCAGGGTATTGCATCTCACGCTCGCTGCAATAGGAAAAACAGATTTTCCTATTGCGGTGAGCGCGGGGCATACCAGGCCCTTAGGTCTGGTATGGATTATAAAGGGGAACCCCCTACGCCGAAAAAACGGCGTGGGGTCCCCCCTAAAATCCATACCAGACCCCAATCCGAGCACGCAGCCCGGCCGGTCAGGAAAGGGGGCCCCCCACCCCAAAGCACCTTGTCCCCATGTTGATGAGGACAAGGGCCTCTTCCCGACAACCCTGGCCGTTGGTTGTCGGGGTCTGCGGGCGGGGGCCTTATCGGAATTCGGGAGCCCCCTTTAATAAGAGGGCCCCCAGATCCCGCCCCCCCACCCTATGTGAATGAGTATGGGGTACATGGTACCCCTACCCATTCACCTAGGGAAAAAGTTTCAATAATAAAACACACTACACAGGTTTTTAAAATAATTTATTAAACAGCTCCGGGGGGGTCTTCCTCCGGCTTCGGGGGTTCCTCCGGTTCCTCTTCTCCCGGCGTCCGGTTGGTTCTTCTCCGCTCTCTTCTCCCGGTGTTCCAGTTCTTCGGCCAGCTCCTCTGCTGTCTTCAGGTAGCTCTCTTGCCAGCAGAGGTCCGGGCTTCTGGGCTTCTGGGCTTCTTGGCTTCTTCCCTCTTCTCTTCTCCAGATGTTGACACGACGCTCTCTCCGGCTGGACTGCTCTCTGAGGGCTCCGTTGTGACTTATATAGGCGGAGACCCCGCCCCCTAATGATGTCACAGTCCCTGGGCATGCTGGGACTGTGACGTTTTAGGGGGCGTGGTCAATATCGCCCGGTGACCACGACCCCTAAAACGTCACAGTCCCAGCATGCCCAGGGACTGTGACATCATTAGGGGGCGGGGTCTCCGCCTATATAAGTCACAACGGAGCCCTCAGAGAGCAGTCCAGCTGGAGAGAGCGTCGTGTCAACATCTGGAGAAGAGAAGAGGGAAGAAGCCAAGAAGCCCAGAAGCCCGGACCTCTGCTGGCAAGAGAGCTACCTGAAGACAGTAGAGGAGCCGGCCGAAGAACTGGAACACCGGGAGAAGAGAGCGGAGAAGAACCAACCGGACGCCGGGAGAAGAGGAACCGGAGGAACCCCCGAAGCCGGAGGAAGACCCCCCCCGGAGCTGTTTAATAAATTATTTTAAAAACCTGTGTAGTGTGTTTTATTATTGACACTTTTTCCCTAGGTGAATGGGTAGGGGTACCATGTACCCCATACTCATTCACATAGGGTGGGGGGGCGGGATCTGGGGGCACCCTTATTAAAGGGGGCTCCCGGATTCCGATAAGCCCCCCGCCCGCAGACCCCGACAACCAACGGCCAGGGTTGTCGGGAAGAGGCCCTTGTCCTCATCAACATGGGGACAAGGTGCTTTGGGGTGGGGGGCCCCGCAGGGCGCCCCCCTCCCTCAAAGCACCCCCCCTCCTAAACCGTACCAGGCCGCATGCCCTCAACATGGGGGGGTGCTTTGAGGGAGGGGGGCGCCCTGCGGGGCCCCCCACCCCAAAGCACCTTGTCCTCATCAACATGGGGACAAGGTGCTTTGGGGTGGGGGGCCCCGCAGGGCGCCCCCCTCCCTCAAAGCACCCCCCCATGTTGAGGGCATGCGGCCTGGTACGGTTTAGGAGGGGGTGGCGCTCGCTCGTCCCCACCCCCTTTCCTGACCGGCCGGGCTGCATGCTTGGATCGGGGTCTGGTATGGATCTTTGGGGGAACCCCACGCCGTTTTTTTCGGCGTAGGGGGTTCCCCTATATAATCTATACCAGACCTAAGGGCCTGGTATGCCCCGCCACGGGGCTCGCAAGGTGTCAATCTTGCCGATAAAAGCGGCAAGATTGATTTCCTTTTCTAGTCCCGTCGCACATGAGTCACGTTCAAAATGAACGGACTTGTCCGTGTGTGGGCAAGTCCGTTCATTCTGAAAGTCCGCCGTACCTCCGGCGAAAGTCCGTCGGAAAGACGGGCGGACTTAGCCCGCCGGAAAAGTCCGGTCGTGTGTGGGCAAGTCCGTCCATTTTAAAGTCCGGCGCACCTGGCGGACAAAGTCCGTCAGAAAGTGTGCCGGACCAAGTCCGCCGGAAAGTCCGACCGTGTGTACGTAGCATAACTGTACTGTAGCTAAGGCCTGTTGCCACTGCTCATCCTCCAAGGGACCGACATCCTCCCTCCATTGGCCGCCACATGACAGGTGAACTTGAGCAGTTTGAAATATTGAATACACATCACCTATCAAAACCTTATTAGAACAGGAAGTGGATACAGCCATTGTAAGAAGAGAAGATGGGTTATATTTCAATGAATAAGAAGTCGCTTGGCACTGTAATGCACGGCAGAGTTGAAGGTATTAAAAAAACATTTGGTAGAATATATCCACCAATGTTGGGAAGGGCAGTAATACATCCTTGTCATATAATTGGTGTAAATATAATATCCCTGCTTTCTTCCAGTTTTCAAAGCCCTGGAGCTTGGCAAATTCTGGTAAATTCAAGTTCCCAGATTCCCACAAACGATGAAACAGAAAAAAATTAGGAAAACTAAGTTTAATATGTAAATTGTCCGCTACCAACAGTTCCACTGGGGAAACCTTGGAGAATTGCGAAATAACTATTCATTCGATGGAGTCCCTGAGATCATTGGAGTTCCATCCATAAAAATGTTGTTGTGATGCAAAGAAATACAACTTTGGGTTAGGGACTGCCAAATTGCCCCATCTTTGAGTAGTTGGAGCCAAGGATGTTTAATATTGGAATGGCCATGCATCCGTATAAGTTCCCTAAAAAAGGAGTCAATTGTATGAAATATACGCTGTGGGATCCAAATGGGACCATTTAGTAATAAATAAAGTAGTTGTTGCATCCAGACCATCTTGATCAAATTGGCTCTCCCTATGACTGAAAGTGGCAGTTTGCACCAGGTTTTTCCAGTCTGATGTAGTTTGGAGAACATAGGCAGTAAATTTTGGGCCAAATACCCAGATACCCGGGGAGTAACTATGACTCCTAATTTTTTTTTTTTGAAAAATCATTTTTTATTGTTTTTAGAAAAACACTTACAATATACAACAAACAGTAAAGACCACTCACCACAATACAGTGAGCCGTCCTAAAAATAAAGAATGAAAAAAAAAAAAACAGAAAACAAGGTGCATTACATTAAGTCGCCAATACTAACATTGCCCGTGAAGCTTGTCAACTCAGCCCACACCACCTCTCAACCCCGCATTTACATGCTTTAATCAAAATATAATGCTTCATGTGAAAACACACCCCCTCCACCCGTTCCATCAAGAGGATACAAGATATCACACCCACAATACTTTTAACACAGGAGAACCACATATCTGCTCCTTCAGGGATAATATGCATATCTCACCTGCTAGTAAGGGAGAAAGGATAACTTCAAACAATTATACAAATCAATCAGTTACAGTGAGAGGTGAGGCCATCCATCTCCCCAGATCTTATCAAATTTAAGAATGCTATCCCACCACCTAAGCTTCAGGACGCTCTCTGCTCCAGCTGCCTATGCACCATCCCTGTACCTAATAAGGCAATCTGGGATCCAACGGGGTTGTCCTCCCTTTTTGGGGGGCCTTTGCGAGGCCATCTCAGAAGCCGACGGATAGCCATTATCTTACACTGGCTGATCAGCCGACAACCAGTGCACTTTTCATTTAAATAGATATAATCTGCTACCCTATGCCAAACTGCATGTTGGTGTGCAGTCATATATGTATCTTTCATTCTTGAAAACTTCTTGTTGAATGTATCTCCTATGCATGCGACTTTTCTCTCTGCAATACGCCTCTGAAGAAGGGACATCGTCCTGAAACATGTCAGGCTTCTAGAGAAAATACTTTATTATGAATGGAAGTATACATAAATTATTACAGGATAGCAAATGTTATTGTATAAATAATATTCTTGTTGAGATCCATTGCTAAATGTATCATGTTTTTATGATTTTTCAAATAAATAAAACACTTTTTATCTAATCCACTGTATGGTTCGCCTACAAAGTCCCATTATATTGGGGGGTATATAAGTTCCCTAACCCAAGGGTCTTATTTTTTCCTCAAATTTAAGAAGCGCCCCCCTGTTCAAATATGTAGCTTTGTAAAATGGCAGATTACTCCTATTTTTTTTTAACGAGGAAACTACAGATATCAATGCTGCCGTAGGGGACAGGTCTCACAGTAATGGATCAAGTGGTAAGAGGACTGATTTATCCCAATTTATAGTGAAACCGGAAAAAGATCTGTATATAGATAAGGGACATGGCAGCAACCAGAGAAGAGGAGGTGTCCTTCAAAAATAATAAAGCATCGTCTGCATATAATGCAACTTTCTCTTGGAGAGGTTTTAACTTGATGAACCAGGATTGATTCCCAGGCTTTACTCCATTCAATGAACCTGGCTTCCCTAGGCTGCTCTGGATCAGAATAGGGCTTTGTGGACCATCAAGAATCAAGTTTTGACCTTTCAAAGGCTACTTACCCCTCATCAGTTGGGGCTTTTGTACTTGGTGTACTTTTACTTTGTTGCTTGCATCTGTTCTTCCTCTAATTTTACCAGTGATTTAGTGGAGTCTCAATCGGGTTTCTGTCGATTCCTTTGGACCACACCTATCTAGCCTTAATCATGTTGCTATCACTTCTGTACGAGTTCTGTTACTCCCTTTTTAAATGATCCTGTTAGCATTTGTTTGGTGTGTTACTCATCCCTCAGTTGGACTTCTTTTGGACTTACCATCTGAAGACTGATGATCCTGTGTCCTGTACTATACAACTAAGAAAATAAAATTTTTGAATTACCAGTAATTTTTTTTGGTGTATAGAACACAGATCCCTCCCTTGGTTCTTTATGATTCCCTTACTACTTACTACATAACTGAGGCTTGCTGGGAGTAGGAGGTATTACTATATAGGGATTGTCCCTGCAGCTTTCCTTTTTGCCAAAGAAACCTGAGATGAAAAAGTCTATTTCTGTTGATCAATATCAAAACTTAAAATTAAATCCAATGCTATTCAATCTTCTGTGCCAATAAAGCATGAAAAACAAGGAGAATTCAAAGGATAAATATTTTTTTTTTTTTTGTAGAAACTTTATGCATTTCACATAATAATGTATTATAAAAGATACATTTTATGCTAGTGTGAATGAAATGAGGCCATGAATCTCAGCAAAGGATGGAACCTATTTCTTTAACAAAGAATTCCATTTGCAGTTATATGCTACAACGTTCGTTTAACTTAAAAAGAATACCAAATTCTTTCTAATAGCAAGGTCTCTTATATGTGTGATGTAAAGTGACATTTGATAAAGTGGCTGTGAAGGTTTTTTTTTATTTTTCTATTTATTTATTTATTTTTTAGTAAGGAATATATTATACTTACCTGCTCTGTGCAATGGTAATGTACAGAGTGGCCCCAAACCACCTAATCTGGGGTCCTCCACCAGTGATGTCTCGCTCCTTTTCTTCTCAGTCTGCCCCCATAGCAAGCCGCTTGCTAATAGGAGCACACATGCAGGCTCGATCCTGAGTCGGGTTGTGTGCATCTATAGACACACATAGTATGCTTTGCTCTGCCCCCCCCCCTTCTCATATCATTTGACTGACAGCAGCAGGAGGAAATAGCTCCTGCTGCTCTCAACCAAATCCATGAGATCAGGGAGAGAGGAGAGAAGAATGGAAGTCAGGTACAGCGCTGGATTGATACAGGACACAGGTAAGTGTTAGGGACAGAGGCTGTTGGACATTGTTGTTGAAAGGTTTTTTTTACCTTAATGCAGAGAACGAATTAAGATATAAAAAAAACTATTGCTTACTGCATTGCTATTATGTTTTTTACTGCAGAAATTTCATTCATGCAATTGTACTGAACTGAACCTGTTTAAAAATGTTATATATATTTTATCACTCAACTCCTCAGTTCAAAGGAATATTGGAAACATACTGTATCTCAGCATTTGTACCTATATTGAAACATGGATGTTCAAGATGTGCATGGATGTGGATCATCAATATCTACCATTGTAGCTAAGCTGTACATGGAGGAGGTGTGGAGGAGAGCATTGAACACAAAGGGAGTGAATATACATTGGTTCAGCTATGTGGACAATATGTGGTATTTTTAAAGAAAGTACAAGTGTTCAGTGAACACATAAATGCAGTGAATAGGAACTACACATTTACATGGAAAGATAAGTAAAAAAACAATTACCTTTTTTGGTATGTGTGTAACTACAAACTGAAACAAAACACAAGAAGAGGGGAAGAATACACAAAATAATATATATTATATGGCTGTAGCATCTGAAAAAATCAAAAGGTTTTTTAACCGCACAAACATTGCACTTAAGCCCAGTAATGCACAGAACAACACCTATACAGTACATAAGCTAAGTTACCTGGTATGTCCAGTGTAGTGAAAATCATGTTAACCTGTACACTGGGAAGCCAAACAATAATTTAGAAAATAAATGGCTCAACACAGGAAGGGAAGCTATGCAGGTCAGGACTCATTAGTCATCTTACATCTTAAAGAGAATGGACTTGTTTCCAAGGGCAGTGAGATGCGAGTTTTGGACAAAGAGGACAACTGGTTTCAAAAGAAACCATCCATATTAGACTGAAAACTATCCCTAAATAGGTGCCTTCATCACAACCTGCTATACATATATAATGCTATTTTAACATCTTTACCTTGAAACCCAAAATACCTCTTCCAGTACCTCACAGCATACCTCTCAACTGTCCCTGATTTTGAGGGACTGTTCTTCATTCGGAAGTCCCTCTTTCATTCTGATTTGTCCCTCATTTTGGTCTGATCTATACAGTTGTATATAAAATGCTATTTATCTATCAAAAGGTGTTTCCCAGTGCTAAACCTTTCATCCAATTTCTAAACTGATGCATTTGTAAATTCCAAAAGCCAATATAAAGGAGTAGTAGTGGTGGTAGAAAAGCACTTGTGGGTTTAACCAAAAATTTTTTGTGGGGGGGTGGGGTGATGACAGGGGTGTTTCCCATGCCTACATACTTTTGCGAGAGGTATGCCTCATGGTACCATTATGAGTGGAGTATGTTATTTAGAACAGGGTGTTTTCACAGATGTCACACTTCCAGTCATGTCTTGGGCAATCAACCTCTGTCTTAAAAGATTTCATGGCATCACTGTTTGGATTAAGATGATTTATGAGTTACCCATGTGGTTGTAAATGCTGAGGTATGTTTTTAAAAGTCATTTGAATTAAAAAAGGCAGGAAAATGAGTGTTGGAATGTCTTTAACATTACTAAAGAAAAGCCACTGGTAGCTGGGCTGACAAATGATACATTATATATCTTAAAGTGGTATTAAACCCAAAAATGTAATATATTGCAGCTTAACAACCATTAGATGTGGTTGCTGCATTTGTTTTATTTTTTAAGGCTTTTTTCCCCTCTGTTTTCACCTGATGATTTGACCAGTAGCACACTTCCTTTATTAGAGCACCCCCCCCCCCCCCCGGGTGGATTAGGGCAGGTGGTATCTTTGAACAGTAGCATTGTCAGTCTTAGAGTGGTGAGGGTAGTGTTAGATGTACTAGCAGATTTAGATACACTAACAAATTGAAGCCAAACTCCAGCTAACACCTTATAAGCAGTTACAGCAAACTATTTTATTTTTATTTTTTTGACAAACATTTTACATGAATAAATAAAAACTGGTCATTGTAAGCACCCCTGTCAGTGTTAAATGGTGTGTATCATACCTGTAACATATGCCTAAAAAAAAACCCTAAAAAAGAAAACTAATGCAACCATCACGTCCAAGAAATGGCAAGATGCTTTTAAAGCCTAACTTGTACAATACAGGTAACAGTAATTGATTCTTAGGTCATGATTTATATGCTGCTACCTCTAAGTGATTTGACACTGGCAAAAGCTTTGCTGGGAACCACCCCCTAGTGTATCTATATAACCCTGTCCACTTCATGCGGCTCCAGTCTTTTGCTTGTGTCTTTATGTCATGTACCTCTTCCCCTATTGGAGAATCGATTTTCACCAATTTTTCTTTCCTTCTTCAACTGACACTTCTATCAAGTTCTGATTGTATATTACCTTATGGTTAACTAGTAGTTTCTGGATCAGTTGCCCATGATGTACAGTACATCTGGGGAGTTGTGCCTGGGCCCTGGTCTGTAATTTTTTCTTCTGGCATTGGATCCTGTGTTTAGTGCTCACCTTGGTAGGTGGTGCAATAACTGAATTAGTTTTAGGGTACTATACAGGTCCAGAGCTGTGGTCCATATCTATGGCACCCACACCCTGAAGACCCCTTTGGGGGAATGCCCACCCTGATGGGCGAAGCCTGGACCTGACAAGGCTATCAACATTTACAAGGTAAGACAGGGTTGCCCTGTACCTTTATATACCAGTTATTTGCTATACATGTCTTGCTGTATCTGTAGTACCCACTACATTATATCCTTTCATTCTGCAAGACACACCACAGTGCTAAGCACCCAAGTGGTATATAGGTACAGATAATATGATAATCTACAACTTGGGTTTTCAAACACTGACTCTAATTGTCTTGCTTTATTCAGCCTTGTAAGTAATACTATCATAACATCAACCTGTTTTAATGTGGCAGGCTTTTCTTCCATTTCACCACCAAAATTCCTCTCTGGCTAGTCATGTAGTACTCATAAGACTTCTAAATGCACACTTCCAACCACCTTTTTCTGCCGGCAATGCAAGCCGATCATTTGCTGTCTCACCCGTTGCCTGATACCACAGGAGCTCAGTTAGTGCCTGGATTATTGCAGTTTCTTCATACTGGTGTTGTTGAACCCCCTCAGTCCACATGAGTATCCTACAGGGGAAATTCCTCACTAAGCAATGGTGGATTATAGGTAAAGTTGATCGAGGGAAAATCCGATTGCCTCTTGGGGGATCAGGAAGGAATTTTTTCCCCTGCTATAGCAAATTGGAGCATGCTCTGCTGGGGTTTTTTGCCTTCCTCGGGATCAACTGAGGGTATAAAATTGGGTGTATTGGATTGTACGATATTTTTTATTTAATTTATTTATTGTTTTTAAGGTTGAACTTGATGGACTTGTGTCTTTTTTCAACCTGAATAACTATGTAACTATGGATTACAGGTACCTGGTAGCAGGAGAACATAAGACAAACAGCGATAACTAGATTTCAAGCCCTGAGGTAACTCCAAATACCCCTCAGGTTGATAGCTGTTCCCTTGTTCTGGAGCAAGCTTTTACATTGACATCGCTCCAGCCCCGTGAATCGGGCTCCTTCAAAGACGTGCAAAATTCAGACTGTCTGCTTGTCTGCCACAATCACTGATTTATTCCAAAGACTATCTATACTTCTGGAATCAATGGGTGCTAATAGCTGTAAATGCTTTTCTGCCACTCCCTTATTTTTATGCTTTAAAATCTGAACTGAGTGGCGCATTTCCATTTGCAGAAGGTAAAGGGAAACCTGATATTTTAGTGGAGGCTGCTGAAGATTTTTCACCACCAGATTTTTTTGTGAAGTTACTTCTTCAGCTTCTCACCATATGTTGGCTACTGTGGACACATTAATTGAGGCAGTGTGTACTAGTCTCAGGCTAGTCACACATAGTGCTGCACATCCCCCAGATACTCCTATGTGCACAAAAAGAAGGCTATTCTTTGAAAGCTTTTCCCTATTCTTAATCAAGCTGAGACTACAATAAGAGGTTATTGTCAGGTCACCTGAGACCAGGTGACAGATGCACTCCGTGGGAGTCAGGAGTGCACCGCTAAGGTAGTGGACCCTAGGACTGACTGCTGCAGATTGAACACTGGGAGGTTCAGGAAGCAGGTCTACTGGATCACTAACACAGATCCCACTGGGAACTAGAGCATAGATTCCCCAGGGCGCGGAGTCTAAGAGCCAGCAGGTGTTCACCAGAGCCTCTAGTGGTGAGGTCGCGGCCCCCAGGGTCTCACAGCTCATGCTCACGGTAGACTACAGGAGAAGAGGAAGGCGGCAGCAGGCTGGAACAACAAGGATAGTAAAGGGATAAGCCAAATGTCGGGGCGACTAGCAGAGAAGGATAAACATTAAACGCCAAAGGTCAGGGTCACAAGCAGACAGGGATAGTCCAGAACAGGCCAAGGTCGGTAACTGGAATCAAACGTAGGAAACACAGCAAGTACACACTAAAGCTAACACACAATGGTTGATCAGCAAGGTTGGCTTGCAATGCCCAGGTTTAAAAAAGAAAGAAGTTCCCCATGGGGTTTTAAAGCAGCAATTGAGAGTCTCAACAATTGGTTGTAAAAACAAAGTAATTTTTATTATCAAAAGACAATTAGACAATACCATACAAAAGGTTAAAACATAAGCTCTGGTTTACATTGTGCGAGACTATTGGATTGGGATAAAAGGGAAAAAGGTAGACAATACCAAAGGGGTACACGTTGAAAATGTTAGCTTATAATGATTGAATTGTAGTGGTACTGTCACAATGTGCTGGAGAAAAAAGCCCCAATGCATTTTGACCTAACTGTATTGCGGTCTTCCTCCAGGGGGTTCTGATATTTCCTCTCCGTCAAATAGGCTCGCTGAACCAGAGACTTCTTGTTAAAAAACACACATAAAGATTGCAGTTGATTTCCCCATTAGTGATCCTGGAAGATGCTGAGAGGTCACGCTCATCTCCACCCTGAAGGGGGCCACATCTGGCCGAAAGGCTTACAAGTGGTCACGAATATTTAGGCACCCCATAGGGGAGAGGCGGTGGGAAGCAGGCAATACCTGATTAACATATAGTAGTTTGTTAAACCAGAGCTCATGTTTTAACCTTTTGTATGGTATTGTCTAATTGTCTTTTGATAATAAAAATTACTTAGTTTTTACAACCAATTGTTGAGACTCTCAATTGCTGCTTGAAAACCCCATGGGGAACTTCTCTCTTTTTTAGATTTATTAATCTGGGTGTGTAGTTGTTCATACTCCCTATATGAGTCATATCATGCTATAGCAATGCCCAGGTTAATATAGTGTTCCTAATTAGAGGCCGGGGTGGAGCTATGCTGAGGGAAGATTATTTAAACAGTCAGGTGAGGGTGGCTGGCCTCTAAAGGTGAACACAGGAGAAAAGGTAAGCTGACAGACACACATTACTGCATAACCATGACAGTTATTTACTCCTCCTGACAATTTTTTTGCCTTGTGCCCTACAGAAGTGGAATGTAAAAATAAATGGATCGCTCCCACTCTGAACATGTACCGTGATGGGTTTTATTTCCCATCTGTTCATAGCTCAATGTAGCCCTTACATTGCTAAAAAAATAACCATGCTCCATCATTAGACCCTTAATCACACCCTGAACATTCATATCCCAGGGTACCTTGGAAATCTTTTTTAACAAGTTTCCTGAGTCAAATCTTTGAACCATATGTCCAGACACTGATGTTCCCACTTCTCCTTTCGGTTAATCTCGCATCCTCCTTGGGCTCCTTCCTGACCTTGTACTACTTGGGGGATCTGGGTCTAATCCTAACATCATTTTTATTCACATTTCTTCAGCACTGTATTTTGTTGGTTGTTAAATCCATGTTCCCGACAATGCTCTCATTGACATCCTTTCTTTGCCTGCCCATGAGAACTCTACTCCTCACTACATGGGGAGGTTAGATCCACTACCTAGACACCATTATTCACAGATCTCCCTAGCTAGTAATCCTCATATTCAGTTTTTATATGCCCTTCCCCCCAGTATTGTGGTTGAGGATTACCCAGGTGCCTGTTTTACGATCAGAGAAGTAATTCTGCTTTTGCCTTTTCAAAGACATGGCCTTTTGTACCAGTTAAATGTATTTGCCAGCTTATTGTTGGTATAGGTTGCATTGCCCCTGTTCTCAGTACTTCCCTTATGCATTTGTTTCCTCTCCACATACAGTCTTTAGGTGCCCCGGCACTTGCCTGCCTCTCTCACCAAATGTATTCCTGTTATATGGCTGCTCTACAGACTCATCAAGAAATCTCCCAGCATATGTAGTTAGGCACATTCCAACCTCTAGATTGGGTGCCCCTCTTCCCTGGGAGCATGCAGATCGCTTCCCCCATACTCTGTAATCTATTGGGTGAGGTAGTTCTCCCCTAGTGTAATAATATGGGATTCCCATTCTTCATCCTGCCACTTTCATTTGCAATTGCCAAACACCTGACCTCTGGGTACCCTACAGGTCTTGGTCTTGTACAGTATAGCCTCTTCCTAATATCTTGAATTTCGCACTCTATGTAAACCTTCTTTTACAAGAATTTGCTCTTCTTCTACACCCATTGCGACTTTCTGTGGTCCTGTGGGACTTTCCTCAGGTGCTTCCTTGGGGGCTATTTTTATTGCCTTCTGTGGGAGTGTCATGTTCCCTCCCCATGTCCAGGCATGTGAAACAATTACGATACACCTTATTGCGTAGATCAGGACCTTTATCTATGACTGTCTGCCCTGTATTCCCTTGTGAATTAACCCCTCTACTGTTCCTCACAGGTCTGTCCCCTATGGGATTCCTTCCACCTTTTCCATCCAGCTGGGTGCTATTACATAGTTACATAGTAGGTGAGGTTGAAAAAAGACACACGTCTATCAAGTCCAACCTCTTCGTTCTCTTCTAGGAACGAGGCCCTCCTTCCTTACCTGAGCCCGGGAGTCTAGTGTCTAGTGTCTGTCCTTCTCACAAGTCACAGGATCACCACCTGTTTTTATGTTCACATTTTCAAAACCATTTTTTGATGGGTAGCTGAATGAGCCTCTGCTCATCAGTACATCCACTACAAGGTGCTCCTTCTGTCAAATATTTGTTTGGATCCATTGACCCTTTTTGTTTTTTTCTGTGGGCTTTTGCCATTGTTTTGGCTGATTTGTTGCCTACCCCTATACTTATTGCTTGCAGCATGTATGGTCTAAGAATCAATTGCTGTGCCTGTACTGTATGATTAAGAAAATAGGAACCTTAACATACCTGTAAGTTTCAAGTATTGGAGAACAGTACAGGACACAGATCTCAACCCCCTTTTATTTGTAATCTCTGTACTGCTTGCTAAAAAAAAACTGGAGCTTCACAATATAGATAGAGTTATGTGGGTTTACTGGGGGCAGCTCCCAGCACAGCTTTTGCCAGTCTCCACACACCTATAGGTAGTGGCATATAATCCATTGTGTAAGAATCAATTCATGTGTCTTGGACTGTACTCCAAGATATGGAATTCACAGGCATGTCAAAATTCCTATTTTTAATACTATAAATCTTTTGATCTCTAAAGTATTCTTGTTATGACTGCGTTTTGCTCCATTTACTTCTACTTGAACATAGCTGACATACTGACTTTGATTGTCCTATAAAAGTAACATAGATTCCTTAAATTAAACAAACCAGTCTGTAGTTAATATGCTAGATGTGTTAATTTTACATTTAGCAGTGCTAACATACCTACCTGCTATAAGCTAGTAACTCTTATGCCCCGTACACATGATCGGACTTTCCGACAACAAAACCGTGGATTTTTATTTGAAGGGTGTTGGCTCCAACTTGTCTTGCATAAACACGGTCACACAAATGTTGGCAACAATTACGAACGTAGTGACGTACAAGATGTAAGTGATATCTCCATTAAGAATGCTAGTTTTACAAGACTGAGCTCTTCCAGCTCGTACTTGATTCCGAGCATGTGTGCACTTTTGTGCGACAGACTTGTGTACACACAATCAAAAAGTCCGACAACAAACATTTGTTGGTAGAAAATTTGAGAACCTGCTAGCCAACATTTGTTGGCGGAAAGTCTGACAACAAATGTCCGATGGAGCATACACACGGTCGGACTTACCGCCAACAAGCTCACATTCAACATTTCCCGTCGGAAAATCCGATCGTGTGTATGCGGCATAAGCCTGTGATGTGCAAAGTTTTTACGAAATGTGCAGAAATAGGCAAAGTTAAACTGATGGTCTGTCAACATTAATAACAATTGACTTTAATAAGCAGAGTTTTTAAACAGTGCTATACACTGCCAATTATGTTCCCAAAAACATCCTTGACTGCATAGCTTGAAAGCTGGCAGCTACCTGTGAATGATAAGGACCTAGATTTATGAATGGAAGGTTAAAGGCCAATTTTCACAGAAGCACAAGCTTAGTTGGAAATGAAACCAGGTGACCAAAGTCAGTCCTTGATATTGTATATGTCTCAATTCTGTCCCTAAGCTGTCCCAAATCTAGGCTCCTTTATGGCTTTGAAGACAGCCAAGACCTTTGCAGTGCACCCTCTTTTTTTGGTTTTCCTTTATAGAGACTAGTAGAACCCTGACAAGTTTTTTGCCCCTCCCAAGCATATATTAGCCTTATACCCATTTGAGGAGGACTTTATCAAAAGCGGACTGCCCCCTCTGTGGATCTGGCATTATCCTGTCTTCATAAAGCTTTGACCATGTTAGTGGAGGATTCACCTGTTTTTGAGGACCCCACTAATAAATGACCGGGTGCCCTTTTTAGAACTCTGTTCTCTCTGACAGCTCATGCAGTGCAACCTGTTGTAGCAGTGATAGATCCTAGTTGACTGGGCTGAAGCCATTGGAAAGGACCTCATCAATATGGCAGTAAATCTCCCAATTCTAGAGTGCCTAGACTTCATGATTGCAGCCTCAAACTACAGTTTGAATGAGTTGTTTGAAGTTTCCTGTATCATCTCCCAGATGGGCCTCCTGTCAGTGAACATAAGGAGAACTCTTGAGTTGAGTTTTTTTGCTGCAGAACCTACATGCAAAAAGTGCCTGCTTTGCAAATCCTTTAGCCTGCAACACCTTTCCAGGACTGCCCTGGATACCCTCATCTAGGATGTCACCAGGGATAAGAGTACTAATTTTTTCCATCAGAAGAATTCTTAGGAAGGCAGCCCCATTTTCCCAATTCCCCACCAGACCCCTACAACACAACATCCTGTCATCATAACATCCTGTCATCATGGGACAAAACAGACCAGTCCTTAGACAGTATGATTCTTCTGGCACCAAAGACCAGGTTTTCTCTGGCTTGGTAGCACAGCAATCTGGTCTGGAGGAGGGAAGTCATTTTTCTGAACACTTGGAAGATCTTCAGGACAGGTGCCAGCCTGTCAGGTTGGAGAAGGAGTTGGTACAAAGGACTTGGAAACAACAAAATAAACAAAAAATACAGGATTGCGCTAAAGAATGTAAGGAGTCCAAAAAGCAAAAAACAAAAACCAAGAACCAAAAATAAAAACACAGTCCAAGGAGAAATGTCCAAGGAAATCCTTTAGCGAAAGGGTTAATATCAATAGATTATCTCACACCACTCTCCTTGCAGGTCTGTTATCAGCGGGGAACTGACACCCCCTCAAACGCGTTGTCCTGACAACCGCATAGCGTCCCCTGTCAGTCTGTTCCATTGAAAGCTCCCCTAGATTACATGGTGGAGGCTTCCACAGCCTTGTCCTGACTGGCCGGCTCCTGGAGTCAGTGAGTGGCTTGCTTGCAGCCGGTTGGCAGCTGCGTGTTGAGCTATTGCTTGTGGAGGTGCTCATCCATCATCCTATGGATGATCCATCTATCTTGGCACTCGGATGTGACCCTGTTCAGGGGTCCATAAAGGAGGATTCTAGATGCTTATGTTCAATCTACACTTGTAATTGTATTGATTTTATATTCTTTATCAAATAAACAAATGTTATTTGCACCATGAGCCTGTGCGCTCATATCTCCCTTTATTTTCTACAAAGGAGTCTTGTCTATAATATGGTTGTCCCTGCAACACTGGACACCCTGACTGGGGGGTCATCCGATCAGGATTCAGATGGACAGTGCCATGGCAGCCTTCACGGTGGTAACAAAAGACTTGCTGTCTCACAAGATGTGGGATAAATCCTGTCTTGGATGGAACTTAATCTTCCTGCCTTACCTATCATTTAGATTTCAGATGTGGACAATTGACAGGCAGACTTCCTCAGCCAGCAGCACCTGGACTCAGGGGAATGGTCCCTACACCCAGAGATGTTCTAGGACCTGTGTCACAGGTGGAGAATTCTGGATGTGGAAATCCTGGCCTCCAGGTTCAACAACAAACTGGACTGGTTTGCCTTTACTTACAGGGATCCTCTATTGGAAGCTCTGGGGATTCTGTAGTATAGCCTGATCTATGCCTTTTCCACATACAAACTCTTCTTGACTGCTACCCAAGATCGGAAAGGAGGGCATTCCATTGATCCTCTCCTACTGATCCAGGCAGATGTGCTACTTGGACCTGATCAGACTCCTGGTAGGTTCTTAGTGGGCTCTTCCAGATCATTTGCATGTTCTGTCTCAAGGACCAGTTTACCACTCTGCTTAACAGTCACTGGCTTTAACAGCAATGCTGTTAAAGTTCAGGTTCTGAGAGACAGGCATCTCTAAATCTGTGATTTCCACAATGCTGAAAGCTGGGAAGTCTACTTCCTGCAAGGTCTATCATTCGCACATGAAAGGAATACTTTGCTTGGTGGGAGGCAAGAGGCTTTCGTCCCAGGAAATTCTCTGTGGGATGAATCCTGGCTTTTTTGCAAATGTGCATGGGTCAGTATTTGTTCCTTAAAACCATCAAGGGTCAAGTCTCTGCACAGGTGATCTTGTTTCTGGGACCACTGGCTTCACAATATTTGATCAAGACCTTTGTATAGGGAGTCTCCCATATGGCCACCCCTGTGCCTGCCTCAATAGGATCTGAATTTGGCTCTCTAAGCACTTAAAAAAATACTCTTATTTATTACAGGTATTTCTATAGCACTGGAAATTTTGGAACTGCTTTGCATAATGTACATTAACATCAGACCCTGCCCTCGAGGAGCTTACAATCTGAGGTCCCTATCTTATATGAATTAACATTCTAAGGTTAATTTGGGAAGGAGATAATTACCCTACTAGCATGTCTTTGGAGTGTGGGAGGAAACCCATGCAAGCACAGGGAGAACATGCAGACTTCATGCAGATTGTGCCTTGACTGGAATTTGAAACAGGGACCCCAATGCTGCAAGGCAGAAGTGCTAACCACACTTCGAGCCTATCAGGTATATTGCCCTTTTCACTCTCATTTCCTGTTGTCATCAGCGAGCCACATCTGAACAGGTTACCTTATCATTTTCCTTATGTGCTGGTTTTACCTCACAGCCACTGCTCCTATTAAAAAAGGCTGACTCTCTATTTGTCATTTCAGGTGGGCTTCACAAAGGTGAGCAAGTTTCTCATTCCTCCATTTCTCAGTAGCTCAGAGAAACCATCATTCAATCCTATGATCTTAAGGATTGGTTTCCACTCTTACTTATCAATGCACCCTCTGCTAGGTCCACAAGTGATACTCAGACTTTTTGACATCAGACTCATTTTTCTTATATTTGCAAGACTGCCACCTGGTCATACATTTTCCATGGTCTGCCAGTTGGATGTTCAGGCCTCTTTTGATGCCAGCTTTATGTGTATGGTCTTTCAGGCAGCTCTGTGAGCTGCAGGCAGCCACAACTTCTGTTTGTTTTTTTTGTGTGTGGACCTGTATGGTTTTGTTGCTGATACCCACTCATCAGTCAGACTGCTTTTGGAGGTCCTGACTGTACCTGAATCATGTGTCTCTGAAAGAACAAGAAAGTAAATGGGATATTTATACTTATCATACAGTCCAATTTTTGGTGTTCAGTGATGGACGCAGGTCTCACTTCTCTGTGTTTATGATCATGCTCTTTGCCAATAAATTGAGGAATATAGGGAGTAGCTATTTTTTTCTGTTTGCCAGTGTCCATTCCTCTTGTAGGTGGTGGGAGTGTATCTGAATTCCTGTGTCCCTTAATAAACTTTAAGAAATGGATTTTCATTCCAGTTTATTGCTTATAAGTCTCAGTGCTGGGCTTAATGTACCTCTCTACCCTTTTACTACTTTGTTTGTTATGCACTCACGTTTTGGTTCATGGTGGACTACCTAACATTTGTGCCTTATTTGTATACTGATAGCTTTCATTTCCCACCTGCATAGCAGGCCTATTACATTGCTTTGCCTTACCAGAACAATCAATTCTTCTGTTATGGTTGTCAAAAATGTAACAGAAGAAATGGATTTTATGGTAAGTATAACACAAAAGCTTTATACTCTACCACACTCCTGAAACCCTGGAGCACATTTGAAAATATGAGGGAATGAGGGGTGGGATTTGTAGTATCTACCTTAAACTAAATTTGTCCTTGGGCTGGGTTATGTCAACTATACAATGAATAAAAAACATGCACAAACAGAGGTTGTCTTCAGTCAAAAACTGCATGTTAATGACCTTTTTTTGTTAAGCCTGACTCCCATGGTCTTTCAGCTCCTGATCCTCCCTGTTAATTTGTTAATGTAACAGGTGACCCTACTGACAAATGGGAAGGCTCAGGAGGCAGCGGGGCTAGAGCCAAGCTTTTACAGGAAAAGTCAAAGTTTATGTGTAACTTCTGTTGTCTATTCCTGTATGTGAAAGCAGTGACAGTGCTTTGTTTGCCCTTAAATATAACAGAATTTGCTAAGATTCAGACGAATAGATGTCAAAATATAAAAGGTGTAGTATTTGATATTAGGGTATTTTACAAAGATAAGCAGTCTTTAAGAAATACAGTTAGAGAAAGGACATTTATTCTGAGCAGTGTGGTTTTATTAACTAAATATGTGACTGCTGTTTATCCCTCTCTGCTCACCAAACACGCAGATGATAGTAAGTAGATGTTCTGTGTATCTGTCTAACCTCAGTTGGCTGGTTTATGTCACAGCTGCTACCTCCTCCTTTTCTCTTTCTGCTCTGGTCCCATGTCTATCAGCTGTGTTTGTTGCTGTCCCTACTACCTGTAACACTTGGGTCACTTCTTGCTTTCAGTTTCCATTGCCTGATCTACACAAGCCTATTGTTAACATATACATTAATAGAAATGTTCAGCGATGCAGACTATTACAACATTTGAATGACACTACAGCTAAGTTTTAGAGGCAGAGGATTTACCAGGTAAATCAGATCCATATAATGTTTTACACAGGTACCCAGAAGGAATTGGCAGCCCTAAATAGCAAGTGAGGTGTGTCGGATGCAAGACAAGTGAGGGCAGATAGGGTGTTACCCCATTCCCCGTAAACTATTAACGGGGTTCTTCGCAACCCTATAACATCTGGGTACAGAGGTGTTAAATCTCTCCATTTACCAACTTATTATTCTAAATTTGACACAATAATTAGTTAAATTATAACACTGCTTTAGTTCTCAACATCATTTGGATGTTTTCCTATGAAGTGCTTTTCTGCCTTTTTTGTCATTATTATGGCATATCAGTGCTGCTGATTTTCACCAGCCTCTGTACTTGCTCCAGTGCCGGACGAACATCATTGCTCTGAACTGGCTTCCTGATGGTGTAAATGGTGGATCATGCTTGTGCAATGTGCATCATTATGGCAGCTAGTAATCTCTTTTGGAAATGTGTGACAATGTAGGTAAACAAATTTGCATATTTAACTGCTTGCCAACCAGCCGCTGTCATTATACTGCGGCAGGTCGGCACGATCCCGCGAACCGTTGTAGCTATAGGTCCACTCATGGGATCGGGATAGCAGGTGCGCATGCACCCGCTGCACAGCGGGGGTGTCGATGCTCGTGACCGCCGGCCACAAGCGATCGCAAGCACAAGGGATAGAACACAGAAGTGTGTGTGTAAACACATAAATCCGTGTTTTGTTCTGTGAGGAATGACAGATCGTGTGTTCCTATTTGCTAGGAACCACAATCTGTCACTTCCTCTAGTCAGTCCACTCCCCCTTCAGTTAGAATCACCTCCCAAGGAACACAGTTAACCCCTTGATCGCCCCCTAGTGTTAATCCCTTCACTGCCAGTAACATTTTTACAGTAATCAATACATTTTTATAGCACTGATCGCTGTATAAATGCCAATGGTCCCAAAAACGTGTCAAAATTGTCCGATGTGTCCGCCATAATGTCGCAGTCACAATAAAAATCGCAGATCGCTGCCATTACTAGTAAAAAAAAATTAATAATAATAATAAAAATGCTATAAATCTATCCCCTATTTTGTAGACGCTATAACTTTTGTGCAAATCAATTAATATACACTTATTGCAATTTTTTTTACCAAAAATATGTAGAAGAATACATATCAGCCTAAACTGAGAAAAAATTACCTTTTTTTAAAAAAAAAATGGGGATATTTATTACAGCAAAAAGTACAAAATATCGTTTTGTTTTTTTCAAAATTGTCGCTCTTTTTTTGTTTATAGCGCAAAAAATAAAAACCGCAGAGGCGATCAAATACCACCAAAAGAAAGCTCTATTTGTGGGAAAAAAAGGACGTCAATTTTGTTTGGGTGCAGTATTGCACGACCGTGCAATTGTCAGTTAAAGCGTCGCAATGCCAAATGGCAAAAGATGGTCCGGTCATTCTGCAGCCAAATCTTCCGGGGCTGAAGTGGTTAAAACAACATGTTAAAGCATATATGAGTTTTAAAGCAGTAAAAAACACAAAAACAAAAATGTAATATATTAAAACTTACCAATCATTAGATGTAGTGGCTGTATTAGTTTTCTTTTTTTTCCCCTTCTGTTTTCACCTGTTAATCTGGCCAGTTATGCCCTGTACACACGGGCGGACTTTTCGGCAACAAAGGTCCGACAGTCTTTCCGACGGACTTTCGACGGACTTTTGACGGACTTCCGACGGACTTTCAAACAAACGGACTTGCCTACACACAATCAAACCAAAGTCCGACGGATTCGTACGTGATGACGTACGACCGGACTAAAATAAGGAAGTTCATAGCCAGTAGCCAATAGTTGCCCTAGCATCGGTTTTCGTCCATTGGACTAGCATACAGACGAGCAGATTTTTCGATAGGAGATGGGTGCGGCGGAGTTCCGACATAAAGATTTGAAACATGTTCCAAATCTAAAGTCCATCAGATTTTCGACAGAAACAGTCCACTGAAGGTCCGATGAAGCCCACACACGGTCGGATTGTCCGCCGGATTCGGTCCGTCGGACCAGTCCGGTCAAAAAGTCTGCTCATGTGTACAGGGCATAACACACCACTTGTATTATACAGACACCACTCTGGATTAAGAGGGGGGCAGATTTGGACAGCAGTATTGTCTGAGAGGAGTGTTAGCTGGACTAGAAGAAATTGAAGCAGAACTCCAGCTAATACTTCATAATCAGTTACAGCAAACAGTTTTTTTCCTTCTAGGATAAAGCCAGGTACACACTAATGCCCTGTACACACGGTCGGATTTTCCGACGGAAAATGTGTGATAGGACCTTGTTATCGGAAATTCCGACCGTGTGTGGGCTCCATCACACATTTTCCATCGGATTTTCCGACACACAAAGTTTGAGAGCTTGCTATAAAATTTTCCGACAACAAAATCCGTTGTCGGAAATTCCGATCGTGTGTACACAAATCCGATGCACAAAGTGCCACGCATGCTCAGAATAAATTAAGAGACAAAAGCTATTGGCTACTGCCCCATTTATAGTCCCGACGTACGTGTTTTACGTCACAGCGTTTAGAACGATCGGATTTTCCGACAATTTTGTGTGACCGTGTGTATGCAAGACAAGTTTGAGCCAACATCCGTCGGAAAAAATCCATGGATTTTGTTGTCGGAATGTCCAATCAATGTCCGACTGTGTGTACAGGGCATAACAGATTTTTTTCGTGCAACCCAGTAGGTTGCACGAAAAAAAAACTGACAGCTTCGGGCAGAGACACTACTAACCATGCAAGGTTAGTTCAGCGATCCCCCCCCGCTGAGCTGCTGTGTTCTGACTGGGGGAAGGCCCCCCCCCCAGATCACTCCTATCAGAGCTCACCGACAGAAGTTCAGCCGGCTTCTGACGGACAGACCGATATACACACAGGCAGTGTTGGCCGTTTTTTTTAACCGGCAAATGTCTCCCAACATTCTGCCTACGTGTTAGGGGCTTAAAAGTATTACATGAATAGATACAAGCTGATCATTTTAAGCACTCCTGACAGTGTTAAATGGTCTGTTTCATCCTTGTAACTGCAAGAGAGCTTTTTCTGTTGAAAAACAACAGATTTACTGGCCGGATGACCAGATGAAAATAGAAGAAAGCATAAAAAGGAAACGAATGTAGCCATCACGTCTAAGAATATGTAAGCTGCAATATAATAAATGTTTGCCTTTGGGTTAAATACTGCTTTAGGTGGTTTATTAATGAACCAATGTCCCCCTACATCTGCACTCAGGAGCATTGCACTCATAAAACTTGGGGGAAGGAAGTTGAGAAGTGGGGTTAGGGACTCTGTTGTAAGTGGTAAGCCAGAGTAGGTTCTGGGGTATCTGTACAGTACTGTACATGAGATGGACGGTTTGGGAGAGGGTGTCTCAGAACTATAGAGAGTGTATAATTAGGATTGAGGGTCGGTGAGGAGGAAAGAAAAGATGCAAAAGAGAAAAAAAGAAAAAAAAGGGGGTGTGGTTGGGGTATGAAAGCCCAGGAGTCGCCCGCCATTTATATAGATAATAATGATGTTTGGCGATCAGTAAGTTAGCAGGGACCAGCCATTATTCAATCCATGCATGGGCAGGCTGGTTGTACAGGTCGGATTGTAGTCAAACAATCAGTGCTATAGCTGGCAACACTGATCATTGTATTTCCGCTGGCGGGGAAGTTTCCCCGCTGTCAGATTACCATAGCCCAGTGGGAAGAATTCCCCCATCTACATGAAATGTGTGGTTGGGGGGAATCGGTTATTTTTTTTCCGTTCAACCTGCTGGTTGAATGAAAAAATTAATCTTATATGGTCAGCTTAGGTTGCAAATATGTAACCTTTGTGTCATTGATCTCGTTTTTGATTCCCACATATTTCAGTGAGGGGGTCTTCCAGGTGCTGGCTAACGCCATTTTGGTGGCCATGAAGATATGTGTGAGTTTTTTTCTATCTGGAAGATTGCTAGGATGGGCATATTAGGAAGTGTTTCTTATGGATTTTTGTGCAGGTTTGTATTAAGTAGTGAGCAAATAGTGTTCTCTACTCTTATCCATAGTCTACCTAAAGAAGCACAGGTCCGCCAAATGTTTGCCAGACTTAACCAGTGCAAGCATGTAGCTGGGTAAGTAGGGATGTATTTAGATAGGCATGCTGAAGTATAATGCCACCTAGAAAGAACTTTGTAGGAAATTCCTAGGACAAATATGTTTCTAAAACTTTTTGTGGTTGTGGCCCAGATTTAAATATAAAGGAGATTTTTCAGTTAGACATTTTTTACTCTATACCTAGGGGTTTTCCAAAAAAACTTTGCATGTATGTTATAGACATACAAATTCCCCATGCATGTCAGTTCACTAGAGTCTCAATAAATTTTTAATAAAACATGGTATTAAGTGTATGTTGTTTTTGCTACATATATACCTGTATATATTTTTCAATAATTGTTAACCTTTTTTGGAAGGTGGATTTGAGGTCAAAATACTACCCTTTTAAACAAGAGGAAATTACTGTATATTACAAACATATCCCCAAGGGAAACCTAGACCTAGTCAAAAATCTATCAAATTGACAAGGAGTGATACTTCTATCACTGGAAATCCTTTTGTGAGACTTTATCATTTTTAAAAAGTATGTGCTAACTTGTAAAGAGAGAAAAAAAAGGATATTCCTCAGTACCACTCTGTATGAATCCATGTATTGGTCCCATAAATAACCTAACTAGGACTTCCAGTATTATTTTGCTCTATTGCTGTAAAGCTATAAACCTTGTCCCACCTGAATGAGCATTAAACTGACTTAGTAGAGATAGAAAATATTCCATTACAATAATTCAACTAGCTGTTAAATGCCCCTTAATTGAATCCCCATTCTAGCCAGTGATTTTTTTGGGCACTTTTAAATTTGTTGGAATATTTTCTATCTATATCAAGTTAGTATGATCCTCTGTTTGAAGCAGAACAAGGTCTATAGTTTTACAGCAATAGAGCAAAATAATACTGGAAGTCCTAGTTTGGTTATTTAAGGGACATATAAATGGATTTACAGAGAGTGGTACATACTTTTTAAAAATGATAAAGTCCCCTAAATCTATTTACAGTGATAGAAGTATAATTCCTTGTAAATTTCATAGACTAGGTCTTTGATCTTGAGCAGGGATATGCAATTAGATCTCCAGCTGTTGCAAAACTACAAGTCCCATCATGCCTCTGCCTATGGGTGTCATGCTTGTGGCTGTCAGAGTCTTGCTATGCCTCATGGGACTTGTAGTTCTGCAACAGCTGGAGGTCCACTAATTGCATATCCCTGATCTAGAGTATCCCCTAGTTTGAAAGGGTAGTATTTTGACATCTAACCCATCTTCCAAAAAAAGTTTAACAGTTATTGAAAAATATACATATAACAGAAGCATCAAAACAACATACACTCCATACTGTTTTTGAATAAAAATTTATTGAGACTCTAGTAGGAACTGACATGGATTGAATGTCTACACATGGGTTTGTGGCCCAGATCTCTTGTAGCCTTCTGGCAGCAAAGTTAGTGCCCATTCCGCCGACCATTTGGTTTGGTGCATTGCTAGACTGAGTGTGCTGGAAAATGTAATGGATGCATAAATTAGGGATATAAAGCCCAGAGATTCGGGGCATTGAGGCATTCTTGTTTAAAAGTTGAGGTAAAACAAGGGGGTGAGTTATCCTTCGGTAATAGATATAGTGGTATATTTGAAGATATTGGAAGTATGACTTAATTCATTCAATAGAAGGTTGGAGGATTTTTATTGAATTATAATATACTTTATAGAGGATGGAGATTTTTTTGCACAATTACCAAATAAGTGGCTTGAAGGATAGTAAGCTACAACCCACTTGCCCCATTTGAGATGGGGGGGAGGGTCGAGTGGTTTGCCAAATTTAATTCTGGCATTTGCATGTGGTCATTGAGGGTGTCAGACTTCTCAGTTTCCATCATAATGGACATCGGTGGTTTAGGATCAGTGGCTTTTTTAGATAGACTTCTTTAGCTTAGAGCATCCTTTAAATCAGAATTGCATACAGATACTTACCAGTGTTAAATAAACATTTTTAATATCTAAATGCCCATCATGAACTGCTCATTTTTTACAGACCCCTTTAAAGCAACCCCCCAGTACTGAAATTATTTAAAGCTATCATTGGCACAACTTTAGTAATAGCATCCCAACTTTCTGGTGTGTGGTATCTTTGGGACAGGGAGCGTGCTATGATAGGGCTGATATATGAATATGATTTAAAATATCGGTGACATCAAATATATCAACCATTGATAATTTAGTGGTAGCAGAATTTTTAGCTGAACACATTGAGCACTATAAAATAAATATTCCCCAGTAAACTATTTGTTATTAATTTCTGATAATCATTGTCATGAGTGTAGACCCTTTGGGATTAAAGACGTTCTTATTACCATAAAGATATAATTTCATGTGATACAGAGCAGGAGAGACAGTTCAGATTTTACACATTTTATGATTAGCTTCTTCAGAAACAGGAATAATCTATGATAACCTACAAATATTTGTTATATTAGTTTACTACATTTACATATTACCTATTCATTTATAGTTATATATATTTTGATTTGCAAAGGTGGGGAAAGGGGAGGGGTTCCTTTCAGAGGCAAAGTCACCAAAGGACCTAAATAATGCTTGTATTAATAATGCTTACTCTACCTCTGGCACGTGTGAGATTACTTGATATGTGTCATTCAAATGGCATTTATGTCTTTTTAGTTATTTATTTTTATTTATGTATTTTTTATATAATTTTATTTCTTTTGTTTTTAATTTACACTGATACTTTCTGTTAGCCCCAATGCCTCGTCTTCTTCCAGCCTGATCCGGGAGAAAGACTCACTTATCTGCATAGACCTGACCGCTGCTGCCAGGATTGGAGAGCTTTAAACTCTTTTCAGTTCATACGGGATATATGTGAACACAGGGACAACCAGTGCATTGGTGGAGGTGTGGGAAAAGGAGAAAGTACTATGCTGGCATGTAGAAATGACTACCCCTAGTTGTATTATAAAAGCTAAAGCCAGTTGTACAACTTGAAAATAATTGTGCTGCTGTTATTGCAGCTGTGAGCTTGTTTACAGCTTCATTATGCTCTGTCAGAAAAAGGCTAAGAAAGCTTAAAAATAAGGTAATGTCCAAATTTGCAATTTAAAGGACACCCATAATAAGAAAAAAGTGTAGGCTGCTATTGGATCTATGGATCCAATCAGTCTACCTGACACAAAATTTCATGAATTTTTACACTTTAAATGTAGATCTTATTTTACAATTAATTATTTTGTGTTCACTAAAACATATTTATAACACCCTGGCTATTAGCCAGAATAATCCACAAAAGCGCAGTCTGCAAATACAGCTCAAACAATAAATTCCTGAATTGTCAACAAAGGACCAGTTCTGTCCACCTGCATGTAATTATTTACATGCTATGGATATTCTTTAGATTTACAAAGTAATATCAACTAATGTCATCTCTGGATGCCAACATTTGAATTTCTAATGAACCTACAAGCATTTTGAAATTTCTTGTCCAAAGGGTCTTCCATAAATGCCCTACAGAACTTATTTGTTTTGGAATGCATAAAGTATGTATTATGGCTAATTTTTTCACACTATTTATTGAATTATTACCTTCAGGTGTGTGGAACAACTGTGGACAGAGCTTGCTCTGAGTCATGCCAACTTTTTTCACATTTATTTAGTCCGCTAACTCTTTTTAGGACAAACCTTCCCCTCTATAGCTGATATAAAGATAGAATCATCGTTCTGAATTAATAAGTTGATAGAATGTTTGAATTATTGTAACAACAGTAATTTCAGGATTAATGTTAATTTTACCAATAAATTTGGAATAGGTATTTTCAGATGTGGAACCTTCAGTGTCAACACTTATTTTACACCGATGCTGGGTATTTATATTTGCAAACTAAGGGTCTCCACCATCCAAAATCGATACACAACTTTTATTATGACCAGTTTTGTAGAGCATTAATATGAAGGTCAGCTTCTCATGAAACACCTTCTTTATAGTGAAACAAGCACATCTAGTCTTTCATAAATGGTTCACACAGTTTCACACACATAGACAACCCCCCTTTGCTCCGCTGGAGTAATGGGCTCTAGGGAGACCCAGACATCCCCTGCAGATTTTATTGGTATTCTTTGGCGCTTGTGTTGACCTTTTATATACAACAGATCTGATGACACCTGGTTAAATGTGATCTAAATTAGGCGGCCTTTCTCTTTGAAAACCAGTGGCTTACACAGACTCTGAACCCTCTTCTTGAATATTGTTGCCTAGTGTGTGAATATGCCTTCTGCCTTTCTTTCCCTATGCAGACATATAGGTGATGTTTGATTCCTGCCTGTACCTTATATCAGCAAGGTGAAATGTCTGATTATAGTCTCCCCGTAGCTCAAATACATCCAATATATTTTCTTTAGATGTTCTGACTCAGACATGGACAATGAAGCCCTGAAGAAGCAGCCTGTGCCGTGAAACATGTTGAACAGACTCCGTGTTACATGTGTAATATCGTACATGATAATTTGCTGACACGTACATGTGTCTTATATAGCTGGGCCTTTAGTTGCCCTGTCCTCTTTTTTTGACATGATATATAATATGTAAAAATAAAAACCTTTTATATATCTTTATAAAAATCATTGATGTGTTTATATGAATTACTTTAATACATAATATAATACATAATAATAAATAATAATTTGTTTCTGTCAAAATTGGCCCTAGTATGTATGCGTTGAGGGACCTTAGATTGTAAGCTTTTTGAGGACACGGACCGAAATGAATGTATAGTATGTAAAGAGCTGCATAAATTGTATATGATTAACTGTAATAATAAGTGTTGCTGCCTGGGTCCCCACTAGGGGTGATTCATTCTCTGTTTCTCCTGGTGAAAAAAATCTGGTAGGGATGAATACACTTTAACCGCCGGATTATCATTGTGCATATTATAAAATCTGCATGATGAGCACTTACCATTAAATAGTTTTCATATTAGTGAATAATACGTGAAATTCATGTCACAAAATATGTTCAATTGACATTTACAATAACTTTCAATTTAAACTTACTTAATATTTATTATTGTTCTATCTTGCTCACATGGGGCATGGAGAACCTGTTGGCTTCCTTTATGTCCCTGAAAATTCAACACACAATTACTTCATTACCATCAGGCAAAGGCCCAAGTCCTGATGGGTTTACCCATACATTCCACAGTTTACAGAACTTTGACTTATTTTGGAGAGTGCCTTTAATGATGTCTTACCCCAGACACCTTTTACCTAAACAAGTAGTGGTCAGAGGTGGTTCTAGCCAGCTCAGTAAATTGCTTTAAGAAAGGCCTGGATACTTTCCTAAATGTACAGAATATAACTGGGTACTAGCATTTATAGGTAAAGTTGATCCAGGGAAAATCCCCTCTTGGGGGATAAGGAAGGAATTTTTTCCCCTGCTGTAGCAAATTGAAGCATGCTCTGCTGGGGTTTTTTGCCTTCCTCCGGATCAACTGTGGGTATAGAATTGGGTATATTGGATTGTACAATATTTTTTTGTTTTGTTTTTTTTTTATGGTTGAACTGGATGGACTTGTGTCTTTTTTCAACCTGACTAATTATGTAAGTACAAGAGGGCCATATTACCTTATTTCCTTAGGATCAAAAAGACACCACACAATGTAAGGGTGCAATTAGGGCAGCTAAGATGGAACAGGAAAGACACACAGTGGAGGAGAGCAAAAAAATCCCATGAAATTCTTTAAGTATATAAACAGTAAAAAAGGGAGGACAGACCATATTGGCCCCAGAAAGAATGAGGAAGGACATCTGGTTAAAAAGCATGGGGAGATGGCGAAGGTATTGAATTTATTCTTCTCCTCAAGTTTCACGAGGGAATTAGGGGCTTCAGTAACCAAAACTGCAGTGTGTCCTCATGACACATCACAGGAAGCACCCTCATGGCTAACAGTGGACAGGATTAGAAAAAGACTTGGGAAACTTAACATTAATAAATTACCGGGATCAGATGGCTTGCACATGAGGGTGCTTAAGGAACTTAGTCAAGTAATTGCCAGACCATTGTTCCCAATTTTTACTGACAGTCTACTGACTGGAATGGTACCAGCTGAATGGAGAAAAGACAAAGTAGCACCAATATTTAAAAAAGGGCCAAAATACATCCCTGGGAATTACAGACCAGTTAGCTTAACATCAATAGTATGCAAGCTCTTTGAGGGGATGATAAGGGACTATATACAAGATTTTAGTAATGATAACTGTATCATTAGCAGTAATCAGCATGGATTCATGAGGAATCGTTCCTGCCAAACCAATCTATTAACCTTCTATGAGGAGGTGAGCTGCCATCTAGATAAAGGAAGGCCCGTAGACTTGGTGTATCTGGATTTTGCAAAAGCATTTGACACAGTTCCCCATAAACGTTTACTGTACAAAGTAAGGTCCCTTGGCATGGACCATAGGGTGAGTACATGGATTGAAAACTGGCTACAAAAAAATGGCAAGTTCAGAAGGTGGTGATAAATGGGGAATACTCTGAATGGTCAGGGGTGGGAAGTGAGGTCCCCCAGGGTTCTGTGCTGGGACCAATCCTGTTTAATTTCTTCATAAACGACCTGGAGGATGGGGTAAACAGTTAAATCTCTGTATTTGCGGACGACACTAAGCTAAGCAGGGCAATAACTTCTCCGCAGGATGTGGAAACCTTGCAAGAAAATCTAAACATATTAATGGGGTGGGCAACTACATGGCAAATGAGGTTTAATGCAGAAAAATGTAAAATAATGCATTTGGGTGGCAAAAATATGAATGCAATCTACTCAGGTTGAACCTCTGGGGGAATCTAGGATGGAAAAGGACCCGGGGGTCCTAGTAGATGATAGGCTCAGCAATGGCATGCAATTCCAAGCTGCTGATAACAAAGCAAACAAAATATTGGCATGCATTAAAAAGGGGATTAACTCCAGGGATAAAGTGATAATTCTCCCACTCTACAAGACTTTGATCCGGCCTCACCTGGAGTATGCTGTCCAGTTCTGGGCACCAGTCCTCAGGAAGCATGTACTGGAAATGGAGCGAGTACAAACAAGGGCAATAAAGCTAATAAGGGGTCTGGGGGATATTAGTTATGAAGAAAGGTTGCGAGCACTGAACTTATTCTCTCTGGAGAAGAGATGCTTGAGAGTAGATATGATTTCAATTTACAAATACCATACTAGTGGTGACCCCACAATAGGGATAAGACGTTTTCGCAGAAGGGAGTTTAATAAGACACGTCCCTTCCACAGATTGTGGATTCAGCAGGGGGCATCGATAGTTTCAAAAAACTATTAGATAAGCACCTGAAAGACCGCAACATACAGGGATATACAATGTAATACTGACATATTATCACACACATAGGTTGGACTTGATGGACTTGTGTCTTTTTTCAACCTCACCTATTATGTAACTATGTTACAGTTCTTGCCCAATGTCATTGATTAAAGATTGATTAAAGATGCCTTTAAATTTTAAGCCAAAATGATTGCGGGTTGACTTACACCTTACATTCCATCCTTGATTCTTACAGAGCATCATAGGGTTCATCCCTAAGAGGAAAGTGTGGCACATTACTGTTGGGACCATTATTTTCATTGACTGTGCCAATAAACAAGAATGCCCCCTTTGCCTCCATGAATGCTGAGAAGACATTTAATCACTTTAAATAGGGCTTGCTGCAGGAGACCAAATTGGTGTACTCCTTTTCCCTACTTGATAATATAGTGGCATTCTACAACTCTCTGTCTGCAAGAATCCAAATCTAAGGGTCTGAACCAGTTTTGATACATAGTGGTACATTTTAGGATTGCCCATTTTACTATATACTTTGGGAAGGAAGCACCTGGACAAATCTCTTAGTAGTAGACTATTAAGGTTTATAACACTAGGGAATCACCATCACAAATTGGGTATGTATACAGATGGTCTCCTCACATATGTTTCCAATCCAGCCCCTGCTTTTCCCGCTATCTTGCAGGGTCCAGTTTGACCCTGATATTGGACAAACTGGCCATCCTATTGGGACGTCATGGCATTTCATTATTTGGTTGGTTGCCCCTTCCTCTTCCTTCTATTTCAAAAATGCTGTTTGTCAGTCGCCTTCAGTCACTTCACTCACTAAGGATTTAGCCCCATTTCCCTACAATACTTTCAATTGCAAGGATTTCTGATTCAGTTGAGAAGACATGGTGACATTGGAAGGGATTTCACATCATTTGAGGCTTAATGTCTTCAAACTGAAGGCCTACGCATATCATTTTGCTCCTCTATACAGCCTTGCTTCACTATAATGGTCCTTTTACTCCCCAATGAAAACATAAGCTACTAGAAAAAGTAGTTGGGTTGACAATTCCAGGACACAGATCTTCTAAAAGTATTTACTCTTAACCATGCATTGCTTCCTCCTCTCAAGAATGAAGGTATAAAATTCTTTGACTATGGTACAGATGCCCTTATGATATCCAAAATATGTATCCATAAACATCAAATCTCTACTGGCCTTCTGGACACAAAAACAGGCACAGCGCCTCAGATAGTGGTCTTGTCCACTGAATCAACCCTGTGTTTTCCAGCATATAACGCGGTCACAGGTATGGATACTCCCATGTCTGCAGAAGTTGCTCTTATTTCCATACTCCTTGGCTCCATTCCTGAAGCCAAAAAAAGCCTGCTCCACTTCTTTCTAATAGCTATCAGGCAAGTTCTCTGAGTCACTTGAAAACTGCATGCACTCTAACAAAGACAGAATGGCTCGCCGAGACCACCATCCTCCAACAGATGCAGGAATTATCTGCTCAACTCTATGACTACTGCATTACATAAAGGAGCATATGGAGTATCTGGATCTTTTACCTGGGATCAGCACAGTTTAAATCAGAGCTCCACTGGGTTTTTGTTTTTGCAAACATTAACACAATCAAACATTGACACTTGCAAACTCACTGTTTTGGAGATTGAGCTTGCCCGGTGTCTGCTTTCGTTGTAAAGATCAACTTATATAAAATCTGTCCGGCCATTTTCATCTTGCTTGTGGGCATGTGAAGCCCACAAGCATTTACTTCCTTGTTTCCTTGATTTTTTGCTCTGCATTCTTTGCCTCCGCAATGACTCCTGGGAACAATGACACAAGCTCCCAGGAGCCAGTGTGGCTGAAAGGTAATGATGAAATAGCCGCACAATAACCGCCAATATGCGCAGAATAGACAGACAGGAAGTAGAGAGGAACATTTTTATGGCATTACATTACTGCAATCTGAATGAGCTAATGTTATAAAATAGGGTGGAGCTCCGTTTTAAGAATATCTTTCAATGAAGATGCTTTCCTATCAAGTCCTTAGACTATCAACCTTATTTACCTCTGGGCACCTGTTTCTCCCCTCTTTTCTCTCAGTTCCCCTATTGTTCCCTTTTTCAGCACTCCCCTCTTTTTCTCTCTAGTCTGCCTCTTTTGCTCCCATTTTTTTTAAAAGTCTGTTATTTTACTCTTTTCTCTAGACCAGCCTATTGGCCTAAGTGGGGGACATCTTAATAATATTCTCCAATATCTGTTTTTTTCCTTAGTCCCCAGATGCCACTCCTGTTAACAGTGCTGATCTTTCATTTATTGTCTCCTTATCACCATCTCATCACTTTATAAGCCGTGTCATTATAATACCTTGTCTGTACACCATATATCATTAAAAGTGGCTGTGTCTCCTCCTGAACAAATAGTGGTTTCTGTTACTTTGTATTAAAATCTTTTTTTAGAAATCTTTATTCTTAGAAAAATACATTATAGTTTCCAATTAAGATGCATTAACACCTCTGTGTTTTGTCACATTGAGGGTATGGCACATTAGAAAGAAATCCTGCTGGCCTGATTTTTAATGCAATATCTAAAAACTGTGCCTATCATATAATGGACAGTAAGGCATGTAAAACACATTTATACCAGGTCTATTACACACCCCAGTGAAGCTTAACCAAATAAAAAACACTGAGGTGTAAAGGTAACCTGTATGCATTTACTATATATGTTTAATGTAGTAAACATATACAGGGGATGTGATGTAATTGTTGTGGAATGGTGTGGTGAACTTTTGATGCCACTGGGTAAATATAGCTGGAAAGTTAAGTGCCTGTGTTCTGTCAGATAAGGCGACCCGTCAAAACCTGTAATGGAAGTGACGTTCCGTCACGCCCATCTTGGTACACTCCATACTCAGCTGCAGTAAGCCTACAGTCTGAAGTCACCAAGCGGACATCTTTTTACACCCACCGAAGTCTTGCACTTCACACTTATTTTTACCAGTAAACTGAGCTTCTATCGTGAAATAAAGTATTTAGAAGTCAGTAGCACTGTTTTGATGTTGAAATTTAAAAGCAGCGGTCTTCTGTCCGATTAGAAAACGTGTGAGATCAGCAGGCTTGCCACTGTTTGTAATATTCAACATCAAAACAGTGTCACGTACTTCTAAATACTGTATTTCAGTATATAAGCTCAGTTTAGTGCTACAAATAAGTTTGAAATGCAAGATTTCGGTGGGTGTAAAAAGATGTCCACTTGGCAACTTCAGACTGTAGGCTTAGTGTGCCGAGTGCGGGGTGCACCAAGATGGCTGTGATAAAACGTCACTTTAGTTACGAAATCTGACAGGTTGCCTATTTTGACGGAACATCTGCATGGATGAGATGTGGGTTAAAGGACATATTAAACCCAAAACAAAACTTTAATATATTGCAGCCTACCAGTCCTTAGATGTGATGGCTGGTTGTTTTTTTTTTTTTTTTAAGCTAAGTATATTTTCGTCACGTATAGAAAAATACCTATTTATCCTGCGAAAGTTCCTCGTAACTTCCTGTGTGTGTATGTATGTGTGTATATATATATATATATATATATATATATATATATATATATATATACCGTATTTATCGGCATATAACATGCGCCGGCGTATAACACGCACCCCAAGTTTAGGAGGGAATTTTAAGGAATAAAACTTTTAGGAGTAAAGTTTAAGGAAGAAAAACTTACATTAAAATGCCCATCAATGCAGCGTTATCGGTGTCCATCTGCAGCCTTTTGAGTGTCAGTGCAGTCTTGCTCCAGTGTCTATTGCAGCCTTGTCAGTGCAGCTTTGCCCCAGTGCAGAATTGTCAGTGCAGCCTTGTCAGTGCAGCTTTGCCCAAGTGCAGAATTGTCAGTGCAGCCTTGCCCCAGTGTCCATTGTAGCCTTGCCCCAGTGCAGCCTTGTCAGTGCAGCCATGTCAGTGCAGCCTTATCAGTGCAGCCTTATCAGTGCAGCTTTTCTCCAGTGCAGCTTTTCTCCAGTGCAGCCTTGCCCCAGTGCAGCTTTGCCCCAGTGCAGCTTTGCCCCCGTGCAGCCTTGCCCCCGTGCAGCCTTGCCCCAGTGCAGCTTTGTGGGATCGCTGCGATCCCTGCAGACATACACAGCGTATGTGTAAATTCAAATATGGCGCCAAGACTGCAGGGACTCGGCGGAGCCGAGATACACATACCCGAGAGTCTTCGGCTTTTCTCTGCGCCGCTTACATGGGCGGGACTGTAAGCGGCGCCGAGAAAAGCCGAGGACTCTTGGGTATGTGTATCTCGGCTCCGCCGAGTCCCTGCAGTCTCGGCGCCATATTTGAATTTACACATGGCTGTGTATGTCAGTGGCGATCGCGGCAATTGCCGCGATCGCTCCGATCATACAAAATTGGGGGGGGATCGGCCTATAACACGCACCCACGATTTTCCCCTGATTTTCAGGGGAAAAAAGTGCGTGTTATATGCCGATAAATACGGTATATATATATATATATATATATATATATATATATATATATATATATATAACTTCACAGGTGTGGTAGACAGCACACAGTATACGTCCTAGTGCCAGCAATCAAGCCTTATAAAAGGTCATATATAACAAAAAGTCCAGGGATTGCTGCACTTAAAACTTATTAATTACACATGTAATAAATTACATACTTTTCATGTCGTTCCAAATAACAGTTTCGGGCTACAAAGCTTACGAAGCTGCTGCGGTTAGGTGAAGCTACAAATCTTACAAAGCTGCTGCATTTAGGTGAAGTTCAACCTTCCTCTCCTGAACGCGGGAGAATCGCACAAACATTTTGACCACCGGCCACGGGAAAACGCAAAACACAGCAAAACCTTGTTTTCCCGCGCCCGTGGTAAATGACAGCCAAGTGTACATGAAGCCTAATCTCAGTGAGCTAACTTTGGATTACTTTATTTTGCACTGTAATTCTACCCTTTGTACTAACCTATAATAATTTTATGTACATCCATCAAACACCACACTTAACAATAACGGTTATTTTGAAGGATAGTCTTGATTTTCAGACCCCCCTGAGTTTATAAAGAAGAAAATATTTAATAAGAGATTTATTTCATTAAGAACAGCATCTCTAATTGAGCAGTATATCCAAATATATAAGCAACTGGAAAATTCAAAACTTTTCCTGCATTTTTTTTTTTATTTACGTTAGTGTAGGGGTGTATTTCATTCTCTTTCTGTAGGCACAACAGGAAGTGAGATATCTTTCCAATGTAAGGGAAATTCCCTTTTAGGCAGTTTTCATGGGAACAAATGGGAGATTCCCCCTCCATTCCTGTTCTGAGGTCAAATCAAAAGTTTGGATTTACAATAGCTTCACTTTTATTCTCCTTAACACTGGTGATTAAGACAATTAGAGACAGTGAATCTCCCGGAACCCAGATAACAGTAAAAAAAAAACTGACGGTGGTTCTATCCCCTCACCAAAGTTTTATCTTTAAGAAAATCTTGGTCCTGCCTTCACCCATATTACATAAGCAATGGGCTCTGGTGGGAATGTGCTGAGAGGCCAAACAAGACTTTCACAGAAAGTCAAGAATTACATATGAATTTGAATTCCTATATTTCTGGATCTACTGATAATTTTTAATATCCATTTTCACAGAAGATAACATCTGCTTTTGCATACAGATTCATAGCTTTGCAGTGTATAACAGAAATCAATGGTAATCCACATTTTTAAAAAGATAATTAATCTTCAAAAAATATTTTTTTGCTAAGATTTTGTTTTGGTACAATATGTGATTGACCCCATTTTGAATTTTGTCAAGGCATTTAAACCCTGAAACCTTAATAAGTAGTACACAGGAAGTTAAATTGCGGATTTCCAAGTTTTTATATTGAGTTTTTTTTTAAATCACAGATGTTTGCTACTTCAACATGTGTGAGGCTCCATGCACATTGGGCTTAAAAAAACGCCAGTTCCCTTGGCAGAAAAAAAAACTTTTTGTACAGAATTTAGGTGAGTTTAGGAGAGTTTAGCATTTTTTTGCGAGAAAACTCCAGTCAAAAACTTAAACCAGAAGGTTTTTCTTCCTGCCTCTAAGCCTAGGTTCACACTGAATGCGGGTTAGAAATCGTTCAGCTGAACTCGCACGATTCAAACCGGCAATGCAGTCCGACTTCGGGGGTGATTTTACAGACATCTGTGCGGGTTCATGCCCCTGAAGTTGCCAAAAGTAGTACAGGAACTATTTTTGGGAATCGGTGCGGCACCGCAAAGTCGGCGTCGCAACGATTCAGAAGGTGCCATTGCCGGCAATAGCCGCTGATTTGGCATGCAATTTGACATGTCAACTCATATGCCAAATTGGCCCAATGTGAACATGGGCTAAACACAGCTCAAAATATGCCTGTAATCGTCCAAATGTGCATGGACACATAGGATAACATGGAGCTGCTTCTACAGGCAAAACACAAAACTCAGCCAGTGTGCATGGACCCTTAAAAAGAAGGACTTTTGTTTGGTTACTAAAGTTTACAATAAAGGAAACACTGGCTGATGACTAATCTGTGCATGTACTGTATTTAAATGTAATCAGAATAATTATTTACAAATTGATTTTGCCAGCAAATGGTACTTACCATAACTTCACTTTTTTCTGTATTTAGCATTAACAGTGCCCAAGCATTGGTCAATTCAAAAAAGCAACAAGCTTCACTTGCAGTGATTAAAGTAGAACTGAAGGCAAAACTTTGTATTCCCTTTTGCATAGAATAAGGGAAGGTTATATCCCCTGTCATGTTTGTTTGCCATATGTGTAGTATTAGGGAGACTTTCCTTTACTTCCTGTCCTATAGCCAAAACAGGAAGAAAAGGAAATCCTTCCAAAGTGAGGGAATCCCTGGCTGTCACCAGGGTCACCAGGACTAGTGTCCTCTGAAAGATTTCCTCTCTTTTCCTTTTCTTTTGAACATGCAGAATTTGTGATTTTCCTTCCCTTTTGGTGACAGTGGTCACCAGGACAAACAAAGAGAATGAGTCTCCCTAACAGGGGACCAGACAACAATAGAAAAAAACCTGACAAGTGTTCTATGCCCTCTCCACTCCATTCAAAACTAAGAAAAAGTCCTGCCTTCATTTATAATTTAAGCTGTGAAGGGATTAATTAGAAAACAAGTGAATTCAAATGTGCTGGAAATAGTTTATAGCAAACAGCTGATCATTCCCCTTTCTATGTAGAAAAGGGAATATACCTTGTGGTATTCAGGGAGATGATCATGGCAGAGCCTGGAAAAGCAGGATTTGAGTGAGTAGAGTCAAATCCTTCACTTACCTTAGACATTTGTGCTGGCCACATATAAAACAACCTATTAAGATCCAGCTCCTCCTTGCCCAGACCCAGTTCACAACAAACAACATCCTTTGTACACTCCTTTACATAGTGGCTTTTACCTGCTTGGCATCATCATGTGTTATTTATTATTGTTGCTTGACTGTCTTCCTGTTCCCTCTTTACATGCAAATTTTGCCTTATGTTACATGCTGCATTGTCTTGTCACATGTATCAGTGACGTCTTATTAGTGTTAAATGTAACTTTAATATCTGCAGCTTTATTTTTTGTATGTACAAAATATAGAAAATCACAATCATTTACACGTTTATAATGAGCAAAAACTATTCAAAAACTGTTCCTACTTATGTTTAAAGGTATAGTTCACCTTTACAAAAATACTGCCTGTGCAGGTAAGGGGTGTCTGTAGATAAAAAAATAAATAAAAAAACTGTGCAGCTTTGACCAAAGTTGAATAAAGCTCTTGCTATATGTGTAGGTCATTTGTGTCCACTCTAACTGAAAAACATGCAAAGATTGCATCTCCTTTATCAGCTCCTAATTAAAAATATTGTGAATTCCCCCCACCATCCCTGTATAAATGTAGTTAATTTCTTGGGACGGCTGGCGAGGATTTGGGCTGGTCACTCCGGCGAAAAGTGTTTGGCACTTGTACATGGGCACTTTGACTAAGGCACTGCTACAAAAAAGCAAGTATAGACATCACATTAATCTTTGCTATAACGTCCTCTCTCCTCAAACTCTCATTTGTTTACCCCCCCCCCTCTCCAGCCTGCAACCTGTACATATCTCCCTCTCTTCTGCCCACTAAATATTACTGCACTTATCACCTTTTGCTCATTCTAAGCCCACACAGTATTGCCACTTCCACTCCACTGCCCTCCTATAAATCCCACTCCCGCCTTACCACCCTCACCCTCCTACTACTCATGATGTCTGGGGACATCGCACCAAACCCCGGCCCTCTCACACCCAATTCTGACCCCCAAAATTGTCTGTCTACCTCCTCCAACGGTTGTCGTAACTCCCACCTTCTCATCCCAATTCCCCTGATTCCACAAGTCAGCCCCCCTCTTTCATATGCCCTCTGGAATGCCCGCTCAGTGTTCAACAAACTAGCTTCTGTCAATGACCTTTTCCTCTCCAAATCCCTTAATCTACTTGCTATTACCAAAACCTGGCTCCAGGAATTCGACACTACCTCTTCAGCTTCCCTGTCCCGCAGTGGCCTCCTCTGGACTCACTTCACCAGACCCAGTGGACGAAAAGAAGGTGGCGTCGGACTTCTTCTCTCCCCACAATGCACCTTCCTGGTTCTTCCCACACCTCCCTCTCTTTCCACCTGCTCCTTCAAAGTGCACTGCATTCGTCTTTTCTCTCCAGCTTGTCTGAGGGTTGCAGTTATTTACATTGGACCAGTGTCGCTCTTTCTGTATGACTTCTCTGCATGGCTACCCTACTTTCTCTCCTCTGAAGTACCTGCCATCATCCTAGGTGACTTTAAAATTCCAATCAATGTTAATACTGCAACCACTTCTCAACTACTCAACCTAACCTCCTCTTTTAATCTAACACAATGGACACAGACCACTACTCACTCCAATGGCAATACTCGCAACCGCGTATTCTCTCATTGTTGCACTCCCTGCAACCTCTCTAACACCCCCTTTCCTCTCTTCTCACAACCTTATCCATTTCACACTCTCCTTGACTCCTACCTCCCATGCTGCCAATCCACAAACCACTACCGGCAGAAACCTTTGCAACCTCAACCCTTCCCTTCTTCATTCTGCTATTTATGGCATTTACAACAAAATTGCACCCCTGTCCTGCCCAGACCTAACCACTTCCATCTACATCAACACGCTGTCATCCTCCCTAGACTTACCTGATCCTCTTTCTACACACAGAACCAGGCCCCATCTGCCACAACCCTGGCAAACAGACGACACCAGAAGTTTCAAGAGACGCAGCCGTACTCTTGAGCGAGCATGGCATAAATCTAAATCCCTGCAAGACTTTACCCTCTACAAATCTGCCCTTCTCAAATACAACTCCTGCCTCCAAACTGCTAAACAAACCTTCTACAACACTCTCATCAAAACCCTCTCATCCAAACTTCGTCAACTCTTTTCTACCCTTAATTCCTTACTTCACCCCCCACTGCCCCCAACACCAACTTGCTTACCGCTCAACAGATTTCCAACCATTTCAAAAGCAAAATCAACACAATTCGCAAGGAGATATCCAACATTCAACTTCCTCCCCTACCCAACACATCAGGTCCAACACAATACTCTCCTCCTTCTGCCCAGTTACCACCGATGAAGTTGATAAACTCATCTCCACGGCCCACCTCGCCACCTGTCCCCTGGACCCTGTCCCCTCACAATTATTGCGACCACCTTCAAACTCTATCCTAAACTCCCTAACCCACATCTTCAACCTCTCCCTCTCCTCTAGCACCTTTCCTTCCCCGCTCAAACATGCACTGGTTACCCCCATACTTAAAAAACCCTCACTAGACCCCACCTGTTTGAATAACTTAAGACCCATCTCCCTACTCCCATTTGCCTCCAAGCTCATTGAACGCCTTGTCCATGACCGAATGAGTCGCTACCTCATGGAAAACTCACTTTCTCAGGGAAGCCTATCCCACACCCACCTAACAACTGCCCCCTGAGCCACCCTCATCAAATCATTCCCCGCATCTATTACCTTTTGTACCACCACCCCCTCCCTTTAGAATGTTAGCTTTACGAGCAGGCCCCACCTGTCCCTTCTGTATTGAACTGTACTGTAATTGTGCTGTCCCCCTCTACATTGTAAAGTGCTGCGTAAACTGTTGGCGCTATATAAATGGCGTATAATAATATAATAATCCCCTCACCTTGCCTTGTTGCTAAGACACTCCCAGCTGTTACTGTTCACATCCACCATCACAGAAGTGAGCTCTAGGACAGAGCTTAGAGCTACAGCATCAGGAGAGAGAAAAAACATGTGTGGGGGTTTGAATCAAAAAAATTCTTAGCAACATCCTAGCAATAAAGCAGGATGGATGGATGCAATCTCTGGGATTTGTTCAGTTAGGCTTCATGAGATATCTAAATGGCCTACACCTATAGAAAGGGCATTATTTAACTTTGGTCAAAGCCGCACTACAGATGTCCTTGTTTTGGTAAAGATGAACTGTGCTTTTAAGGTCCTGTGTCCATGAGCTTTTTCTTACTTCAGGCAGGTTTGGCATTCTCCTATAAGTCTATGGGAATGAAAAATTTGCTTGAAGTGGGTCAAATGCATGTTTGAAGGAGGTCATATGCAAATAACTTCTGAATGATTCCAGAAGCTTCTCAAGCTGATGGCAATGACACAAGCCCAAAACCCTTCGACACAGGCCCTTAAGGACTAGTGTGTCACCATCACACTATCCACCATACGCACATACTGACATTGAATAAAACATATCTACCTACTCACACTTGCTTATATTGTGATCCCCAAACTTTTTTTTTTTTTTTTTTAACCAGCACTTGTTTTTTTTTAACAAACACTTGCCTGTGACTACAAAAAAAATAAAAAAATGAAAAGTGACCGACTGTGAAATGTTTCTGCAGGGGACGCTACTGAGAAAACATGGCAAAGGGCTAGAGAAGGTAAACCTGTATGCAGACCCATCACTTTTATTTATTGCAGCATTGCATAGCTGATGAAGCATTGTATCAGTGGTGAATGCTGAATATCCCTATTGTTCTGGTGCTGCACATAACTGTGGAGAAGCAATGTTACAGTTTGTTAAATATTTTGCTGTGAGAGGGAGTGGGAATGTGGAGGAAGCTGTTAAGTTCTATGTCGCCACTTGTGTTATGTACAGTAATTATACTTTTCGTCAATTGTATTGTATGTTCTGAGGTAATGGCTAACTGACCATATAGAGCAGTTAAGCACTGCATAAGCATAACTAGTATTGGTTGTGTGCACTATGTGTGTAGCTGTTTTGTATATACATGTCCAATTTGTTAAGACATGTAATGACTGTTATTGTACACCTGTATTTCACATTCACACTCACGTGTTAATTCCACACTTCTCTCTCCAGAGCAGGGTGAAGCTGCCGTACCATGCAGATGTAAGGACACTGTGTGTGTGTCTGTCTGTCTGCACTTTTCCCATTTCGATTTATGTCTGTACAATCTCCCTTTGTGAGATGTGTTCTAAATTTGTTTCCTTTATGTGTTATTTTTTTAAGTAAAGTTTTGGTGTGTAAGAAAGCAAGATTTTATTTGTAACCCCTTTAGCAAGACGTAATAGACACTATGAGGAAAATGTGTACAATCTAAAGAATATAAAAAAAAATAGGTGTTACCCAAAGCAGAACAAGGGTCCTGTCCTGTTCCTCATAACTCTGTTCAGTATCAAACTGTCACATCAACCTCATGGTGTACCTATCTGTTGGTAATTAAGCTCCTTTTCATCTCTTCCAGAATGATAGTGGGGCTGATTCATAAAAACTGGGGAAAAATTAGCACAATATTGTTGCCAATAGGAACCAGCAGGGTAACCTTTCATTTTATGAAAAGAGGCAAAAATTTAGTTGTACTCATTTTCTTTTTTGGGGGATGCTATTGAGATCAGCCTCCATTTCCCTAACTATAAAGACACGATCTATGGCTAGAGAAACTAATATGCCGTAAAGGCAGACTGAGAGCCATTGAATTGGATATGCAGATATGCTGGAGAGCAGTGATGAGCTTGCGCATGTATATGTGCAGCTCCTGGGTGGAGGCTGCATTGGTTGCAGATGATTGGCTTATACAGGTGACAGCTTCCTGGCAGGCTCACACACGTGGGTTCAGATCATGGTCTGAGCACACCCAAGCTCATCCCTATGAAAGAGCTGCAGGCCCTAGGTGGAGTATACAAAAACAAAACTGGGGATGGTCAGGGGTGAGTTAACCAGAAGGGGGCAGTGGGATCCAACCCTGCATCAGGGCGAGTGGGCATGCTCCTAAACCAGCCTTTTTTTAGTTACAGTTTTTTCACTGTAAGTTAGACAATGAAAGTTAACTTGTGTTTGGTTTCATCGTGTCACGCCTTAGGTTTTTCCTTTTCATATTATGCCCAATTTCTTTAAAGTGAATCTGTTATGAGAGTCTGCCATTGCTGATGTCCTTGAAATGTGGCTGTTTTGGTGACCCTAGGACTATTAAGTGCGTGATTTTAAATGAGTATGCAGCTCAGCAAAATCAGTTAAGTCAAAAGTTACTGCATACTTGTTCTGGGTCAGTGAATCTAACATTTGAAACAAGGGCATCAGCATGACAGCCAGGCAACCACCATTTGCAGAACTGAGAAAATGAATGGTGAATGTCTTATTTCTCCTATAACAGGGTTTCTTTAATGTTATCATAAATTGGGTCATATTTAATAGAAAATACTTATATTAGGCCTCTACTTTTGCACTGGTGGCTCAGTGCTCAGAACAAATAAAAATGGTTACCCTGTAGAGAACATTTTAAATGTAAAACACTTATAATAAATTTAGTGACATTCAGTCTGTTACAAGATTTTAACTTATGTTAATTGTGCACTAAAAACATTGGAACAGGCAAGAAAAAAGCAAAAACGTTTGGTTTGCCTTTAAACAGCAGAGTATGTAAAAATTACACATGACTATAAAAAATTTTAAGCAATGCATTTCCAGGGGCAAGACAACTAAAGTTAGAATTCTATAAACTAAAACTAACACAGCAGCATATATAGAAAACACACAAATAGATAAAAATGTTGCAGGTATGACTTTGGAGACTCTATAGACAAAATGTAATTTCGGTTATGGGATAGGGTAGGGAAGGGTTAGACCCTCTTCGAGGTATTTTTTTTCCATGTGGAAATTTCCTTTTACTTCCTGTCCCAAAGACAAAAGAGGAAACAAGAGAAAATGTTTCAAAAGTGATGTGAAATCTCTTCTTAAACAGCTGTTACCTTACAACCTTAACATTTTGGACTTCTCATCACTATCTGAACCTGTCACAGTGTTCACCAGAACTAACAAAGAGGGTGAATCAGACAGCAGTGAAAATTCAAGAAAGCCTCTAACCCTTTTCTACTCTACTGGAAAAAGCCCAAAATAAAACATACTTTAAGGACAGTTTATATTACGAGCAAGTAATGGCTTGATAAGGGAATGAAAAGCAAAAAAATATGAGCGCTAATTAGGAATATGAGTGTGATTGGGGAAAAAGAGGCACCAAATGGAAAATAATACAGTTAAAAGCAATAATATGATGTGCTTTTCTGTTAAAATAATCAAAAGCAGTACGTTTTAAGGGAGATCTTCATGTTTTCTGTGTTAATGATAATATCCTGGATCTACTACTGTGCAAAAAAAAAAACTTGCTATGTATATACAGTATTGTGTGTAATTGTTCAGTTTATTTTTGTTTCTATTAGGGGACCCATCTCATCATCAATGCTGCTAAAGAGCTTGGACAACTATCTAAACTCAAGGTAAGCTTTGATAAAATATATGGATGTTAAAGACTAAGTTCACTTTTTTTCCCTAAATTCCGGCTCCCCATGTACCGATATACCATTAATGTACCTTGGCTGCAGAAAAATATAACCTTTCTTTAAATTTGAAAATAAGGCCTTCCCTTAGCCCTTGCTGTATTTCTTAGAAAGCTTCACCACTTGCTGACATGTAGATTTGGAACGGAGAAACCAGATCATGGACACAGGAAGGAGTTTACCAGCTGACCTCATTAGCACACACCCTTCACTCTTCAATGTTTGTACAGCATCCCTGGCATCTCTCCACCTAGGCATTTGCCTAGCTGCCCAGCGTCTCTCCAGATGGGTTTAGGCCACATGCTAAACTCCCTGGGGCCACATGCAGCCCAAAGGAGACCCCTGATGTAGTGCAAGTCCTGCTTGATTGGATACAGAGTGATTGGATAGATGGTGTGTCCTCCTATTAAATAGTTTTGGTAAATCTAAAGTGTATGGTCACATGTATACACCTAAAATTACCTAGTTGCTCTGTCAGTGTCATTAATTGTTAATGGCACACCAAACACAAAAGCAAATACACATTTTGCCACATGAAAAAACGGGTGACAAATGCAGCAAAACGCGCAGTAAAAAACATGCAACTCACACCACGCCAAAATGTCTCATGAGCTACTTTGCCACGTGTAGCACAGCCCATTGAAATCAACGGGCTGCCCTATGTGTGTCACTGGAAAAGCTAGCCAAAAAACATGTGCTCCTACTACTCTAGGTGTGAATGGGGCCTGAAAGTGAAATCAGTGTGTTTACACAAGAACAATGAGGCTCCATTCACGTTTGTGTGTTTCCACATGCATGGCAAACCACACAAATATGCATTGCATTTATGTTGTCATTACATGTCAAAGGCTCCCCAAGTGTAGCAAACGCACCAAAAATTGCGGAAATGCACCACGCTCCACTCCAAAAAAGTTACGGTGCTTCTCTGGGGTGATTACCATGCGTAGGGCAGCCCATTCATGTGAATGAGCTGCCCTATGCATGATGAGTGAAAACGCTCCAAAACATCCAAAAACATGAATGTGAGTTTACGTGGAGATATGAACGAGGCCTGACACCTGAGTGTCTCTGTCCACTTCCTTCTATGTACTTGTATAAAGATGGCCATACACTATGCAATCTGATTGTACAATATCTGAACAATTTCCTTCAGATTTTTTCTGAACCATGGAATAGGAGGACCCACCCGACCATTCCATTCAATGTCTATTAAATCAGGCAGGCCCTTTTACTACCTAGCTGATGGAAGATCTAAAGGAGATTGTATAATCAGATTGTATACAAAGTGGGTGGAAGACGGTATTGTGGGAGGTTTTTGTCCAGAGTGGTGAACACACCCTATCACACCCTCTTCTGTGATGCAACAAGGAAGTTAAGGCTTTTGGCAGATGACCTACAGGAAATGAATGCTGAGAGACGATCTACAGGAAGTGATAGAATTACAAGATTTTAAACCTCCTGTGAATAAGGTAAGTGAGAGAAAAGAACATTGGGATAGCTGGCCTGAAATGTCACTGGAAAACGATTCTATTTATTATGAAAAGTGAAATTCTGCCCAAAAAGGTAAACTTATCCTTTAAGGCTAGATGGTTTTGTTTTACCCATCTCGGTTGCGTATAGGCAGACTTCAGATTCTCCTGCCTCTTCTCTCTACATTTTTTTCCGAAGTGGTATCAGAAACCTGCCACCTTCCCACACTACTGTACTTTGTGAAGAATATTACTTACTGGAATTTGTAAATATGTAATTGTGGAAAATTATAGAAGGCAGTGGAACTGGACTTATTGAACTGCCGAGCTGAACAGAATATTCCACAAAATAATATATCCACAAGACATTTTAAGAGTGGGTTAATATTTTTATATGAATCTAAAAACCAAGAAAAATGTGTATTCACAGACCTTTAAAAAAAAACAACAGTAACAAGTATAGTTTTTGGATGATTTTGTCAGATGGTATAGACCACTTAGGGAGTCTTATACTAAATCCTGCCTTCTTTAAGGATTTTGGACATAGCTAAGACGGTTTCAGATATGTGGGTATAGAATTTACAACATTTGATAAAGCATGGGGGGGGGGGGTCAAGAATAAGTAAAGAAGTTTCACAAATGAGAAGAGGAGTGTAATGTTGAGGATTTAAAAAAAGTATGAAGGTGGAAAATGGATTGAGCATAAGCTTAAGGAGAGGAGGAAATAGTATACAGGAGAAAATGAAAAATAGGTTGGGGAGGAGAGAGTAGAAGAAATAGAAAAAAGGTGGGGTTGAAGAGAAGGTACAGTGCCTTGCAAAAGTATTCACCCCCTTGGCTTTTTACCTATTTTGTTACATTACAGCCTTTAGTTCAATGTTTTTTTTAATCTGAATTATATGTGATGGATCAGAACACAATAGTCTAAGTTGGTGAAGTAAAATTAGAAAAATATATACATAAAAAAATTTTCAGAAATAAAAAACTGATAATTGGCATGTGCGTATGTATTCACCCCCTTTGTTATGAAGCCCATAAAAAGCTCTGGTGCAACCAATTACCTTCAGAAGTCGCATAATTAGTGAAATGATGTCCACCTATGTGCAATCTAAGTGTCACATTATCTGTCATTACATATAGACACCTTTTTGAAAGGCCCCAGAGGCTGCAACACCTAAGCAAGTGGCACCACTAACCAAACAGTGCCACGAAGACCAATGAACTCTCCAAACAAGTAAGGGACAATGTTGTTGAGAAGTACAAGTCAGGGTTAGGTTCTAAAAAAATATCCAAATCTTTGATGATCCCTAGGAGCACCATCAAATCTTTCATAACCAAATGGAAAGAACATGGAACAACAGCAAACCTGCCAAGAGATAGCCGCACACCAAATCTCACGAACCGGGCAAGAAGGGCATTAATCAGAGAGGCAGCACAGAGACCTAAGGTAACCCTGGAGGAGCTGCAGAGTTCCACAGCAGAGACTGGAGTATCGGTACAGAGGATGACAATAAGCCGTACGCTCCATAGAGTTGGGCTTTATGGCAGAGTGGCCAGAAGAAAGCCATTACTTGCAGCAAAAAACAAAATGGCACGTTTTGAGTTTGCGAAAAGGCATGTGGGAGACTCCCAAAATGTATGGAAGAAGGTGCACTGGTCTGATGAGACTAAAATTGAACTTTTTGGCCATCAAAGAAAACGCTATGTCTGGCGTAAACCCAACACATCACATTATCCAAAGAACTCCATCCCCACAGTGAAACTTGGTGGTGGCAGCATCATGCTGTGGGGATGTTTTTCAGCAGTCAGGACTGGGAAACTGGTCAGAGTTGAGGGAAAGATGGATGGTGCTAAATACAGGGATATTCTTGAGCAAACTCTGTATGATTTGAGGCTAGGATGGAGGTTCACCTTTCAGCAGGACAATGACCCCAAACACACTGCTAAAGCAACACTTTTTTTTTCTCAAAAATAGGGCAATTGTACAATTATATTAACATTAGTACAAATAATTTGTATACAGCCTTTCAGCAATAAGTGTAAAACAATATAACGTTAGAATACTTCTGTGGGGCTTATCGAGTGATCCGTTGCTGGGCTCTTGTCGTATCTACAATTTACGGGACATCTAAAGCAACACTTGAGTGGTTTATGGGGAAACATGTAAATGTGTTGGAATGGCCTAGTCAAAGCCCAGACTTCAATCCAATAGGAAATCTGTGGTCAGCCTTAAAGATTGCTGTTCACAAGCGCAAACCATCCAACTTAAAGGAGCTGGAGCAGTTTTGCAAGGAGGAATGAGCAAAAATCCCAGTGATAAGATGTGACAAGCTCATAGAGACTTATCCAAAGCGCCTTGGAGCTGTGATAGCCGCAAAAGGTGGCTCTACAAAGTACTGACTTTAGGGGGGTGAAAAGTTATGCACATTGACTTTTTCTGTTATTTTGTTCTATTTGTTGTTTGCTTCACATTAAGAAAAAAAAAACATCTTCAAAGTTGTGGGCATGTTCTGTAAATTAAATGATGCAAGTTCTCAAACAATCCATGTTAATTCCAGGTTGTGAGGCAACAAAACACAAAAAATGCCAAGGCGGTGAATACTTTTGCAAGGCACTGTACGTGGGTCAGAGAGTGGGAAGAAAGAGAGAAGGTTCAGGATTCTATTGTATAATAGAATTATATAATGGCTTGAGGGTTGCATATGTGTTGCCAAAGTTTAAGGCATTTGTTATTAGTGCCATAAAGGAAGGCAGTTGGTTTTTGCTTAGTGTAGTGCCATTTTCTGCTTCTCCTTGCATATATATTTGTTCTGTGTTAGCAGCTCTGAAAGTTTCAGGATGGGAGGTTAGCAATGGCAGCTTCTATATATTCCTGAACTGTCTCTAGCATTTCTCTAGCATTGTTAACACCTGATTAATGAAGATTTTGCAGTGATGAATCAAAACATTCTTGTTTCATTTATATGATCCAATTGCAGTCTATAACAATTAATCATTCTTGCCTTATCAGTCATTGTACCTATTGACATCATTTTTATTTTTTCCTCATGTAGGATCACATGGTGAGGGAGGAAGCAAAGAGTCTGACTCCTAAGCAGTGTGCCGTGGTGGAGCTTGCACTCGACACTATTAAGGTAATGACTACAACACTACAGGCACATCAAGATAATAAGATCTCACAGTGGTTTTTTTTTGTTTGTTTTTTAAATTTATTCAGGTTAATATCAATAAGGCAGCCTCAGGTGAATAAAATGACAGTTGAGGCTGTGTGCAGGAGAACTGCTCCCAATCACAGCCACAGCAAATGTAAACAAAAAGTGCTCAGGTTAAGAACAAGAGCTGCTCTCTGAACATAGTCTTGGGGCATGTAAAATGACTCCTTAATCTGTGTTCGATAAATCCACCAGATCAGTCTCAGCTCTTTGTTTACAATTGCTGAGGATGTGGTCGGGAGCAGTTATCCTGCATACAGACTCAGCTTTCTATCACAAGGAAAGCAGTGGATAGAGAGAGGAAAAGCAAAGGGCAACAAAAAAAAGAAGAATTTGACACACCCTGAAGATTCTAATTATAATTTTTTTTTTTTTTGCTGACTCTAAATCAGCAACAGGCTAATTAAATGATTATCCAGTAGATGTGATTTGATGTACAAATAAAACACAAAAACAACATTTTATTTTTAAATAGAAAAATCTGTTTGGTTTGGTTACAAGGTTTCTATAAAGGTTTTGGGAACTAAAATTTTCACTCTAGAGCTTCCAGCCCCTTTATGACTAATTTTGTAAAAATATAAATTTTACTATCTGTAGCACACAATTCAGGGAAATTCTTGCTTCAGTTTCCCATACACTCATTCTATTACTTTATTAGTTAATGCATCAGGAAACACAATTTCAAGGCAAATGGTAGACCTTTTTCACATAATATTTCCTGATTTCTTCTCCACCCTTTGTGAAGTCTTGAGTGGTAGGGTCACTTTTTTTTTTTTTTTTTTTTTTTATAAATACTTTCTAATAAAGAAGCCTACAGGGTAAATACATTTCAAAAGGCAGTACACATACATGGGGAGCATAAAGTCTACAAACAGTTACAACTTGACATGGTTTAGGAACTCAGAGGGCTGCTGTGTTATACATACCATGGTGTATTGGGAGTAAAGCACAACAGAGCTAATAAGCTCAGTTTCCTTTATGGAGTAAAGTGGGGGTGGGGATCAGGCTACTGCCTGATAGATTAAAAGAGGGTTTGGTTATGGATGGAAGGAAAAGAGAAAAGGAGGGTGGGAAGGAAAAGAGAAAAGGATGGTGGGAAGGGACGGGGATGTTTAGGTAAGGGGCAGAGAGAAATAGGGGGAAGAGGGGGATAAGAAAGGATGATAAGGGAAAAGAAGAAGAAAGATAGGGATGAGGAGGAGGGAATAATGTATATGAGTTTATTATGTTACCTAAGGTGCCTCTGGTGACATCTATTAAAATCTTGCTTTAAGGCTGATTTATTGATGCCAGGTAGGAATGTGGTTTGGGTCAAGCTTGGGTTCATAGTAAACCCAACCCATGAATGGTTTGCGGAGCAAAAAAACAGAAAATTTCCTATCAAATACTTACCGTAATTTTCCTTTCCTGATAGGCTCCATGGCAGCATATGTCTGGGTTGGCCCTGCCTCCATAACTACCCAATAGGACCCCTCTCCATAAATTTCAGCTCTGGACTCCTAGCCATGTTCCGTAACTAGCCTACTCCAAGCATTGGGAGGGACTCCTGCTGCCATGGAGACTATCAGGAAAGGAAAATTACGGTATTTGATAGGAAATTTTCCGTTTTCCCGACAGGCTCCATCCATGGCAGCATACTTGTGGGAAATAACTCGCCAGACACACCCGGTTGGGAACAATGCTGAGCAAAGAAAATACATTTATTTAACACCGTCAACTGACAGCACTTGCAAACCAAAATTAACGGATGACAAGGCGGCTTGTTCAACATAATAGTGAGACACAAAAGTATTAATAGATGACCAGGAGGCCGCTCTACATATAACTTCAGGTACACCATGACGAGAGGCTGCCCAAGAGGTTGAGATACTCTGAGTGGAGTGTGCAGTCACTGCCTCTGGAGGAGCCTTTGCTTTATAAGCCCTTTGAATGGTCTGTATTATCCAAGCAGAAATGGATCTAATTGAGGCTTAACTTCCAAATATTGACTTAAAGTATGTCCCACATCGAGGAGATGGACATCTTGACCCTCTGACGTCCCAAAGGTGGGCAGCACAATTTTTTGATTTTCGTGAAAAATAGATGTTACTTTAGGATTTGAGCCCAGCATGGGAATTAACACTGTTCTATCTGGAAAAAAAGGTCAAGAAAGGCTCTTTTTTCCTAAGTTTCTGATTTCAGACACTCTTTTAGCTGAAGTGACTGCCACCAGGAATACGGTCTTGAGTGTAAGGTCTTTGACTGATAGAGGTTTGTCAGGATCTGTTCCAAGCGTGGGAAGGAAATCCAGGACAAGAGTAAGATCCCACTTGGGAAACCTCGGTTTTCTTTGAGGTCTATATCTGATAGCACCCTTGAAGAACTGACGAACCAGGGAGTGATTGGCCCATGAGACTCCTGTAAATGCAGAGATAGCCGATATTTGTACACGAAGTGAACTTACTGCTAGAGACAAATCCAAACCTGTTTGCAGAAAGCTAAGGATATCCTGGACTTCTGGAGAACCACAAGGATTAGGTCTGGAGGACATGTGCTCTGTGAACTTAGACCAGATACGTTCATAAACTTTATTGGTGCTTTTCCTTCTGGCATTAAGAAGAGTTGGAATGGCTTTTTCTGGACAACCTAAGGCTTCAAGCCTTTCCCTCTCAAAAACCAAACCCTGAGGTGTAGATGAGCAGGACATGGATGCAGGGTTGTGCCTTGGGACAGAAGATCCGGCCTGAGAGGCAGAGGAACTGAGTCTCGATAACTGAGGAAAGTTAAGAGGGGAAACCATGGCCTGTTGGGCCAGAATGGAATTACTGCTATGACTTCCACTTCCTCTGTTCTGAGCCTGCGGAAAAACTGGGGTATCACAGGTACTGGAGGGAAGGCATACGCCTTGCTGAACCTCCACTGGTCCATGAGGGCATCTATCCCATAGGCTTGGGGATCCCAGAACCTCGAGTAGTACTTGGTCAGCTTGTAATTGTATGGGGACACAAAGAGATCCACTTCTGGAGACACTCCCAGTGTTAGGAGCCAATTGAACACCTCCTTGTGTAGAGACCACTCGTTGTTCATTTGAACACGAGACAGAAAGTCCACCTGTACATTCTGAAACCCCGGAATGTAAACTGCCGAAATGTTGGACAAATTCCTCTGAGCCCAGTTCATGATTGGCTCCACCTCCTGTAGTAGGGACCAGCTGCGAGTTCCACCCTGCTTCCTTACGTAAGCCACCACGGTTGTATTGTCCAACCTGAGCATCACTGAGGAGTTTACTATTAGATGGCGAAACGATATGAGCGCCTGGAAGGTAGCCTGCAGTTCCAGTATATTGGAAACAATCCCCTGAGAGGGTGATCGCCATCTGCCCCTGAGCCATTTCCGCCCCAGCCCTGATTGCTGGCATCTGAGGTTATTGTTATTGATGACACCCAAATCTATCTCTCCACCTCCCCAGCTCTCTCCATCTGTCTCCTCAAGCATTACCAACTTACTAGCAGACATATCAGCCTGGATGTCACATCACTTCCTCAAACTCAACCTATCCAAAGCCGAGCTCATGATATTTCCTCCCTCAGGCGCCACTTCCCCTGATTTCCCTCTCAATATCAACAGCTCAACTGTCAACCCATCTCCCCACGCCAAGGGCCTAGGTGTAATCCTGGACTCTGAACTAACCTTTTGACCCTACATTCTATCACTATCCAAAACTTGCCGCCTCAATCTCCGCAACATCTCCAAGATACGCCCCTTCCTAACCAATGTCACCACAAAGCTTCTAATCCACTCCCTGGTCATCTCCAGCCTTGACTACTGCAACTCCCTCCTCATTGGTTTACCTCTAAATAGGCTATCCCCACTTCAGTCCATCATGAACGCTGCTGCCAGGCTCATCCACCTCACAAACCGCTCAGCGTCTGCTACACCCCTCTGCCAATCCCTCCATTGGCTGCCACTCAGTCACCGAATTAAATTCAAGATACTAACTATAACTTACAAAGCCATCCACAACCTTTCCCCCAGCTACATCTCTAACCTAGTCACAAAATACCAACCTAATCGTTCTCTTTGCTCCTCCCAAGACTCTCTCAACCTGCTCTCAAACTCCCTTGTCACCTCATCCCATGCTCGCCTTCAGGACTTCTCCAGAGCCTCCCCCATCCTCTGGAATGCTCTACCCCAATCCGTCCGATTTTCTCCTACTTTATCCACTTTCAGACGATCCCTGAAAACTCATCTCTTCAGAGAAGCCTATCTGGCCCCCACCTAACAACTGTACATTTATCTTCTCAATCAGCACATCACCCACAGTTATTACCTCTTGTATCTCTTGACCTTCCCTCTTAGATTGTAAGCTCTAAGGAGCAGGGCCCTCTGATTCCTACTGTATCAAAGTGTATTGTATTTGTACTGTCTACCCTCAAGTTGTAAAGCGCTATGTAAACTGTTGGCTCTATATAAATCCTGTATAATAATAATAATAATAATTGTAACCCATGTGATGGGAAGGATCAAGTAACATTTGCGAAGATTTTTCCCTTGAAGCCACCAAAGGAGAGACACTTTCATGGGTGGAGTGAGGAGGATGCACTGATTCTTGCTGGGGGAATCCCATTGTTGGAGGAACCCCTTTTGAAATGGGCGAGTGTGCCACTGTGCCCACTTCACCATGGGAATGGTGGCTGCCATGGTGCCAATTACCTTCAGACATTGAAGAGCGGACAGGTGAGATGAAGCGAGGGTTGAGCGGATCCTGTCCCCGATCACCACAATCTTCTCCTCGGGTAGTGAGATGGTGCCTTCCAACGTGTTGAAGTGAGCACTGAGGAATACAAGAGATTGCGTTGGATTTAGGTGGCTCTTCTCCAGATTCAGGAGCCACCCAAACTCTTGAAGAGTGAAAATGACTAGGCTCCTGTGCTCTAGAAGCTGACCTTTGTCCTGAGCTAGAAGGAGGAGGTCATCTAGGTAGTGATGAAGACGAACTCCTTTGACTCGGAGCAGTTCAACAACAGCTAACAGAACCTTGGATAACACCCAGGGTGATGTCGTGAGACCAAAGGGAAGGCAGGTAAACTGTAAGTGGTGATTGCCTACTGCAAATCGAAGGAACTGTTGGAAGTCTGCTGCCACTGGAACGTGGAAGTAGGCATCTTTCAGATCTATTGACACCAACCAGTCCCCTGGATGGACCGACTGCTGGATCATTAATAGTGACTCCATCTTGAATTTTTACTTTCGAATAAGCCGGTTGAGATGAGTCAAGTCTATGACTGGTCTCCATGTGCCGTTCTTTTTCTGCACCATAAATAGAGGAGAATACAAGCCTTTGCCTCGTTCGCCATCTGGAACAGTAATGGCTGCGCCTTGATCCAATAAAGAGCTTACGTAAGCTAACAGAACTTGTTTCTTCTCTTCTGAACATGAAAGACTTGTAGGCATAAATCTGAGCCTGGGGGTGCTGTTGAAGACCCAGGTGTGGCCTGAGGAGACTGTCTTGATGGTCCAGAAGTCCCGAATTGAGGCCACCCAAACATGCCAGAAGTGGAGAAGACGAGCCCCCACCTGACATGTTTAAACGGGCCCAATTTCAAAAGGACTTAGTGGAAACTCGGTTACCAGAGGAACCACCTTTTGTGGGCTTTTTAAAAGAGGACTGCCTGGATTTCCAGGACCTTGTAAACTCACAACCAGGCCTGTATCTGCGTGCTTCCCTTGCATGATCGGTATTCTGTGTTCTCGGAAAGGTGCGTTTCTGGTTTTGTAAACGCCTATCCTGAGGAAGGAACCCCGACTTACCACCCTTGGCCCGGGTTATGGCGCTACCTCAAAGGGAATATGGCACCAAGCCTGCTTAGAAGCTGGATCTGCCAACCAGAGACGGAGCCACAGGGCACAATGGGTGGTGACCGCTGGCAACATCACCCGAGCCACTAGGCGGATAACATCAATAGAGGCCTCCCCGAGAAAGGCGGATGCCAGCCTGATTTCCTGAATAGGGGAGCTCTTGGCCATCTCTTCAGAGATACCTCTAAGAGACTCGTTCACATTGTCTGACCGTCTGACCATGCCTCCAAGGCTTTTGAGACTGCTGCTAAGGCCAGGAATGGTTTGCAAACTGTCCCTGCTGTCAAATAAATCCGTTTCAGATCGGAATCAATCGGTCTCTTCAAAGGATCTTTAAATGAGACCGTATCTTCCTAACGAGTCTCATTAGCATTGCATCCATCAAGGAACCTGACTCAAGGTTTTTAACCTCTTCTTCCTTGAAAGGATATAGCTTTGAAATTTTTGACTGCATAGAGCTTTTTCTGTCCATTTTGCTCCATTCCTCAGAAATTATGGCACCTACTTCAGTGAGAAAAGGAAAATATTGATGCTCCTTACTGAGCTGTTTGAAAATTTTTCTCTGTTTAGGAGGAGAAATTGCTGGGTCTTCCCAATTCAGAGCTTCTTTAACAGCTTTCACTAGAGAAGGGACCAAGGCATATTCAAAGCCCATCCTAGGATCATCTACTTCCGACCCGCTCTCCGAAGGAGGAGCTGAAGGGTGGCTAGGTTGGGAAGACTTCCATATCTCATGCACTTGTTCCTCTCCTGACAGAGAGATCAGCGAATCTGGAGGGGAATCACAAGGCTTTCCAGCATCTTTTCCCTGTAGCGACTCTTTCAAGACCCGCTTGACTAATGTTTTCAGGTGTTGATGTGCACCTTCCCTCTCATTAGCTGCTTTAGTGAAACAGCGGTCACAGAGAGACTTGCTGGCAGGGTCAGGGGCCCTGCATCCCCAACATGATCTCTCCGTCCCCCTACTGTGAGATGAGGGGGGTTGGGGAGAGCCTCCACTGTGATGTCTGGACTTAGAGGTAGATCCATGGTGTCTAGAACCAGAAGAGGAGTGCCGGTGGTGTGATTTGGAAGGCTTGATCCTTCTGTGGGAACTGTGCCGTGGATCAGACCTAAAAGGGCTGAGGAGAGAAAAAGAGAGAAAGAGGGATAGAGAAGAGAGAAAGGCACAATGTCACAATAATGCTCTATACCCCCCCCCAGCACGCAGAATATAGGAAAAAAAATACACAATGTCCCACATTCTTAGCTGCTGCGAGAGGGCTGGCCACCAGGAGGCAGTGAAGGATCCATAACTATTCAAGTCCACTGCAGGTGGAAAGCAAAGATCAGATACCATTAAGGGAAAAGCATAAACCCCTTTAGCACCAGTACCTACCTGGGGTAGACTCTGCAGATGCCCAGGGAAGTCGGCGCACGAGCCCACGATCATTCCCGAGGCTCTGCAGGCTCCCCCAGGATTTAAAGGTGGCGCCGTGTGACATCAGCTCCAGGCCCGAGAGACTTGCGTGCATGCGCAAACCAGGTCTCGCTTTCGTTCCAGGACCGCGCACAGGCAGAGCGACGACGGAACCCGGAAGTGAGAGAGCGGCGGCATTCCAGGGAACCAGCCGCCATGTACAGGACATCAGGAAAAGCAGGAAACACATGAAAGTAAGACAAATACATATACAAACACTGCTACCATGAAGGCGATACTTTTCTTACCACCACCTACGATCGATTCGGCTGAGGACACCACATAGAAACACGCACCGGACTTTAAAGGCAGATAATAGCCACCTGCAAACTGCTAGACAATCAGGCCTGTGCGCGCTTGTCTTTCAATAGCAGACATGCTTCCAGCTCTTGAGCGCTACTCTGCAATACACTCCATACCCTGCTTAACAGTCAAGGCTTATCGGAGGGACGTGACACCATATCGTGCGGCCGATCTTGATTGTAGGAGAATCGTCTTCAGGTAGGAGAACCAAACATATGGTCCTACGGAGGAGGACAAAAAAGGAACATGGCTAGGAGTCCAGAGCTGAAATTTATGGAGAGGGGTCCTATTGGGTAGTTATGGAGGCGGTGCCAACCCACACGTATGCTGCCATGGAGCCTGTCAAGAAAAACTTATTTTTTCCTGTGAGAAGGCATGTAAAAGGGTGATTAGCAGGCAGGAGATTGTGGGAGACACGGGGAGTGCAAAAACGCTGTGCATTTAAAGCACCTCACATGACATTACTAACATTCACCGCATAAATAAAATAAGAGTTTGGCGTGCCCCAGTTAGGCTTGATATCCCTAATTAAAACTGTCCTGTTGCTAGCCAATTTTATATGTCATTAGTATTACTAATAGGTTTAATGAAAAAAATCAGTATGACTTAACAGAACAGAAACAGCACAAGCAAAAAAAGTTTTGCTGGGAACACTCCTCCCCCGTGTACACATATAACCTTTTTCACTCTGTAAGGCTCCAGTTTTTTTGCTAGTGTCCTTATGCGATGGACCCCTTCTAACTGTTGGAGGAGACACATTTATATTTTTCCCCAGATTTCCTTCTGTCTTCAACATGTCTATTAAGATCTGACTGATCTTGGGAACCAGACCCTTCAACAGCAGGGCCAGCCTGTAATGTGGTCCATTCCAATACCACCCAGATTCTGAGGACTCCTTTTGGGGTATGCCCACCATGACGGGCAAAGCCAGGACCCTGGACGGGTCTAGCGATGTGGATAAGGTATGACAGGGTTGTATCTATACTGATTACCAGGATATTTACAACCCCAATTCCAAAGAAGTTGGGAGTGAAATCTACATAAAAACAGAATGCAATGATTTGCACATCTCATAAATATATATAAATATTTTATTCGCGATAGAAAATGGAAAACATTTAACGTGTTTAAACTGAGAAAATGTAGTGTTAAAAAAAAAAAAAAAAAGGTAATTTTGAAATTGTTGGCAGCAACGCGTCTCAAAAATCTGGCAAAGTAACTGGTACTTACAAGGAAGCGCTGGAAGAACAATTGACTGAGTATGAAAGGAGCATCTTAGAGAGTCAAAGTATCTCAAAAATAAAGATGGCCAGAAGTTCACCAATCTGTGAAAAGCTGCTTCTAAAAATTCTTGAAAAATTTCTGAATAATGTTCCTTAACATAAAATTGCAAAGACTTTAAATATGTCATCATCTACAGTACATAATATCATCAAAAGATTCTGAGAATCTGGAGAAATCTCTGTGCGCAAGGGAGAAGGCCAAAACGCTGCATTAGTTGTCCATGATCTTCAGGCTCTCTGACGGCACTGCATTAAAAACAAGCATGATTCTGTGATGGACATCATTGCATGGGCTCAGGAATACTTCCAAAAATCATTGCCTGTGAACATAGTTCACTGTGTTATCCAAAAAGGGAAGGTAAAGCTCTATCATGCACAGAAGAAGCTATATCTGAACATGATCCAGAAACAATGCTGTCTTCTCTGGGCCAAAGCTATCTGGGCCTGTGATCAGACCAATTGAAATTTTAGTCTCTCTCTCTGTAGTCTGGGGAGCAGACAGGCGGGATCTGCTAGAGCTGAGGCAGGCACTTCCTGTTCTGCTAGCTGGGTCAGAAATCCTGATTGGAGGAATGCAAGATCTTACAAAGGGGAGTTTCCAGGAAATAGTGACAGAATTGAACCGCATGACCTTTCATTGAGGATCTGCTGTGTTTCATTCAGCGCAGGAGCAGAGACTATTAGATCTATGATCATACCCTTCTTATCTGGAGACAAAGGGATGCTTCTGGGACCCATATAGCAGACACCTGGCTGAACCGGCTAAAACATAGAGTAACTTCATGCGCATTACCCCTGCTGGGGTGACTGGATCCGGTGAGTTGGGACCCTTGTGGGGGAGCACACAAGTCACCTGGAGATACTACAAGCACTGAAGTCACCTGTTGATGGTTTCTGCTATATCTATGTGCACAGCCTGATCATTACTTATATGAGAACTGTTATATATTTTTCACTTATACATACAGACTTATACATGTCCTTTTTGGTGGCGCTCTGATTTTTGGAATTTCCGCCACATTTTTTGTACTTTATGTTCACTGTTTTTTTGAGAATTTGCCACATTTTTATTTATTTTTTATGTTTTTTAATTTTTTTCACTCTGCATTGTTTACTTGCTGCGTGCTGGAAGCAACAATATTGCACATTTTTCATTTGTAAAATTTGTATGATTGTTTATATGCACGCTCTGGTACTTTTGAATATGTGGGACACTCTATACCCACATTTGTATAGCACAATCTTTTAATGGTAGGACTGCCTATGTCTCACACCTATTTCACTTATTTTAAGTTGGTAATTTAAGTTTATGTACATACACCTATTAATTAGGAACCACTAGGTCACATCTTGGGTAACCCCATTAAGGAGCTACTGTGTATAGAAGCTCACCCATACGTTATCCTGAGGGTGTATGCCACTTACACTTATACACCTATACATACTCTCAAGTATTACCCCCAATAGAGGGCCTTGTTTGTTATTTTAGGCTGGGATAGCAGGTGCCGAGGTCTGGTGTATATTATACACCCCAGGCACAGCCCCACTTTCTTTTAACCTGTGCCCTCAATTTTTAGGTAACGCCATTTAACCCCACTTTTTGATTGTTTGCTATTATCTAGAGCCCCATTAGGGGAGCCCTATTAGGGGCGGTAGCAACCTTCTTTTGTTATCCTAAGCGCGGTCCTTTTCTATCTGTCTATTGCATTCTATTTAGCAGCCATAGACACCGCATCCTCCAGACTAAAGAGGAGAGGGACATTCTGGCTTTTTATCAGCTCTTAGTTAAAGAGCTTTCCTCTCTGATGGTATGGGGATGCATTAGTGCATATGGAATTGGCAGCTTGCGCATCTGGAAAGGCACCATCAATGCTGAAAGATATATCCAGTTTTCAGAGCAGCATATTCTCCCAGACAATGCTTTTTTTCAGGGAAGGCCTTGCATATTTCAGCAGGACAATGCTAAACTACAAATGGCATCTATGACTACAGCATGGCTTCATAGTAGAAGATTCTGGGTGCCTAACTGGCCTGCCTGCAGTCCAGAACTTTTACCAATTAAAAATATCTGATGCATCTTGAAAGGAAAAATGCAACAAAGAAGACCCAGAACTGTTGAGTGCTTTGAATCTTATATCAGGCAAGAATGGGATAACATTCCTCTTCCAAGACTATAGTAACTGGTCTCCTCAGTTCCCAGATGTTTACAAAGTGTTGTTAAAGGTAAAGAGCATGTCACACTGTGGTGAAGATATGGAGTGTATGCTTAGCCTCTGCACCTCTGCTTTTTTAAGGGTTCATATCCTTTGTGCACATACCACAGAGGGTCTGATGTCTGTTTTCTGTGACAATCTGTTTCTTTTTTCACTTCAGATGCAGTCTTTTTACACCATTAGAGACATGCCTCTCTCTCTACTCTCACCTACAAGATGGTAATCCTTGTAGTCAGTACAATCACATCTTCCAGTCAGGTGTCATATTTGTTGTTACTGCAAGGCAGTGGACAATGTGCAGTTTCATTTTTTATTGATCCACTGTACAATTTTCTTTCTGAATTAAATACTGAATAAAAACTTGCATTTGATGGCTTCTGTGAGACAAATTTCTTCTTTGATCTGCTTTACAACTCTGTTGCGTATGTTAATTAGTATTTCCTGTTCTTTCATTGGGTTTCTTGAATAACACTTCCAACTCCTTTGAAATGTCTGGGTCTACCTTTTTTATTATGCTATCAATACCCTCCACATTGTCAGAAGAGCCCAGGGATGCAGTTGGGGTCAAACTGAAAGGCTGCGTTTCAACAGAGAACCATGTGCAGATAAGACCAAGAGAACTCATAGCCATCATCATCACCTCCATACCCAGTGTCCCAAAGAAACAATTGTTTAATTTTTGCATAGGGACAAGGTGGTGTTTAGGCTTTTTTTTTAGATAGCACCTAGGTTGTATTGCATCCTTGCCCATGTTTGATAAATCCAAATTTAAAAATTGAAGTTGCAAATATAAAACATTGTTAAAAATGTAGAACCTTTGCATGTCACTTCAGACCTGTCTGACCATTTTTTTTAATAAATGAATATGAAAAGGGTACATTAGCAGGCCCAACAAAATTGGTTACTATGTGCCCTTAAGGAGGAGAAAAACTGGATGCGTTAGGAGCATATGCTCCTTTGAGGAGGAGAGGTGTGTGCCTTTTGCTGCTGACTTGTCTCACTGAGGTGCTGCTCCCACCGAGCTTTGTGGTACAGAGTCATATGTTATATTATGCATGTGGTAAATTTACCACGGCTGATATGTTGCCGATAAAGATGCTGCAGGTAGAGGCTGCAGACCACAGTAGTGCTTGTTGTAAGAAGATGTGTTAAAAAAGGCTCACAATGCTCAGCTCTTACCATTTCCCATTCAAGTGCTCACGTACTGTCCTGACACTAGAGAATTTCTAACAAACACATACCTGAAGTATATAATTTGCATATTTTGGAAATAATTGGGGATACAAGGATGGGTTAAGGAATATGTGGTTCTGGTTTTGGTTTTATTGCACACTGCTTTGACATTTTATTTAACATTTAAGACAATGCAGTGTGGTACTGCAATAAACAAAGGTCACAAACTAAACCAATAAATTGCTACTGCTAGTACTGGCTAATCTGCACAAAGTTGAAAGATTTGCTTTATTTTTTTGTAAGAGAAAACAATATCTAAGAAAAAAGCCTTTCTTTAAAAGTTGTAATGAATCAGAATGGGGTGTAGCTGCTTTATTTAAGCCAATCAATAATGTAACAGTAAAAAAAATGAATTGCTTATACAAAATATGTGATGCCAGAATACCGTGTTGTTTACGCTGTTCATGAGAATTGTACTATTCCATAACACCACATATACTTTAAAGGCATTCCTTAAGAATGTAATTGAAAAGATTAGTGTTTATTCAATATTTCCCTGAAAGTTGTATTGATTTGCTGAAGGTTTTTTTTTTTTATGCTTTGCTACATGTTTTCTGTGGAAGTGTCCAGCTCCCCATGAGGGATGTTCCAAATAAACTACTCAAAAGATTCTGGAATTGCAAATGTTATTGCAAACCTCCAAGTTCAATGGGAGCCAAATCTTCGAAGTTCAGCTTCCTCCATTTTCAAGGCAAGCGATTGTCAAATGAAGGGCACAGGGAGCTAAGGATTGCCTAGGGGAAACTACTATTGCAAACATTTTTTTTTTATGAAAGATACTGTTCAACAGAGAGCAGTTCTTTTCATAATTCTTAAAGTGAAACAATACAATTACAATTACACTACTTGGTCTACTTTGCTCTGTTTGTAAAAAAAGGGGATTTCCTTCATCCACACCAAACCCATATCCAAGATAAGCATCCTTTAAAAATAAGGGGGCTTTTCCCTGATAAACCGTTGATCTGCACCTGTGCATTTTTTCTTTTCAATAAAAATTATTAGAAAAATACCAGAAAAATAAGGGAGCTCGTAGATCTTGCCCCATCATGGGATTGAGTAAGGGATACATAGTACTCCCGGTTACCTGTCCACAAAAAAGTTATGGTCATATTAGGTCAATGACATCAGCCAGGATTCTTAGCCTCACAACCTACATTTAGCCGGATGGGGCCAGAGATGTGTCACTGGTTGCTAGAACATTGGCAGCCACCATCATCCTAGCAACTACAGCCTTGAGCTGGAAGCTGTCATTAATAAGTGGCAGTAGTAATGAATGACTTCTTGTACAATCGAAGGTTTGCTGCAATAAGCGGGCGAGCGGCCCTTAAAGTGATTGTAAAGGCAGAAGGTTTTTTTATCTTAATGCATTCTATGCATTAAGATGAAAAACCTTCTGTGTGCAGCAGCTCCCCTCAGCCCCTCTAATACTTACTTGATCCCATCTCTATCCAGCGATGTTGCAGGAGAGACTCGGCTGCCCAGGACTACATCCTCATTGGCTGAGACAGCAGCAGAGCGCCATTGGCTCTCGTCGCTGTCAATCAAAGTCAGTGAGCCAATGAAAGGGGAGAGGGGGCGGAGCCTAGCTCGGCTCTGTGTCTGAATGGACACACGGAGCTGCGGCTCGGCGTGCCCCCATAGCAAGCTGCTTGCTGTGAGGGCACTTGTTAGGGGTGAGGGGCTAGGAGAGCCGAAGAGGGACCTGAGAAGAAGAGGATCGGGGCTGCAAAACCATTACACAGAGCAGGTAAGTATAACATGTTTGTTATTTTAGGCAAAAAAAGAGACTTTAGTATCACCTGTTTGCTAAAGCGCAGAGCTAAACTTCAGGGCAAACCCTGCAATACCCTGAATTTGTAACTCATAACACTGTGAGCCACTGCACACTTACAGGGTTGTAGCCAGCAATCTTTAGTTGGCTGTTATATTCTTGCCCTGTGCTCCCCTAGTCCTTTTTGTCCCCTTTATTTGTACCAGTTTCTTCGCTATGTGTATTTCCCTGGTGTCACGCAGGCTTCTTCGCCTGCTGTCAATAATTGGCAATTTTCTGAGTAACTGTGTTAGAGGGGCAGTCACAGCTACGAGTATGATGTCTTTAGTTTTGGTTCTAGGAATATTGATAATCCAAAATGCATTAATGGCAGTGACATTCATTCAGTGTTTTTTTCACTGTGACTGTTTGCCACTCATTGTACCTTCTTTTCTTTCAATACAGCAATATTTCCACGCTGGAGGTGTTGGTCTTAAAAAGACTTTCTTGGAGAAAAGTCCTGACCTGCAGTCTCTGCGCTATGCACTCTCGCTATATACACAAGCAACGGACACACTCATTAAAACTTTTGTCCAAACACAGACTGCTCAGGGTGAGACTTATTTCATGTGTTTTATATAATCCTTTTAAATGTTTTTTACATACTCGGTGATGTAATACTTTGACAGAAAATATATGTCAACTTTATCATTATTGTGTATCCTTTATTTACTACTCATTTTTTATTTCCTAATTGAAGACAACAGAGAAATCTTACTATCTCAAAAGTAATTAACTTGTGCATAGCACCAATACCAAATTAGCAAAGTGGTCTGTTTAAAAATCCATGGCACCATCAAACCAAAACACATCATCCATAACAGGAATACACATTACATACATAAGTATGTTTTTCAGAAGTGTTATGCTGATTGCATTGTTTTCCAGTGCTTATAGTTTATATTTTAAACTGATTTATTTTACGCATCAGAGAACTTCTGAATTCTTGCCATTGTAATGTTGCATCAGATTTTTCTGGTTTGTGGTATAGCATTTTGGTGGAAAATTTATTTATAGGTTTGCCATGGAATATAGTGGTAACACTAGCTTTTTTTTTTTTTTTCAGGACACTTTGATAATAGTTTCTGATGTTTTTGCATTGAAAAACATGCCTTCTGCTTTTTTTATGTAGAATGCTGTGCTATGCTATGCATACATACCAATATGATATGCCCATATTCCCCCCAGGCAATCTAGGCAAGATTCAAAGAATATTCACTGAAATCTATGACTGAATTTAATAATACTCGGTTCCTTTACAGTGAAAAAAAGCAGTCATTCTTCTAAGCCACTTTGCATAATGTTTAATGCCAAGGACAAATAGTAAAACAAAACCATTCTAGTTTTTGTTTAGTATGTATGTACTATAAAGACATGAAAAATTTGTTAAGCCAAGCATAAAAGGTACTACAGTGTCCTATGTGACTCAGATTACAGGCATTGTGGTAGGATCACATAATGACAGCGGTGTATGGTCAGAAATATATAAATACTGGAAGAGTAAGAAGGATACATGCATACCATGTTTTTATATGTTGTTTTTCTGTGTTTTTTGCCTTATATCTATGTATATTTTTTCATGTCTTTTATCCTTGTGTTCTTTGCTTTATGTAATAGTCACTTTGGAGTCCCTGAAACACAGAAAACCATTTCTCATTTTTATAAATCCCTATTTTATGCAATTAGTATGTAAGCTATACTTCAGCTGCACAGTCCACAAGGAACCATTCGATGGCAACATCACTGCACTAACTAAACTTTGTGAAATAAATACACAAAAACGTTATACACTAGGTTTTACATTTTTTCATATTCATTAAATTAAATAAATTAAATTAAATAAATACATGAAGGCTATCAGTTAAACATCTAAAAAATAACCAGTAAATGTAAGACATTGACATTTAAAAATAAGAACTGAGCTACTAAGCTTGATGTAGATAAATAGCAAGCTGCTTTGTGGTTGCATTCATGATCGTGTTAGAAAGGCAAAGTGAACATTATAGTACAAAAATACTGTGCTATGCTGAAAATTACTGTATCTGTTAAACACCTGAGTCAGGGCTAAGCCCAATCAGAGATTTTCTCCAGAAAAGCTGCATGTAGATTTCCTGGAGAACATGTCATCTGACAATGTTTGATCATTCCACATAGGCAAAAAATTAGGCTACTATGCAGATCACCTACTTTGTGAAGTTTTTGAACGCTTTGAGGTCTATTCATAAATGTGTTCACCCAAGACTCACAAGACTTTTACCCAAGATTCACAAAATATTCAATTAAAAGATGCATGAAAGATGTGTGAATCTTACCTGAAAACGTTAATGAATTAGACCCCTTTGTTTTTTAACATAAGGAATTTTTTACCGAAATATGTGAATCCCAGCTTTACCCTTGGCCACTTACAAACTTGGTAGATTCTCATTTACTGCAATACCTACTTGCTAGCTAGCTATCTCAAATTTTGTTTGTTATAACTGACCAACTCTTTGCTCCATACAAACGTGTATTAATAGCCCAAACTTTAGTTTAGTTTTGGGTACAGTAGAAAAGGTATAAAGCCCTACTTAGTTACAGTTAGTTACAGGTATCTCAGTGTAGAAATTTTCATCCACTTCCTGTCCTGGAGTTGCAACAGGAAGTGAGAACAAATCTCTACAAAATTAATGAATTCCCCTCATTAAAAAAATGTCACTAGTACCCCCTTTTGGAAGATTTACTCTCACTCCTTTCTTTGATGATAGTTTTAAAATGTTGGATTTTCCATCTCTTTCAGGGACAGTGGTCAGTGTAAATAAATAATAGACAGCACTCCAGACAGCTAACTTCTCAAGTTTAATATATTTATGAAAGGAAACCTCATATAAAAACATAACAGTAAATTATAGTACATGCACATGATCTCTCCTTAGTTCCTCTATCTAGTTCCTCTATCTAGACAAATGCAAACTCTCAGCTACAAGCATCATATACATTTTCATTCGAACAGAGAGTAGATCCACGCTAAAAGTACAAGTAACAAACATCAATACACATGGATAGATACCAGAAAAAAACCTTCAGTTGGCATGCGAACACTCAGGATCAAGTGGAGGTGGAAATCAATGTTTTAAAACCCCTTTGTAAAAACCCCTTTGTCAAGTAAGATCCACCAAAGATAGTGAATCTACCTTACCGGGACACAGACACTATAACAACAGATAATTGGAAAAGAAAATTCCTGACATTGTTTCTTTTATAGAAATCCCAACTTACTGTTACTATCTGGTGGTTTCTAAATCACAAGTCCACTTTTAATTAAAAGCGTTGAATCTATTAATACCAAAGAGAACAGGGAATCAGCATGCCATGTGATCCCGCCTATCTCACTACAACCCATTAAAAAGTACAGTGGGTAATTGGTTACCATTGAGATTAAAAAAACTGAATGCTAACACCCTACAATAGCTTTAGAAAAACAAATACCTCACAAATGTAAGAATTTAACATATGCAATATCTATCAAACAATTGGAGGTAATTAAATAGTGGAATGATTTAAGCCTTTCCCAAAGAAATGTATCAATATTTCAAATTGTTCAGAAGGAAAGTAATTATTTTCTTGAATTTTTACTGGCCATAAGAAGTGATCACTCCAAATTAAATTAATCAGTTCCACAAAGGGAAGATGAACCAGACCAAAAATTTGTTATATAATACCTAAAGTTACCTTCTTAAACTGATTCTTGAAGTTTTGTTGTAATGTGTTTCCTAAAGACAGCAGCAGGAAAAGATAAAAAATATGTTACAATTAGAAATTTCAGTCACAATAACCCCTTCAAATAAAAAAAATTAAAAGAACCAATTACCTTAATTATCATATGACTACCGTGCCCAAAGAATAGTCATTCTATACCTAAGCCAATTTTAAAATATCACTTATTTTTACAGACCAGACATATTTCCCAGTACAGTTTAAAAACATCTAAAAAAACATGTCACACATTTTAACTAATATGCACTTGATTTGTGCCCTATGGTAACATATTTATGCTAACATTAGTAAAATAATCCTCTTTTCATGTCGACCTGCACCTTCTACTTCACATCTCTTCCATCTCTTCTTTCTTCCTTTCCTTTATCCCTCAGTCCATGGTGGAAAAGGTATTAGGTTTACTCTTAGTGAAGAGACTTATCCAGAAAAGGGTATGTCATTGACGCAAAGGTTTTGGAAGCATGTCCTATATTGCTAGGCAAATTAATCATTTCCACTTTCAGCTATAGATAATTTTCTGCCTTATGAGGAGTAGTGGAGGGGTTTGGTTAAGCATGTAGAAACTCCAGTCCCACTTGTCAGCAGTTAATACCATATCTTCATTTTGCAGTGTTGTTTGTTACACAGAAAAAAAAAACTTTTTATGTTTTATTTGTTGTGTGTGTCTGAACTGTAGCTGTGCTAAGTAACCTTTAATTATTGCCATGCATCCCAGAATTGTATAAAGATACTAAATTACTAACTAATTTAATGCAATTATAGACTCTGTGATCTTTCTTTAGTGACCGCCTAGTAAAATACTACAACAATATGTCAAGGAAATATTTATTCTCACCACACTGATATCAGATCTGCAAAATTGCTGCAATTTGTTTACCTGTATAAGTGGGACTGAAGTATTAACTCCTTTGCTACTGGTGATAAAATATAGCACGCTATTGGGACTCTTATCTTAAAAATTGAATGTGAAGCTTGTCTTGCAAGATACTGCAAGATGATTCTTTGCCTGTAGAAAGCATGCAGTAAATTAGTTTGGTTTAGCCCAAATTTACTTTGTAGCAGTATTGTTTCTTAAACTATGAAATATATAATGAGAGTGTTTAGACCAGGGATATGCAATTAGCAGACCTCCAGCTGTTGCAGAACTACAAGTCCCATGAGGCACAGCAAGACTCTGACAGCCACAAGCATGACACCCAGTGGCAGAGGCATGTAGTTTTGCAACAGCTGGAGGTCCACTTATTGCATATCCCTGGTTTAGACCAAGTTGGAAAAAGTAAATGTTAAGATAACAGAAAAAGAAGAAATCTATGGTGGAATCTGCAGGTGTGTAAAAGTAATACATTATGATAGAGATTGGGGTGGGTGTTTTAACACATGCTTTCAGTTTAAAGCAGAAAGAAAACACTACGTTGCATGTTGCACCAAGCAAGCATGGATAGACTGCAGTGGACCCATAGAATGTCACAAGTATAAACTGGTAGACTTGAGTTACAAGTCAAATTGTAACCCAGCTCATCAGTAATCAAAACCAAAACTGAATTGACTGCTGGCAGGTGTAAGTATACTAAACTAATATAATTTGTATATTCTAAAGGAGGTTGCCGAGTGCTGTTTAATCCTTTTAAACCTCTTCGACCCTGTCAGCAGTTATACTCAGAAAAGCCTGGTGCCTATGGTTCTGTGATGATATGCTAAGAATTCTTATGTTTGCATTTGCCAGGATCTGGAGTGGATGATTCCGTTGGAGAGGTTTCCATTCATGTAGAACTCTTCACCCATCCCGGAACAGGGGAGCACAAAATTAGTGTCAAAGGTAAAAAATAAGATACCAATTGCTACTTGTTCAAGAACCCACGTGGCACTGAAAACCAACAGATTTTACAAAGCAGACTAATGAGATAACTAAACATGCTTTATTATGAAAGACTTATCAACAGTGATGATCAGAGGGGTACAGAACAGCTTGGAAAAAGGTTCACATAATGGATTTTGAGGGGTCAGTTGCAGTCTTTCAGAACAAGAAATTAAAATTACTATTTATGTATATAGCACTACTGCTTCAGAAGGTACTGGTACATGATGAGTTCCCCTACTGTTCGCAGTGGTGACCCACCCTGTAACTGGACCTGAAAGTACTGTCAATGCTGCCAATTTGAGAAAAATGTGAATGTGAGAGAGTTTAAATGGCAGTTACTTTATACAATTAATTTAAATGGAATTCTATGGTTCAGTCACAGGCATATCCCAAAAATATAGGTTAAAACAGAACCTGAGCTTTATTATATTGAAGAGATTTTGGTCAGATGTACCCAAGTCCTGAGTACAGAACAAGAGCTCCAAACTAAGACTAATTTGGGACCCTTCAGGTACACTAGGATCGATATAGAAAAACAGGAGCAGAGCTGAGGCAATTTACAATTAGCAGTCAGATTCTTTGGCTATAGCAGCAAACCAGATGTTTGAAATCTGGTTTGTTGCTATAGGCAGCTGCTTCAATTTTGCTTGAATCGTATTTGACCAAAACAGATGGAATTCATTTTGCAAGATTTTATAATTGTTTTTTGTTTGTTTTTTAAGTCGTTGCTGCAAATGATCTGAAATGGCAAACTTCTGGGATTTTCCGCCCTTTCATTGAGGTAAACATGATTGGTCCAAACCTGAGTGACAAAAAGAGAAAATTCACTACAAAATCTAAGAATAATAGTTGGGCCCCCAAATACAACGAGAGCTTCCAATTGTGAGTATGCCTACAAACATCAATATCACATACCAAGCACAAATCCCAACAATAAAAATGTTAATATTACTTAAATTAAACTTGTCAAACCTGAGCCATTTAAACTGAGCAATACAAATAAATGATAAAAATTGCATACATGGTTAAGTAAAAAACAGATGGCAAAATTATTAGTAGGCCCTGGGATTTTCAGATAAAGTTATATGCATTTCTCAACTTTTTCTCCATAAGGCAAGCTTGGCCCCATCTACTGCCAAGCATTTAGGAGGCTGTGAGCAGGCAAAATCGGGACCAAGCTTAACTTAGGGGAAAAAGCTACACGTATTTTGGGGTTTGCTTATGGTTCTGGTAAGTTGGTTCACTATCTTTGCATTTTTTTCCCATATGCTTAGTTTGGACTGTGATTTTGTTTAAAAATATTCATATAATATATATAATACTGGGTGATGTTAATTTATAGCGCCCAGAGTCAGGATATAGCTACCTTATTTTGAACTGGACTGCCTTCAGCTTTTCTACACAGCTGTAAATATCTTCTTCTGCTGAAGCACTATATGAGTCATACATATAAAAATACTTATAGCTGGGCCAATAGACCCAGGGGTCATCTATTACCTTACAGTAGGAAGGGTTTCATGTGTATCTTGCATTAGGGTTTGAATGCAAAGTCTACAAATACTTATACATATGCCACCTTTCCAAGTACTAAGTCTGTGAAGGTTTTCATTCATCCAGGTCATGGTATGGTGTGTAGAAGTTAGCCACATATAACTGGACATGTTCTGTAATGCTGAAGACATTTCACCCCTCATCCAAGTGGTTTCCTCAGTTTGAGCCCTGGTTCACATTGCAGCGCTTTGGCATGCAATTTGACATTTGTCAAATCGCATGCCAAAGCGGCGGCTATTGCCAGCAATCCAAATTTCTGTACTAATTTTAGCGACTTTGGGGTGCCATTTCAATAGACATCTGTGCAAAAACCCACACAGATGTCTCTGAAATCGCCCCCAAAGTCGGGGCTGACATGCAGGAATATATTCAGCTGAACTCGCACAATTTCATTCCCGCTGTCAGTGTGAACCTGGGCTCAATGTGTGAGGCAAATACCAGAGCTTTCATAGCCACATGGGTAACTCAGTCACCCTAATTCAATACCGTGGGGTCAAAAAATGTGTCAATGAAGATGCTGAGTGTCCAAGCACAATATAGGGTGTAAAAGTTTTTTGAAGCCACCCTGTTTTCCTTTGCATAATCAAATCATTATGCTGGCAGGAAATCTGGGGCAGGTATTAACTTTTCAGGCTACATTACTGAGGGTGTGATTTGTTGTTTAATTACTAGGGTAAAGATGGTAAAACTGTATTATATGAGAGTGAGATGTGGTGTTGGAGGTTCCCACCCCACAATACAGTTTGCTCTACTGTATTTTGTTGTGTCACTCTCTATGTGTTAATGCATTACTGTTTCTTAGTAACTAGAATGGACTTGCTCTGTTCCTTGTTGTATTTGGGGATAATGTGTGCTAGTCTATCCTGTACTTATACAAGAGCAGTAATTAGTATGGAAGGGGATCTCAGACTACTATGTTATGTTGTGTAGTGTGGTTTTGACTGCAAATACATGTAACATATAATATTTAGTTTACTGTCTTCTACTGTCCATATTTTGGTAAATCTATGTAATATAGGATAGATAAACATTGTGTCTGCTAAATGCCAATTGCTATTGGGTGGGTATTGCTGCAGTTATGTCCTGACTATATCCTACTTCTCCCACAAACCCACGTAGAGCAAGATGCAAAGACCAAAGATGTTATCTCTTTTTTTCCTTTTATTTTTAACTCAGAAATCCTCCTGATGTTAAAATAGGGGAAGAAACTACAGAGTGTTGGGGTGGGGTAAACTATAAAATATAGATTGCTGCAGACTGAACTATCTGAGATGCCAGTTTTCTTTGTTTTTGAACCTTGTGTTTGATGTCACTATAAGTCTGTGCTCAAGGGAGTGGTGGGAATCAAAAAGCAGATATACAGTAGTCTGTAGTAGTGGGTAGGTGTCCCGTGGACGTCCATGTCCAAGTCACCCTAAGCCTATTTAAAGCTAAACAGGGCCCTAAGCAGACTGTTAGCATTGCCCCCCCAGCCATATTTCTGTACCCTGTTTACCTATAGATCGCAAATTATTTTACCTTCTATATATTCCTATATGCGGTACCCTAATAGATTTTAAGTTGTTCCACTCTTTGTATTCTCACTTATATCTCAATTACGGTAATTGTAAGCTCTCAGTTCTGTAGCTTCACTTATATAATAATACATTAAATTCTCTTTTGTCTTCTGTATCCTCCCTTATATCCAAAATGATTGCAAGCTCCTCCGCCTTCTTTAATATACCCTAAAAATTTGTATGCTTTTTCACCTTCTGCATCCTCTCTTGTACCATGATAGATTGTAAGCTTATTCACCTTCTGCATCTATCAATTAAATTCTAATAGATTGTAAGCCCTTCCATCTTCTGTTATCTCCCTTATACCATAAAAGATTGCAAGATTGTCCACCTTGTGTATTATGCCTTATATCCTACTAGACTGGAAACTCTTCCACCTTCTGTACCATACCTTATACCTGAATTTATTGCAAACTCTTCCTGGCACGTAGCTTAGTAAAAGAGGTAAAGTTATGCTGGCTTTAATTATCCAGTCATGTGCAAGCAAAAATCCTGTTTTTTTTTTAAATTTTCTTATCACGATTGGATATTCTATACCAATTGAATTTTTACTTTGTTTTATCACATTAACTTTGCAAAGTGAACCTTTATTTTGAAAGTAAACATGCTCTACTCTGATAAATTAGGGCAAGACTTTCACCTTTTTCTTATGACAGCTGGTGGGGTGACTTGGTAATTGGATGCATTCATTGCAACAGTGCATTACTTTGGTGCTGGATAAGACAGTCCAGACTCTCTGGTAGAGTTTTTCATCCTCATCTCCCAATATGTTTTTATATAGTAGTTTTACCTTTGGGTGAACTCCTGTCATTTTATTAATGTTGCTCTGGAGGAGCAATGTGGTAAATTGTTGATCTGCTATTCCTTATTGTTGGTGTATTGAATTAGCTGAGTTTGCTCTGTAAATTCAACCACTCTACAATTTCAGAAGGTAGTCTTGGTGGCAAACTCTGTTCAACACTGATAGATTTTTGTCTTAGGGTATCAATGGTAGAGTGGGTCTAATTCAGACAGTCATTTAGCTTTTTAGTTTGCAAGCCCCCTGCAAAATCTCATTAGCCCTATGACTTTTTACTACTAAACCCAATTGCAATTTGCTGTAGGTGGGTCCATGATGTCTGCAACTGAGAATAAAGCATTGCTATTTACTGTATAGTCTACTGTCCACAATAAAGTTTCATAGGGGTGTTTTAATTCATAAAACATAGTTGCAATGGTGTCACAGTGTCTTTGTACTAGTTACATAAATAAAGTACTATGTAATCCAAACATTTTCTTGCTTTTTTTCTCGATTTTCCAAACCAGTTACAGGGTCTACCATCCAAATATTTGCCAAACACAAGCAAAGTAACCTGCAATATACAGTCCAGTTTAGTGAGGACTGCAAAGACATGTACAATGGAAAAAAAAAACTGATCAACAAACACATGGCCCAGCACATGAGGGTAAACTCTGCATAATGCCATTTTAACATCTTTACCCTTGAGAATGGACAACAATTCACACCATCAATTGTTTAACTTGTACAATTAACACGTCCTCAACACAGTGACACCATTGCAACTATGTGAATCAGAACAGGGTTTCATAATTTTTCACACCTCTGTGCCGTTTTATTGTGGACAGTCAATATCTGTCTAGATACATTTCATAAAACCATGGTGATTTATTTAAGATAAAGTAACATGTAACTGTAAGTGCTGGGGTATGTTCCTGACACTTTTTAGAACTGAGGAAGCCCCTTGGATGAGTGGTACAGCATCTGATTAAGTGTGACCACTACCAGCTGTCCCTATGCTACCTCTGCAACACCTGTACCTAAAATACATGTGACCATCATCTATTTTATTTTCATATCCAGCTACAGTAACATTTTAAATATTTTGTTAGCACACAGGTTGGACTTGATGGACTTGTGTCTTTTTTCAACCTCACCAACTATGTATCTTGTAACTTTGTAACTCATTATTATAGAAACAGTGTGATGCACAATTAAATGCTTAGAGTATTTTAGGTTTTTGTTTTATAATTATGTCTAACCCTTTATTTTACTTCTTGTAGTACACTGGGGAATGAAAATGGACCAGAATGCTATGAACTTCAGGTGTGTGTGAAAGATTACTGCTTTGCACGTGAAGACCGAACAGTAGGCACAGCTGTTATGCAGCTGAGAGATCTAGCACAAAGAGGTAGCTGTGCCTGTTGGCTGCCACTTGGACGACGTATTCATATGGACGAGACAGGACTGACTATTTTAAGAATTTTGTCACAGCGCAACAATGATGAGGTGGCCAAAGAATTTGTCAAACTCAAATCTGACACTCGCTCTCCTGAAGAGGGCAGCTAGGGAGGTAGGGTCCATCTTCCATACCTTAAATGAAAAGATTACCCTTTCTACTGCCTTTCACCCCAGGCCCAGATTGTAGATAGTTTAAATATTTTAAAAAATACATTTTGAAACACATTTAACCAAGTCACTGCCAGCAGTGCTTGCCAAGCTCTGCATAATGCTCATCTGCCTTTCTGACAGTGACATGGATAAGGTGTACACAAATACACACCACCAAGGGCTGCGTTTATATGTGCCATTGTGTTAATGTTTGCCCTGCTGGACTACATAAGCACAGTGGTTAGGGGGCCTTAACCCATGTCCTGTATCAAACTGCTGGGCAGTTAACTGCACCCTGGCAGTGGGAGGATTAGCAGTTTGAGAAACCATGTATCCCTAAAAAAGGGGGTACAGTAGTCACTATCCCTTCCTTGACTTGTCCGTTTAAGTTGCCTGCACCTCACCTGCTGTGTATATAGGATCTTCCTGTACCAGTGTCTTAATCTGTGCATTGGTGCTGCATGGGTATTAGTTTTCTATGAAACAACCACCCTAAACCTTTATCCCCAAAGCTCTTGGTAAACCCTTTCCACCTCATGCCTGTTTTAAAGCCTTGGACTGCAAAAAAAGACACTGCCAACTGCTCAGCACCTCTACCCTATCCTTAAAATGCCCTAATAATCCAGCACTAAAACAGGCTTACAAGTCCCAGATTCTGATCAGGACACGAAGGGCAAAACATCCTAAGCTCCCACCACATACTGCACAAGGGGTTGACACTCCCATATGATTAAAGAAATGTGGCATGCTGTTTGGAAGGAAATGCTGATGATATCCCATTGCCTCTGACCCGTCCATTGTGTACAGAATATTCCTCCTCCTGTTCCTTCCTCCTGGGTGCATGTGAAAATGTTTTGCACTAACTTGGACATTTTTGGTCTCTGTAAAAATATTTTATTATAACAGCCATTAAATAGAAATAAAGAAAGGAATGTGCATTTGATGTTTTAAGTTTTCATCCAAAGTGTACTCCAGCAGCAAAGAAGAGTGGAGCGGTTGCCCATGACAAGCAGTCTGATTTCTAGTTTTATTTTCCAGTAACATTTATTTTTTTCATATAATAATAAAATGAATAATAACTAGAAGCGTGCCAATTCCTTTAAGCTAATTTGAAAAGGTGTGGTTTACTTAAGTGTAAGGACCCATTCACACTATTGTGGTATGTCATGCATTAGTGAAAATTGTGGTAATACGGCCCATTCATTTCACTGAGCTGCCTAACACACCAAAAAGGAGCATGTAACATATTACACATGTTGGTATGATGTGGTGCCATTAATTTTTTATGGCATCCCTACGCAACTTTAAATAAATAAATAAATATGATGCGCTAGAGTGTGCTAACCGTGCCCTAATCCTGGCACACAGAGATACAGTGCATATACGACAGAGTATAAAGTAATTTAACCCCAATATGTGCTATATCCCCCAAGATGAACAAACTTAATGTGCACAAATAAACAGTGCAATGAGCATGTGAAATGGTAATATCAACAAAATTCTCCAAACTGAATCAGTGCAAACTAGGTGCTAAAAGTGCAATAAACAAATAAATAATAAATAATATAATAAATAACGTTGATTCATAAATGATTCATATATGCAAACAAAAGCTGAAAAATGACATGTGCCAGCCAAAAAGTGCAGAGTGACACAAAATACATATACTTAATCGTCCATCATAAAATAGACATATATTAAACACAAAAGTCCTTAATGAAAGTGATGACAACTGTGCTTCAGTGATGATGTTTTCAAACGTGCTGTGATTCCATGTGCCACATATCATGCGATGGTGAAGCAAAAGGTGACCCCCCCAAGGTAAAGGGCTCACCTTAGGAAATGTGACTAAGTCGCTAGACAGGGTCAGGAAACGCTTATGAGCCACCCAGGGCTCAGTATGGATCACAGGAAAACAGGCTCCAGCATGGGCTCAAATCATAGGTAAAAAGAGAAAGGATCCATATGGTGTGATAACGTTTAAAAAGTGTTTATTAACAAGGTCAGATAAAAAACTCTCCCCCAGAAGGGGGGACTCACATAAAACAATTGTTTTATCCAGATTTTTATGCCTCTTCTGAGTGGTGCACTGACGCACTCTCAAAATGTGAGTATCCCCTTCTGGGGGAGAGTTTTTTAGCTTTTGTTTGCATATATGAATAATTTATGAATCAACGTTATTTATTTTATTATTTATTTGTTTATTGCACTTTTAGCACCTGGTTTGCACTGATTCAGTTTGGAGCATTTTGTTGATATTACCATTTCACATGCTCACTGCACTGTTTATTTGTGCACATTAAGTTTGTTTATCTTGGGGGATATAGCACATATTGGAGTTAAATTAATTTATACTCTGTTGTATATGCACTGTATCTCTGTGTGCCAGGATTAGGGCATGGTTAGCACACTCTAGCGCATCATATTTATTTATTTATTTAATATTTCACACGCATTACAAGGCGTGACTCGTTTATGCGGCTGTGTAGTGCTTACTTTTAGCACTAGGTTCATTTTGGTTTGTAGGAATTTTTCTTTGTTCATCCTTACGCAACTTGCCAACAGACGTGAGTGAGTTGCAGCAACGTGCAGTAACACTGTTGTGCATTGCGGTTTGCTGGTAAAAATGCTACATGCACCTTTTTTGGTTTATTTTGGTGTGTGGGGCAGCTGATTCAAATGCTAACCACAGTACAATAGTGTGAATCGGCCCTTAGGTGCAAAAAATGTTTTGAGCAGGGTTTCAGAAACAAGGGTACTGACAATTAACACTCTTTCTGTGCCAGCCACACATCCATCTTTGATGAACCTTGTGCTGTTGCCCTTGATGGGCTTTGCAAACATAAAGGATGTGCTAAAATGTTAAACATAGCTAACTAGACAGCAACATATAGGCTCAGCTTCATTGTTACAGTGAAACTCCAAAGCCTCACAAGTATAATGCCATTTGCAATATGGCACCATCTTTCTGTAGCCCTCTGCATTATTACTAAACCGTGTAACCTGTACTTACTTTTACCATATTTACAAGGGCTAAATGCTGCCATGTTATATACTTTTATTATGCCCAATGTTTGAAAGGCAAAATACTTTTTTAATGTTCTCATTTTACCTAAGTTAGCAAACATCTCATAGTAGCATGCACCCTTATTTGCAAACATTGATAGCTTCCTATAGTTTTTCTGCCAAACTAACATTTTCTACACTCTATATACTGTGCACACTTTATGCTGTGTATGCGAGCCCTTCAAACACTGTGTATGATGCATAAGTTTCATATGCTCTGTACATGTATATATGTATATATATGTGTATATGAGTTGTGTGTTATATAGTCTAGTATAGTTTGCAAATTCTGATGTGTATATGTGCTCATGTCCTTAGGTACATTTAGGTACATTTTGTGCTGTGTATTCTAAATACACTCCATGCTGTGTACACTGTATCTACTGTGTGCACCATGACTGCTTTGTGCATGTTATATGTGGCATCTGAGTTCTGTGCAGGGTGTCCTGTGTGTTGTCTGCACTGTGTGCTGAAATATGGCTTATACCCACTCCTTTCACTTTCTGGGAGTAGACGCCAGTGGGGAACAGGAAGTTACATCATGTATTTAAATATAAAAATGAGAGAACAGCATTAGTCACAATAATAAGGCTAGGCAGTGGACAAGATTTTTACAAAGGCTGGCTATGCAGTAGATGAAGACCCATCAGAATGAGGCAGGGCAAAGGACAAGAGGTTGTCAGATTCAGTCAAGGCAGTGAGCAGATGGTCTACATAGTCAGACAGGGCAATAGACAGGAGATCAACAGAAGCTGGCCAGGTGGTACACAGCATGTCCTCAAAGACAGTCTGAACTTCTGTCTGGAACTGGGCAACTGGCAAATTTTTTTGTTGAGGCAGAGTGGACAGGTAGCAAGGTGGAGTTCCCTGTGGCCAGAGCAGAACAGTTTAGCATATTCACTGATGAGGTCAAACAAGCCCTTTAAAAACCAAGAAGATCTTTTTATGAAGGTGGTTTATGTAAGAAAAAAAAATATTATTTCCATCTAGGTTGGCAGGCCAAAGTCGTTCTGGGTATAGCTGAAGACAGAGAGATGCCAAGACAACAGTTGCAGGAACCATGACTGAAGGAGATTGCTTTGCTGCCAGGAAAATTATCTTTTTTTTTAAGATTGCAGAAATTAGTCCAATAATTTAGATGAATTAAAAGGGATGTTCCAAGAAATGTCATTCCTCATCAATGATATCATCAGCTTAGAAGGACCTGAATTTACCATTCAGTATGAACAAAACTATATATCTGGACTGGCCACATGCAGTAGCAAATTACAAAGAAAAGGACCATGGACAAAGTCTGTTCTGGGTTGTAGAAATTAGGAAAAAGATCCACAGTTCCCATTATAGCAGGATATCCTTGGTTTGTTTCAATATCAGGGAGAAAATCAATAGGCTTATGCCCCATACACACGGTCGGACTTTGTTCGGACATTCCGACAACAAAATCCTAGGATTTTTTCCGACGGATGTTGGCTCAAACTTGTCTTGCATACACACGGTCACACAAAGTTGTCGGAAAATCCGATCGTTCTAAACGCGGTGACGTAAAACACGTACGTCGGGACTATAAACGGGGCAGTGGCCAATAGCTTTTATCTCTTTATTTATTCTGAGCATGCGTGGCACTTTGTCCGTCGGATTTGTGCACACACGATTGGAATTTCCGACAACAGACTTTGTTGTCAGAAAATTTTATATCCTGCTCTCAAACTTTGTGTGTTGGAAAATCCGATGGAAAATGTGTGATGGAGCCTACACACGGTCGGAATTTCCGACAACAAGGTCCTATCACACATTTTCCGTCGGAAAATCCGACCGCGTGTACGGGGCATTAGTATCTGGCAAGATCAGTTCATGTTAATGAGCCCTTGCCTGTTGTAGATGGTAAGCCCAGATGTAGAGTTTCTCTAAATAACAGGATAGCTGTAGCAATGATGTGGGTGTCATACGTGATCAGTTCAATGTTGGTGGCAGTTAAAATAGTACTGGATGAGCAATGGGATGCGAGTCAGAAACTGGAACCAAAGACTAGAGCAAGGGATCAGGTAACAAGAAAAATGGTCTGACAGCTTTCATCACTAGAAAAGAGGCCTATGAAAGTTGATTCAATTAATAGGAAACAGGTGCTGCAATTGTCAAAGCAAGTAATTGCTACACAGGTGCTGGTAAAATCAGACAGTGCTAGCAGAACCATATGATAACAACAGAGTATATAGCTAAAGCTGAAAGTTTAGCATCACAATGACACCTCGGTTCCAATCCAGGTAGCACCATGAGGTTGGTTTGAGAATAAAGGATTTGAGAATGTTCACACAAATAAAGTGTGAAGATTCGCTCCAGTTATTAAATAACGTGAAAAGAAAATTCCTGTTTACTAAATTCATCTCGATATGATTGGATTATTGAAGTAAACATCCACACAAGAGAATGCAAACATTTTTAAATCATTTAGATAATTAGCACTAGCATCGTAATACATTTGGTAAATTAGACTAGTAGTTCCATTGCAACATGCAATCTGACTGATGGTAAAGCCTGGTACACACAATTAGTGTCAGATCCGGTCAGAGCCGCTGTACTAATGATTCAACATTAGTACAGCGATCTCCCCCGATGAGCTGTTGTGTTCTGACAAGGGGGCGCCCCCCCCCCCCCCCCCGCACCCCACAGCAAGAACACTCCGATCAGTTGCTGGTTTTCCAGCATGCTTGTCCGACAGAAGCCGGGCAAATTAACTATTCTTATTGAACCGGACAATGTCACCCGGCCTGTGTGTATGGGGCTTAACTTTTACTAACGGCCTAATTGAGACCTTCAAGTCTTTGTATAAAAACATGTCATTTGGAGGGCCATATTGAGGCAAATATTTTCTTTGATTGAGATGGTTGCTTGAAATCTGGTCCAAAAAGTACTGAAGATTACGCAAGTTAAACTTGAGATGGTTAATCACACCACATGGCTTTGTTATGACTGCAGTACAGTTTCTGAGAACAGGCCATATACGCATTAAAACTACACATTAAAAAAGGGGCCACCTAACAAAGTTATACCACAACTGATTGTAATATTAAAGTGATTGTGAAGTCTTGTTTAAAAAAAAAAAAAAATAACAAACATGTTCTACTTACCTGCTCTGTCCAGTTGGTTTTGCACAGAGCAGCCTGGATCCTCCTCTTCTCGGGTCCCTCTTTGCTTCTCCTGGTAACTTCTTCCTGTCGAGTGCCCCCCACAGCAAGCAGCTTGCTATGGGGGCACCTGAGCCGAGTCACAATGTGTCCAGTTAGACACGGATTGGCTGACTGACTTTTATTGACAGCCACGGGAGCCAATGGCGCCGCTGCTATGTCTCAGCAAATCAGGAGGAGAGTCCCAGATGGCTAAGACACTTGTGGACATTGCTGGAGAGAGATGGGTATTAGGGGGGTGCTGGGGAGGCTGCTACACACAGAAGGTTTTTTCTTGTAATGCATAGAATGCATTAAGAGAAAAAACCTTCTGCCTTTACAACTCCTTTAAAACATACATTTTAATTGCTTTTCTAATGATGTTTTCAGATGTCTAAAAAACATAACCAATAGAAAACATAGCAGCACTTCCTCCACTGGAAACTACTGAAACAATTGAATTAAGTAATGTAAGTACACTATTACATACCTTTAGTCTGTGGCAGTACAGTAAAGCATGAGCACAATTTAACATTTATGGAAGAAACCAGAAATATACACTCATCGGCCACTTTATTAGGTACACCTTGCTAATACTGGGTTGGACCCCCTTTTGCCTTCAAAACTGCCTTAATTTTTTGTGGCATAGATTCAACAAGGTGTTGGAAACATTCCTCAGAGATTGTGGTCCATATTGACATGGTAGCATCACACAGTTGCTGCAGATTTGTCGGCTGCACATCCATGATGTAACTCATTACAACACATCCTAAAGGTTCTCTATTGGATTGAGATCTGGTGACTGTGGAGGCCATTGGAGTACAGTGAACTCATTGTCATATTCAAGAAACCAGTGGTGAGATGATTTGAGCTTTATGACATGGTGCGTTATTCTGCTGGAAGAAGCCATCAGAAGATGGGTACACTGTAGACATAAGGGATGGACATGGGCAGCAACAATACTCAGGTAGGCCATGGCTTTTAAATGATGTTCAGTTGGTACTAAGGTACCTAAAGTGTGCCAAGAAAATATCCCACACACCATTACACCACCAGCTTGAACCATTGATACAAGGCAGGATGGATTCATGCTTTCATATTGTTTAAGTCAAAGTCTGACCCTCTGTCTCCTCTGACATCAACGAGGCATTTTCGTCCACACAACTGCCGCTCACTGGTAATTTTTTCTTTTTCGGACCATTCTCTGTAAACCCTAGAGATGGTTGTGTGTGAAAATCCCAATAGATGAACAGTTTTTGAAATACTCAGACCAGCCCTTCTGGCAACAACAACCATGCCACGTTCAAAGTCACTTAAATCCCCTTTCTTCCCCATTCTGTTGCTCGGGTTGAACTTCAGTAAGTCGTCTTCACCATGTCTAGATGCCTAAAGTTGCTGCCATGTGTTTGGCTGATTAGCAATTTGTGTTACCAAGCAATTGAACAGGTGTACCTAATAAAGTGACCGGTGAGTGTATTTTAGAGAAAGAAAGGTATGTAAAGGTACTTGAATGTATTGGATATGCATTAAAATGTAACACTTTCTGGTTTGATGGACATTACTGCCAAAAGCATGGTTTGACAATAGGCTGAAAATGCAATCAATCAATAGAACAGTGAGAAGAGAAATGTATTATTCCTGAAACTGGTTTGGAATTAGTGGGTAAAAAAAAGGTACCTATTTAAGGGCCAGGTACTGAAAAATGATTGGGAATGTTTCTGTCCTCCCTTGACAATAGTGACTGGAACATGAAATTTAGAAAGGTGTGAGGACCAAATCACATGTCCGGATCTGTCACTGAGAACTCCATGAGCTGACAGACTGCAATGGCTTTTTGTTGGATGTTGTCACTATAAACCCTAAATAAAAATATATACAGAAGCTACTTTAGGAGCTATAGATGAAACTGAAGCACACAAAGATTCAAAAGAGAAAAAAGTGATGGCAGCACCTGCTGCTAGCCACACTTGCAAAAACTCTAATGCTCCGTACACACGGTCGGATTTTCCGATGGAAAATGTCCGATCGGAGCGTGTTGTCGGAAATTCCGACCGTGTGTGGGCTCCATCGGACATTTTCCATCGGATTTTCCAACACACAAAGTTGGAGAGCAGGAGATAAAATTTTCCGACAACAAAATCCGTTGTCGGAAATTCCGATCGTGTGTACACAAATCCGACGGACAAAGTGCCAGGCATGCTCAGAATAAATAAAGAGATGAAAGCTTTGGCCACTGCCCCGTTTATAGTCCCGACGTACGTGTTTTACGTCACCGCGTTCAGAACGATCGGACAACTTTGTGTGACCGTGTGTATGCAAGACAAGTTTGAGCCAACATCCGTCGGAAAAAATCCTAGGATTTTGTTGTCGGAATGTCCGAACAAAGTCCGACCATGTGTACGGGGCATTACACATCTCAAAAATTAAAAAATTTAGCACTGCTAACCACATATGTGATACGACTATAAAGATACGCAGTTGGCTAAATAGTAAAAGACGGAGTGGATATCTCTTTTGACAACCTAGGTGCCAGCACCCTGAAAGCAATTGGCACTGGGTTATGTTGATTAAGCAATTAACCCTTTAAACTGCCACCACCACCTTTTTACCGAGAATCACAATCTTAACAATAACAACTATGATTATAGAATATACGTCTGTAACACGCACAAACACTGGTATGTTCAGAGATTTATACTACAGTAGCATTCTTCAAAAGACAAGGATTCTTTTAGTTTAAAATAACAGCCTTAGAGACAATTTCAACACGTTTCAAAAAGGGGTTTAACTGCTTGCCGACCAGGCCATAGCCAAAAAACAGCTACAGCGCAATCAGATAACTCTTGGAGGGCGTACTATAATGTCCTCCCAGAATCGTGCACCCGGGAATGTCCGTGACCGTCGGGTCTCCCAGACCCAGCGAGTCACAGATCGGGGGGAAAGGGCCAATGACAGCAGCCCTTTACCACGTGATCACTCCGTCCAATGACGGAGTGATCACTTATAAACAAACCGAAGCGTGTATAGTTTGGCTCCTCCAATCTCCTCACACCGATTGGTACAGTGTGTGAGGAGAGGAGGGAGTGTGTGAGGACAGCAGCGCTGTGGGCTGGATCTGAAGTGCCTGCAGCGCTGATCTGTGCCCATTCCTGGCTCATCCATCCATCTCTGACTCATCCACATTCATGCTCAGCCTTGCTCCATCCCTGGCTTATCCATCCATCCCTGGCTCATCCATCTACATTCATGCTCAGCTATGCTCCATCTCTGGCTCATCCATCCGCATCCATGCTGCATCCCTGGCTCATCCATCCATCCCAGGCCCATCCATCCACATTCATGCTCATCCATGCTCCATTCCTGGCTCATCCATCCTCATTCATTCTCCATCCCTGGCTCATCTCTACATCCATCCCTGGCTCATCCATCTACATTCATGCTCAGCTATGCTCCATCCCTGGATCATCCATTTACATCCATGCTCCATCCCTGACTCATCCATCCTCATTCATGCTCATCCATGCTCCATCTCTGGCTCATTCATGCTCCATCCCTGGCTTATTCATCCTCATTCATGCTCCATCTCTGGCTTATCCATCCACATGCATGTTCTATCCCTGACTCATCCACCCACATTAATGCTATATCTCTGGCTCATCCATCCACATTCATGCTCCATCCCTGGCTCATCCATCCACATTCATGCTCATCCATGCTCCATCCCTGGCTCATCCATCCCCATCCATTGCTCATCCATGGCTCATCCATGCCACATCAGTGCTCATCCGTGCCACATCCAGCCACATCAGTGATCATCCGTGCCACATCTATGCCACATCGGTGATCATCCATGCCACATCAGTGATCATCTGTGCCACATCCATGCCACATCAGTGATCATCCATGCTACATCAGTGATCATCCGTGCCACATCAGTGCTCATTCGTGACACATCCATGCCACATCAGTACTCATTCGTGCCACATCCATGCCACATCAGTGCTCATCTGTGCCACATCAGTGATCATCCGTGCCACATCCATGCCACCTCAGTGCTCATCCATGCCACATCAGTACTCATTCGTGACACATCCATGCCACATCAGTACTCATTCGTGCCACATCCATGCCACATCAGTGCTCATCTGTGCCACATCAGTGTTCATCCATGCCACATCAGTTCTCATCCATGCCACATCAGTGTTCATCCATGCCACATCAGTTCTCATCCATGCCACATCAGTGCTCATCCATGCCACATCAGTGCCAGATCCATGCCACATCAGTGCTCATCCGTGCCACATCCATGCCACTAGAGTGCCCATCAGTGCCTCACAAAAGTGTAATAGGTAGTCAAATTAGATTTGAAATGTATGTCCTTAGAACACCTGATGTATCGCCATACTCAGGAGGAGTAGCAAAATATATTTTGGGGCATCATTTTTGCTATGTACATGCTAGGTGTTAGAAATATCTTAAAAATGGACAACTTTGTGTAAAAAAAAATGCATTTTAATTTTCTTTACACATTTTCCAAAAACATGGAAAAAAAATGACATGTTCAAAACACTCACTATGTCTCATAGAATATATGTTGGGGTGTTTATTTTCCAAAATGGTGTAATTTTTTTGGGTGTTTCCATTGTCCTAGTGCTCCAGGCCTTCAAAAGTGTAAGAGGTAGTCAAGAAATGATATGCGTAATTTATGTCCTTAGAACGCCTGATGGTGCTCCTTGCATGTTGGGCCTCTGTATGTGGCCAGGCTGTGTAAAAATCTCACACATGTGGTATTGCCATACTCAGGAGGAGTAGTATAATGTATTTTATGGTATGCATATGCTGTGTGTGAGAAATAACTTGTTATTGTGATAATTTTGTGAAAGCAAAAAAAATCTTAATTTTGCAAAGAATTGTGATAGGCCGTCAGTACATCAGGTGTGATACATTTTCAGTGATTGGCACCATAGCTTGTAGGCTCTTGAACTTTAACAAAAACCAAATAATATGCACTTATTTGGGTTATTTTTACCAAAAATATGTAGCAGTATAAATTTTGGCCAAAATGTATGAACAAAAATTACTTATTTGCAAAATTTTATAACAGAAATTAAGAAAAATGCATTTTTTTTACAAAGTGTTCAGTCTTTTTTTTAAAAAAAAAACCCAGTGGTGATTAAATACCACCAAAAGAAAGCTCTATTTATGTGAAAAAGAATGAAAATTTCATATGGGTACAGTGTTGCATGACTGAGTAATTGTCATTCAAAATGTGAGAGCACTAAAAGCTGAAAATTGGTCTGGTTAGGAAGGGGGTTTAAGTGCCCAGTGGGCAAGTGGTTAATAATGAAAATGGTCAAAATGGTGCAAATAAAATATTTACAGAAAAAGGGTGTTACAAAGAAACAAAGACACAATAAAGCAACAGAGAAATAAAAAGGAGTTGAAAATGAAGAATACTTGGAAATCCTGTTTCAGCAGATTTCAGTCCATTAAGCAAAGTGATCAATTGGCTCTCATAACTTGACAGGTCTTCTTTTTCTTGATGGTACACGAGAGCTGTCAACTTCAGGAGCAGTCTCCTATTTCTCTGATATCACGGGAGTGTTGTCAGAGACCATCTGACCAATTAAGCGGTTGAGGAGTGGCCATGGGATGTCACTATATTTATGACTAAGTCCCAGATACAGTTTTCTATAAGCATTTATATCTCTGAATACCTACTGTTCACAGACTGCTAACGTGCATATTATTGTCTAGCGTGGAATTTGCTTTGGAATGAATATAAATATGGCAGATTTCTACTTTACCTAGGAGCAATAAGGGTGCCAGTGGTTCCACATACGGTCTGACGTAGGGGTGTTTGGCCTTGAAACATTACAAATTAACTGAGGAAAGTTAAATATGTCTATATTCTGGCTGTACTGTTATTATTTCATGAGTTATGAAAGATTCTGAGGTTTAGAGTTTTAGTTGCTGACCATACAAATTCTGGATGAACCCTCTGCACACTGCTATACACCCTTTCCAGCAAACTATGCTATGAAAAACAGGGATTTTTAGTTTACATATATTGCAATACATGTTTGAACTGGCCAACTTCATCAAAGTAATCCTTCTTATGGCCAGTCCTACACTGCTCTGCCACTGCAAGTGCTACGGTAGACACAATGCCAACATTGGTCTATTGTTATTTGAGCACAGGTATACCTTTTTTCTGTTAGCTGCTAACCACTTTATCAGGGATGTGTATTACTACAGAATTTAAGATAGGGGGTAGAGCTGCAAGTGTCTGGTAAAAATCCATTCACTCAAGAGGCAAGTCAGACATTTTTATTAGAGTTTTTTTAAGATATGTTTATTGAGTTTCAAGAGACAAACATACAGAGAGAAAAAAAAAAAGAAACACAATAGGCCCAACATAATGTACAGAGAAAAAACTGTGTACATAAGACATGAACAGTGCTTATATAATTGTTGTCACACTCATCTCTTGTGGTCATTGCACACACGACTTACATAGAAAACGTAACTCGAGTGAGCATGGCATGTATCATAGCGGAGTGCCTGGCCAATACAAATAAACAAAGATACAGCTAATCACAACGATACAGGGGTCAGAGTAAGGGGACTGGCCAGCCACCTACTCCAGATTTTATGAAATGTTTTAATTCTCTTCTGATTCTCAAAAGTGAGTTTATACAGAGGCAGAGAGTCATTGATTAGTTTCAGCTATAAAGTTCTGGTTGGGGGTGATGATCCCTTCCATGACAAGAGAAGGGTCTTCTTTGCATAAAAATAGAGGATGCAAAGCAGTGTCTTGGCATGGGAGGGGATAATCAGGTCACCAAAGATGCCCAGAAGACAATTTTTGGGATTTACAATGTAAGGCAGACCCAGTGCGGAGGAAATAAAGGAGCCAATATTCACCAAAAGTCCTGAAATATGGGGCAGGTCCAGAAACAATGAAAAAAGTTGGCAGTGTGGCCACAAACTCGAAAACACTCAGCTGAGTGAGACAACCCCATTTTATATAATCTAGCAGGAGTAAGGTGGGAGTGATGGAAGATCTTGAGCTGGATAACACTCCAGAGGAAATGGTCTTATGCGTGTCACTAAACTCAGACCATTCCACCTCCATGAAGGGTATATCCAGGGAAGCCCACTTCGTCTGAGCCGCCTGGAATCTAGGGTTAGAGTCTGTTATAAGGGCAGCATAGTAGGTGGAGATAAGTTTTGTGGGGTCTGGGTGTCTTAATTTCTCCAGAGGGGGGAACCTAAATAGGGTTATCCAAAGAGCCAAATTGTGCACGTACAGCATGTTGAAGTTGATAATAATAAAATAAGTAGGTGCGTGGCAAGTCAAAGTCCATGCACAACTGGTAGAAGGACGTAAAACCTTGTGTGGTATAGAGGTGACATAAATATTTGACTCCTTTAGAAGACCACCGCTGTGGATGAGGTAGGGAATACAATTCTGGAAAGTTAGAATTAAACCACAGGGGGTTATTGGGGGACGTCGACCATGAGTCCCTAGAAATTTTTGCAACTACAGATTGAAACAGAGAGGGAGAGGTACGCAGAATCAGCATCCCTGGATGAGCTGGAACACAACCCCTATAAATAATATGTAGAGGGTTTCTAAGAATGAGGCAATAGCCCCTTCTGTTGTAGTGCAGGCATTGGCAGAAACCGGATGCAGCCAGTCGTGAATATGAACCAGTTGAGATGCCAAATAGTAGAAATAGAAGTTAGGGAATGCCAGGCCTGCCAAATGGGTCGGGAGACGCATATGTACAGCGTTCTTATGGAATGGCCGCCCTCCTAGAGTAGCACTGAAGATATTCAGTGCTACTCTAGGAGGGCGGCCATTCCATAAGAACGCTGTACATATGGTATCAATACGCTTAAAGATTGATTATGGAATCTTGCAAGGGGAATTGGCCAGGACATAGGGCAGTTTAGGGAGATAGATCATTTTCTTGACATTGGCCCTTGCCATTAGGCCTAGAGGCAAATCCATCCATCGTTGGTGTGAAGTTGCATCTGAGACAATAAGGGACACAAATTATTATTAATAAATGAAGATAGAGGTAATTGTATTATAATACCCAAATATCTAAATGAGGGGACAACTTGTAGTTTGGAGTCTGAGTGAACCATGGATATAGCGGCTTGGTCTAAAGGAAATAAAGTGGACTTGCCCCAGTTCACCCGGAAACCAGAGTAATCCCCAAAAGGTATTAATTTCAGACAGAAGATGTTTTAGGGAATCATGAGGGTCTGCCAGATATACTAAAGTGTCATTTGTGTAAAAGAAATGCATTTCTCTATAGTACAAATAGGGAGACCTCTAATCAAAGGGGAACTACGGACACCTATTTCAAGGGGTTCCATAGCAAATATAAATAGGAGGGGTGACAAAGGACACCCCTGTCTAGTGTCCCTAGTTTTTGGGAAGGCATCAGTAACATGAGCATTAACCTGTATACGGGCCATCTGGGAGGTATAAAGGAGTCGTATCCATGTTATAATACGAGGGCCAAAACCGTAGAGCTGCAGCACTTGAAATAGGTAGGGCCACTCCATACCCTCAAAAGCTTTACACGTATCTAATGTGTGATAGCATGAGTGGGGGGACAGTCGTGGGGATATTGTAAATTGTGACGTAATCTACGAATATTAATCCTGGTAGAGCGACCATTAATAAAGCTGCCCTGATCGCTCCTAACCAGTTTCGCAACCACTGTGTTAGGACAGTTGGTCAACACTCTAGCTAGGATCTTTAGACCTGCATTGGTAAGAGAAATTGGGCAGTAGGATTCACATTTGAGAATATCTTTACAAGGTTTTAATAATAGAATAATCAATGCCTCACGCATAGAGGGGGGGAGGATTCCGGCTTCCATAGCCTTGTTATAGGTATGGAGAAGAGATGGACACAGATTATGGCCAAATTGGGCATACCATTCAGCCGGAAATCCATTAAGGCTTGGTGTCTTATGTGCTGGCAGTTGCGAAATGGCAAGGTTAAGTTCCTCAACATAGAGAGGTGCATCCAGTTCCTCACACGCCCTGTCCAACAGAGAGGGAAGAGAAACCTGTGCCAGGTATTCATCTAGCTGACCTGCAGAGTATTGAGCTCTGGTAGCATAAAGGTCTGCTTCTGGGGTGAGCCTAAACCTCCAACATTCCAAGAGATTATTTTCAGCGACGTAGACATATTAAACCAGTCAACACATAATAGGCATAATAAGGATTTTGAACATTATCGGTACAGTGTAAGCCATACCACTCTTAATGTACACAGGTGAGAGCGTGTGAAATTAAAAGTAAGAGAACCAGCAAGTAAACAAGAAAAATAACATAAAAAAATAAAAATCTAGCCATACTCATCAATGAAAACGGGAGAAGGTCCAGAGAAAACCTTACCCACCCCACCCTGCTCAGCCATCCCAAACACAGCGAGCCTTGGATTCCCGTAACATAGAACAACACTCAACTGAAGTTATAAATGACCCGTAGCCTCACCACAAACTGGTATGGGGGAGGTGTTGAATTCAGAGAGGCTCATGGTAATGCATATAGTGTCCGTTCAAAGAAAGAAGAAATTCAACTTTAGTATAAGGCACAGAAAGCAACAGTTACATAAGTCAGAGCAGGGGAGAATGCAGAAGAAGTGATAGATAGAAAAGGTCATAGCCCGTGTCTAGATTCAGCGGAGTCATAGCCCACAACCGACAAGTGGAGAGGCGCCTCTGGGTGCAGTCGTTTTCATAAATATAAAATACTTCAATAAAATGTAAATGAACTCACATTGTGGCAGTAAAAACAAGCATGATAATAAAAGTCATGGATGGCGCTCCCAATCCTGTACCTATGGACAGTCTCTGCGGTGGGTGTAGTGACAGCTCTTCCGGATGTGATGAGCCAGCTTCAGACAACGGAGGAGCGGCCTCAGAACAAGGCTTGTAACACACGAGACCGCTGGCTGCAGGGGGATGACGTCATCACAACCCACAACCGCAAGTTTGAAGCATATCTTCCATGGGGTATAAGGTAACCAGAGCATATGTAATGTCCGCAGCCGTGCCTGCTTCCTCATATAGATATAGAAACCATAGGAGCAACTGTACAGGAACCAAAAGAGGCAACAGTGCATTGACAGCCAGGATTAGGTACGTCTGTGCCTAGGACCTGCTCCAAAACGAACATTCAGCCAGGTCATTGCTTCTTTCGGGCTAGTGTAAAAGTGAGCTTTACGATCATGAATAATTCTCAGCTTGGCAGAAAAGAGCATAGCATACTGTATGCCTTCGGTGTGTAGGCAGTCTTTCACAGCTGCAAAGGCGGTGCGTTTGCGCTGAACTTCAGCTGACAAGTCAGGGTAAACGGAGATGGTGTTGCCATTATACTTGGGTGGCCCTTTTTCTCTAGCAAGGTGTAAAATAGAGACTTTGTCTTGGAAATTATGGATCCGAGTGATAAGGGAACGTGGAGATGCTCCTGAGAGGGGAGGACGCAGAGGGGTGTGATGTGCACGCTCAATGATAAAATTAGATGAGAGCACATCAGCTCCAAAGACATCCAGGAATAGAGAAATCGTTCAGGGCGGGAACCCTCAGAACAGTCAGGGAACCCCACAAAGCGGAGATTGTTCCTGCAGGAAAGGTTCTCTAGGTCATCCAACTAGGCTCTGAGGCTCACCAGTTCATCGGTGGCTGTTCACAATGTGACAGATAATGGGTGCACAGCACACTGTCCTCCATAGAACTAATATGTTCCTCAGCAGCCCCTGTCCTGTCACGCAGGTTTTGCACATCTTGTTTAAGTGAAGAAAAATCAATATGAACAGCTTCCATTTGAGTAGTAAGAAATGCTTTACAATCCTGTATAGCCAGCATAATTTGTGACAGTGTGGGTTCTGCATGAGAGGAGTCAGGAACATGGCTATCCTCCATACATGAAGGGGAGTCCAGGAATAAAGGAGGATCCATCTGGGTGGAGCAGACAGTGGGGATAGATTCACTCACCCCTGGAGCGGAGACTTGCACCGAAGAGAGAGAAGGCTGCAGCATGGCTTCAGGCATGTCCATGGGACTGGCGCCATCTTGCCGGCGAAATCGAGCCAGCTGCTCCGCCATGGATTGGGGCGAGGGTGGCCTGTATTTTACCATCATTCCGCTGCTGTAAGGTGCCCACCGCTTTGAGGAAGGACACAGTGCTGTTGGGCAGGAGATAGGACACAGGATGCCTGTAGGACCAGTAGATAGATCTAAGCAGCCGCTCGCTCTGCCATCAAGCTACTATTAGAGTTTTCCAGACTGGAGTGTGGATTCGGCTAATAGGCATGAGAGGACCTGTATCTGTCCTAGTCTGATAAGAAGGTTCTGGCATCAGTTAACAGTTTGTATATTGTATAAACTGAAGGAATGAGGGTAGAAAGGTCACTGCCTTTTTATGACAAAAAGGCATTGTGATATGAACAAAATGGCTGCTACACACACAGCTATTCGTGTGCCCAGTGCACACGACCATTACAGCTACAGTTAAAAAACAATTTAAAATCACAATTATAAGCATTCACAAAGTCTCAAAGTAGATAAAAAGCTTTAGACCCCTTTCACACTGGGGCAGTTTTAGGCATTTTAGCGCTAGAAATAGCGCCTGTAAAGTGCCTGAAAACCGCCTCCCATTAATTTTAGTGTGACTTTTCACACTGGGGCGGTGCGCTTGCAGGATGATAGTAAAAGTCCTGCAAGCAGCATCTTTGGGCCGGTTTGGGTGCGCTGTATTTATCACTCTCGAAACGCCCTGCCCATTGAAATGAATGGGCAGTACTTCCAAAGCACCTGAAAAGCATTAAAAAACTCTTGCAGAGGTTTTAATTCAATGGGCAATTTATTTTCCCAGCATCTCGGGTCTCCCAATGTCCTTTTTCACCAAGTATATTACTCTTTTTAGGCACAAGAGCTGACAATTTCTTTATATTGAATAGATTGTTTAGGATGGTTGTAAGTAAATCTAATGAATAATGTACATATAATAATACAATCATACTGTAACATGTGGAAAGCTTCAGCCTTGTAGCTACAGATTAGACACTAGAAGTTTATTTAGCCATAGCAGTTTCTAAGAATTAGCCTTATGTAAGAAAATATTGTGTTTTTACTGTTTTTTCCCCCAAATTGTTCTTTTAGACCCAGGGGCTAAAATTTCCTAAGCTAATTCAGAGCTGTAAAAAAAGAGTGTTTTTTTCCACAAAATATTCACAAAAAATGTTGATATTTTAAATTCAAGACCTCACCATCTCCCAGCAAACATGGTGAAGGGAATTTACTAAAACTGGAGAAAACAGAATCTGGAGCAGCTGTGCATAGTAAATCAATGTTAAGCTTCAAGCATGAAAGCTAGAAGCTGATTGCTTGCAATGGACAACTGCACCCGATTCTGTATGCCCCAGACTTTGTTAGTTGCCCTCAGTGTTCCAAGAGTTGCACAAATTTTGGGTAAGGAATAGCTTTGTATCAAAATCAAAAGAAGAGCAGTGTTCCCATAATGAGAAGCCATTTTTAAACTCTCTGAAAGAATAAGAGGAACCATCATACCTTTGGATCCCTGGTCTTGTTTGTTCGCCCGTCTGCCATTTACCCCTAAGCACTAGCTATATATAAGCAAACCATTCTACACTATCCTCTAAACACAGTGAAAACCTAAATCCTGAGATACTGGGCTCTTCTACAATGCCCTCAATAAAAGAATGGCTCCAAAAAGTGGAATAAGTAAGGCAAATGTAAGAAATTACTATAGATAGAAAAACTCAAACACTATACTATGTATACAAAGTACTATGAGACTTGGGCTGGCTGGACTACATTTACTATCTATTGAGGACATGGGTAAAAAAACCCTTCAATGGAAGCCATCTCTTCACAGATTCTATATAAGCCTTGCACACTCAAGATACAGTGACCACTCAAACTCTTGTTTTGCCTCACCAACTAGATGATTTTGTCTTTCTCGCTTAATACATTAACACAGTTAACGCTATTGGCTGGCAGATCCCTATGTCTTCTCATTTCTAATACCCCACCTGTCCCAAACACTCTTCCCTGTTTTTATGTCTAGTCTTGTATTTGCCAAGCCTATCTTTTTTTTGTCCATCTTATTACCTTTGTACAAAACATTCATGTCTTGTCAGTGTTGAAATGTCATTAACTCTTTGAAGTCTGTAAAGTTTATCCATAAAATGATTAATAAAAGGTTAATAAAAATAAGAAAAAGAAACCTTTACCACAAGACTGAGTGGCTGTGTGAGCTAACAAGCATTTTAAAACTGATGGCCCATGGACATTTTGCATTGCATTTGAGTAAACCTAGGGGGAGGGGGGAGAATACATGTGGGTAAGAAAACAACTGACATTTGCATGTTCTCCAAATGTTCATGCATGTACAATATGTAAATTACTGAATAAATTGACAGCGCAAAATAAATACTTGCAATATATAAATAAAATGACACAAGAATCATGCAACTGTAATGAATGGACCAGAAGTTTAAATTCAGTGCCTTAAAAAAGTATGCATACCCCTTGAACTTTTCCACATTTTCTTATGTTACAACCAAAAATGTAAATGTATTTTATTGGGATTTAATATGATTGACCAACACAAAGTGGCACATAATTGTGAAGTGGAAGGAAAGTAATAAATAGTTTTCAAATTTTCTTACAAATAAATATGTGAAAAGTGTGGCGTGCATTTGTATTCAGCCCCCCTGAGTCAATACTCTGTAAAACCACCTTTCGCTGCAATGACAGCTGCAAGCCTTTTTGAGGATGTCTTTACGAGCTTTGCACATCTAGAGAGTGACATTTTTGCCCATTCTTCTTTGCAAAATAGTTCAAGATCTGTCAGATTGGATGGAGTGTGTCTGTGAAAAGCAATTTTCAAGTCTTGCCACAGATTCTCGATTGGATTTAGGTCTGGACTTTGACTGGGCCATTCTAACACACGAATATGCTTTGATCTAAACCATTCCATTGTAGCTATATGTTTAGGGTCGTTGTCCTGCTGAAAAGTGAACCTCCGCCCGAGTCTCAAGTCTTTTGCAGACTCTAACAGGTTTTCTTCTAAGATTGCCTTGTATTTGGCTCCATTCATCTTCCCATCAACTCTAACCAGCTTCCCTGTTCCTGCTGAAGAAAAGCATCCCCACAACATTATGCTGCCACCGCCATGTTTCACGGTGGGGATGGTGTGTTCAGGGTGATGTACAGTGTTAGTTTCCTGCCACATATAGCGTTTTGCTTTTAGGCCAAAAAGTTCAATTTTGGTCTCATCTGACCAGAGCACCTTCTACCACATGTTTACTGTGTCCCCCACATGGCTTCTTGCAAACTGCAAACGGAACTTCTTATGGCTTTCTTTGAACAATGGCTTTCTTCTTGACGCTTTTCCATAAAGGCCAGATTTGTGGCGTGCACAACTAATAGTTGTCCTGTGGACAGATTCAACCACCTGAGCTGTGGATCTCTGCAGCTCCTCCAGAGTTACCATGATCCTCTTTGCTGCTTCTCTAATTAATGCTCTCTTTACCCAGTCTGTCAGTTTAGGTGGACGGCCATGTCTTGGTAGGTTTGCAGTTTTGCCATACTCTTTCCATTTTCGGATAATGGATTGAACAATGCTCTGTGAGATGTTCAAAGCTTGGGATACTTTTTTTAAAACCTAACCCTGCTTTAAACTTCTCCACTACTTTATCAATGACCTGTCTGGTGTGTTCCTTGGCCTTCATGATGCCATTTGTTCACTAAGGTTCTCTAACAAACCTCTAAGGGTTTCACAGGACAGCTGTATTTATACTGAGATTAAATTACACACAGGTGTACTTTATTTACTAAATTGGGTGACTTCTGAAGGCAATTGGTTCCACTAGATTTTAGTTAGGAGTTTCAGAGTAGAGGGGGCTTAATACAAATGCACGCCACGCTTTTCAGTTATTAAAATTAGAAAACCAATTATCATTTTCCTTCCACTTCACAAATATGCCCCACTTTGTGTTGGTCTATCACATAAAATTCCAGTAAAATAAATTTACGTTTTTGGTTGTAACATGACAAAATGTGGAAAATTTCAAGGGGTACGAATACTTTTTCAAGGCACTGTAGATATGAAAAAAGGCATATAGCAAAGATGATTTCTTAAATAATATCACCAGGGTGTGACACTGACCAGGCAGGGTAATAGTATTCTATTTATGGCTACAAAACTTTAATATATTGGCATTAATTCAGATCTTTCTGAGAAAAACATTTTGGGTGCAGATCCCCCATCAGACCCCCCCCCCCCGTTTATACTTGCCTGAGCCCCATCTCTATCCAGCAAGGTTCACAAGAACAGTGGCTCTTACGGGAATCTATCTCCTCATTGACTCACAGCCCAGTGAGCCAATAAGGGGAGAGTGGGGACGTGGCTGAGAATGAACTGACACACAGAGTGCAGCTTGGGAGCCTGCCATGGCAAGAGGCTTGCTATCGGATGCACTTGGCGGGGGGGAGCTAGGGCCACTGGTGAGGGTCCCAAAAAGATAAGGATTGGGTTGCTCTGTGCAAAACCATTGCACAGAGCAGGTAAGTATAACATGTTTGTTATAAAAAAAAATAAATCTTTCCATCAGAATCACTCTAAGGTAAATAGATGAATCAGATAAAATTCCATAAATACTAGACATGTGCACACTGAAATATTTCGTTTCAGAATTTCGTTTTGTCCGAAAAGTAAATTTATTTAGTTACTCCCGAAATTCGTTTTTATCCATTTTGTTTTTCGTTAAAAATTGCATTCGGCCAAAAATTCAAATTAACTAAGGTCGAATCTGTCATTGAAGGCTTATGGTGTCTGTCGAATGTTCAAAGAAGATTCGACGGAGCAGCTAAACTGTATGTGTACATTTCCGGTCGAATTTTCCGCCTACAAGCTAGCTGTAGTAGAATTCTAATGTTGTATGACTAGTAATAATTATATTTATTAATTATTTTACTAGTCAACCAACATTAGAATTTTTCTATAGCCTATGGGCGGATGCATTTGACCGGAAATGTACGATTGCAGCGTCGTACAGTTTAGCTGCTCTGTCGAATCTTCTTAGAACTTTGGACAGACACCATAAGCCAAAGATTCGACGTTTGTATGTTTTTCGTTGCTTTGTCGAATCTTCGTCGTTCATGTTGAATGGTCTACTCTACCCCAACAGTCAGCCAACTTTCATATTCGTTTCTCAATCTCCAAGTGCAATGGCGGGCGCGGAATCCGACATTGTGTCAGATATTGATATGGCATTATAATATAGAATCTATAATAATACACCCCCCCCCACAACACGGGCAGCCTCTGAGGCTATCACAACACTAGCAACACTAGTATCACTATCAAGTTCACAACACTAACACAATAGCAGCAGATTATTATGAAAAAGTTAAGTTGAACTGTAGCTTGCTTCACTATTGTTCTGCTGCTGTGCTTATGCTTAATTGCTAAATAATTCAGGTTCTCTGACAAACGCTAAGATTGACTGTCTTCTGAAATGATTCAGTGTGTGTGTCTCTCTCTGCTAGCAAATCATAAGTGAAAGTAAGTTGGCTGTATGTGTGTACTTAGTTCTAGCTATTTTACTGCCCCTCCTCTTTGGTTACAGTCGGCCAAAAACATTCATCATCATCATTATTTCTATTTTACTTCCCCCACCCAATTCCAGCAGCGATATTTTCTCTCTATGTCGAATCTTTTCTCTCTATGTCGAATCTTTTCTCTCTACGTAGAATAATCTTGGACTAATAGAGTTAAGGTTAGGCACATTTGACCACAGGTTCGATAGACACAGATTGTTATTGTCAGTGTCATGTCAAATCTCCTATTTATATCGAACTGTTGTCGCAACGAAAACGAAATAAAAAAAAGAAAGGAAAGACTTCGCGCAAAGGACTAAGTACTAGATTAAGGGTTTGGAGGTGGTTAATAGAACTGCTGCCTCTACCAATTACTTCCACTAGGTGGAGTAAACAGAATGAAAAGAAAAACAAAGTAGATATGGTGCTGTTCTACTGCTAGCAAATAGTGGTTGAAGGTATGATACTAGAAATGTGTGAAAGATATATTACATATATATACTACTCCCTTTTGGAAAATCCTAGAAATAAGGAGATAATTCCCAGCATTCCTGTTAGTATGTGTTACCAATGTGTATCAATTGAATGAAACCAAATAAAAACAAAACAAAAAGTACAAATACCGTGTGGTCTTTAGACTAAAAACAAACCAAAGTGTGTAATCCTTGGTGTGAAAAATCAATGTATATAGTACCCGTTAGGATAAAAGTGAACTAAAAAAATAATAAACGACTAAATACAATTACTGTGCATACTCGAACAATCTAAGGTGCAATTCCAATTACTATGTGTACCAAAATTGATCTGGAGTGCAATTACTATTTAGAACAACAACAGGCAGATCCTCTATGTGTACAATTCTACAATGTCCATTTCAAATAAAACTAACAGGGGAAAATTCAATTAACTAAAAGAATTATAAATATAAAGTGCTCTTGTGCCAGTGAAGAAATCTGTGTTTTAATCTGGTGGACTTTTCAGTGAGTAAACACATCGTACATGCCTTAGTTCGTGCTCCTATTACGGCTGCACTCACCAGATCCTTCTCCCCCTCCTGGGGTCAGAGACATCCACAGTATGTGCCACTGTGTAGCAATATAGGGTAAGAACCGTCCTTAGTACTGGCTCCTCTGCTGCTTCTTCCAGCAATGTCTGACATTGCTGGAAGAAGCAGCAGAGGAGCCAGTACTAAGGAAAACGATAACGATAACGAAAATACCTGAAATTCGGATGAAAATGCATTCAGACGAAAACTAATGTACATGTCTAATAAATACCCAAAGAGAGACTGTTTTCTGGCATTGACCATTCCATTTGTACAAATCAACTAGCTGCACAGTACTTAAAGATTAAGAATTGAGAATCCTCCAACCCCCTTATGGTAATGCATAATTTTATGAGGTATGCAAGATATCTGACTGCCTAAAAAAAGTAGAGGTTGAAAGTTAAAGCGCAAAAGGGATATACCTGAAGTAGTACAATATTTATGGTAGTGAAAGCAGGAAACCTATGAATTCAAGAGAAGTGTAATTCTGATAGGGAAGTAATTCTATATGTTGATCTTAAATGTGCATGTATTGCGGGACAAGGTCTAGGACTCTCAAGCTTTAACTACCACCCTGAAATCATGCCAAATCGTCATTACTTGAAACATATTATTTGTAAACAAGATTATTTTACATTAGACTATGGAATTTACATAGGCCTGTGTGAAATAGTCTGCAATTGCCAACCTGGCTGGAGTTGCAAACATCCATTATCACAAAATCTTTTTCGAGTGTTAATCGAATATTAGTGATAATTGACAGCTCTGCTATCATTTCACAGGAACTAGGTGATTGTTGTTGCAATATCAAAGGAAATTACATCTAGCAGGTTGAACATGCAGAATCACCATATATATTTTGTGGGTTTGGAAGAGAGGATAAAATAAAATCACAAGAAGAAATGTGCTGTACTAATGATGCTGCCGGATATATAAACTTTGATTTTTTTTTGCCTGTAGTTCTATTTTAATCCTTTTGGCTAAAGGTCATTGATGCCTAGGTGTCCAGATCAACTTTATCAGTGTCAGTTATCTTGACAATAATTTTATACTTAATTTGCTTATGTAAATAATTTTTATATATTTTTTAACCACTTCAATACAGGGCACATATAACCCCCTTCCTGCCCAGACCAATTTTCAGCTTTCAGTGCTCTCACACTTTAAATGACAATTACTCATGCTACACTGTACCCAAACAACATTTTTATAATTGTTTTCACACAAATATAGCTTTTTTTTGGTGGTAGTTAATCACCAAAAAAAAAAAAAAAAAAACACTTTTTTTTTTAGTTTCTATTATAACATTTTGCAAATAAGTAATTTTTGTTCATCTTTGGTAAAAATAGCCCAAATTAGTGAATATTATTTAGTCTGCGTGAAAATTATAGAGTCTACAAGCTATGGTGCCAATCACTGAAAATAGATCACACCTGATGTACTAATGGTTAGTGCCTCATTTCTTGAGACACTAACAAGCCAGGACAATGCAAATAGTCCCCAAATTACCCCTTTTTTGGAAAATAGACAATCCAATGTATTTAGTAAGAGGCATGGCAAGTTTTTTGAAGTTGTAATTTTTCCCACAACTCTTGGGAAAATTAAGAAATATATATATGTATATATATATATATATATATATATATATATATATATATATATATATATATATATATAGTGGCTTGCGAAAGTATTCGGCCCCCTTGAACTTTTCAACCTTTTGCCACATTTCAGGCTTCAAACATAAAGATATAACATTTTTATTTTTTGTGAAGAATCACCAACAAGTGGGACACAATTGTGAAGTGGAACGAAATCTTTTGGATTTTTGAAACTTTTTGAACTAATAAAAAAATGAAAAGTGGGGCGTGCAAAATTATTCGGCCCCCTTGCGTTAATACTTTGTAGAGCCACCTTTTGCTGCGATTACAGCTGCAAGTCGCTTGGGGTATGTCTCTATCAGTTTTGCACATCGAGAGACTGAAATTCTTGCCCATTCTTCCTTGCAAAACAGCTCGAGCTCAGTGAGGTTGGATGGAGAGCGTTTGTGAACAGCAGTTTTCAGCTCTTTCCACAGATTCTCGATTGGATTCAGGTCTGGACTTTGACTTGGCCATTCTAACACCTGGATAAGTTTATTTGTGAACCATTCCTTTGTAGATTTTTTTGTATGTTTGGGATCATTGTCTTGTTGGAAGATAAATCTCCGTCCCAGTTTCAGGTCTTTTGCAGACTCCAACAGGTTTTCATCCAGAATGGTCCTGTATTTGGCTGCATCCATCTTCCCCTCAATTTTAACCATCTTCCCTGTCCCTGCTGAAGAAAAGCAGGCCCAAACCATGATGCTGCCACCACCATGTTTGACAGTGGGGATGGTGTGTTGAGTGTGATGAGCTGTGTTGCTTTTACGCCAAACATATCGTTTTGCATTGTGGCCAAAAAGTTCGATTTTGGTTTCATCGGACCAGAGCACCTTCTTCCACATGTTTGGTGTGTCTCCCAGGTGGCTTGTGGCAAACTTTAGACGAGACTTTTTATGGATATCTTTGAGAAATGGCTTTCTTCTTGCCACTCTTCCATAAAGGCCAGATTTGTGCAGTGTACGACTGATTGTTGTCCTATGGACAGACTCTCCCACCTCAGCTGTAGTTCTCTGCAGTTCATCCAGAGTGATCATGGGCCTCTTGGCTGCATCTCTGATCAGTCTTCTCCTTGTCTGAGCTGAAAGTTTAGAGGGACAGCCAGGTCTTGGTAGATTTGCAGTGGTCTGATACTCCTTCTATTTCAAAATGATCGCTTGCACAGTGCTCCTTGGGATGTTTAAAGCTTGGGAAATCTTTTTGTATCCAAATCCGGCTTTAAACTTCTCCACAACAGTATTACGGACCTGCCTGGTGTGTTCCTTGGTCTTCATGATGCTCTCTGCACTTTCAACAGAACCCTGAGACTATCACAGAGCAGGTGCATTTATACAGAGACTTGATTACACACAGGTGGATTCTATTTATCACCATCAGTCATTTAGGACAACATTGGATCATTCAGAGATCCTCGCTGAACTTCTGGAGTGAGTTTGCTGCACTGAAAGTAAAGGGGCCGAATAATTTTGCACGCACCACTTTTCAGTTTTTTAATTGCTAAAAAAGTTTAAAATATCCAATAGATTTTGTTCCACTTCACAATTGTGTCCCACTCGTTGGTGATTCTTCACAAAAAATTAAAATTTTATATCTTTATGTTTGAAGCCTGAAATGTGGCAAAAGGTTGAAAAGTTCAAGGGGGCCGAATACTTTTGCAAGCCACTGTGTATATATATATATATATATATATATATATATATATATATATATATATATATATATATATATATATTTTTTTTTTTTTTTTTTTTTTTTTCTTACACAAAATTGTCATATTAACAAGTTAATTCTCACACAACATATGCATACTTGCAATTACACCCCAAAATACATTCTGCTACTCCTCCTGAGTATGATGATACCACAAGTGTGAGGCACAGCCTGGCCACATACAGAGGCCCAACATTCAGGTGTTCTAGGAGCATAAATTACACATCTAATTTATTTACTACCTAACACACTTTTGAAGGCCCTGGAGCACCAGGACAATGGAAACACCCAAAAAATTACCCAGTTTTGGAAAGAAAGCATCCCAACGTATATTCTATGAGGTATTATTGCCAGGGCTGGCCTCAGTCCTTCCTTCTCTGAGCTGGCCGCTCAGCTGTCGGCTAATTGCCAGCTCCCATCTCTCTCCACAGTTACTCAGCTGTTGTTGATTCTGCTCGTCAGTCCTGCCTACTTAAAGCCGTCCAGCTTACTTGATCTCTGCCTTCGCCTTTGTCAACATCACAGAGATTTTCTCCTGCGTTCCTGTTGAAGGCTTACTCGGCTGGACGTTCCTTCTGGCTCCTGATCCTGCTTGCTGTACTACTACATTTATCTCTGGCTCTCTGACATTTGCTTGGCTGACTACACGATCCAGTTACTGAACTCTGGCTTGTTTTGACTACGCTTACTCTGTTTACCTTATTATTATTATTATTATTATTATTATTATTAAGCAAGTGTGATTTAACTATACTTCTGTCTCGGTCTGATTCATGGTTTCTGATAGTAGGCAAAGGCCATGAATTGAGAAGATACATCAATCCACTGGTTGGTAATATTTTTTCCAGATTGGATGAGCAAGATCGACCGCATGGATCAGCTTGCCATAGTGTTACAAGCGCTCCTGAGTCGCACGGCTCACCTGGAAACACCCACTGTGGCTGATCCAGCACAACCTGAGTTGCAGGCCGTCTCTGCTGCTGCGCCAGTCTCTGTGCAGGCACCCACCTCGAGTATTACCTCTATAAGAGGTATGTCTGGCTCCGCCCCGCTTCCCCAGCGATTTGGGGGTAATCCAGTTCAATGCAGAGGGTTTCTCAACCAGGTTGAGATATACTTTGAGATGCTGCCCCAGGCAAAGTAGGTTTCGTGATATCTTTGCTTTCTGAGAGAGCCTTGGCCTGGGCTAACCCTCTATGGGAGATGCAAAAACCTGTTGTTTTGAGTTACCCTGACTTTGTGGCCTCCTTTAAAAGGGTATTTGACGTTCCTGCACGCGCCGCTTCTGCTGCCAAATGCCTCATGTCCATCAAACAGAGCGCGAGAACTGTTGCCGACTAAGCCATTGAATTCCGTATTCTGACAGCAGAGGTTGCTTGGAACAATGAGGCCCTCATGGCTGCTTTTTCTCATGGTCTCTCGGATTCCACAAAGGATGAGATAGCAGCCCAAGATATACCCACTGAGCTGGAGAAGTTGATCATCTTTGCCATCCTCATTGACTTCAGACTCAAAGAAAGACTCTCTTTTAAGGAGCGCCTGCGGAAGCCTCCTGTATGTTTGCCTCCGGGCTTTGCAGTCCCACCCGTGCCTCCCTCATCTCCCATGCCTCCTGGTACCGAGTCGGTCAGTGAGGATGAACACATGCACTTGAGCTTCATGCGTCTCTGCGGATGAGAGCCTTTATGAGGAGGGAGAGATTGTGCCTTTATTGTAGCCAGGCAGGTCACTTTTTGAAGTCTTGTCCTACCCCTCCAGGGAACGCCCGAACCTTGAGGTCCTGTCATGGACAGACCTTAGGTGGCGTTGTTTCGTCCCCAGTTATCCAGAAGGATAAGCCCCTGGTTTCGGTCACCCTTTCTTGGGCTCTTTTCTTGTCGGGTTTTAATTACATTGTCTCATTCTTACCCGGTACTAAGAATGTAAGGGCTGACGCCTTGTCACAACACTTTTCCTCCACTTGCAAGTTGGAGTCGGTTCCGGTTCCTGTGATTCCTCCTGATCGTATTCTGGCTACGGTTCGCAGTCTTACTTCTCCTTTGGGTGACAAAATTCTTGCTGCTCAGGTCCATGCTCTTCCTGAGACACCTTGTGACCACTGCTTTGTCCCAGAGAGTCTCTGTACTGCTGTGCTCCAGACTTACCATTTTCCCAAGGCAGCTGGCCACCCTGAGAAGAATCAACTTGTTTGGGCCATTTCCCAACAATTGTGGTGGCCTAGTCTACGGGCTGATGTAACTGCCTTCGTAGCTGCCTGTTCCGTGTGTGCTCAGAGTAAGATTCCACAACACCTTCCTGTGGGCCTCCTACAACCCATACCCAATGGAGAGAGGCCCTGGACCCACCTGTCTATGGATTTCATTGTGGAGTTACCCAACTCTCCCCTTCCCTCTGGTTCTTCGTCCACACAGGTATATTTACACTCTTGCACCTTTTTTCACTGGCACTCAGTATCCTTTTTTCACCACTGAGTTATTTTTTGTCACTCTTTCTCTGGCAGCCTTTTGGCTACCAGTCTCCACTTCAGGTATTTTCTTGCTCACTTGCACGGGTCTCTTCCTCACTATTTCTATTATCCAGCCACCTAATTTGCCCCTAGCTTACCTTCAATATCCTCCACTCCCCCCCAGAGATGTCTCATGGTCCCGTGCCCACCCTGATTGCTGTCTGCTTGGTCGCCCCAGCTGGACTGTCTACCACGGCCCCTGGTTGGAGATGTGTTCCAGTGTCTTTTGGCACCCTGCCACAGCACCGTTGACTAACGGGCCTTAATCGATAGGTATGCACTTCGGTGCTAATTGGGGTTCTACCCTACCCCCTTATACTTCTTTAATGATGACTGATTATTTCTCATATTATTCACATTTTAGACTATCAGGTGCATGCTCCTGATGAGTGGCGTTATCAGCCACGAAACGCGTAGAGCTATCTGATGAAGTGTTCTCATTTACTTATACCTAGATCTTCAAGCTACTTTACAATTTCTACCTCTACAGGCTTAGTGAGGCCTTAGATTCTGCAGGCATTATCTCGCAACCTCATTTGTATCTAACCTTTCCTTGTTGAACTTTGGAATTTTATGATGACATTTTTCATGACATTGTATCATCAATTTAATAATTTTATTATTATGTATAAACCTTTTGTTGTTGACATCAATGTTCACAATTTGAGATATTTGTGTTATCATTTACGAGTACTTGTGCTATTGTGTTTACCAGCTATTCTGATATCAACATTATATGTATGGTCCCAAGGCAACACTGTTATCCTTATGGTGGTTGACCGATTCTCAAAAATGTGTCATTGTATTCCACTTAAGAAGTTGCCCATTTCTAAGGAACTGCCTTCCATTTTTGCTCAGGAGACCTTTCGCTTACATGGGCTACCCAAGGTGATTGTCTTGGACAGGGGTAATCAGTTTGTCTCCCGGTTCTGGCGAGCCTTTTGTGCACAGTTGGGAATTCAGCTTGCCTTCTCCTCTGCGTATCACCCGCAGTCTAATGGGGCTGCAGAACGAGTCCAGCAGTCCTTGGAGCAATTCCTACGTTGCTATATTTCTGACCATCATAACAACTGGTCAGACCTATTACCGTCTGCAGAGTTTGCTCACAACAGCGCCTTGAATTCTGCTTCCCGATTGTCCCCGTTTATGGTGAATTATGGTTTCCAACCCTCCATGTTGCCTGACCCGTTTGTTCCGCAGAGTATTCCTGTGCTAGAGGTGCATCTCTGTGGTCTTCGTTCCACTTGGGCACAAGTTCAGGAGGCTTTGCAACATGCTAACGATAGGTACAGACTCAATGCTGACCGCAGATGCCTGCCTGCGCCTTCCTACCAGGTTGGAGACAGAGTGTCGATGACTGGATGTCGTCTTGCAACCTCCGACTTCGTGTTCCTTCTTTGAAGTTCGCACCTTGGTTTATTGGGCCATTCCATAGCCTTCACTGGATTAACCCAGTGGCTTACGTGTTGGACCTTCCTCCTAGTATGCGCATCTCAAATGTGTTTCATGTCTCCTTATTGAAACCTTTGGTCTGCAACCACTTTACCACCTTGGTGCCATGTCCTCACCCTATACAGGTTGAGAACCATGAGGAGTATAAAGCACAATGCATTGTTGACTCCCGTAGGTTCCGTGGGTGCATACAGTACCTGGTATATTGGAAGGGGTACGGTCCGGAGGAACGCTGTTGGGTCTCATCTTCGGACGTACATGCCCCTGTCCTCCTCTGTGATTTCCATAGACGTTTTCCCCTCAAGCCCGGTGGTCCTCCGAGGGGGAGGGGTCATTGAGGAGGGGGTACTGTCAGGGCTGGCTTCAGCCCTTCCTTCTCTGAGCTGGCCGCTCAGCTTTCGGCTAATTGCCAGCTCCCATCTCTCTCCACAGTTACCCAGCTGTTGTTGATTCTGCTCATCAGTCCTGCCTACTTAAAGCCGTCCAGCTCACTTGATCTCTGCCTTCGCCTTTGTCAACATCACAGAGACTTTCTCCTGCATTCCTGTTGAAGACTTGCTCGGCTGACGTTCCTTCTGGCTCCTGATCTTGCTTGCTGTAGTACTACGTTTATCTCTGGCTCTCTGACATTTGCTTGGCTGACTACCCGATCCAGTTACTGAACTCTGGTTTGTTTTGACTACGCTTACTCTGTTTACCTTATTATTATTATTATTAATAAACAAGTGTGATTTAACTATACTTCTGTCTCGGTCTGATTCATGGTTCCTGATAATTATGAGTCTTTTGAACATGTCATTTTTTTCCACAAGTTTTTGGAAAACGTGAAAAGAAAATTAAAACTTTTTTTTTACACAAAGTTGTCAATTTATACAATATTTCTAACACATAGCATGTACAGAGCAAAAATTACACCTCAAAATACATTCTACTACTCCTCCTGAGTATGGCGATATCACACATGAGACTTTTACACAGAGGCCCAACATCCAAGCAGCACCTCCAGGCTTTCTAGGAGTATAAATTAATCTAATTTCATGAGGACCTAATACACTTTTGAATGCCCTGGAGCATCAGAACAATGGAAATGCCCACAAAATGACCCCATTTTGGAAAGCAAACACCCCAATGTATATTCTATGTGACATTATGAGTCTTTGAACATGTCATTTTTTTCCACAAGTTTTTGGAAAATGTGGAAAGAAAATGAAAACATATTTTTTTCAAGTTATCAATTTATACAATATTTGTAACACATAGCAAACGTTACACCCCAAAATACATTCTGCTACTTCTCCTGAGTACCACATGTGTGAGACTTTTACACAGCCTGGCCATATGCAGAGGCCCAACATCCAAGTAGCCACCTTCAGGCGTTCTAGGAGCATAAATTAAACATCTAATTTCCTGACAACCTATTGCATTTTTTGAAGGCCCTTTATATAACACATAGCATGTACATACCAATTACACCCTAAAATACATTCTGCTGAGCAAAGGGTAAACAAAAGATTAGCTGTGGTTTTAGTAGTGCAGTTGTCCACAGAGGAGAGCATCGGTTCAGGCAGCAGGCAGGGATGTGGTCAGCAACAGCAAAAGCAATCGCCCAGGCAGCAGGCGGCAATACTGTCTATCATCAGTACAGGCAGCAGACAGAGATACTGTCAGCACAGTGTTAGGGTTAATTCTGCTTAGACCTGGACAATCAGTGAGAATCTCGGAGCCCCAGAAAATATTCAAATGAACACAAGAGAATCAATTCAAAGAATGATTCAGTTTATTGGCAGTGTGAGCTGTACCTTTTATACAAGTTGGAACAAAAGGAATAACGTAACACACATGGGGGGGTCAAGACATACAGCGTGACATCCTTTGACATCTAGTTCATAGGTCATGCTGACAGTTGATTTTGTCTGAAAACATAATTTCAAAAATAGTTCTTACCGGGACCCACTAACCCTGTGACCATTGCGACAAACAAGAAACTAAAGCAAAAGATATTCGTCTGTCAGCTATTTTCAATGTCTCAGTCTTGTTAACTCTTTCTCGCCCTTCAATCCCCTCTTAAATCACAAAGTGATTTCACAATGGTCACTTAATATTCTCTGTGTGGGATCATTTCGTTGCGTTGTATAATTCCAGACGCATTGAATAAGCTTGAACAATATATATATAACAAGGATAAAAACTAGGCACATTAAAATGAACATTCCTTCCTGACGGAACCAAGAGAAAAATGGAACCAAAAAAAATCACCGAAACTTCCTAGTCCCTTAAAGGGGTTCCACCAATCTTTGGTAATATTCCTGGCTTCAGCTTGGAGGTTTGACACCTCGTTTCGGTGTTTATCAATTATATCATAATAATCCGAAACTTCGATACTGGTATTATGAATCCATGTGCAGCACTCATAGTCCTCCGTTAATTCACAGAGTCCAGTCAGAGCAGCACTTATGGATTTGATAGCTACTTCGTGCATATCTAGTTGTTTACGAATAGCCCTTTGTTCGATACTTAACAGTCTACAGAGTTCTTTTCCATAATTTCATCTATGATTTTGGAGTAGTTATTCAATCTTTTCATCAGTTCTATTCCCCATCCTCTCCATGAGAGAAACCATGCCCAAGCCTGATCCTTTTCAAGAAATAGCTCTCTTTTCTCTATGTGTTTAAGGGGGTACCTGGGGTAGGTGCTACCATTCAAAAGATGTTGGTGCTTTCCATTTTCATCCCCTATGATTCTCATCACTGGAATCAATTACCGTATATATTCGAGTATAAGCCGACTTTTTCAGCACATTTTTTATGCGATAGTCTCGAGTGAGGGTGCAGGCACCCTCACTGTGCCCATCTGCAGCTGTACCTTTCATAACTGAAACAGCGTCTCCCGCTATGTCATGCAGTCTGTTCAGCAGCTGTCCACTGTAACAAAGTCTCCTCCTCTTCCGTGATAGAACACTGATACAATGCTGGGAAACTGAATCAGTGTTCCACCTATCACGGATGAGGTGGAGGCGGGGCTTTGTTGCAGTGGACGGCCGCTGAACAGACTGCATGACACAGCGGAAGACACCCGCTGTTTTGGTTATCAAAGATGCAGCTGCAGATGGGCACAGTGAGGCTGCAAATGGGCACAGTAAGGCTGCAGATGGGCACAATGAGGCTGCAGATGGGCACTGATTATACAGGTGGGCACAGTGAGGCTGCAAATGGGCACAGTGAGGCTGCAAATGGACACAGTAAGGCTGCAGATGGGCATTGTTTACCCAGTAACTGCTGCATTTCCCACCCTAGGCTTATACTCGAGTCAATACGTTTTCCCAGTTTTTTGTGGTAAAATTAGGTGCCTCGGCTTATATTCGGATCGGCTTATACTCGAGTATATGCGGTAAGCCAAATAACACCACCCACGGGTACCAACCGGTATCCATGGATAGCATTCCTTGCCGCAACATACATATACACTAGCACCTAGGTAAAATGATCATTGGCTTATAGTATCCTGAAAATTTCTGGGTTATTGGTGTGAAACATGGAGGACAAATCTCTGTTTAAAGAGATATTAAAATGTGAGCTTCGGCATATCTTTTGACCTTTATTTAAGGAATTTTGTAAGTTAAAACCCCAATCTGGAGAGTGGCTTCTACTTCTAATTATCGAGAAGGAAATTGTGTTATTTGCCTATATGGCCGATATATTGGTTATAATTACAGGAGGAGTACCATTCAGAAACTGAGTTAAATTTTCAGGGGCAGCTAAGAGAGGAATTCGAAGTATGCTCGGGTGCAATTTACTTCATATCCAGCATTTCTCATAACTTGATTTTGAGCATAAGAATACTTATGAAGTAACAACATTTTATCAGTAGGGGGGTATGAGTCCTTTGGGCCATCCACGTTGGATTCCCTCCTTTGTCTAGTTACTGTTCCATTAGAAGGGGGGCTGCATATGGCCTTTAGGGTGCCCAAGTCCTCAGGATTATAGATACAATTAGCGATGATCCATATGGGCAGAAATACTATCAGTGTCAGCATAAAAAGTAAGCACAAGGCTTTCCCAAAAGTCTGTGGTGAGAGAAGTGAGGTCATCTTTTTCAGTCTTCTATCACCTGTTTCACTCGCTCTTCGAGGATTTGTATCACCTGCTTGACCTCCTTTATCTGTGTCTTGCTTCTGGGTCCTTTGTGGTACTTTTTTATCCTCTTGTCGTGGATCCAGGATTGTTCTGTGAGGACATCGGTTCTGGTCAATGCGGCTATGCTAGTGGACAGGCCAAAAGGATAATCTTGCATTTGAATAAAAGCTGGGACCGTCAAAGCAGCATGTTTAGCAGCGGCCAGTGCATTTCTCTTTGCAATGTCATCAGTACTGTATGTGCTTCTGTAGGGTGACCTAATGAAAATGATGTAGCCATTTCTACAGCCATGGCACAACAGGCCAAAGCCCTCAGACACGCCGGCATGCCTTGTACTGGGACTACTCTGGAAAAAAAAGGCTACAGGTCTCAGCTTTCCTCCATGCTCTTGTGCAAGGACCCCAGCCATGGTTTTACAGTTGTCCCTTGCAAACAAATGAAACACTTTACAATAATCAGGTAATCCCAAACCAGGAGCCATTACCAAAGCAGTTTTAAGATACACAAAACCATTAACCATTTCATCATTCCATTTCACAAGGTCAGGACTGTCAGGTAGAGCAGCTTGTCTCAGCAAGTTATCATAGTAGGAGCAATCAGGTATCCATTGGCGGCAGTAACCAATCATACCTAAGAAGGTTAACACTTCCCTCTTGGTATGTGGGCGGGGCAGACCCACGAGAGCCGCAGCTCTCGTGTGACTGATTCTCCTTTCACCATGGGACAGAGTAAAACCAAGATACTCAACAGTTTCCTGACACCATTGCAGCTTTTTTTAAAGACACTTTGTGACCTGTCTATGCTAAATGTTCTAACAGTAAAACAGAGTCTTTCTGACAGGCTTCCTGGGAAGGACTACATAACAGTAGGTCACTGACTGTACTGAAGAAGGACGGAACCATTGGCTAGGCGCCCAAGACTGTAAGGTGGCCTGGAGAGCTATTGAGTAGACTGCAGGTGAGTCTATATAGCCATGGAAAGCAATTGCAGGTTATCTGGCGCCCTCTATAGGAAAAAGCTAGTAGTAGTTCTGTCTCTTCGTCAACAGGGATAGAGAAATAAAAAACATTACTTAAATCAATAACTGAAAACTGCTGAGGCAGGTATGGAGGTAATGAGAGATGGCACATCAGGTACGATAGGGACAATTGGAATCACAAGGTTAATTATGGCTCGGAGATCCTGCACAAACCTGTATGATCCATCACTCTTTTTGACTGGGTTTATAGGAGTGTTATAAAGCGATATGATGGGTCTTAAAATGCCTTGTTTCTGGAATTGCTCAATAATGGGTCTGATGCTTTCCTTCTTCTCTTTGGAAAGATGGTACTGCTTGTGGGGATACTCCTTGTTTTAGTCTGGCTTTGTAAGGGGGACATGAAATGTATCCTACATCAAGGCTGTCTTTAGCCCAGAGGGAGTGGTCCTTTGGAAATGGGGGGGCGGACTTCAGTTTGAAAGAACAGTGGTAATGCTATGGCTACTCTCCCTCTTCGAGTCAAGAAAATTTCTATTTCTAAGACTCTTATTAAATCTCTTCCCAAAAGATTTACCGGGCATGAAGGTATTAACCTGAATGAATGATGAAAGAGTACAGTTCCAGTGACAAAGTCACTCACTATCAAGGATCGTATCTACTGAAGAAGTGGCTTCCTCTTAGCCTATTTGAGTGGTAGGGGGTCCCTGTTTCCTTCATGTACTTCATGCCCCACTCGGGGTCTTCTGTGTACCATGGGAAAGCTTTCTTATACCCAAACAGAGTCCCCTGACCATATCCAATTGGAATTGGTCATTTGTGCCTGTGTGCGGGAAGGGTGATCTACTACACATACTTTCAGTCTATCTGGCCAGATCTTCTATGAAAGGATTTATCAAGAAAAAAATAATCTGTTCCACATACTCTGACCACATAGTCTTTACATGTCTCTCTGGGATTAGGTAGGGGTATTCTTTACTTCCTCACTTACCCATTCTTAATTTGGTTACAAACAACTTATACAAACTTACCGAGGGCCGTTGTCTTACCTTACAAGATCCTCTTGCAATGTACAACAATAATATAAGCTCTAAACAATATTCTTATACTCTATACAGCGATAGAAAGGAAAAGTAAAAAGGTTTGGTAGAATCCCACTGATTGTCTATCTGGCTCCTTAATTAACAGCCTCTATTTTACTATTTTCAAATCAGTCTCCCAAAGACTATTGCTTTAATGTGCTTGCCAAAAGCACGGCAGTTTACAATGTTTGCACTATACAAGGATGCGGTATTGTCAGAGCCAAGGCAAGAAGAACAGCATCAACAAAGCAGACACATTCCACGTATCTCAGATGAGTATCGCATTCCACGCACTGCCACCAGTGACTGTTATGCCCCGTACACACGGTCGGATTTTCCAACGGAAAATGTGTGATAGGACCTTGTTGTCGAAAATTCCTACCGTGTGTAGGCTCCATCACACATTTTCCCTCGGATTTTCCGACACACAAAGTTTGAGCGCAGGATATAAAATTTTCCGACAACAAAATCCGTTGTCGGAAATTCCGATCGTGTGTACACAAATCCGACGGACAAAGTGCCACGCATGCTCAGAATAAATAAAGAGATGAAAGCTATTGGCCACTGCCCCGTTTATAGTCCCGACGTACGTGTTTTACGTCACCACGTTCAGAATGATCGGATTTTCCGACAACTTTGTGTGACCATGTGCATGCAAGACAAGTTTGAGCCAACATCCGTCGGAAAAAATCCTAGGATTTTGTTGTTGGAATGTCCGAACAAAGTCCGACCGTGTGTACGGGGCATTAGGGTTAATTCTGCTTAGACCTGGACAATCAGTGAGAATCTTCAAGCCCCGGAAAACATTCAAATGAATACAAGAGAATCATTTCAAAGAATGCTTCAGTTTATTGGCAGCGTGGGCTGTACCTTTTATACATGTTGGAACAAAAGGAATCACGTAACACACATGGGGGGTCAAGACATACAGCGTGACATCTTTGGACATCTAGTTCATAGGTCATGCTGATGGTTGATTTTGTCTGAAAACATAATTTCAAAACCAGTTTTTACCGGGACCCACTTAACCTGTGACCATTGCGACAAACAAGAAACTAAAACAAAAGATATTCGTCTGTCAGCTATTTTCAATGTCTCAGTCTTCTTAACTCTTTCTCACCCCTTCACACAGCCAAAGCATTGGTCCAGGTAGCAGGCTTAGATGTGATCAGCAGCAGCAAAAAGAATCGTCCAGGCAGCAATACTGTCCATAGTAGAAGCAGCAGGCAGAAATATGGTCAATAAGGAACATGGTCCATAAAGTCCTGGGTCATTACTGGCAGTAATATGGTCATCACAGCCAAATTATTGCTCCAGGCAGCAGGAAGGACCATCAAGCTTAGGGACTCTGTCAGGAAACAATGGGGAAAGGGGTAGAGGCTTCTCCCACCCAAATCTCTTTGAAGCCTCTGGATTCCAGACCCTTTTCTGGGAATTACAAAACACAGAAAACCAAAAACTGTTTCTCTCTACTCAGAACACTATTCTGAAGCCCTTCACATGTGAGACCCCTGTGTACTAAAGTAGAAGGGCAAAAGATCGGTCCAAGCAGCAGGCAAAAAACATGGTGGATTAACAGGCCAAGGTCAGTGCAGATGGAAGGCCGAAACATTTAAAACGGCAGGCAAAGGCATCGTCTGTAAATAGGCCAGGGTCAGTTAACGTGGAAGGTAGAAATGTGGTAGCAGGCAAATGATCCACACAGGTATTTGAAACTGGGAAATGGCAGTCTATTAAAAGTAAGGGGAACTAATATCTCATGGATGTGTGATAACTTCTGAAGCTTTCCCTGATGCATAGGCTAGGTTGGTAGGCACATTGGGGACAATGATAACTAGTGTCTCTTGTAACTCTTCTTCTGCTGCATACACGACATTTCTTTTGCCGTCTTCTTCCTGATTTCATGGGGGGGGGGGTTTCTGTTGACTTTTGATAGCAGATATACAAATAATACATGGCCATATGGAAGAGATAAAATGCATTTTTTTTATACCAAAAACTGGACTTTCGTGTTGACAAATATGGCTGTAGCATCTGGTCCTTTAAATCTACCCCCTCAATGAACTGATTATAATCGTGTACATTCAGGCTTTACAATGTGACCGCGGTGTCATTGTGGATGGTGGACAGGATGTAAACATCTCTTCCTCATTCCTCAGACTTGCGGATTCCCCCTTTGTAGCCTTTTTGTTACTAAATTTTGTGGGAAGCCCTTCCTGTTTTTTCTAGAGGTACCACAGGCCAGTTTTTTTTTCACGGTACAGATGACGGAAAAGGGGCAAACTAGTGTAATAATTGTATATATGATAGCCTTTTTGGGCAGGGGGTATGCCAGGTACCAGACAAATTTCCCTCTGGTTCCGATATATGTTGGGCACTCATGGGGCTGGACCTGGGAGTCTTTGCCTTCATACATGCGGAAGGCATGCACATATCTAGTGGCTCTTTCGGAAAGATTGTTTACTTTCATCCAGTACCTGGCCCTCTTACTGGGAATATACTGTTTCAATTGCAGCCAGCCAGTAAAATGGATAAAGGATTTATGGACACAAATGTTTTGGTCTGGGACATACATTTCAGCAAATTGCTTAGAAAAATAATTAATTCATCATGGTTTTATATGATATACCCATGTCTCCTCTGTGTACCCTGGAAATGTCTCTCGGCCTCCATGCTTTCTAATCTAACCCATGTGTCCTCTGTGTACCCTGGATATGTTTCTGATCTTCATCCCTTCTAATCTAACCCATGTCTAATCTAACACTGATGTAAAGGGCAATGCTGCGGACCCTGATGTAAGTGGAAACTCTGATGTAAAGGGGAATGCATTGGACCCTGACATAAGGTGATCTCTGTAACCAGAGTACCCCATACATCAGAGTTCCCCCTTAGCTCATGCTCTCCAGCATTCCCCTTTATGTCAGAGTTCTGATGTGGGGGGGGGGGGGCTATGGAGACCAGGGACCACCTTCCGTAGAGTGAATACACTAAGGTAAGGGGGTGTTGCTGATATAAAGGGGAAACTTTTATATCAGTGCCCCCTTACATTATTGTATTCACTCCCCCCTTACATCAGAGCCCCCCCCCCCCTCAGACTGGCATGACAACGTTGTCACTGACCTCCTCTCAGGTGCACCGTGTAGGGCTCAGTCAGACGGCTCCAGGTTGGTGTCTCTGGTTTTATCCTATAGGCTCCTCTCCACTGTCCACACACATCTGACTTCTCCCGTAATCCCCATCCTGGCAGCGCTCTCACTCTTGATTCCTCTCCAGACTCCCCCTCAGAGACTGCAGATATGATAACAAACAAAAGATGATCAGAGATTGCAGACATGATACAAGAGATGGTTAGAGGCTGCGGACATGGTACAAGAGATGGTTAGAGGCTGCAGACAGGATACATGAGACGGTCAGAGTATGTGCACAGGGTACAGGAGGTGGTCAGAGTATGCAGACATATAGGGGGAGTACAGAGGGGTCAGTCATGTAGCAGAGCACACAGAGGGGTCAGTCGTGTAGGAGAGCACACAGAGGGGTCAGTCGTGTAGGAGAGCTCACAGAGGGGTCAGTCATGTAGGAGAGCACACAGAGGGGTCAGTCATATAGGAGAGCACACAGAGGGGTCAGTCGTGTAGGAGAGCACACAGAGGGGTCAATCGTGTAGGAGAACACACAGGGGGGTAAGTCGTATAGTAGAGCACACAGAGGGCTCAGTCATGTAGGCAGTGGCGTAGCGTGGGTTGTCAGCGCCCGGGGCAAGGCAAGTAATTTGCGTCCTCTAACCCGTGGACTATGTAACTTACAGCATAATGTATAGAGTAGGGGCCAGAAGTAACTAGCCTTCAAAACAGCATATAGAGTGCAGCAGTCAGGATGAACCCTCTGTTCACATCAGTGTCATCCTTACATCACAGTCCCCAGCATTTCCCTATAGGGCATGGTTCCCTGAGCCCCTCCTTAAATCAGAGTCCATAGTGTTCCCCCTTACACCAGAGTGCCCCCCTTCCATATGAGTTCCCTTTTATGTCAGAGAACACAACGTTCTCCTTTAAATCAGATTCTCCCCAGCATTCCCTCCTTACAACTCCAGCTTTTCCCCTTACATACAGAGTCCACAGAATTATTCTTTACATTAGCGACCCCCTCTTAAATCAGCGTTCACAGAGCCCCCTCTACACAAAAGTCTTCAGAGTTTCCCTTTACACTGTAGGAGAGAACTATGCAGACTCTGATGTAAGGGGAGTTCTGGGAACCCTGATTAAAAGTGGAAGTAAACTCCTGCAAGGTACAAGCATAATGTGCTAGAATGCATCGCATACTAGCACATTATGTGAAACCTGCCTGCAAATGAAGCCCGCGCTGTCCCCGCTGCAGGCCGCATCCATTTTAGCCCCTCTTCCTTCCAGGGCCGCGGACTCGGCCACGGACTCTGGCGCAGTCCCCCACAGGCTAGGTTACCCTAGTGGGCTGTCATTTCTCAATCCCTCACAGCTGGGGGACAAACACAGGGTTATACATCTAAAGGAGAACTCAAACCAAAACTACCAATGTGTACAGAGAGTCCATACAATGTTAGAGCCCCGCTCCCCCTCACCAACCCCCAGGCACAGCTAACACTCCTGATGGCCCCGAAGATGGGGAGCAGAGCCATCCACAGCAGGCTGCCATAGGTCAGCACGGTGCCCTCTAGGCAGCCGAGCCGTTTGGCTGTGTCGTTCCCAGGCACCTCGGGTGCTGTCATTGTGTAGGACAAAGAGCTCCAGCTCTACCATTTTCGGTTCTGATGTCAGATATACAGGACTGGCTCAGCTTCACTCTCTTGCCTGGCAACTGGCTCTGGCGTCACTAGAGGGGCCGGGTCTCTAGCAAGCGGAGGCTGAGCAGGTACAGCAGTGCGGCCTCTCATATGGGCATCAGAGTGGCCTGGGGGGAAATTGCCCCACTGCTCAGTTCGCCCCTGCCTCCAACAACCACCTGAGGCACCCTCTCCTCCTCCAACCACCCAAGGGCCAGCTCTTCCACTTTTGGCCAACCCAGGGCCCTCTCCTTCTGCACCAAACAAGCAGGGGCCCACTCCTTCTCTGCCAACCACCCTGGGGGGTCCTCCTCCATTCACCTTGGGGGCCCTCTCTTACTCCAAACACCCAGGTGGTCTCTCCTCCTCAAAATATCCACCCAGGGGCCCTCTTCTCCTCCAAACGTCCACCCAGGGGCCCTCTCCTTCTCCCCCAGCCACTCAGGGGTCCTCTCCTTCTCTCCCAGCCACCCAGGGGTCCCCTGCTTCTCCCCAGCCACCCAGGGGTCCTCTCCTTCTCCACTGACCACCCAGGGGTCATCTCCTTCTCCACCGGCCACCCAGGGATCCTCTCCTTCTCCCCAGGCCACCCAGGGGTCCTCTCCTTCTCCCACAGCCACCCAGAGGCCCCTCGCCTTCTCCACCGGCCACCCAGTGGTCTTCTCCTTCTCCATCGGCCACCCAGGGGCCCTCTCCTTCTCCCTCAGCCACCAGTGACTCCTGCCGTCGGGGGACCTGGTACCCACCGTCCTGGGATGCCATGATGATGGTGTAGAAGTCTCCAGTGTGAAGGCTACAGGGAAACTCACACTCAGCTTCTTTTGCTCCTGATTGGAGGAAATGCAGCGGAGGCGATCCAGCCCCCAGCACATGACAGAGATCACAGACATTCCTCTATAATTTTCCTTGACCTACCATATATGTATTTTGCAGGGCTGTGCACAGACAGATTTGTGTAAGCAGAGGCTCCGTGTGTTATACTGCCGTTTTCGTTCCAGAAACAGATTGCACAGCCCTTCACATTATGTATATCATGCAGTGTGGATGCTCATATTGATGAGGAATGTCTTCTATGCAAAGGCTTGACACAGATCACAGACACAGCTCTATGTTTTTCCTTGACCTCCCATACATACATACACACAGTGCTATGCACGGGGCCCGCCCCCCTCTCCAAGCACCGCTCTATCTCCCCTCTCACATTCCTTCGGTACAGGTTACTAGAGCAGCCTAGGGGCATGTTAATGGCAGGGGCGGGGCTGGATGCAGTGCTCCCACTGACGTCATGCATCAGCTAGCATCAGCTAGCATGCTGCTCGCATGCACGGTGAAGACGAGCGAATAGCTTTTTGGTGACGTGCCGCCACCGGAAGTGACAAGGTCGAGGGTTTGCATAAGTCGGGAGAAATTTTATGACACCGTTACTGATGGCCTGTGTGATGGGTCACTGATGGAGGGACTGATGGCGGGACTGATGGCCTGTGTGACTGGTCACTGATGGCGGTACTGATGGCGCTACCAGGGCTGGTTCAAGAATTTTTGACACCCTAGGCGAAACCTAATTTTGCTGTCCCTTCTTAGCACCACCCCTGACTCCACCCCCTTTTCCCTCCCCATGTATACCCCACCTTTTTAATGACTGCTACTATTTTAGGGGTGGAGTCAGTCACCAGCCTGGAGCATGACACATTCTCTCTTGTGGTGGTGGGCAGCGTGGCTCTCTCTCTTGGGTGGTGCTGGACAGCATGGCTCTCTCTCTGGTGGTGCTGGGCAGCGTAGTTCTCTCTATGGTGGTGCTGGCCAGCGTGGCTCTCTCCCTGGTGGTGTTGGGCAGCGTTGCTCTCTCTCTGGTGGTGCTGGGCAGCGTGGCTGTCTGTCTGGTAGTGCTGGGCAGCATGGCTCTCTCTCTCTGGTGATGCTGGCAGAGTGGCTCTCTCTCTGGCAGTGGCGTAGCGTGGTTTGTCAGAGCCTGGGGCAAAGCAATTCATTTGTGCCCCCTAACCGGTGGACTTTTAGATACCCCCCCACCCTGATCACACACCCCGATACCCCCCATCGTGATCACACCCCCACAATTGGTGGTAGATTCCCTGTCTGTTCTGTTTGTTGTGTATGCGGAGGGAAGTGTTTGGAATGGGATGAAAGTTGTAGGACGAGTCACAGGAACACAGAATGAGGTAGACTCCCCTGTCTGGGGACACTTACTTGTGTTGGGCTCCAGAGAGGGGGCACTGCAGGGGACAGCTCCAGACATCAGGCACACTATGGGCTCCTGGGGGAGGAGCCGATTGCAGAGCGTCAGAGCCTTGTCTATTTTGTCTATAATGTTGTATGTGGCCGCCTGTCTGACTTACTTGGTGTGCGGCTCCAGAGAGGGGACACGGCGGGGGACAGCTCCAGACACCGGGGACACACTACAGGCTCCCGGGGGAGGAGCCGAGTGCAGGGGGGTGGAGCCTTGTCCATAGTCCTGCATGTGGCTTGTGCACATGGCTGGATAGGGAGGGGGTCTGGGGGGCAGATGCACTACAGAAGGGTTTTCACCTTAATGCATAGAATACATTAAGGTGAAAAACCTTGAGACTTTACAACCACTTTAATGCCGTGTACACACGGTTGGATTTTCTGATGGGAAATGTTCAATGTGAGCTTGTTGTCCCCATTCTGGGACCTCTTTAATAGACTTGGGTTCATAGTCCAGGGTCTTAGTCTTGCAGCAGACCCCTTCTCCAGTGCCATCAATCCAGACGTAGGTCACCTGGACCATCCCTAGACCATCGAACATTTGCTGTCGGACTTTCCACCAACAAATGTTTGATAGCAGGTTCTCAAATTTTTTTGTTGGAAAGTCCGATCATGTGTACACAAGTCCACGCACAAAAGTTCACGCATGCTCGGAATCAAGTGCGAGCTGGAAGCGCTCGGTCTTTTAAAACTAGCGTTCGTAATGGAGACAGCACATTCGTCACGCGGCAAATTTTGAAATCTCTCAATGCAGCACATTCTCTTCTTCTTTATAATGCTAGAATAATTAATTTTTGCATTGCTGCTGATATTCACAGAGTTCTGACAAACTGATTTTTAATTATTTCTCGTGATCTCATGAATAATCTTTGTTTTTTTTCTAGTGATCTCCAGAATAATAATTTTTTTTTTTTTTATTGATCTCCATATTTTTTTTTTTTTCTTTTTTCTCGTGATCTCCAGAATTTTTTTTTTCCTAGTGATCTCCATAATATTTTTTGTCATTTTGTGTGTCAACTACAACACCATTATTATCTTGTATATTTTAACCTCAAAGATACAACTATGTTGGTGTCCCTTGTTTTAATCTGACATTGTATTTTTGAAATGCACCTGCCTACTCACAAACAAACTGTCCTTTTTGAAGTAAAACACATAGCCAAGTATTTGTCCAAAAAAAAAAAAAAAAAGATATTTAATAGGGTTCCTAACAAAATAAAGAGGAAGGCAACGCTGGAGAAACAGTTGGAATTGGTGAAGCCTTTGTACCCAAGGGCAGACATCAATTATTTGACTGACAAAATTGGTAACCTGAGGAGTCCATTTAATAGGGAGCACAATACGGTCCAGGACTCAGAGAGATCGGGAGCAGCAGCAGATGACATATGTCCTGAGGCTGTGGTCTTACAACAGCCTGCATCTTTTGCCAGACCACACCAAACCCAGCCCATCACTCTGAACGCTTCCTTCCATGCTGCTCTGGTGGGTTGGGTGGCTGTGGTGTTGGTGGTGTTGCTGGAGGTGGAGGAGGAGTAGTATGATCCAACTCATACAGGTGGCTTTGATTTGTGAGTTGGCCCCTCATCCCCTTGTTTAGGGCCTGAAGAATGATATCCTCACAGATGAGGCGTTGGCCCTCCTCCATGTGTTCCAGTTTACTGGCTGTCACACAGCCAAATGACTCGGGGCCACCAGGGGTCGTTGTAAGTACCACAGGAGCCAATTAAAGAAATCGTGGACTCCTCCAGGTTCCTCTTCTTTGGTTCCTCTGTCCTTTCGGTTGGAAGGTGGAGGGGAGGAACCTGGGATTTGGTCAGGCTGCTTTCCACGGCCTCCTCCTAGCTGAGACTTTCTTGTGTATGAAAATGGTACATAATTTTAGTTTGTTGGTCATCAATCACACACAATTTTGAGCTCATTCTGGCCCCAGCATTTTTCATTCTTGTCCCAATCATTTTTGGCCACTACTGTCTATTGATATGTAAACCAATTTTTTAAATCAGAAATGATTGATCAATAACGTCTAGTTAACATCATTCAATTTTTGAGAAGAAATATGTTGAACAATGCTATACCTGGCTCAAGCTGGGCTCCTCCACATCTTCCTGGGTGGAAGGCCCAGGTTGGACTTTAGGAGCCTCATCTGATGTTGAAGGAAGTGTGGAAGGAAGTGTGGAAGGAAGTGTAGATAGTGATGGCCTGGGTTCACTCTGGTCTGACAGAAAACGCAGTCTGTTGTGGTATCACAGCCTGGGGACATATATGTCATATGCTGCTGCTCTGGATCTCATGAAATCCTGGACCTTCTTGTGCTCCCTATTATATGTGCTCCTCAGGCTACCAATTTTGGCCTTCAAATAGGTGATGTCTGCCGTGGGATACACAGGCTTCACCAATTCCAACAGTTTAACCAGCGCTGCCTTCCTCTTTAGCTTGTTGGAGTATTCCCTGTTTTGGACTGGCCAGAGACATGGCAGGTCCCTGTACATGTCCAAGAATCTGGGCAGAAAGTCTGGGTCCGTGAATTTATCCACCATTTTCTCTGCAAGACACAACACAAGACAAACACTAATGTCAGGCTAAACTCTCCTAATCTTGTCCCAATATAGGCCTCAATCTCTAAGCAGTATAGGCCACTAACCACTGATGCCCAAAGTTTAAATTGTACCTTCGTTTGCACGATCGGCGTTTACGATCCTCTGTCCTCCACTCACAGATCGTACATAGGACTCCCACGTGTTAAGCTTTATATACACTGCGCATGCGTGAAACTCCGCCCCTGTCCTTCTTTCTAGTGTATTCCCTGCCTCTTCTCTTTTGGGGCAGTGGGAGAGTACATGGAGGAGAGACAGCAGGTGCCTGCAGAGAGCAGCAACGACGGTGACGAGGAAAGCCCGGAGCAAGGCAGTTCCACATCCAGAAGGAGATATAAGGCCTCAAATATGTCCTTTGTAGAGATGGTGGACATCTTAAAGAGGGCAGACTATGATGGGAAGTATGGACCGTACCCAAACCCAAATGTGAAAAAGGCCAAGATCATGACCAAGGTTGTGAGAAGTCTGCACAGGAATTTTGGGGTACGACGATCCAAGGAGCAATTGAGGAAACACTGGTCAGACCTGAAATAGAGGGAGCACGATCAGTATAGAAGGATCAGGAAAGTGCTGCAAAAAAGTAAGTATTTGTCATGTGTTCCTATTATTATTATTACTTTTGTGCTGGTCCATGTTCTTTTCTTTACTGTTGTACAGTTTAAAATGCCAAGTTTGAGGTTCGTGGGCACAGTAATCGTTCGTATTAAACATCGTTCGTTCGACCACTAATACAACGTTTTTGGCAGATGCAGGTTAACTACATTTGTTCATGCCTATTTGTATTAAAAGAAGTTTAGTACATTGTTGTCTAGATGTGTTTGTAACTATAATGAAATGCAAACTTGATTCAGTGTAAGGAGAGGACAGCTGTTTACACATCTTGATGCAGGAGAACAAACTTTTTATGGTGTCCTGCGCAGGTGCTCCAGTGGATACTAGGGGTTTCTCCATGTGTGAAACTTGCACAAAACAGATAAGTATTCCAGCTTTTGAAAGGGAAAAAATCATGTCTTCAGCTTGGAACTCTGCCAAAACAGACAATTGGACGACACTTCCAAGCAATGTTTCATATTACTATTTCTCGCCTCAAATATCTGTCTGCTAAGTATACCTTTTTTGTATTCGCATAGGGTAGAAAACAATTGGGACATATGAGGACATCACAAACCCCACACCAAATGAAGAAGGGGAACTCACCACACAACATGAAGATGTTTAATCCAAGGTTCAGGAAGTGGTCGAAATGGTGACCACAACAGGTCAGTGTCTGAGACCACAGCTTCATGTAATAGATTTTTCCCTGCATATTTATAATACATGGTTTGTTTTTTAATTTTTGGGTGATGTGCATGTTGTGGAGGAAGAAACTCACTTCAGCAGTGCAAGTGCACAAGTCCTCATCAGCGAAATAATGGTGTGCAATCGGGATTTAGAGAAGGTCAAGGAAAACATCAATGATGTTGAAAAAAGACTGACCAACATCATTATTGATGTTTTTGCCAAGATCTAAAAAAAAAAAAAAAAAAAAAAATGTTGTCCTTATTGTTTATCTTTTCATAAAAATTTTAAAGTAATTGGAAATCCAAATTTTGAAGATGCACACAGTGGGGGTTATTTACTAAAGGAAAATCCACTTTGCACTGCAAGTGCACTTGAAAGTGCATTGAAAGTGCACTTGGAAGTAAAGTCGCTGTAGATCCGAGGGGGACATGCAAGGAAAATAAAAAACATTTTAGCTTGCAAATGATTGGATGATAAAATCAGCAGAGCTATCACTCATTTCAGATCTACCCTTTAGATTCAGAGTGACTGCACTTCCAAGTACACTTTCCAAAAAATGTGTACATTGATACCCCATGATGGCAGATAGCACATGTTGACACACTGTGGGCGTTATTTACGAAAGGCAAATCCACTCTGCACTACAAGTGCAAACTACAAGTGCAAAGTGCACTTGAAATTGCACTGAAAGTGCACTTGGAAGTGCAGTCGCTGTAAATCTGAGGGGTAGATCTGAAATGAGGGGAAGCTCTGCTGATTTTATTATCCAATCATGTGCAAGCTAAAATGCTGTTTTTTATTGTTCTTGCATGTCCCCCTCGGATCTACAGCGACTGCACTTCCAAGTGCACTTTGCACTTGTAGTTTGCACTTGTAGTGCAAAGTGGATTTGCCTTTAGTAAATAACCCCCTGTGTGTCTTTTCCCTACATCTATCAAAACAGATGTAGGGAAAAGACACACATTTTAGGCATGGGATCATGATGGAAATCCACATTTTGACTCCCAATCTGTGTGCATCTTCAAAATTTAGCTTTTACAGGGCTGACATCACCCCATCTGATGAAGGCAAAATCAACACAGTTTTGACATACTAATGTCTCATATTGCCTTCACTTTATCAAAGTTGAACTTTGTAAGTTCCTGAGTTGTGGATGTGTATGTTATGGTTTTAAACATGCCTGTTTAGCCACAAAAAGGCTATATCTACTGTCACACATACATGTTATACACCAGAGCCTTTGTTTGTTAAAAAACCCTTTTATAACGCACATATGATTGTGCTTGGAGTAAAATGTTTTATACTCAACAATGTGTGGCTTCTTCTTTCAATGCTTAATACCAGTTTTAGGAGTAAGTTGGTGTAGTTACAGAGACAATGGTGGTTATTTGCTAACGGCAAATCCACTTTGCACTACAAGTGCATTTTCAGTGCAGTTTCAGTGCACTTTCAAGTGCACTTGCAGTGCGCTTGTAGTGCAAAGTGGATTTGCCTTTAGTAAATAACCCCCACAGTGCTCTAAAATTTGCCCCAATAAGGCCATTTTAGGGACTCCAAGCAATTAATTCATGGAGTTGAAAAGGATGATTATTTTTAGCATTAATGCATTACATACATTAAGAACAAAAACATTGTTTGTGTGTAGCAGACCCACAACAGAACATAATAGTTAGCTGAAGAAGAGATTGTCACCATTGGAGAACCTAAGAGACAGATAAAAGAAACAAAAGCAGTAAATCAAATGAAATATGAGTTCAGTTTTTACAAAGAAATTTATTTTCAAAAGGTTTTAAACATTATCTGACATATCAATTGCCCCCCCCTACCTGCATAAGATAACAAGAGACGACTGTTACTAAAACGTAGCCGTAAAAGGGAGGCTATGAGAGATCTAATAGAACATGAAATGCGAACGGCTTATAACTTAATTAATAAAGAAAGGTACCTAAGTGGGAATAAGCCTGGGAAGGTATTAAAAAAAAACAGCCAATTACATGGAGAAAATACAGACAAGTACAGGGGAACTGAGATATAGAACAGCAGAAATTGCTAAGACCTTTCAAGACTACTATGGGGGGCTATAGTCACTAAACAAGCAGAGTACAACAGAAGAGGAAGAAAGAAAACGCGGGAAAATAAAAGCCTTCTTAAAGGACACCAGTTTAAATAAAATCTCAGAGGATAAACTTAGTTATTTAGAGGCCCCCATAACAGAAGAAGAGATAATAAAAATGTTAAAAGAAACACCGGCTGAAAAAAGTCCCGGACCAGATGGCTTGACAATATTATATTATAAAAAAAAAAGGATATATTAATCCCTAAATTGTGCTCCTATATGAATGGGATCGGGGCCAAGTGGGAGATGCGTAAGGAGGCGCTGGAAGCCACTATTACTATCATCCTGACAGAGGTGAAAGATAGCACACTCTGTTCTAGTTATAGACCTATACCACTCCTAAATATGGACACCAAATTATTTGCGAAGGTACTTGCAGGGAGGATGAAAACAATAATGAATGACATAGTACACTCAGACCAGGTAGGTTTTATCCCAGGAAAGGAGGGGAGGGATAATGGAATCAGAACACTCCTGGCAGTACAGAAAATCAAAAACAGTAGAGCCCCAGGACTACTCCTGTCAATAGATGCTGAAAAAGCTTTTGACAGGGTAGACTGGGGCTTTATGCAGAGTACGTTGGAGGAGATAGGATTGGGAGCGAATATGAGTAGATGGATAAAAGAATTATATATCCCACTCACAGCGAGGGTGAAGGTAAATGGGGCAATCTTTGGGCCGTTTGAAATGTAAAACAGCACTAGACAGGGGTGCCCATTATCCCCTTATTGTTTGTGTTGACATTGGAACCCCTCCTAACGAAGATGAGGCAGAACACGGACATCAGGGGGATAAAAGTAGGGGAGGAGGTCCACAAATTAGCGGCCTATGCGGACGATATTTTATTTTATATATAACCTGTCTCAGGATAACCCTCCCAAATCTGATGAAATCCCTAAAAGAGTACGGCGAGATATCTAATTTCAAGATAAACCCGGCTAAATCAGAAACCTTATACATCAATGAATCAAGGGCGTGTTCAGAGGGTGGTGATAAATGGGGAGTACTCAGAATGGTCAGGGGTGGGTAGTGGGGTTCCCCAGGGTTCTGTGCTGGGACCAATCCTATTTAATTTGTTCATAAACGACCTGGAGGATGGGATAAACAGTTCAATCTCTGTATTTGCAGACGATACTAAGCTAAGCAGGGCAATAACTTCTCCGCAGGATGTGGAAATCTTGCAAAAAGACCTGAACAAATTAATGGGGTGGGCGACTACATGGCAAATGAGGTTCAATGTAGAAAAATGTAAAATAATGCATTTGGGTGGCAAAAATATGAATGCAATCTATACACTGGGGGGAGAACCTCTGGGGGAATCTAGGATGGAAAAGGACCTTGGGGTCCTAGTAGATGATAGGCTCAGCAATGGCATGCAATGCCAAGCTGCTGCTAATAAAGCAAACAGAATATTGGCATGCATTAAAAGGGGGATCAACTGCAGGGATAAAACGATAATTCTCCCGCTCTACAAGACTCTGGTCCGCCCGCACCTGGAGTATGCTGTCCAGTTCTGGGCACCAGTCCTCAGGAGGGACGTACTGGAAATGGAGCGAGTACAAAGAAGGGCAACAAAGCTAATAAAGGGTCTGGAGGATCTTAGTTATGAGGAAAGGTTGCGAGCACTGAACTTATTCTCTCTGGAGAAGAGACGCTTGAGAGGGGATATGATTTCAATTTACAAATACTGTACTGGTGACCCCACAATAGGGATAAAACTTTTTCGCAGAAGAGAGTTTAATAAGACTCGTGGCCACTCATTACAATTAGAAGAAAAGAGGTTTAACCTTAAACTACGTAGAGGGTTCTTTACTGTAAGAGCGGCAAGGATGTGGAATTCCCTTCCACAGGCGGTGGTCTCAGCGGGGAGCATTGATAGCTTCAAGAAACTATTAGATAATCACCTGAATGACCGCAATATACAGGGATATGTAATGTAATACTGACACATAATCATACACATAGGTTGGACTTGATGGACTTGTGTCTTTTTTCAACCTCACCTACTATGAGTAGGTTGGTATTTAGAGACTAAACTAATTAAAAAACAGAGGAGCATGCTTATCAAAAGGATTTTCCATTCGTTTGGGGGAAAAAAGAATTGAAGTATCTAGGAGTCAAGATAACAACATCTAGTGAGACGCTATATCAAGTAAATTTTTTACCACTACTGAATGATATAGAATTACAACAGGACAGTTATCTTGGGGGGAAAGAATTAACATTTTTAAAATGGTAATCCTACCCAAAATTATGTATAAGGTGCAAATACTCCCAATCCCACTCCCACAGGCTTACTTTAAAATAATACAAAAAATGATTTTAAGGTTTATTTGGAGAGAGAAAAAAATCACGTATAAGTTTTACACAGCTGAGTAAGGATAAGGCGCGAGGGGGATGGGGGGCACCAGACCTTAGAAATTATTATGACGCAATTATATTGTCTTGAATAATAGAATGGGCAAAAAAAAATAAGGAAAAGAGATGGGTTAACCACTTCCCGACCGGCGCACGCTGATGTACAGTGGCAGAATGGCACGGCTGGGCAAATGGGCGTACCTGTAAGTCCCACTGAATTCCCCGCCATGCCATTGCGTGCGCGACGCCGGCGGCACGCGCGCGCCGGCCGGGAGCTCCATGAGTCGGGTCGCGGGTCCCGCGGACTCGATCGCCTCGGGGATACCCGCGATCGCCTCACAGAGAGGAGGAACTCCGAGATTCTGATGTAAACAAACATCTCCCCCCTAGTGACAGTGTCACTGATCTCTGCTCCCTGTCATCGGGAGCAGAGATCAGTGATGTGTCACAGCTAGCCCACCCCCCTACAGTTAGAAAACACTCCCTAGTACTGACTTAACCCCTCCCCGCCCCCTAGTGGTTAACCCCTTCACTGCCAGTGTCATTTACACAGGAATCAGTGCATTTTCATAGCACTGATTGCTGTATAAATGACAATGGTCCCAAATATGTGTCAAAAATGTCCGATGTGTCCGCCATAATGTCGCAGTCACAATAAAAATCCCTGATCACCGCCATTACTAGTAAAAAAAAATAATAAAAATGCCATAAAACTATCCCCTATTTTGTAGATGCTATAACGTTTGCGCAAACCAATCAATAAACGCTTATTGCGTTTTTTTTTTACCAAAAATATGTAGAATACGTATCGGCCTAAACTAAGGAAAAAAATGTTTTTTAAATTATTTTTGGGGATATTTATTATAGCAAAAAGTTAAAAAAATGCGTTTTTTTCAAAATTGTCGCTATTTTTTTGTTTATAGCGCAAAAAGGTGATCAAATACCATCAAAAGAAAGCTCTATTTGTGGGAAAAAAAGGACGTCAATTTTGTTTGGGAGCCACGTCGCACGACCGCGCAATTGTCAGTTAAAGCGACGCAGTGCCGAATCACAAAAAGTGCTCTGGTCAGGAAGGGGGTAAATTCTTCCAGGGCTGAAATGGTTAAAATGGAAAATGGTTAAAATGGAAGATAATAAGGATCCCAGCACAATATAGAAAACTCAGTAAAGACTTACGCAGTATCACCAGTAACGCACTAAAAATATGGGATAATTTGCACAAAAGGGAGAAATGGGATTACAATTCACCTTTAATACCACTGAAGGATACAGAATATTTTACACCGGGGGTAGAGACACTGTTTGGTAATTGGATTACACATGAGAACGCACAACTAAAAGACGTAATGGAGCAACACAAAATGTACACATATCAGGAATTAAAAAATAAAGGGAAATAGATGGATGGCGGTATAGCCAATTGAAACAATTTATAGGGACACTGCCTCAGCCTATTAGATCGTCAGAAAACCTACTTCCCCTGGAGAAACTGTGTGTGGATAAAGGAGGGAAGAGGGTGATTTCTATAATCTATATAGAGTGCTGACCAATATGAAGGGGCCGAAGATACCGCCAGGGCCGTCTTTAATATTGATTGGACCCTGGGCAAAACTTTTCTTGGGGCCCCCCACCCATGCAGTTTTGCTCTCCACCTGTTCTGAGATTGTCATGAAGATCCTGCCAGTAATCGGCGATCCAGAAGCACGGGAACACGGCCACGGGCTCTACCACGCATGCGCGCGCGTTCACGGGTGTTGTAACGCACGGGCACGCGCGCGCACTCCCGCTGTGTCAAGCGGGCTATTTAAACCGTCTTGTCACACTCAATCCCGCTGTCTGCTCTACAGCGTTCTGTGTGCCTAAACCTGATCTGATCTCTATACTCTGTTATCTGACCCGGCTTCCTGTTAGACCATCCTGCTATCCGCCTGCACCGGACCCCCTTGGCTTGCCTGACCATTCTTCTGTGTTATCCCTGGTACCTCTGCTGCCCAATACCGACCACCGGCTTGTTTGACTATCTCTCTGCCTGATACCAGTATCCAGTCTGTTACCTGCTGCTTGTTCCTAGTTAAAGTCCAGCGCTCCAGTATCCAGTCTGTTACCTGCTGCTTGTTCCTGGTTCCAGTCCAGCGCACCAGTATCCAGTCTGTTACCTGCTGCTTGTTCCTGGTTCCAGTCCAGCGCACCAGTATCCAGTCTGTTACCTGCTGTTTGTTCCTGGTTCCAGTCCAGGGCCCCAGTATCCAGTCTGTTACCTGCTGCTTGTTCCTGGTTCCAGTCCAGCGCTCCAGTATCCAGTCTGTTACCTGCTGCTTGTTCCTGGTTCCAGTCTGCTACCTACTTCTTGTTCCTGGTTCTAGTCCAGCGTTCCAGTCTGCTACCTACTGCTTGTTCCTGGTTCCAGTCCAGCTTTCCAGTCTGCTACCTACTACTTGTTCCTGGTTCCAGTCCAGCGTTCCAGTCTACTGTTTGTTCCCGGTTCCTGTCCAGCACTTCAGTTCCTGCCTACTTACCTGCTGTGGTTCCTGGTCCATTCTGCATTCCAGTCTCCAGTCTCCTCTTCGGCTTCTGGTTCCAGAGGGTGCCACCACTCCTGAACTTCTGGTGACTGTTGATCCTGCCAGGCACCCATACCACTCCTCACTCCTGGGCCCTCTGTCTCCATTCCAGAGGAATGGGAGTGGGAGCTGTAAGGGAGGTCTCTCTCTGCACTTCAGGCTCAAAACCTACCAGGTACGTGACAGAGATATACAATAAATAGCAGTTAGATTGGTTACCAGAGGTTACAGTGTATCATTACCGCTCACTGACTGATTGCTAGAGGTTACAGCACACATTACGGCTCACTGATTAGTTGCTAGAGGTTACAGCACATGATTTCTGCTTGTTGATTGGTTGCTAGAGATTGCTGTGGATATGACCTCAGGGCCGCCGGCCGCCGCTATTTACATATGAATGCCGGTAATTTACATGTAAACACAGGGTCTGCAAGTGAGTCATCTGTACACAATAGGGCAGAGCTGGGCAGCATTAGTCGAAGCACTTCACACTGAGATATTGGGACACAGCACAGGACTAAAACCTCAAGGGATGAGGGAATTTAAACCAGGATAGTTGGCAAGTATGAGGCAGCTGCTTTGGGCCCCACAACAATGACAGGGCCCAGGGCAGCTGCCCCTTTTGCCCTGCTTTAAAAACGGCCCTGGATACCACAATACATCAAGAAGTGGGAAAAGGAACTGGGTACAAAGGTTAAAGACTTGGAGATTAGGCAACTACTGAGGCGGGTCCATGCTATGTCGGTAAATAGTAATATGACAGAGCTAAATTATAAGTATTTGGCGAGATGGTACATAACCCCCCGATAAAGCACATAAATGCCAAAGTGAAACATCGCAGTTTTGCTGCGATGGGTGTAAATAGATAAGGACAATGGCCCACATTTGGTGGCTCTGCCCTGAATTTAAAAAATACTGGGGGGAGATCAGGCAAATAATTAGGGAGATAACCAACATAGAGGTTCCAGATGACCCGTGGGGGTGTTTATTTTATGGGATTAGAATGCCAACTAGGCAATATATGAAAACGTTGCTCCCACAGCTCTTACACGCCGCTAAAAGCCTAATACCTAGACATTGGCAGGAACCAGAAAGGCCTACTGTGAAGAATTGGTGTAATAAAATAAATTAAATTCAAAGCTTAGAGTACCTAAGGTTCTGTGATGAGGAGGGAATGGAGGAGTTGGAAGAGAAATGGAGGGAATGGGCAGACTATAAGCTTTCAATACGTTTCGCTGAAGTGATGGGAGCATAATGTAAAAAGCAGAAGACGAACTAAATTAGCTAGACATTTAGAGGGTGATGAAGAAGAGTTGAAAAGTTGAGGATAGATCGGGTATGAGAGAGGGAGAGGAGGAGGTCTGGGGGATGGGGTGGGGGGATGGGGTGGGAGGGTTGTCGGTGGGGGGGGAGAGTTGTGGGTCGGGTATTTGGGAATGTATTATGAATGTGTTTTAATTGTTGTTACTAGGCGAGGTTGTATCTCGCTAATTGTAAAGTGTTTTTGATACAGATAAAATTAATAAAGAAAAAGGAAAAAAAAAAGTGGATTTGCCTTTTAGTAAATAACCCCCACGGTGCTCTAAAATTTGCCCCAATAAGGCCATTTTAGGGACTCCAAGCTATTAATTCATGCAGTTGAAAAGAATGATTATTTTTAGCATTAATGCATTACATACATTAACAACAAAAACATTGTGTGTTTGTAGCAGACCCACAACAGAACATAATAGTTAGCTGAAGAAGGGATTGTCACCTCATGTATCAAAAAAGTTACATTTGCACTATTGAAGAAAATGGCCAAAAATAAAAGGCCATTGGCGAACCTAGGAGACAAATAAAAGAAACACAAGCAGTAAATCAAATGAAAAATGAGTTCAGTTTTTACAGAGAAATGTATTTTCAAAAGGTTTTAAACATTATCTGGCATATCAATTGCCCCCTACCCGCGAAGTACTCCAGATAGCTTTGCCATACTTCGTGGGCGCTTTGGGGGAGCAAGCCAGGACGGCCAGGTTCAAGTGCTGTCAAGTTTTGGTCCGGTGAGCCGGCCTCAGTCGCAACTGAGGCCAGATAGTTGGCTGCATTTTTTCTTAAAAAATTGTGCAAAATGCAGCAGCACAGAACAATATGGTTTAGTTTATATTTTTATTGAAGTTAAGAATAGCCGGAACCGGCTGGCCATTATGCCAAAGGCTTTTTCCACCACTCTTCTGGCTCTGGCCAGCCGGTAGTTAAAAACCCTCTGGTCCAGGGTGAGGGTCCTCATTGGGAACAGCCACATCAGATGGTCCCCCAGCGCAAATGCTTCATCTGCTACAAACACAAACGGGAGGCCTGCCATGTTGTCTGCTGGGGGAGGCAAGCCCAAGCTGCCATTCTGGAGCCGTCTGTAGAATTCTGTTTGGGTGATGACTCCACCATCCAACATCCAGGCCATTCTTCCCCACGTCCACATAGAGAAATTCGTAAGTCGCTGACACCACCGCCAACAACACAATACTACTAAACCCCTTGTAGTTAAAGTAGTACAACCCTGAATTGGGGGGTGGGACGATGTGGACGTGTTTCCCATCTATTGCCCCACCGCAGTTGGGAAAGGCCCACTGCTGGGCAAATTGGGAGGCCACAGTCTGCCATTCCTGTGGGTTGGAAGGAAACTGTGGAGTCAAAAAAGAAAACAAAAATTAGTACTTTTGCATATAACATTGCAAGCAGATTGGACACAAACATTCTTGGCCAACATAAGTATAACATTTATTTAAATGAGTATTTAAAGTCAAAAGTATAAGGTCCACTTATCAGATTCCTACTATTTGAAAGTATTGGTGAATTCATCCATAAATATGAACACAAAAGAGGTAGGTACTGTATACAGTGTGTATGGGTTGGGCAAAGTCAGCAGATATAGTATTGGTATCAGTTGACTTAGCGGTTGGGGGGAGGGAGGGTTCCAAATGAGTTTTGGCCTCTTGCACTCTGCCTGAATTTAAGGACAACAATAACATTTTGACACATTTTAGAGGGTGTTTAGGGTACACACTACAATGGAGCTGACAAAATACATTATTAAGTGACTAGGCTAGGTGTGTATGGGCCCAGGATAGCATGCTGAGGAGGTTAGTGAAGGCAAATATGCATGAAGGACAAAAAAAGGAACATTAAAAGCTTACAGCATGCATGAGGACAAAGAGGACATTCACAGCATATTACAATCATGGTAATTAGGGAATGATGAAATGAATACAATATATTAGCAAACTAGGGCTGCAACGATTAATCGATATTATCGATAATAATCGATAATGAAAATCATTGTCAACGATTTTCATTATCGATTAGTTGATCCGCTTGTTCCGCACCTTCCGTCCGTTTAAACCTCCCCTGTCCGACTGTGTACAAGGCGCCGCTGTATGACGCCGCATGTCCGCGCCGCACGTCTTACTGTGTACAAGGCGCCGCCGCATGACGAGGCACGTCCGCGCCTCCCCCTTTTGACGTCAGCTCCCCACTGAACTTCTCAGCCCCGCCCGCTGCTGCCTCGAGGGAACAGAGAGGCGAGAAGCAGCTGTGAGGGGAGCTGAGCTGGCGAGCTGCACAGTGCACACTGAAACGAAGGTAGCCAACAGTTAAAGTAAAATACACAGTACATTTATGATAAATGTTTATGACAAGTACCCCATCCTAGTATTACTGGGGGGGGCCTTTATAGGTGTTCTGGGGGGGTGGGTAGAATAGTAGTGCCCCAAATTGTTTCCTGGGATTGGGGGAAATAGTGCCCTATTGGTGTTCCTGGAAGGGGGAGAAGAGTGCCCCATTGGTGTTCCTGGGAGGGGGAGGGGAATAGTGCCCCATCATTGGTGTTCCCGTGAGGAATAGTGCCCCATCATTGGTGTTCCCGGAGGAATAGTGCCCCATCATTGGTGTTCCCGGAGGAATAGTGCCCCCTCATTGGTGTTCCCGGAGGAATAGTGCCCCATCATTGGTGTTCCCGGAGGAATAGTGCCCCATCATTGGTGTTCCCGGAGGAATAGTGCCCCATCATTGGTGTTCCCGGAGGAATAGTCATAGTGCCCCATCATTGGTGTTCCCGGAGGAATAGTGCCCCATCATTGGTGTTCCCAGAGGAATAGTGTCCCATCATTGGTGTTCCTGGGAGGAATAGTGCCCCATTATTGGTGTTCCTGGGAGGAATAGTGTCCCACCATTAGTGTTCCTGGGAGGAATAGTGTCCCACCATTAGTGTTCCTGGAGGAATAGTGCCCCATCATTGGTGTTCCTGGGAGGAATAGTGCCCATTTATTGGTGTTCCCGGGAGAAATAGTGCCCCATCATTGGTGTTCCTGGGAGGAATAGTACCCCATCATTAGTGTTCCCGTGAGGAATAGCACCCCATCATTGCTGTTCCCTGGAGGAATAATGCCCCATCATTGCTGTTCCCGGAAGGAATAATGCCCCATCATTGCTTTTCCTGGGAGTTATAATGCCCCATCATTGCTGTTCCCGGGAAGAATAATGCCCCATCATTGGTGTTCCTGGGAGGAATAGCAGTGCATATAAATAATGAAGAATCATTTATTTATATAAAACTGTAACTGTACAATACATAATATTAATTGCACTTCGTCTCTGCCCTTTTTTTTTTAGCTGCAAAAAAAAAACGCATTATAAAAATGGCAGAGGGTGCTGCTGACACAATGACCTCAGAAAAAGGTGTGCGACCCAAATCTTCAAAGGCATGGGAGCATTTTAATTTAAATGCTGCAAAGAAGGTGGTCACCTGCAAACTTTGCAAAACGGAACTTGCATGGCACGGAAGCACAACAACAATGAACGAGCACATGAAACGGAAACACGTTGGGTTCACAGAGGATGGCGAAACATCAGGATGGTAAGTTAAAACCCAAATGATATATAGAGTTACACAGAAATAGTTTTTCCTGCATACTAATTCATATTATCTTTTTCATTGCAGAAAGAAACAGCGCACCATGACAGAGTTTGTGCAGCAAAATCGTCCGTGCACTCCCCAACAATCAGCAATTATTACAGATTCTGTCGTGAAAATGCTAGTCACTGATATGCGGCCACTATCCATGGTTGAAGACCGAGGATTTAGAAGCATGATCAGTGTACTGAACCCTGGATATACTTTACCATCAAGAACTCATTTTACCAAACTAGTAGAGAGAAAGTACCAGGAGGCATTTCAGAATGTGAAGGATGCCATCAGCGCTAATGAAAGCAGAATCGCCATTACTGCAGACATATGGACAAGTATAGCGACCGAGGCTTTCCTTGGCATTACATGCCACTACATAGCGGAGGATTGGAAGATGATTTATATCTGCCTCACTACCATGCCTCTGGAAGACAGACATACAGCAGCAAATATTGCAGAATGGTTGGAGGAAGTCACTGAAAAATTTGAAATTCCGGCTCAGAAAATAATTGCCATTGTGCATGACAATGGTGCAAATATTGTGGCTGCTGCGAAAATCCTGATGGACACGCATGGCTGGGCCAGTATCCGCTGCACTGGACACACCTTGCAGCTGGTGATCAGTGCTGCATTAAAGAATTCCGGAATTGAGAGAGCCGTTAGTGCTGCAAGAGGACTAGTTGAACATTTTAAAAAAAGTGAGCTAGCCAGCAGCAAATTGAAGGAGAAACAAAAACAAATGGGTACATCTGACCACAAGCTTCTTCAAGATGTAAGCACAAGATGGAATAGCACTTACTATATGGTTGAACGACTCATTGAACAAAGGTGGCCGGTAACTGCAACTCTGTCTGACCCATCAGTTACACAAAGGGGCAAACATTATCTGGACTTAAAATCAGACCAGTGGAGTATTCTTGAAGAACTTTCCACTGCTCTTAAGCCCTTTGAATGCTGCACTGTATTCATGAGTGGCCAAGAATATGTTACCCTATCATCCGTGCCTGCACTGGTAAAGGGGCTGTTGCGGTCCAATGAAGGTGCCTAATTTGAAACATCTCCGCTAAAGAGCTTCCAAGCCACTGCAACAGACCAACTTCAAAGCAGATGGAAGGGGATCCTTGAAGACGTCCCAAACACCGTAATCCTTTCCTCTGCCCTGGACCCACGATTTAGAAGACAAAAATTTTTATCACCAGAACAGATCATAAATGTGCAGGCAAAAGTACAGACGGAGGCGCTTGCTTTAAAAAGGGAGATGGTGGTGCAGCAGCAAATGACCACCACGTCATCTGTAACTAGAGATGCTGCTGAGCCTTCAACATCTACAGCATCTCATTCTCTACTTGGCATACTCCTTGAGTCTGGGGGCAGCAGTGAAGAGGAAGAGGGGCAACTTGAGGAGGATATTCACACACAAGTCCGAAATGAAGTGCAGGCTTATTTTGCTGAGAAGCCACTTCCGAAGGAGGGAAACCCTTTGAATTGGTGGAAGGGTAACCAAGATAAATATCCTACTTTGGCAAAACTCGCGAAATCCTTCTTGTGCATCCCAGGCACCTCCACTCCATCAGAGCGCCTCTTTTCTGCTGCAGGCAACATCGTTTGTAAAAAGAGAGCCAGCCTTAGCCCCGAGCATGTTAACATGTTAACTTTTTTACATTCAAACACAAAGTTTCTTGAACAGTTATAAGTCACCTCTTTTCAGAATATTTGTTGTTTTTGTACTACTGCAAAGTTGTGTAATGTTAATGTTAAACGTTTGTTATTCTGCAGTTTGAGTGTAACACTCAGTTTTTTCATCATTACTTTTAAATAAACCAAAAAAATGGCACATTACGTTTTTTTTATGATTTTATCCGATTAATCGATTAATCGAAAAAATAATCGGCCGATTAATCGATTATGAAAATAATCGTTAGTTGCAGCCCTATAGCAAACATTAAATGCATAGAATGTGATGTTAAAGAATAAAACTTACCTTAATATAGTCCTTCTGCAGGACCTGAATTATGGCAGAACAGGTCTCTGGAATAATGATTCCCAGAGCCTGGGGGGAGATCCCAGTCATAAACTTAATATCCTGGAGACTTCTCCCCATCGCCAAGTACCACAAGATGGCGACTAGCCTTTGCTCAGGAATGATGGCTTGCCGCATGCAGGTGTCCTGCTTGGTAATATAGGGGGTAAGCAAAGCCAACAAATGGTGAAAATTGGGGTCCATTATCCGGAGATAGTTCCTGAAATCGTCAGGATTATTCTCCTGGATCTCCTGCAGCAAAGGCATGTAAGAGAATTGGTCACACTGGAGCAACCAATTCTTGGTCCATGAACTCCTCCTCCCCCTGTTCATGGACTGGACTTGGGTCAAAGCAAGAACTCCAACACCAAGCCCAACAACGGCACAAGCTCTCCGACGAGAACGTAAGCACAACATGGCTAGAAAACGGTCGGCTGGTCAGAACGAACTAACAGAACGCACCGAAAATCAGAAAGGACCTGAGAAGAACGAGCTGAAAATCAGAAACGAGCAGACAAGATTGCACTGAAAAACAGAAGCGAACTATAAATAGAACGCACTGAAAGACAGGAGCGAACTAACAACACGCACTGAAGAACAGATACGAACCCACAAGCACAAACTGACAAGCAGAAGCAAACTAAAAAGCACGAGACTGAAAAGCGCAAATCATCTCTCACCAAGCTTCTACTAACACAAGATAAACATGAGATTAGCAGAAAGAGCCCAAAAGGTGGCGCACTGGCTATTGAACTTCCTTTTTATAGTCCCGTCGTACGTGTTGTACGTCACCGCGTTCTCACGTTTGTAATTTTTGGCCAACATTTGTGTGACCGTGTGTATGCAAGACAAGTTTGAGCCAACATCCTTCGAACAAAAATCCACGGTTTTGTTGTCGGAAAATCCGATTGTGTGCACGTGGCATAAGGCTTATTTTGTCCATTAAGTCTCTTTTTGGGATTAGATGATTGGAATTTGCCATTGTTAGTGGAGACTTGAGCTGTTGATGATAGATGGGCTTAAGGGCTATCAGTAGCACAAATTGTCAGATTCTAGCTTTTAAAGGAAGGATGTTGCATATCCCCAGCACTGGGGAACTTTACTAGAAACTGCAGGCTGAAAGCAGTTAAATTAAAAGGGATAACAATACAGGGGCTAGAAGATATACTCTAATAACTAATTGGATCCCAAGAAGCTGAACAATTGTGTTTTAGACCTCAACTATTATATCAGGGCTCAAAATTTCAAGTCCTGAGCTACTAGTCAGGCCTTAAGAGTTACTTGCCACCAGTTGCCCCACCCAAACCCTACACCACTCCGCACCAAATTCCACCCCTAAACACACCCTTGTAAATTATCTCATGGAATGACACTGTTAAATGTTTTATGCAGAATTTAATTACACAATTAAATATTACCAACAACAACTTTAACAATATGGGACAGGGCACTGGGGGTAGACCAGAGGGACAGGGAACTGGGGCCAGACCAAAGGGACACGGCACTGGGGCCAGACCAGAGGGGCAATGCACTGGGGGTAGACCAGAGGGGCATGGCACTGGGGGTAGACCAGAGGGGCATGGCACTGGGGGAAGACCAGAGGGGTGTAGGCACAGATTGGACTGTTGGTCATGCAGCCCTTTCATCACTCGCCCTCAGCTTATTTCCACTCGTGGTATTTTTGAGGGCTGTACTATATGATCACAAAGTTATTATCCCCCTCAGACCTTCAAGTGAATGTTAGGGCTGGCTAATGGATCCACAGGCAGGTTTAGAATTGGCAAACAAAGCACAAAACAAAATCGGGCACACCCCTAGTGCATTAAAGTGGTCGTAAAGCCTTAAAGTGGATGTAAACCCACTCTCATCAATTATAAAGTACTGCCATAGTGCTGAACTATAAGGATATACATGCATCCTTACCTTTCAAATATCTCCCCTTTCTCTATCTGGAGCCCCCAAAAACTCCGGATTCAGTGGGCGGGTCTGTTATCTAGCGCTCGGTGGGCGGAGTCATGATGCCAGCAGACTACCCGCCCACCTCTATACTCCCCTTGGCCAGAGCGTGCTCAGGAGAGGCAAAGCGCGCCCACAGGCCCCCTGTCACTTCTGCACACATGGTATCCAGTGAATGTCGGGGATGATCGGTGCGGCGGGGACAGCTGTGAGCACCGATCTCCCTGCATGACTTTTCATCATCTGCTTCGCCTTCTCTCTCTCCTGCGGCTTCCACCTGAAAAGCCATGCAGGGAGATCGGTGCTCACAGCTGTCCACACCGCACCGATCATCCCTGACTGTCCCTGTGTCCCTCCTCATCCAGCGCCCGTGTTCTCTCCACCCCCCTTCTTCTCTGGTCCCCCTCCGTGTCCTCCTCATCTGCCCGCTGTGTCTTTCTCCTCCACCCCCCTCGTCCCTCGCAGCTGGCTTTCTTCCTCTCCCATGGGCTGCGAGGGGGAGGGGCACGGGGGAAAATGGCAGGATGTAGAGCGGAGAAAGGCACCGACCACTGCCCTACTGACATCGACCACTGTCCTACTGTCACCGACCACTGACACCGACTACTGACACCGCCACTGCCCCACTGACACTGTCCACTGCCCCACTGACACCAACCCACCAACCACTGCCCTACTGACACTGTCCACCGCCCCATTCCCCCACCCCCTTTCCCAAAAGCACTGTGAAAAAATATATTTAAAAAATAAAACCCCACCCCCATCATTGTGAAAAAAAATTGTACAAAAATAAATTGTAGAAATAATTAAAAAAATACAATTGTAAAAAATTATAAAAATAAAAAAATCTGACACTGTCCATTGCTCTACTAATACCATCCACTGGTCCCAAAAAAGCATTTTGAAAAAAAAAATACAAAAAAATTAAATTGTAAAATAAAAAAATAAACTACTGACACCGTCCACTGTCCTACTGACACCATCCTGCACATACTACCCACCACTGTACACTCCACATTCCTCACCTGCACATACTACTCACCACTGTACACTCCACATTCCTCACCTGCACATACTACCCACCTCCATACTCTCCACACTCCTCTCCTGCACATACTACCCACCTCCATACACTCCACACTCCTCTCCTGCACATACTACCCACCTCCATACACTCCGCACCCCTCTCCTGCACATACTTACTACCCACCTCCATACACTCCACATCCCTCTCCTGCATATACTACCCACCTCCATACACCCCACATCCCTCTCCTGCACATACTACCCACCTCCATACACTCCACACCCCCTCTTCTGCACATACTACCCACCTCCATACACTCCAAACTTCTCTCCTGCACATACTACCCACCTCCATACACTCCACAGCCCTCTCCTGAATATACTACCCACCGCCGTCCACTCTGCACTGTACATTCCCTTATTCAATGCTCAATATGTTACGCAAATTGTAGCACCCTCTAGTAGTGTAGGGTCTAGAGTGAGAGTTGTTAGTGTAGGTAAATTTAGGGCGGCCTGGCTGGCAGCCAGGCCTGTTTTTGTTTGATCTGGGCTGGAAGTGGCTCAGGGTAGAGGCTGGGTGACTCACAGGCAGCATCACCAAGACCTCCCTCTTCTTTCCAGAGCTCTCTAGAAGGTTCTGGAAAGAGAGGAGGAGAGGGGATGTGAAGCTGCCTGGGGTATTCTGAGGAGCCCTGACCAATCCCCAACTTGGAATTGGCAGGGGGCAGGCCTCCTCAAATACCCAGGGTCATCCCAGTTTGAGAGAAGTTGTCGGGTGTTGGAGATGGAGTACTGAGGCTGTCGGGGCCTCGGAGGGAGCTCTCCAGTTTGGGGGGGGTGACCTTGGGCCTCCGCTTGGGTGCAGACAGGGCTCTCCAAGAAAACGTGGAGGTGTCCTGGACAGGAGGCACAGGAGGAGCAAGAGAGGGCAGCAGGAGAGAGTACTGCTGGGCAAGTCTCCAGGGAGAGGAACCATCGGTTGCAGCCAATAGGGCTGGTGAGTGGCATGTACAGTTGGGAGGACTGGGGAGGCACACCTGAAAGGACTGGGAGAGTGCGGTCGGAGATGTGTGCAGAAGCAGAGGAGAGGGCTGTGGTGTCGTGGGCAGTGGAGTCAGGCAGCTGCAGCCAGGAGGGCTGGCAGGGCCTGAAGAGGGCTGACTGGGATCAGTAGCCTCATGTGGGACAGCTAGTACCAGAATTTACTATTTTCTTTTTGCTACACTATAGGGGCCTGCGGTCCCTGCCTGTGAAGGGCATTTGCTTTGGGCCTGGCTGAGTCAGTGTCAGGCCTACAGTGCTAGCTAGTCTGGAGAACAAAAGAGAGGAAGCGATGTACAGGAAGAGTATTGAGCGATACACAGAAGACAGGAAGTGATGTACAGGAGGAGTATGGAGCGATACTCAGAGGAGAGGAAGCGATGTGCAGGAGGAGTATGGAGCGATACTCAGAAGAGAGGAAGCGATGTACAGGAAGAGTATGTAGCGATACTCAGAAGAGAGGAAGCGATGTACAGGAGGAGTATTGAGCGATAATCAGAAGAGAGGAAGCGATGTACATATGGAGCGATGCTTAGAAGAAAGGAAATGATATGCAGGAGGAGAAATGGAGTGATATATATACTGGATGTATATAGAGTCCCAAGTTCCAATGTTTGATCACCTGGGCATCTCATGAATCCCCATCCCTATCCAAGTTCCCCTCAATAAAACAAACAAAAACAAAATGCAAGGACTGCTTTATTGTCTCTGAGGAATGAAAAAGTGTGTGCCTGGCTTGGCAGGGTGACAAACGTACCATTATACTTAGCAGCCTCTACGGAGGTACTGCTACACAATTTAAGCCATGCCCACATTTGGCAGCAAGTAGTGAAGTAGCAGGCAGAATATCGGTAAAATGCCGTTGCTGGACACAGGACTCAAGTATGGGAGATTTATTCCACTTTTGGCCAAAAAGTGGACACGCCTGACCCGAATGTCAAGTGTGTTCAAATTACAGTTTACACAGTGTAAAAATCATTTCAGTATATTGCGTCACAAGCGAACATTTCCGTTATACAAACATTGTAACCTTTTAAAAGTCAACCTATGCCTTTGATACCAGACAAGTTCTGTAAAACATGTATTTTTAAACCTTATGCAAAACTTGTTTTCCTTGCACAGAAAGAGGAAGTCAGTCTTACTACACACATAACTATGGCCATATAAACTGACCCTCATTGCGACTTCATTTCCCCCTTTGATCATAATCATAGCGATTAATATGAGCGAGATTAAGCATCACTAGATAACATACAGTTTTTTCTTTCTTCTTTATGGTGGCCTCACTAGCAGGCACAAAAATTCTTCTACCGAGACTATTCCCCATTGTCAGCTCCTGTCAGGTCTCTCATTAACTTATAAAACACTGGGATAGTGACCCTTGGCCCATGGTAACAATAAGAATACAAAAAGAATAAAAATATATTTGCACTCCATACACTATAGGGAGAATCAGAAAATAATTAAAACTTGTCTCTGCAATACTTGAGTTGGTGATCAGGGTATGGTTTACCAGCTTACCGGTGGAGCTAAAGCTCCGAACAGTTAGCCGAGTTTTATAGGGTGCATAAGTGGGGTCATAACAGGTTATCTGATTTTCAACGGAGCACACTGAATAGGTAGTCTCATTATGTATGCAGGTACCAGCTACTGTGCCCTTGCATTGATAATGAGAGTGCCACAGTAACATCTTGGTAGTTATGGATTCTACTCTGGTGGTCTTTATACAAGGGTCACATGAATTACCCTCCCCCTTTTTAGCTCGGCCAGTATCACTGCTGTGGCTATCAACAGTCTCATTATAAAGATTTTAGTAAACATTACATCGATGAATATCCTCAAGCTTCAGCTTATGCGTAGACCAACCAGCATCCGGGCTGTGGTTGGAGCAGAGCTTAGTAGATGTCCTTTATCTTCCGCCGTGCATTGAGCCAGCAGCTTCCAGGGGTGTGCTGTCCGCAGGGCTGCAGTCCTTCCTTCTGATTTCTCTGGTCAATCTCAGTCTCAAAGGATCTTGGGGATCTACTGTACTGTGCCAGGAGTCTGTGAGGTCAGCAGCTCGTTTTACCCTGGAGTGGTGTATCCAGGGTGTCACCTCAGCTACCTTAATGGTAGATAGCAGAACAGCGTAAGTACCTCTCCATTTTGGCCCTAGTGGGGTTAAGTTCCACTCCTTTACCCACACTGTATCTCCTGGTTTAAAGGGGTGTACTGGGTTCGACAAGCTTATGGGAAGTTTCTCTTGAACCCATTTCCCAATGTCTTGCTTTCTCTCCCCAAGTCTCTGCATCAGTTCACGGTTAACAACCCCTCCTATCTTATGCAAGTCTCCTCTTATCCCTCTAATGATGGGTGGGGTCCTACCATACAGTACCTTAAAGGGGACAGATTTGTCCTCTTTGTTTGGGTACTCCGAATTCTCAGTAAAGCAATGGGCAACATCAAAGTCCATTTCATTTGGATTTCCTGACAGAGCTTGGCCAGTTGTGACTTGAGCGTGCGGTTAATTCGTTCAACTTTTCCAGGTCTTTTTGTTGTCTATATGCGGTGTGTAGTTTCCAAGTAATCTTAAGTGCTGTTGCTAATTCCTGGAGGCACTTGTGGACAAAGGCAGGGCCATTGTCTAAACCTATGGCTGAGGGGATTCCATATCTGGGGATAAACATTTTTTACAAAACTGCTTCCGTCAGTAAAGTACTCAACGTTTGGATTTTCCAAGGGGCTGTCTTTCAAGTCTGGTCGGCTTGCATATCCATTACCTGGAGACAGTCATGAGTTAGGGGGGGAGCAGAGTGGCTGGGTTTAAGGTGTTAACAGTCTCTAAGTGGATTAGGATTTTCATGCAGCATAGCTTGGTATTTAACCATTCGGCTGTTAGTGAACCAGTGATTTCCCTTGTAATCCATTAATGTCTGTGCTTGGTGTGGGACTCGGACATAATTCTCCTGACCCAATGACAATTCTGCCACAAGGAGGGCTGTTACTGCAATGGCCCACAGGCAGGAGGGCCAGCCCTGAGCTACAGTGTCCAGTTGTTTTGAAAGGTATGTTACAGGGCGCTGCCACGATCCCAAGTATTGTGTCAGGACTCCTACTGCTATTCCTTGTTTTTCACTGACATACAGGTTGAAGACTTTCTGGCTGTCTGGCAGACTTAGCGCGGGGGCCTGCATTAGGGAAACCTTAATGTCTTGGAATGCTCTGTTTTGTTGTTCTCCCCATTGAAAGGGTTCCTTTGCCCCCCCCCCCCCTTTGTGGATTCATAGAGGGGTCTGGCTTTTGTGGCAAAGTCCGGTATCCAGATTCGGCAGAATCCTGCCACCCCCAGGAATTCACTTACTTGCCATCTGGTAGTCAGGGTGGGGATATGACAAACAGCTTCTTTCCTGCCTTCTCCCAATTGTCTCTGTCCTTGTGATACTCTGAATCCCAGGTACTTTACAGTCTCTTGGCACAATTGTGCCTTTCTCCGGGACACTTTATAACCTGCCTCCCACAATAATTGTAACAGTTCATTAGTAGCGTGAAGACATTCTCCTCTATTTTTGGCGCCAATTAACAGATCATCCACATACTGAAGGAGGACTCTAATCCCAGGGTCAGACTTGAAGGATTTCAAGTCTTGGGTCAGGGCTGTTCCGAATAGGGTAGGGGAGTTGTTTTTTTTTAATCCCTGGGGTAAACGTGTCCATGACAGTTGTACCCTACCCCCGGTCTCTGGGTCCTCCCACTGGAAAGCAAAAATGTGCTGGGATTGTTCTGCCACTCTGAGGCAGAAGAAGGCATCTTTTAGATCCAGTACTGTGAAATAGGTGGCCTCCCCCGGTATTAATCCCAATAGTTTGTATGGGTTCGGGACCGCTGGGTGGATGGTCATTACAGCCTGATTGACCACTCTGAGGTCTTGAACAGGACGATAGTGCCCTGTTCCAGGTTTCTGTACTGGGAGTAGAGGTGTATTCCAGGGAGACGGACAGGGTTTTAGAATTCCATAGTGTAGGAATTTGTTTAAGTACTTTTGTATTCCTACTAGGGCTTTCTGAGGGACTGGGTACTGTTTCAGGTTGACTGGAGTGGCTCCTGATTTTAATTCAATAAGGATTGGGGAATGTGTCTGGCTAATCCTGGTGGGTTGTCTTCTGCCCATAGTCCCGGGATGTCTTGCAGTATGCGAGCTTCAAAGGGATGGGGCAATTTTAGGATAGCCTGTCCGTCAGATTGGAAGTATATGTGTGCTCTGAGTTTAGCAAGTAAGTCTCTGCCCAGCAAGGGAATGGGGCAATCCGGCATGTACAGGAACTGATGTTGGACTTGATGCCCCCCCAAACTACAAAGTCTTTCTAATAGGAAGGGTCTTTTGACTTTATACTTCTGCGCTGCTTGGTTAATTCTGTGTCTCTCCTCAGTATTAAAAAGGGTCAATAAAAGTTGCTGACAGTCCGACCAAGTGGGGTTATGGGTCTGAATTATTGACCGGAGCAAATCTGTCATGGTTTGGGGCTTCTCAGAGTGGGCAGGGTTATGAATCTTCCAGTTCAGTAAATCTGTTGTGGTAAAAGGGGTGTAAACTAGAGTTCAATGTCCCCCCACCGCCTGTTCCCTTAGGGGCATTTGCAGAGGTATGTTGAAAGACGAGGCAAGGGTCCCACTATTTGCATCGGGATTTCTCGGAGTGGAAGTGGACACTTGATTGGGGAGCCCATTGCTTACTACTGAGTTCCCTATTTATATCCTGCCTATACCAAGAGTGTTACGGTTAGGAGTATATTTACTGAGATTTGGCATTGAAAAAACTTGCTGAATCTGATGTAGGTGGACAACAACTTGAGTCCCCTTGTCTACTGGACGGGGTATTTGGACATGGCTCTGACCTGTCTCTATCTGAGGTCCGTTCATCGACATACGGGGGAGGCTGATCTGTCTCTTTGGATTGAGAATATATGTGTTTTGTTTGTTTTGTCAGTGGCACTACTCTTGTCATAACCATAATTCTACATTGTTCCTCTTTTGCGGCTTGTATCCACTGCGGGTCTTTATCTCCCATTTGTCCAAAGGATGCACAATCATCCAGACGGACGTTTTCTCCTAGCTGACTGACTAACTGACTGAAGATTTGTTCGAAAGATGCACAATCATCTGGACAAACATTCCTCCTGACTGACTAACTGAGGATTTATCCGAGGGATACACAATCATCCGGACAGATATTCCTCCTAACTGACTGGCTGAGGATTTATTTGAGGGATTCACAATCATCCGGACGAACAGTACTCCTAACTGACTGGCTGAGGATTTATTCGAGGGATGCACAATCATCCGGATGAACAGTCCTCCTGGAATGTGCGTCTTGGTCATGTTTCTGTGAGTCTGACATAATATTCTCAAATAATCGGTCAATGGTCTCTAAGTCAAAGGTTCCCTGCGGGGGCCACCGCGTTCCATAGCGGGGCCAATCTTTCTCATACAATGTTATCAATTTCTCAGGACTAAGTTTTAAATTGCAGTTCTTAGAAAATCCCTTCCTAAAGTTGGAGATCATGAACTGTAGGGGAGATTCAACACTATGTTTCCCACCCATACTTGTAACCCAAAAGACACCAAGACAGACACAGAGGGTAGAGTAAATGATGAGAATTCAGTAAGGGGTCTGAATCCTCGACACAAGTAGGAACAATAGACGTTTCCCTCGGTCAGTGGCCTGGGCGCGGTCTCCCGGCCAGAAACCGCACTTAGAAGAGGTCAACTGTCGCCTCACCACAAAGTGATGTCTCATACACACATCAATCATACCAGACACTCCCACCCAAAAATTACTGACTGACTGAGGATTTGTCCGAAAGATGCACAATCATCTGAACGGACGTTCCTCTCGGAAGGTTATCAGGCTTCCCTTCTCTCGATCCATAGAGAAGCTGGCTGGCTGTCTGACTGTTATCTAAAAACAAAAGTAAAAAGACTCTCACATGTTCCCGTTGGAGCTCCAGCTATCTATTTCTCAGGTTCCCAGGTCCTTTTGACGCAACCAATGTCGTCCACAAGAGGCCACCAAATGGGATAACAGTTCTAGAAGGCGCCTTTTGAGACTACGATATAGCTCACAGGGCTGGCCTCTCGGACCACTCCTTGTAGGTCTGGTGGAAAACAGTGCCACCTGCCTCAACAGTTCACACCGATATTCCCCCCTCACGGCCAAATGCACCAAATGAAGTAACAGGCAGAATATCGGTAAAATGACGTTGCTGGACACAGGACTCAAGTATGGGAGATTTATTCCACTTTTGGCCAAAAAGTGGACACGCCTGACCCGACTCGTGTCTGAGTGTCAAGTGTGTCCAAATTACAGTTTACACAGTGTAAAAATAATTTCAGTATATTGCATCACAAGCGAACATTTGCATTATACAAACATTGTAACCTTTTAAAAGTCAACCTACGCCTTTGATACCAGACAAGTTCTGTAAAACATGTATTTTTAAACTTTTGTTTTCCTTGCACAGAAAGAGGAACAACTTAGCAGGTTTCTGTGATGGGAGGGGGAGTGAGTAAGTTCAGTGTCTTTAACCGCAACCTGTCACAAGTAGTTTCAACATGAAATACAAGAAATATGATTCTTAGCTGAAATTCTAAATCAGTCTTACTACACACATAACTATGGCCATATAAACTGACCCTCGTTGCCACTTCAGTAGGGACTTGGTGGGAGCAGTCAGATGACACAAGTAGATACTTGGTGGGAGCAGTCAGGTGACACGAGTAGATACTTGGTGGGAGCAGTCAGGTGACACGAGTAGATACTTGGTGGGAGCAGTCAGGTGACACGAGTAGATACTTGGTGGGAGCAGTCAGGTGACACAAGTGGGGACTTGGTGGGAGCAGTCAGGTAACACGAGTAGGGATTTGGTAGGAGCAGTCAGGTGACAGGAGTAGGGACTTGGTGGGAGCAGTCAGGTGAAACGAGTAGGGACCTGGTGGGAGCAGCCAGGTGACACGAGTAGGGACTTGGTGGGTGCAGTCAGGTGACACGAGCAGGGACTTGGTGGGAGCAGTCAGGTGACATGAGCAGGGACTTGGTGGGAGCAGTCAGGTGAGACGAGTAGGGACTTGGTGGGAGCAGTCAGGTGACACAAGTAGGGACTTGGTGGGGGCAGTCAGGTGACACGAGTAGGGACTTGGTAGGAACAGTCAGGTGACATGAGTGGGGACTTGGTGGGAGCAGTCAGGTGATACCGGTGGGGACTTGGTGGGAGCAGTCAGGTGACACGAGTAGGGACTTGGTGGGAGCAGTCAGGTGACACAAGTAGGGACCTGGTGGGGGCAGTCAGGTGACACGAGTAGGGGCTTGGTGGGGGCAGTCAGGTGGCACAAGTAAGGACTTGGTGGGAGCAGTCAGGTGACATGAGTAGGGACTTGGTGGGAGCAGTCAGGTGACCTGTGTAGGTTGTAAGCTTTGAGGTCATTCAGCCTTACTGGGTGTAATTATGAAAAGTGAGACATCCACCCCTCCCCGACATAACACATCCTGGTGTTTAAAGCGGAGGGCCACCCTGGAAAAAAAAATGCCACCAAAATTCCTAAAAAAATTTTAAAAAAACATTTGGAAAAAAAATTTTTTTATACTTACCTAAACCCTTGTTTCTAGGCAGTCTTCCTAATCTGCCTCTTCCTATTCCGTGGCGTATTCTTCTCCTCGATGAGCGGCCCCGTTGTCTTCTGGGAATTGTGTGTGTTCCCAGAACACCATGGGGCCATTCACAAATCGCTGCGCCGCTCGCGCGTGCGCAGTAGGAAACTGGCAGTGAAGCCGTAAGGCTCCACTGCCTGTTTCCCTTACCTAGGATGGGGATGCCAGGACCCGAGAGCCGAGGGATGGTTTGGCCTCGGGCGGCTGACATCGTGGGCACCCAGGACAGGTAAGTCTACTTATTTAAAGTCAGCAGCTACAGTGTTTGTAGCTGCTGACTTTAAAATTTTTTTTTTAGCTGGCCAGAATCCCACTTTAAAAGGAATGTTGCAACTGTGATCAGGTGACCTCAGACACACACTGCACCATAACAATAATCAGATCACTGGAGCTTCTCCTCTGCCCCACTCTGACTAGCTACATCTCCCCTAAATCAAATCACTTGTCTGTGTATCTTCTGGCCGTCCTGTGAGTTCATTGCATCATGCATTTCCTCCAGTCACACTGATCTTTGGATCACAACCCATGATGAGGAACATCCCAGGAAAGGCAGCCAATCCAGGGAGAGATGGAGAAGAAAGAGGGGAGGGGGGATGTGAATTGTGAACTTAGTACACAGAATGCCTGTCTCAGGCTGGTGCATGAGATATGTAAAACCTGTCACTCACAGCAAGGGGAGAAACAGACATTTCGATTTCTCTGCCTGTCCATTTTTATCTCACTGAAAAAAGATAAGAGGATTGCTCAGAGCTGGATTAACTCTTTGTGGCAGGACTGGGCACAGATGACATGAAATCCTATACTGTATAAGGTTCAAGCCTTAATTAATTTTTTTTTTTCGGGTTTACATCCACTTTAAGGTTTTTCACCTTAACGCATTCTATGCATTAAGGTGAAAAACCTTCTGTGCTGCAAGTCCCCCCCCAGACCCCCCTTTTTCTTACCTGAGCCTGATCCAGCGATGTCACTCTCTTCATTGGACAGAATTAATAGTAGCAGGAGCCATTTGCTTCTGCTGCTATCAATCAGAATCTGTCACATTGGAGCTGAGTCAGCGGGGCTGAGTCCCGCTGTCTGTGTCCATGGACGCAGCAGCGGGACTCAGTAGGGAGCCCAAATGTGTGTCCCCAGAGAAATCGGCTTTCCGTGGGGGCACCCGATGAACAGGAGGGGCCTGGAGCGCCAATGGGGGACCTCAGAAGAAGAGGAACGGCGTGCTCTGTGCAAAACCATTGCACAGAGCAGGAAAGTATAGGAATGTTTGTTATCATTTTTTAATTTATTTTTGAATGGAACGTTTACAACCACTTTAAGCGTGATGTGTAGGAAAAAACGATATGGGTAAAAAAAAAAAAATGCAGGTTTGTCCAGGGCAACTGCAATCTGGTATTAATTGGATGGAAAAATCTTCACTCTACATCAAAAACATCACGATCACAAGAACATCAAAAAAACACAATTGTACATTAAATGGAAAAACATGTAAGAAGATAAAAAAATGGTTACATCTACATGTGCGTTAGGTGGAAAGTACTGAAGTTGGCCTCTGAATAATGGTCCAAACTGCTTGCTGTGGCCAGCAGACAGGTAGAGATCCAGGTACCAGTCTTTTATTCAACACAGGGGACGACCAAAGCAAAGACCTGCCATGAGCTGCAATGAAGTAGTGCAGAAGTGAGACAAGCAGTAGTGATCATTTCAGTGGCGGCTGGTGATAAATCATTTTGGGGGGGCGCAAACCCCTCAAGGTCCTTACCTGCCCATCCTCAGCTGTCACGGCTCCCAATACCCGGACACACTATACACCGAGAACACATTGTATATTATACACAGAGCACACACACACTATACACAGAGTACACACTGTATATTATACACACAGAGCACACACTGTATATTATACACACAGAGCCCACACTGTATATTATACACAGAGCACACACTGTATATTATACACACAGAGCGCACATTGTATATTATACACAGAGCACACACTGTATATTATACACACAGAGCGCACATTGTATATTATACACAGAGCGCACACTGGTGGATACCCATTGATGTCAATATTGTAACGGATCCCTACCGACTTTATATTGGAAGTCGTGTTTGCTGTACCTCTCCTTGGGTGTGTTACACCAAAAGCTCGGTTGACTCATCAGGCATACGCCTAGTTGGTTTCAACCTGTCTGGTAAGCCTCTTTCCTTATGGTGGTGGATTATCTACAGACAACCAGTTTACACAGATTCACAGTCACGTTATTTATTGCCTTATATGGACTATATGCACTAACACTGTTGGTTTATGCAACTCTATCACCATTGTTGTGTAATTTTATATTGTGTATATATGATTTGCACATTTTCATACTATATTAATTTTTGACTGGAAAAATGTTATTATTTATTCCACCTTCATTAGCGCTGCACCATATTACTTTATTTAGGGACGTACTAAACTGCATATTGGGATGATGGGATGATTGGATTATTGGCTGCAATACTGAGAACTCTCACTAGATGTCAGTGTACCATATACACATATATATGGTAATGACTCTGTTGTTTCTCAAAATATGTTATTCTTTACTGCAGTGCTTGATACAATGTTGCAAGAAGCAGTTGCTAATGTTTAACTCTTCACTTGCTGATATATATGCAGCTGTACAACAGGATACAGAAGCAATATAAAAATTACATTTGACCTGTTTTTGATGGGAATATGGGTAGAATTATTATTGCTCATGGGGATTATTGGAGGAATATCATGTTAACACCCGACAATGAACATATTTAATTAACAATAATAATATGCATATACTTTTTCTACATAGGGATTATGGGTGGAATATTGTAGTTAGACATACATAGGAATATATTAAACCTATTTCTGATATAAATATGTATATAATTATTTTTCTAAATGGGGATTATTGGTGGAATATTGTTTATAAATATACATAGCAGCATATTAAACCCATTTCTGCTGAGAATATGCATATAGTTATTTTTCTACATTGGGATTATTGGTGGAATATTGTTTATAAATATACATAGCAACATATTAAACCCATTTCTAAAGAGAATATGCATATAATGATTTTTCTACATGGGGATTATTGGTGGAATATTGTTTATAAATATACCTAGCAACATATTAAACCCATTTCTGATGAGAATATGCATATAATTATAATTCTACATGGGGATTATTGGTGGAATATTGTTTATAAATATACATAGCAACATATTAAACCCATTTCTAAAGAGAATATGCATATAATGATTTTTCTACATGGGGATTATTGGTGGAATATTGTTTATAAATATACCTAGCAACATATTAAACCCATTTCTGATGAGAATATGCATATAATTATAATTCTACATGGGGATTATTGGTGGAATATTGTTTATAAATATACATAGCAACATATTAAACCCATTTCTAAAGAGAATATGCATATAATTATTTTTCTACATGGGGATTATTGGTGGAATGTTGTTTATAAATATACATAGCAACATATTAAACCCATTTCTGATGAGAAAATGCATATAATTATTTTTCTACATGGGGATTATTGGTGGAATATTGTTTAAAAATATACATAGCAACATATTAAACCCATTTCTAATGAGAATATGCATATAATTATATTTCTACATGTGGATTATTGGTGGAATATTGTTTATAAATATACATAGCAACATATTAAACCCATTTCTGATGAGAAAATGCATATAATTATTTTTCTACATGGGGATTATTGGTGGAATATTGTTTAAAAATATACATAGCAACATATTAAACCCATTTCTAATGAGAATATGCATATAATTATATTTCTACATGTGGATTATTGGTGGAATATTGTTTATAAATATACATAGCAACATAATAAACCCATTTCTGATGAGAAAATGCATATAATTATTTTTCTACATGGGGATTATTGGTGGAATATTGTTTAAAAATATACATAGCAACATATTAAACCCATTTCTAATGAGAATATGCATATAATTATATTTCTACATGTGGATTATTGGTGGAATATTGTTTATAAATATACATAGCAACATATTAAACCCATTTCTAAAGAGAATATGCATCTAATTATTTTTCTACATGGGGATTATTGGTGGAATATTGTTTATAAATATACATAGCAACATATTAAACCAATTTCTGATGAGAAAATGCATATAATTATTTTTCTACATGGGGATTATTGGTGGAATATTGTTTAAAAATATACATAGCAACATATTAAACCCATTTCTAATGAGAATATGCATATAATTATATTTCTACATGTGGATTATTGGTGGAATATTGTTTATAAATATACATAGCAACATATTAAACCCATTTCTTATGAGAAAATGCATATAATTATTTTTCTACATGGAGATTATTGGTGGAATATTGTTTATAAATATACATAGCAACATATTTAACCCATTTATGATATAAATATGCATGTACTTATTTTTCTACATGGGGATTATTGGTGGAATATTGTTTATAAATATACATAGCAACATATTAAACCCATTTCTGATGAGAATATGCATATAATTATTTTCTACATGGGGATTATTGGTGGAATATTGTTCATAAATTTATATAGCAACATATTAAACCCATTTCTGATGAGAAAATGCATATAATTATTTTTCTACATGGGGATTATTGGTGGAATATTGTATATAAATATACATAGCAACATATTAAACCCATTTCTAAAGAGAATATGGATATAATTATTTTTCTACATGGGGAACATTGGTGGAATATTGTTTATAAATATACATAGCAACATATTTAACCCATTTATGATATTAATATGCATGTAATTATTTTTCTACATGGGGTTATTGGTGGAATATTGTTTATAAATATACATAGCAACATATTAGACCATTTTCTGTTGAGAATATGCATATAATTATATTTCTACATGGGGATTATTGGTGGAATATTGTTCATAAATATACATAGCAACATAGTAAACCCATTTCTGATAAGAATATGCATATAATTATATTTCTACATGGGGATTATTGGTAGAATATTGTTTATAAATATACATAGCAACATATTAAACCTATTTCTGATATGAAAATGCATGTAATTATTTTTCTACATGGGGAATATTGGTGTAATATTGTTTATAAATATACATAACAACATATTAAACCCATTTCTGATGAGAATATGAATATACCGTATTTATCGGCGTATAACACGCGCCGGCGTATAACACGCACCCCAAGTTTAGGAGGGAATTTTAAGGAAAAAAACTTTTAGGAGGGAAGTTCAAGGAAAAAAACTTACATTTAAATGCCCATCAATGCAGCCTCATCAGTGTTCATCTGCAGCCTTTCCCCAGTGTCCAGTGCAGCCTTGTCAGTGCAGCTTTGCCCCAGTGCAGTCTTGTCAGTGCAGCTTTGCCCCAGTGCAGCCTTGTCAGTGCAGCTTTGTCCCAGTGCAGCCTTGTCAGTGCAGCTTTGCCCCAGTGCAGCCTTGTCAGTGCAGCTTTGCCCCAGTGCAGTCTTGTCAGTGCAGCTTTGCCCCAGTGCAGTCTTGTCAGTGCAGCTTTGCCCCAGTTCAGCTTTGCCCCAGTGCAGCCTTGTCCCCAGTGCAGCTTTGCCCCAGTTCAGCTTTGCCCCAGTGCAGCCTTGTCCCCAGTGCAGCTTTGCCCCAGTTCAGCTTTGCCCCAGTGCAGCCTTGTCCCCAGTGGTCCGTGCAGCCTTGTCGCCGCCGACATACAAACGTTTAGTTTGTATTTTTAAACATGGCGCCGCGGAGTTCGGAGGGACTCGGGGGCGCTCGTTCAGCTGAACGAGCGCCGCCGAGGACACAGTGACTGGGCGGAGCCGAGATACACATAGCCGAGGCTTCTCGGCTATTCTCGGCGCCGTTCACAGTCACGCCCAGTCCCTATGATGGACATAACACAGGTCCAATGGCGGGACTGGGCGTGACTGTGAAGGCGCCGAGAATAGCCAAGAAGCCTCAGCTATGTGTATCTCGGCTCCGCCCAGTCACTGTGTCCTCGGCGGCGCTCGTTCAGCTGAACGAGCGCCCCCGAGTCCCTCCGCGGCACCATGTTTAAAAATACAAGCTATGTGAATGTCGGCGGCGATCGCGGCGATCGCTCCGACAGATCACAAAATAGCGGGGATCGGCGTATAACACGCACCCACGATTTTCCCCTTATTTTAAGGGGAAAAAAGTGCGTGTTATACGCCGATAAATACGGTAATTATATTTCTACATGGGGATTATTGGTGGAATATTGTTTATAAATATACATAGCAACATATATGCATATTCTCATCAGAAATGAGTTTAATATGTTGCTATGTATATTTATAAACAATATTCCACCAATAATCCCCATGTAGAAATGTAATTATATGCATATTCTTATCAGAAATGGGTTTAATATGTTGCTATGTATATTTATAAGCAATATTCCACCAATAATCCCCATGTAGAATTATAATTATATGCATATTCTCATCAGAAATGGGTTTAATATGTTGCTATGTATATTTATAAAAAATATTCCACCAATAATCCCCATGTAGAAAAATAATTATATGCATTTTCTCATCAGAAATGGGTTTAATATGTTGCTATGTATATTTATAAACAATATTCCACCAATAATCCCCATGTAGAATTATAATTATATGCATATTCTCATCAGAAATGGGTTTAATATGTTGCTATGTATATTTATAAACAATATTCCACCAATAATCTCCATGTTGAAAAATAATTATATGCATTTTCTCATCAGAAATGGGTTTAATATGTTGCTATGTAAATTTATGAACAATATTCCACCAATAATCCCCATGTAGAAAAATAATTATATGCATATTCTCTTTAGAAATGGGTTTAATATGTTGCTATGTATATTTATAAACAATATTCCACCAATAATCCACATGTAGAAATATAATTATATGCATATTCTCATTGGAAATGGGTTTAATATGTTGCTATGTATATTTATAAACAATATTCCACCAATAATCCCCATGTAGAAAAATCATTATATGCATATTCTCTTTAGAAATGGGTTTAATATGTTGCTATGTATATTTATAAACAATATTCCACCAATAATCCACATGTAGAAATATAATTATATGCATATTCTCATTAGAAATGGGTTTAATATGTTGCTATGTATATTTATAAACAATATTCCACCAATAATCCACATGTAGAAATATAATTATATGCATATTCTCATTGGAAATGGGTTTAATATGTTGCTATGTATATTTTTAAACAATATTCCACCAATAATCCCCATGTAGAAAAATAATTATATGCATATTCTCATCAGAAATGGGTTTAATATGTTGCTATGTATATTTATAAACAATATTCCACCAATAATCCCCATGTAGAAAAATAATTATATGCATATTCTCTTTAGAAATGGGTTTAACCACTTCAGCCCCGGAAGGATTTACCCCCTTCCTGACCAGAGCAGTTTTTCCAATTTGGCACTGCGTCGCTTTAACTGCTAATTGGGCGGTCATGCAATGCTGTACCCAAACGAAATTTGCGTCCTTTTCTTCCCACAAATAGAGCTTTCTTTTGATGGTATTTGATCACCTCTGCCGTTTTTATTTTTTTACGCTATACACGGAAAAAGACCGAAAATTTTGAAAAAAAATGATATTTTCTACTTTTTGTTCTAAAAAAAATCCAATAAACTCAATTTTAGTCATACATTTAGGCCAAAATGTATTCGGCCACATGTCTTTGGTAAAAAAAATGTCAATAAGTGTATATTTATTGGTTTGCGCAAAAGTTATAGCGCCTACAAACTAGGGTACATTTTCTGGAATTTACACAGCCTTTAATTTATGACTGCCTATGTCGTTTCTTGAGGTGCTAAAATGGCAGGGCAGTACAAAACCCCCACAAATGACCCCATTTTGGAAAGTAGACACCCCAAGGAAATTGCTGAGAGGCATGTTGAGCCCATTGAATATTCATTTTTTTTGTCCCAAGTGATTGAATAATGACAAAAAAAAAAAAAAATTACAAAAAGTTGTCACTAAATGATATATTGCTCACACAGGCCATGGGCATATGTGGAATTGCACCCCAAAATACATTTAGCTGCTTCTCCTGAGTATGGGGATACCACATGTGTGGGACTTTTTGGGAGCCTAGCCACGTACGGGGCCCCGAAAACCAATCACTGCCTTCAGGATTTCTAAGGGCGTACATTTTTGATTTTACTCCTCACTACCTATCACAGTTTTGAAGGCCATAAAATGCCCAGATGGCACAAACCCCCCCCAAATGACCCCATTTTGGAAAGTAGACACCCCAAGCTATTTGCTTAGAGGCATGTTGAGTCCATGGAATATTTTATATTTTGACACAAGTTGCGGGAAAGTGACAATTTATTTATTTATTTTTTTTTTTTTTTGCACAAAGTTGTCACTAAATGATATATTGCTCACACAGGTCATGGGCATATGTGGAATTGCACCCCAAAATACATTCTGCTGCTTCTCTTGAGTACAGGGATACCACATGTGTGGGACTTTTTAGGAGCCTAGCCGCGTACGGGGCCCCGAAAACCAATCACCGCCTTCAGGATTTCTAAGGGTGTACATTTTTGATTTCACTCTTCACTGCCTATCACAGTTTCGGAGGTCATGGAATGCCCAGGTGGCACAAACCCCCCCCAAATGACCCCATTTTGGAAAGTAGACACCCCAAGCTATTTGCTGAGAGGCATGGTGAGTATTTTGCAGCTCTCATTTGTTTTTGAAAATGAAGAAAGACAAAAAAAAACATTTTTTTTTTCTTTTTTTAATTTTCAAAACTTTGTGACAAAAAGTGAGGTCTGCAAAATACTCACTATACCGCTCAGCAAATAGCTTTGGGTGTCTACTTTCCAAAATGCGGTCATTAGGGGGGGTTTTGTGCCACCCGGGCATTCCATGGCCTCCGAGACTGTGATAGGCAGTGAAGAGTGAAATCAAAAATTTACGCCCTTAGAAAGCCTGAAGGCGGTGCTTGGTTTTCGGGGTCCCATACGCGGCTAGGCTCCCAAAAAGTCTCACACATGTGGTATCCACGTACTCAGGAGAAGCAACAGAATGTATTTTGGGGTGTAATTTCACATATTCCCATGGCATGTTTGAGCAATATATCATTTAGTGACAACTTTGTGCAAAAAAAAAAATTTGTCTCTTTCCTGCAACTTGTGTCACAATATAAAATATTCCATGGACTCGACATGCCTCTTAGCAAATAGCTTGGGGTGTCTACTTTCCAAAATGGGGTCATTTGGGGGGGGGGTTGAACTGTCCTGGCATTTTATGCACAACATTCTAACCACTTGAAGACAAAGCCCTTTCTGACACTTTTTGATTACATGAAAAAATTATTTTTTTTTGCAAGAAAATTACTTTGAACCCCCAAACATTATATATTTTTTTAAAGCAAATGCCCTACAGATTAAAATGGTGGGTGTTTCATTTTTTTTTTCACACAGTATTTGCGCAGCGATTTTTCAAACGCATTTTTTGGGGAAAAAACACACTTTTTTACATTTTAATGCACTAAAACACACTATATTGCCCAAATGTTTGATGAAATAAAAAAGATGATCTTAGGCCGAGTACATGGATACCAAACATGACATGCTTTACAAATGCGCACAAACGTGCAGTGGCAACAAAATAAATACATTTTTAAAAGCCTTTAAAAGCCTTTACAGGTTACCACTTTAGATTTAGAGGAGGTCTACTGCTAAAATTACTGCCCTCGATCTGACCGTCGCGGTGATACCTCACATGCATGGTGCAATTGCTGTTTACATTTGACGCCAGACCGACGCTTGCGTTCGCCTTAGCGCGACAGCAGGGGGGACAGGGGTGCTTTTTTTTTTTTTCTTTATTATTTTTTTGCTTTTTTATCTTATTTTAAAACTGTTCCTTTCATTTTTTTTTTTTTTAATCATTTTTATTGTTATCTCAGGGAATGTAAATATCCCCTATGATAGCAATAGGTAGTGACAGGTACTCTTTTTTGAAAAAATTGGGGTCTATTAGACCCTAGATTTCTCCTCTGCCCTCAAAGCATCTGACCACACCAAGATCGGTGTGATAAAATGCTTCCCCAATTTCCCAATGGCGCTATTTACATCCGGCGAAATCTAAGTCATAAAATGCTTGTAGCTTCCGGTTTCTTAGGCCATAGAGATGTTTGGAGCCACTCTGGTCTCTGATCAGCTCTATGGTCAGCTGGCTGAATCACCGGCTGCATTCTCAGGTTCCCTGTTGAGACAGGAGAGCCAGAGAAAAACACGGAAGACGGTGGGGGGGGGGCATTCTCTCCCACTGCTTGTAAAAGCAGTCTAGAGGCTAATTAGCCGCTAGGATTGCTTTTACATGAAAGCCGACCGCTGGCTGAAAAGAATGATACCAAGATGATACCTAAACCTGCAAGCATCATTCTGGTATAACCACTCAAAGTCGTGAATGGTGTACCTGAAGACAAAAAAATGGTTAACAATAAAGCACAGTAAACGGTAAAGTATAAAAAATTGCATACCTGAAAAGCAAACATGATAAAACATAATAACAATAAAACATTGCAGAATATAATACAGTAAAAAAAGAGCAGAACAATAGAGAGAGAGAATAGAGAGAGAACAATAAAACGACAACTATTATTTTTTATTTTATATTTTTGTTTGTGTTTTTTTTTTTTTTTTTACACTTTTTTTGTAACTGTAACTTTTATAACTGTAACCGGTTCCAGGTTCGGGTCTCTCAAAATGCGATGGCATCTTGGGAGACCCTGTGAAAGTGTGCCTAGTCTGTGCAATGCTGTACCCTACGCTAATACTCAACTAGTGAATGGTAGCGTTCAAAACATTCACCAATGCAAAGACCAGGATTGACAGGAGGGACAATAATAGCGGGTGTCACGCCTATATCCGCGCTTGCTGCAGACACATCTTTTTTGGGGGGGTTCGTTGGGTAGGGGTACTCGGGAGGACATAAAAATGCCTCTCATGCAGCCGACTGCATTTGGTTGGGGATGTGAATGGGGGAAGTACGGGCGCTGCAGAAGTGGTGGGTTCCCAATTAGGATTGGCGAATGCAGCAGGAAGGGCATTATGGGCATGACGGGCCTGTGTTTGTCTTTTTGGTGGCAGCGGGACACTACTTGTGCTTGCCACCTCACCAGCTTGAACTGCACTTATGGGACTCGCCACGTCACCAAGTGTTACTGCAGTGCTGGTTTGACTACGACCGGGGTGTACTAGGCCACTGGCGCTTGCCAGTTCACCAAAACGCTACCAAAAAAACTGTTAACGATCGCAGGGATCAGGCCTGACTCTGCGAACGCTGCAGTTATGCGTTTAGTGTTTTGTAAGTGTCAGTGATCGATCGATACTGCACTTGGGTGGGCTGGGCTGGGCCAGGCGGAGGGGCAAAACGCAGGTGCTAGCAGGTATCTGGGCTGATCCCACTAACACTGCGTTTTTGGGAACCCTAAACTGCTGGGGACGCCAGTATACATCTGATCGGATCAGATATTGATCAGTTCAGATACTATACCACTAAGGGAGGTGTACGGTGCGTGCGTGGGTGTTAGCGGTACTGGCGCTAACCTGACGCTGCCTGGGGCTGGTGCTTGCCAGTTCACCAAAACGCTACCAAAAAAACTGTTAGCAATCGCAGGGATCAGGCCTGACTCTGCGAACGCTGCAGTTATGCGTTTAGTGTTTTGTAAGTGACAGTGATCGATCGATACTGCACTTGGGTGGGCTGGGCTGGGCCGGGCGGAGGGGCAAAACGCAGGTGCTAGCAGGTATCTGGGCTGATCCCGCTAACACTGCGTTTTTGGGAACCCTAAACTGCTGGGGACGCTAGTATAGATCTGAACGGATCAGATATTGATCCGTTCAGATACTATACCACTAAGGGAGGCGTATGCTGCGTGCGTGGGTGTTAGCGGTACTGGCGCTAATCTGACGCTGCCTGGGGCGACGCATATCACCGCCGGGCGATCAGGGGGCTAAACCTTTATTCGGTAATAAACGGCGGGTGCCCTGACACTATAAAAAATAAACGAACTAACCAGCGTCACCCGTAACGGTTATACGGTGATCAGTGGTGAAAGGGTTAACTAGGGGGCAATCAAGGGGTTAAAACATTTATTAGATAGTATATGGGGGTCCCTGTCGCTATAAAATGCTGACGGCGAACCTAAATATTTACGTCCCTAACTAGCGTCACCAGTGACACTAATACAGCGATCAGAAAAATGATTGCTTAGCGACACTGGTGACGGGGGGTGATCAAGGGGTTAAAACTTTATTAGGGGGGGTTAGGGGGGTATCCTAGACCTAAAGGGGGCTAACACTCACTGCCCTAACACTGTAACTGTTACAAACTGACACCAATACAGTAATCAGAAAGAAAAAAAAAAAAAAAACCTGCTTGGTGTCAGTTTGTGACGGGGGGGGGGTGATTGGGGGGCGATCGGGGTGTTTTGTGTGCCTGGCATGTTCTACTGTGTGTGTGTTGGTGCACTCACATTACAGTCTTCTCTCCTCGGCCCGGAACGGAAAATACCGAGCCGAGGAGAGATGACATCATTTCCTCTGCCTCTGTGTACAATACAGAGGCAGGGAAATTATCCCATTGGCTGGGAGCGATCGCGAGGGGGGGGCCACGAATGGATGGCCTCCCCCTCACCACCGATCGCCGGGGGAGATTTGCCGACCGCCGCAGGCACCGGGGGGGGTCCGATTGGACCCCCCACCCGCGGGCAGGCAAGGACGTACAGGTAAGCCCTTTTGCCTGCCCGTGCCGCTCTGTCGACGTACATCGTCGTGCGGCGGTCGGCAACTGGTTAATATGTCGCTATGTATATTTATAAACAATATTCCACCAATAATCCACATGTAGAAATATAATTATATGCATATTCTCATTGGAAATGGGTTTAATATGTTGCTATGTATATTTTTAAACAATATTCCACCAATAATCCCCATGTAGAAAAATAATTATATGCATATTCTCATCAGAAATGGGTTTAATATGTTGCTATGTATATTTATAAGCAATATTCCACCAATAATCCACATGTAGAATTATAATTATATGCATATTCTCATTAGAAATGGGTTTAATATGTTGCTATGTATATTTTTAAACAATATTCCACCAATAATCCCCATGTAGAAAAATAATTATATGCATATTCTCATCAGAAATGGGTTTAATATGTTGCTATGTATGTTTATAAACAATATTCCACCAATAATCCACATGTAGAAATATAATTATATGCATATTCTCATTAGAAATGGGTTTAATATGTTGCTATGTATATTTTTAAACAATATTCCACCAATAATCCCCATGTAGAAAAATAATTTTATGCATATTCTCATCAGAAATGGGTTTAATATGTTGCTATGTATATTTATAAACAATATTCCACTAATAATCCCCATGTAGAAAAATAATTACATGCATATTCATACCATAAATGGGTTTAATATGTTGCTATGTATATTTATAAACCATATTCCAGCAATAATCCCCATGTAGAAATATAATTATATGCATATTCTCATTAGAAATGGGTTTAATATGTTGCTATGTATATTTTTAAACAATATTCCACCAATAATCCCCATGTAGAAAAATAATTATATGCATATTCTCTTTAGAAATGGGTTTAATATGTTGCTATGTATATTTATAAACAATATTCCACCAATAATGCCAATGTAGAATTATAATTATATGCATATTCTCTTTAGAAATGGTTTAATATGTTGCTATGTATATTTATAAACAATATTCCACCAATAATCCCCATGTAGAAAAATAATTATATGCATATTCTCTTTAGAAATGGGTTTAATATGTTGCTATGTATATTTATAAACAATATCCCACCAATAATCCCCATGCAGAATTATAATTATATGCATATTCTCTTTAGAAATGGGTTTAATATGTTGCTATATATATTTATAAACAATATTCCACCAATAATCCACATGTAGAAATATAATTATATGCATATTCTCATTGGAAATGGGTTTAATATGTTGCTATGTATATTTTTAAACAATATTCCACCAATAATCCCCATGTAGAAAAATAATTATATGCATATTCTCATCAGAAATGGGTTTAATATGTTGCTATGTATATTTATAAACAATATTCCACCAATAATCCACATGTAGAAATATAATTATATGCATATTCTCATTAAAAATGGGTTTAATATGTTGCTATGTATATTTATAAACAATATTCCACCAATAATCCCAATGTAGAAAAATAATTATATGCATATTCTCATCAGAAATGGGTTTAATATGTTGCTATGTATATTTATAAACAATATTCCACCAATAATCCCCATGTAGAAAATAATTACATGCATCTTCATATCATAAATGGGTTAAATATGTTGCTATGTATATTTATAAGCAATATTCCACCAATAATCCCCATGTAGAATTATAATTATATGCATATTCTCATTAGAAATGGGTTTAATATGTTGCTATGTATATTTTTAAACAATATTCCACCAATAATCCCCCTGTAGAAAAATAATTATATGCATATTCTCTTTAGAAATGGGTTTAATATGTCGCTATGTATATTTATAAACAATATTCCACCAATAATCCACATGTAGAAATATAATTATATGCATATTCTCATTGGAAATGGGTTTAATATGTTGCTATGTATATTTTTAAACAATATTCCACCAATAATCCCCATGTAGAAAAATAATTTTATGCATATTCTCATCAGAAATGGGTTTAATATGTTGCTATGTATATTTATAAACAATATTCCACCAATAATCCACATGTAGAAATATAATTATATGCATATTCTCATTGGAAATGGGTTTAATATGTTGCTATGTATATTTTTAAACAATATTCCACCAATAATCCCCATGTAGAAAAATAATTTTATGCATATTCTCATCAGAAATGGGTTTAATATGTTGCTATGTATATTTATAAACAATATTCCACCAATAATCCCCATGTAGAAAAATAATTACATGCATATTCATATCATAAATGGGTTTAATATGTTGCTATGTATATTTATAAACCATATTCCAGCAATAATCCCCATGTAGAAATATAATTATATGCATATTCTCATTAGAAATGGGTTTAATATGTTGCTATGTATATTTTTAAACAATATTCCACCAATAATCCCCATGTAGAAAAATAATTATATGCATATTCTCTTTAGAAATGGGTTTAATATGTTGCTATGTATATTTATAAACAATATTCCACCAATAATGCCAATGTAGAATTATAATTATATGCATATTCTCTTTAGAAATGGTTTAATATGTTGCTATGTATATTTATAAACAATATTCCACCAATAATCCCCATGTAGAAAAATAATTATATGCATATTCTCTTTAGAAATGGGTTTAATATGTTGCTATGTATATTTATAAACAATATCCCACCAATAATCCCCATGCAGAATTATAATTATATGCATATTCTCTTTAGAAATGGGTTTAATATGTTGCTATATATATTTATAAACAATATTCCACCAATAATCCACATGTAGAAATATAATTATATGCATATTCTCATTGGAAATGGGTTTAATATGTTGCTATGTATATTTTTAAACAATATTCCACCAATAATCCCCATGTAGAAAAATAATTATATGCATATTCTCATTAAAAATGGGTTTAATATGTTGCTATGTATATTTATAAACAATATTCCACCAATAATCCCAATGTAGAAAAATAATTATATGCATATTCTCATCAGAAATGGGTTTAATATGTTGCTATGTATATTTATAAACAATATTCCACCAATAATCCCCATGTAGAAAATAATTACATGCATCTTCATATCATAAATGGGTTAAATATGTTGCTATGTATATTTATAAGCAATATTCCACCAATAATCCCCATGTAGAATTATAATTATATGCATATTCTCATTAGAAATGGGTTTAATATGTTGCTATGTATATTTTTAAACAATATTCCACTAATAATCCCCCTGTAGAAAAATAATTATATGCATATTCTCTTTAGAAATGGGTTTAATATGTTGCTATGTATATTTATAAACAATATTCCACCAATAATCCCCATGTAGAATTATAATTATATGCATATTCTCATCAGAAATGGGTTTAATATGTTGCTATGTATATTTATAAACAATATTCCACCAATAATCCCCATGTAGAAAAATCATTATATGCATATTCTCTTTAGAAATGGGTTTAATATGTTGCTATGTATATTTATAAACAATATTCCACCAATAATCCCCATGTAGAAAAATAATTATATACATATTTATATCAGAAATAGGTTTAATATATTCCTATGCATGTCTAACTACAATATTCCACCCATAATCCCTATGTAGAAAAAGTATATGCATATTATTATTGTTAATTAAATATGTTCATTGTCGGGTGTTAACATGATATTCCTCCAATAATGCCCATGAGCAATAATAATTCTACCCATATTCCCATCAAAAACAGGTCAAATGTAATTTTTATATTACTTCTGTATCCTGTTGTACAGCTGCATGTATATCAGCAACTGTTGTACAGCTGCATATATATCAGCAAGTGAAGAGTTAAACATTAGCAACTGCTTCTTGCAACATTGTATCAAGCACTGCAGTAAAGAATAACATATTTTGAGAAACAACAGAGTCATTACCATATATATGTGTATATGGTACACTGACATCTATTGAGAGTTCTCAGTATTGCAGCCAATAATCCAATCATCCCATCATCCCAATATGCAGTTTAGTACGTCCCCTTTATTTATACACACAGAGCGCACGCTGTATATTATACACACAGAGCGCACACTGTATATTATACACAGAGCGCACACTGTATATTATACACACAGAGCACACACTGTATATTAAACACACACAGAGCCCACACTGTACACTATACACAGAGCACACACACTATACACAGAGCACACGGAGCACACACTGTATATTATACACAGAGCGCACACTGTATATTATACACAGAGCGCACACTGTATATTATACACAGAGCGCACACTGTATATTATACACAGAGCGCACACTGTATATTATACACAAAGCGCACACTGTATATTATACACACAGAGCCCACACTGTACACTATACACAGAGCACACACACTATACACAGAGCACGTGGAGCACACACTGTATATTATACACAGAGCGCACACTGTATATAAGACACACAGAGCCCACACTGTACACTATACACAGAGCACACACACTATACACAGAGCACACGGAGCACACACTGTATATTATACACAGAGCGCACACTGTATGTTATACACAAAGCGCACACTGTATATTATACACACAGAGCGCACACTGTATATTATACACGCAGAGCGCACACTGTATATTATACACACAGAGCGCACACTGTATATTATACACACAGAGCACACACTGTATATTATACACAGAGCACACACTATACACAGAGCAATCACTGTATATTATACACAGAGCGATCACTATACACAGAGCGATCACTATACACAGAGCGAACACTATACACAGAGCGAATACTATACACAGAGCGAACACTATACACAGAGTGATCACTATACAGAGCGAACACTATACACAGAGCGATCACTATACAGAGCGAACACTATACACAGAGCGGTCACTATTTACAGAGCGAACACTATACACAGAGCGGTCACTATACACAGAGCGATCACTATACAGAGCGAACACTATACACAGCGAACACTATACACAGAGCCGTCACTATTTACAGAGCGAACACTATACACAGAGCGGTCACAATACACAGAGCGAACACTATACACAGAGCGAACACTATACACAGAGCGATCACTATACACAGAGCGGTCACTATACACAGAGCGAACACTATACACAGAGCGGTCACTATTTACAGAGCGAACACTATACACAGAGTGGTCACAATACACAGAGCGAACACTATACACAGAGCGAACACTATACACAGAGCGGTCACTATACACAGAGCGAACACTATACACAGAGCGGTCACTATACACAGAGCGAACACTATACACAGAGCGGTCACTATTCACAGAGCGAACACTATACACAGAGCGGTTACTTTACACAGAGCGAACACTATACACAGAGCGGTCACTATACACAGAGCGAACACTATACACAGAGCGGTCACTATACACAGAGCGGTCACTATACACAGAGCAAACACTATACACAGAGCGGTCACTATTCACAGAGCGAACACTATACACAGAGCGGTCACTATTTACAGAGGGAACACTATACACAGAGTGGTCACAATACACAGAGCGGTCACTATACACAGAGCGGTCACTATTTACAGAGGGAACACTATACACAGAGCAGTCACAATACACAGAGCGAACACTATACACAGAGCGAACACTATACACAAAGGTGGAGGGGCTCCAGCAGCACACACATTAGTAATATTTGCACCTGAGTCAGTGAGGAGGAATTACCCTGTAATATGATGAAGTTGGCATGTTGTTCTCACCCTCCCCCACAGACCATGTTCTCTCTCCCCATACAGTTAATGTTTGGAAACCTCTTCACTGCCTGAATGCCCGTTTTTGACACATTTTAAAACACAGCCTGTTGCTGTGAAACTCACCCATCTTCTTCTTGTGATAGTCAAGTAGAATCCCACACAGTAGCTGCCTGCCATGATTTACTGCAGAAGAGATGCCCAGGCTCCAGCCAAAGCAGTCTGTCGGGAGGGGGGAGGGGCAAAGAACATAAGCATTACAGACAGACCGCCAGTACTCTGATATCAGTCAATGACAAATCAGATATCAGAACTGCAAAAGTGCAGTGCAATACAGAGCATAGGTGGTCGTCCTTACTGGAGCTTGTTCCTGTTCCTCCATCCCCTGCACCACCCAGTCCGCACGCCAGTCCAACACAAAGCAGCATGGTGAGTGAACAGAAACTGACGCTGCAAAAAGCACTGTCCTCCGGTCCCCGCCAATCAAACACAGACAAGGAGCCAAAGGGACAAATGAGTGTAGAGTGGGCAGTGTTCAGGGCGCATCGTTTGCGCCCAGCACACTGGCAAATCAGCTTCCCATAGACCGCCGTGTGTCCTGTCACTCTTAAAGTGACCGCTTTTTTTTTTTTTTAATGAGAATAGCTTGGGGGGGGGGGGGGGGCGGCGCCCGTGCGCCCCCTATGGACGGGCCGCCACTGCGATCGGTTTCAGGATATACCCTTTCTCAAGCCTCAACTATTCCAAGATCTTATGAATCCCTTGCTGTGGCACATTGAACATAAAACTAACTTAAAATTGCATATTACATGAATTATTGCCATACATATTGCAAATACAGTATACTATGGTCAAGAGTCACCAACAAAAAATGACTATCAATGAACTTTGTAGTGTGTAACAACCCCCCAAAATTCTTCAAATATATTAATAGTAAAAAGGTCAGGTCTAAACATGTAGGCCCTTTACAAAATAATCTAGAGTGGGTGACTGGGGACAGAGAGAAGGCAATTGTATAATATACCATCTTAAGCTCTGTGTATACAAAGGAAAATAGGAAATAGTTGAGCTCAATTCCATAATGGGGATAGCATTAACAGTCCCAAGAGAAGCACAATGGCTCAACACTGATATGGTCCAGAAACATTTAGACAAAATAAAGGTGAATAAAGCACCTGGACCAGATGGCATACACCCATGTGTCCTGAAAGGGCTGAGCGCTGTTATTTCATTTTTAACCCCTTCCCGACCAGCTGCTGCAGTTGTACTACGGCAGGTTGGCTCCCCTGGGCGAAACGACGTTACCTTACGTCGGTTCGCCTTTTGGCCGCTAAGGGGCGCGTGCACGCCGCCGGAGCCGATGCGCATGTGGTTGTGCCACACAGAGACAGAATGGAGATCTGTTAATGTAAACAGACAGATCTCTGTGCTGTCAGGGGTAAGGAGAGCTATCTGTTGTTCATACTAAGTATGAACAACGATCGCTCTCCTCACTCAGGCAGTCCCATCCCCCCACAGTTAGAGTCACTCCCTAGAACACACAATTAACCCCTTGATCGACCCCTACTATTAACCCCTTCCCTGCCAGTGACATTTACACAGTAATCAGTGCGTTTTTATAGCACTGATCGCTGTATAAATGCCAATGCTCCCAAAAAATGTGCCAAAAGTGTCCGATCTGTCTGCCATAATGTCGCAGTCCTGATAAAAATCGCTGATCACCGCCATTACTACTAAAAAAAAATAATAATAAAAATGCCATAAACCTTTCGCCTATTTTGTAGATACTATAACTTTTGCACAAACCAATCAATATACGCTTATTGCGATTTTTATTACCAAAAATATGTAGAAGAATACATATTGGTCTAAACTGAGGAAAAATTAGCATTTTTAAAAAAAAAATAGGGATATGTATTATAGCAAAAAGTACAAAATATTGTGTTTTTTTCAAAATTGTTGCTCTTTATAGCGCAAAACATAAAAACCACAGATGATGAAATCAAAGAGATGATCAAATACCACTAAAGAAAGCTCTATTTGTGGCAAAAAAAGGACATCAATTTTGTTTGGGTACAACATCGCACGACCGCGCAATTGTAAGTTAAAGCAACGCAGTGCCGAATCGCAAAAAATGGCCTGGTCATTGAGCAGCCAAATCTGGATTGGCTCAAGGCCAAAGTTGTGCCTATATTTAAAAAGGGTTCAAAGTGTATAGATCTCAAGTAACTATAGACCAGTTAATTTAATACCACAGTGCAATATGTAGACATGTCTTAAAGCCTGGGTGCAGTCAAAATAAAAAACAGAAAAATCAGCACAAAAGACTTAACAGTCAGAAGGACTGTCCCTTGTTCTGATTCCTCTTCTTTTAGTTTAAACCCTCCCCTATCTATGCATTGCCCTGCCCTCCATTGCTGTAATCTTCCAGGGCAGCCGAGGTTAAGACATCTTACATGCTCCTGCTATTCTTTTACAATTTTTCTCCTCTATTCTTGCTGTGATAACTGTGTCCTGGTGGCACTGGCTGACTTCAGGTATGCTGGTGCCCCTTGTGCCTGTCAGGACCTATGGAGTCTTGTTGGAATCTCCACATTGTGCACACTCCCACATAGAACTACAAGCCTATATACAGCCCTTACCAGCACCATACAAATAGGCAGAGCCAGAAACACAGACTCCAAGTCAAAGCCCCTTTCAGTCACTGTTGTGGAGGAAAAGGTGTGGCTTTAGTTCTATGACTCTCGCTTTTCTGGGTACTGTGAGCAGCTGTATGCAATCTTAATGTAAATGTGCATGGAGTGGAGACTCGCACAAAAGTCTTTAGGCCCCAGCAGGGAGTACCCTCATACCTGAAGTTGGCCAGCGTGGCCAGAGCAAAGTTAGTGGACCAAGAACAGAAAAGAAAAAAAGGATAGCAAGAGCATGCCCTGCTATAGGCATCTCATAAAAAATTACATTAGCTTTAAATATAATTTTAATTCTGTTACTTTGTTTAATTTTGCACCTAATAAGCAGCTAGAGCTTGTAACTCTACTCCCATCTAGTGGCAGTATAGTGCTAGCTCAATAAGAGTAAATGCCATTGATAACTTTTACTAGTTGCAAATAGGCACTTTGAATAATGATCCAACCAAAAAAAAATGAAAAATGTACACACCCATTAGAGTTACCTCTTTAAAAGTTTTATTGTGCATATGTAATACAAGATAAAAAGTAAACAGCATAATTTACCCACAATCCCCCCACTCTCCAGTCCTCCCTGCCCTACCTACCAGCCCTAACCTGCTTGGTCCCACCCTAAACCAATCCCAGTAGAACCACTGCTATACAGTAATAGATCTCCAGTGGGAGCTGGGACAATCCCACCCCAAGGAAAGCCCCCTCAAACCCTGCTTATACCCCTGCATGGCTAATGCTGCTACAGTCCAAAGTGGACCCTGATATATACTGCATCTCACCTTAGAACCACAGTGGGCAAATGGGGTGCTAGAAAATACCAGGGCCTAGACTCCTAGACCTGCCCATGCCTGCCTCCCTTTTTTGATATAATATATATATATATATATATATATATATATATATATATATATATCTAATACCTAAGTTGTTAGACTCCCGGTAGTGCTTGTGGTCTGGCCTGCATAACAAGTAGAGTTGCCACCTCATCCCTTTAAACCCGAACACATATTAATTACACAGGTTCTGTGGCTGATTAAGGTGATAATTAAACTCATTTGTTGCCTTATCTGCATTTATTAGCCTCAGAACCTGTGTAATTCATATGTGTTCGGGTTTAAAGGGATGAGGTGGCAACCCTAATAACAAGGGTGGTCCCGTGTTGGATGAATAACCTACCCTTCACATCATGGTGCAGCCGATACGACCTATAGTAAGATCACTCTGGGTTCTATAGTACTCACAGCTCTTGTTCCAGCAAGCTAGCTTCTGGAGATTGTAGAGATAAAAGCAGGAGACGGTCAGAGATTGCAGAGATAAAAGCAGGAGATGGTCAGAGATTGCAGAGATAAAAACAGGAGAAAGCCAGAGATTGCAGAGATAAAAGCAAGAGATGGCCAGAGATTGCAGAGATAAAAGCAGGAGACGGTCAGAGATTGCACAGATGTGAAACAGGAGACGGTCAGAGATTGCAGAGATAGACACAGGAGACGGTCAGACAGGCTACATGAGATATGAACATTACAATGTATGCCCAACAAGGACCAGCAACATATTGGTATGTTGCTGGACTCGGAGCGGTTATACCAGAATGATGCCTGCAGGTTTAGGTAATTAGCCTCTAGACTGCTTTTATAAACAGTGGAACATTCCCCCCACACACACACACACACACCGTCTTCCATGGTTTTCTTGGGCTCTCCTGTCCCAACAGGGAACCCGAGAATGTAGCCGGTGGTTCAGCCAGCTGACCATAGAGCTGATCAGAGACCAGAACGGCTCCAACGGCTGTCACTACCTATTGCTATAATAGGAGATATTTACATTCCCTGAGATAACAATAAAAATTATTAAAAAAATGAAAGGAACGGTTTAAAAATAAAATTAAAAAGCAAAATATATTTTTTTAAAAAAGCACCCCTGTTCCCCCATGCTTACGCGCAAAGGCGAATGCAAGCTTCGGTCTGGTGTAATATGTAAACAGCAATTGCACCATGCATGTGAGGTATCACCAAGAAGGTCAGATCGAGGGCAGTAATTTTAGCAGTAGACCTCCTCTGTAAATCTAAAATGGTAACCTGTAAAGGCTTTTAAAAATGTATGCAGTTTGTCGCCAATGCACGTTTGTTCACAATTTTAAAGCATGTCGTGTTTGGTATCCATGTACTCGGAATAAGATCATCTTTTTATTTCATCAAACATTTGGGCAATATAGTGTGTTTTAGTGTATTAAAATTTAAAAAAGTGTGTTTTTTCCAAAAAAAATGCGTTTGAAAAATCGCTGCGCAAATACTGTGTGAAAAAAAAAAATTGCAGCACCCACCATTTTAATCTGTAGGGCCTTTGCTTTAAAAAAATATATAATGTTTGGGGGTTCAAAGTAATTTTCTTGCAAAAAAAAATATTTTTTCATGTAAACAAAAAGTGTCAGAAAGGGCTTTGTCTTCAAGTGGTTAGAAAAGTGGGTGATGTGTGACATAAGCTTCTAAATGTTGTGCATAAAATGCCAGGACAGTTCAACCCCCCCCCCCCAAATCACCCCTTTTTGGAAAGTAGACACCCCAAGCTATTTGCTGATAGGCATGTTGAGTCCATGGAATATTTTATATTTTGCCACAAGGTTGAGGGAAAATGAATTTTTTTTTTTTTTTTTTTGCACAAAGTTGTCACTAAATGATATATTGTTCAAACATGGCATGGTTATATGTGGAATTACACCCCAAAATAGGTTCTGCTGCTTCTCCTGAGTATGAGGATACCACATGTGTGAGACTTTTTGGGAGCCTAGCCACGTACAGGACCCCAAAAACCAAGCACCGCTTTCGGGCTTTCTAAAGGCGTAAAATTGTGATTTTACTCCTCACTACCTATCACAGTTACGGAGGCCCTGAAATGTCCAGATAGCACACCCCTCCCCAAAATTACCCCATTTTGGAAAGTAGACACCCCAAGGTATTTGCTAAGAGGCATGGTGAGTATTCTGCAGATCTCATTTATTTTTGAAAATGAAGAAAGAAAAATGTATTTTTTAATTTTCAAAACTTTGTGACAAAAAGTGAGATCTGCAAAATACTCAACATGCCTCTCATCAAATAGCTTGGGGTGTCTACTTTCCAAAATGAGGTCATTTGGGGAGGGGAGGGGGTTGTGCTATCTTGGCATTTTATGGCCTTCAAAACTGTGATAGGTAGTGAGGAGTGAAATCAAAAATTTACACCCTTAGAAATCCTGAAGACGGTGATTGGTTTTCGGGGTCCTGTACGTGGCTAGGCTCCCAAAAAGTCTCACATATGAGGTATCCCCATACTCAGGAGAAGCAGGCAATCAAATACCATCAAAAGAAAGCTCTATTTGTGGGAAAAAAGGACACAAATTTTGTTTGCATGACCGTGCAATTACCAGTTAAAGCAGCGCAGTGCCAAATTGTAAAAAGTCCTCCGGTCATTGAGCTGCCAAATCCTCCGGGGCTGAAGTGGTTAAAGCTGCTCCTCTTGGTGCCTGTATCATCAGATACAAAGTCCACACTGCAATCCCTGATGTCTGTATTGTGGCGGCTCCAGCTATGTTATGCATAGCCCAGGTTGGTCCGGGTGTTTTCCTAGTATGCCATGCGGTAGCTCAGGGGGTTGGGCCCGCATGTTGTTCATAGCCCAGGTTGGTCCGGTTCTTTATTCTAGTAGGCCATGTGGTAGCTCAGGGGAAAAGGCCCCGCATGTTATTCATAGCCCAGGTTGCTTGGTCCAGTTGTTTATTCTAGTATGCCATGTGGTAGCTCAGGGGATTGGGCCCCGCATGTTGTTCATAGCCCAGGTTGGTCCAGTTGTTTATTCTAGTATGCTATGCGTTAGCTCACGGGGTTGGGCACCGCATGTCCTTCATAGCCCAGGTTGGTCGAGTTGTTTATTCTAGTATGCCATGCGTTAGCTCAGGGAGTTGGGCCCCGCTTGGCATACTAGGAAAACAACCAGACCATCATGGATGGAGCTGGGATGGGATGGGGGTGGATGGAGCAGGGATGGGATGGATGAAGCTGGGAAGGGATGGGGTGGATAGAGCAGGGATGGGATCGGGGGTGGATAGAGCAGGGATGGGATCGGGTGGGTAATGGATGTAACTGGGATGGGATCTTGGATTTTTGGGGGTTAGAGGATATGTGCTAGGAGGTGTTTTGGGAGGGGAGAGGAATTGTACTGGGGGGGTTAAATGTCAACCCCCCCCCCCCCTTTTAGCACAAGTCATCTCTAACCCAAAACAAAGCACCCCCTAGTACATATCCTCAAACTCCCCTCCCTAAAATGACTCCTTGCAGCATAGATGTCCCCCTCCTCTGCAATACCTCGGCCCCCGGCAGGTGCTGTGGCTCGCTGTCCCTCTTCCTCCTCAGCTCTTCCTCCTGGTTTGTGTACATGAAACATCAGAGCCGAGGAGGAGGCAGTTATAGTCCAGTTTGCAGTGAGTGCAGCCGACTGGGAGAGAGATGATTGCAGCGTGTGGGACAATCAGTGTCAGACTCCAGGCACCTCTGTCTCTGCCTTACTCCCTCCCCCCCCCCGCACATCGCATGCAGCTGATGAGATCTGTAAGGGAAGGAGGGAGCCGCAGCACCGGTGCCAATCTCAGCCTGGTGTCACCCCCCCAGCGACGCCACTGCCAATTTGGGCTATGCACAACACAGCTGGAGCCGCAGCGGCCATGATACAGGCATCAGGGACTGCAGTGTGGAGTTTGTATCCGATGATACAGGCACCAAGAGGAGCAGCTTTAACATTCACCTTGGCATACTGAGAAGCTAGCTTGATGGAATTAGAACCCTGAGTACTATAGACCCCACACTGATCTTACTATAGGTCATATTCGCTGCACCATGATGTGAAGGGTAGGTTACCCATCCAACACGGGATCACCCTTGTTATGCAGGCTGGACAACGAGCGATTATTTTCATATTTGCTCCTCTGCAATCAATATATGTTTTTTTGCTGCTGTGACAGGGTGGATTATATACTCCACAAGTACTGTGCATCAGTATACTGATGTGACAGGACAGGAACTGTCACTTTCATAATTCATCTGTGCTACAGACTCTGCTATAGCCATAACATTTTTTCCTTTCATACTGTAGCTACTCCATGTCCAGACTGACGATTTGTATGGAGCAGAGATTATGACCATGACCTTTGACTGGACTACCATATCTATTAGGTATATACAGTACACCCCTCACATTTTTGTAAATATTTTATTATATCTTTTCATGTGACAACACTGAAGAAATGACACTTTGTTACAATGTAAAGTAGTGAGTGTTCAGCTTCTATAACAGTGTAAATGTGCTGTCCGCTCAAAATAACTCAACACACAGCCATTAATGTCTAAACCGCTGGCAACAAAAGTGAGTACACCCCTAAGTGAAAATGTCCAAATTTGGCCCAAAGTGTGAATATTTTGTGTGGCCACCATTATTTTCCAGCACTGCCTTAACCTTCTTGGGCATAGAGTTCACCAGAGCTTCACAGGTTGCCACTGGAGTCCTTTTCCACTCCTCCATGACAACATCATGGAATGGAGCTGGTGCATGTTAGAGACCTTGCGCTCCTCCACCTTTTGTTTGAGGATGCCCCACAGATGCTCAATAAGGTTTAGGTCTGGAGACATGCTTGTCCAGTCCATCACCTTTACCCTCAGCTTCTTTAGCAAGGCAGTGGTTGTCTTGGAGGTGTGTTTGGGGTCGTTATCATATTGGAATACTGCCCTGCGGCATAGTCTCCGAAAGGAGGGGATCATGCTCTGCTTCAGTATGTCACAGTACATGTTGGCATTCATGGTTCCCTCAATGAACTGTAGCTCCCCAGTGCCCGAAGCACTCATGCAGCCCCAGACCATGATACTCCCTCCACCATACTTGACTGTAGGCAAGACACACTTGTCTTTGTACTTCTCACCTGGTTGCCACCACACACGCCTGACACCATAGTTACATATAGTTACATAGTAGGTGAGGTTGAAAAAAGACACAAGTCCATCAAGTCCAACCTATGTGAGTGATTATGTGTCAGTATTACATTACATATCCCTGTATGTTGCGGTCATTCAGGTGATTATCTAATAGTTTCTTGAAGCTATCAATGCTCCCCGCTGAGACCACCGCCTGTGGAAGGGAATTCCACATCCTTGCCGCTCTTACAGTAAAGAACCCTCTACGTAGTTTAAGGTTAAACCTCTTTTCTTCTAATTGTAATGAGTGGCCACGAGTCTTATTAAACTCTCTTCTGTGAAAAAGTTTTATCCCTATTGTGGGGTCACCAGTACAGTATTTGTAAATTGAAATCATATCCCCTCTCAAGCGTCTCTTCTCCAGAGAGAATAAGTTCAGTGCTCGCAACCTTTCCTCATAACTAATATCCTCCAGACCCTTTATTAGCTTTGTTGCCCTTCTTTGTACTCGCTCCATTTCCAGTACATCCCTCCTGAGGACTGGTGCCCAGAACTGGACAGCATACTCCAGGTGTGGCCGGACCAGAGTCTTGTAGAGCGGGAGAATTATCGTTTTATCTCTGGAGTTGATCCCCCTTTTAATGCATGCCAATATTCTGTTTGCTTTATTAGCAGCAGCTTGGCATTGCATGCCATTGCTGAGCCTATCATCTACTAGGACCCCCAGGTCCTTTTCCATCCTAGATTCCCCCAGAGGTTCTCCCCCCAGTGTGTAGATTGCATTCATATTTTTGCCACCCAAATGCATTATTTTACATTTTTCTACATTGAACCTCATTTGCCATGTAGTCGACCACCCCATTAATTTGTTCAGGTCTTTTTGCAAGGTTTCCACGTCCTGCGGAGAAGTTATTGCCCTGCTTAGCTTCGTATCGTCTGCAAATACAGAGATTGAACTGTTTATCCCATCCTCCAGGTCGTTTATAAACAAATTAAATAGGATTGGTCCCAGCACAGAACCCTGGGGAACCCCACCCCTGACCATTCTGAGTACTCCCCATTTATCACCACCCTCTGAACACACCCTTGTAGCCAGTTTTAAATCCATGTACTCACCCTATGGTCCATGCCAACGGACCTTATTTTGTACAGTAAACGTTTATGGGGAACTGTGTCAAATGCTTTTGCAAAATCCAGATACACCACGTCTACAGGCCTTCCTTTATCTAGATGGCAACTCACCTCCTCATAGAAGGTTAATAGATTGGTTTGGCAAGAACGATTCTTCATGAATCCATGCTGATTACTGCTAATGATATCGTTCTTATTACTAAAATCTTGTATATAGTCCCTTATCATCTCCTCCAAGAGTTTACATACTATTGATGTTAGGCTAACTGGTCTGTAATTCCCAGGGATGTTTTTTGGGCCCTTTTTAAATATTGGTGCTACATTGGCTTTTCTCCAATCAGCTGGTACCATTCCAGTCAATAGACTGTCTGTAAAAATTAGGAACAACGGTCTGGCAATCACCTGACTGAGTTCCCTAAGTACCCTCGGATGCAAGCCATCTGGTCCCGGTGATTTATTAATGTTAAGTTTCTCAAGTCTAATTTTAATTCCGTCCTCTGTTAACCATGGAGGTGCTTCCTGTGTTGTGTCATGAGGATAAACACTGCAGTTTTGGTTACTGAAGCCCCCGATTCACTCGTGAAGACTGAGGAGAAGAATAAATTCAATACCTTTGCCATCTCCCCATCCTTTGTAACCAGATGTCCTTCCTCATTCTTTATGGGGCCAATATGGTCTGTCCTCCCTTTTTACATACTTAAAGAATTTCTTGGGATTTTTTTTGCTCTCCTCCGCTATCTGAACCATCTGAACCAAATAAGTTTATCTTGGTCTCATCACACCACAGGACATGGTTCCAGTAATCCATGTCCTTAGTCTGCTTGTCTTCAAACTATTTGCGGGCTTTCTTGTGCATCATCTTTAGAAGAGGCTTCCTTCTGGGACGACAGCCATGCAGACCAATTTGATGCAGTGTGCAGCGTATGGTCTGAGCACTGACAGGCTGACCCCCCCACCCCTTCAACCTCTGCAGCAATGCTGGCAGCACTCATATGTCTATTTCCCAAAGACAACCTCTGTATATGAGGCTGAGCATGTGCACACAACTTCTTTGGTCAACCATGGTAAGGCCTGTTATGAGTGGAACCAGTCCTGTTAAACCACTATATGGTCTTGGCCACCATGCTGCAGCTTAGTTTCAAGGTCTTGGCAATCTTCTTATAGCTTAGGCCATCTTTATGTAGAGCAACAATTTTTTTCTTTTAAGATCCTCAGAGAGTTCTTTGCCATGAGGTGCCATGTTGAACTTCCAGTGACCAGTGTGAGAGCGATAACACCAAATTTAACACACCTCCTCCCCATTCACACCTGAGACCTTGTAACACTAACGAGTCACATGACACCGGAGAGGGAAATTGGGCCCACTTTTGGACATTTTCACTTAGGGGTGTACTCACTTTTGTTGCCAGTAGTTTAGACATTAATGGCTGTGTGTTGAGTTATTTTGACGGGACAGCAAATTTACACTGTTACAAGCTGTACACTCACTACTTTACATTGTAGCAAAGTGTAATTTCTTTAATGTTGTCACATGAAAAGATATAATAAAATATTTACAAAAATGTGACGGGTGTACTCACTTTTGTGAGATACTGTATAATATAACTGAGCATATATCAGAAAGGGAGAAAGGCATGGGAAATCTAGGATTAGCCCTGGTATTTTCTAGCACCCCATTCGCCCATTGTGGTTCCAAGATGGGATGCAATATATATCAGGGTCCACTTAGGACTGTAAAAGCATTAGCCCTGCAGGGGTATAAGCAGGGTTTGAGAGGGCTTTCATTGGGTTGGGATTGTCCCAGCTCTCACTGGTGATCTATTACTGTATAGCAGTGGTTCTGCTGGGATCGGTTTAGGGTTGGACCAAGTAGGTTAGGGCTGGTTGGTAGGGCGGGGAGGATTAAAGATTGAGGGGATCGTGGGTAAATTATGCTGTATACTTTTTATCTTGCATTACATATGCGCAAAAAAACTTTTGAAGAGGTAACTCTAATGGGTGTGTACATTTTTTTTTATTTTTTGTTTTTTTCGGTTGGATCGTTAGTCTATTCATTGATTACACCCTCCCTGTAACATATCAGGAGGATACCTCCTCCATATAGGTTCACATTACAGGCAGTGTTAATTTCCTCAACTAAAAGGTTTCCTTGAATGATTTTGTCAGCAGCATTTTTACAGTGAAGAAAACGGAACGAAAAGTACAGCACATTTTCGTCCACTGACAAAAACTATAACGAAAATTGAGAAAATATAAATAATTGCCTCACATCCAATATAAGTATTGGCACCACATCCCTGAAGTATACAATATACAAAACATAAAGGGAACTGGGATTTTAAAGGTGCAAAAGGGTGACACAAAATTTATGTAAAAATTTCACATTTTATTTAGAAAAATTGATAAAAACATATTTGTAAAAAGAGTTTACATTCAATGTACTGAAACAGTCTTTAAATAGTGCAACCGAAGGATTTATTTCTCAACATGTTTCACCACATGCCGTGGCTTCTTCAGGAGAGTGGTATCTATCAGGCACTGAGAAAACAATATAGTAAATTACAAAATAAACATTAAAGGGACAATCAAGAAATCAGTGTAAATACAAAACAAGAATAATACCACACATCCAATCTGCCAATACAATGCTTAAGCCAAAAATGGGATTTGTTTACCTGTGTGCAGGTCTTTCAGAAAATTGAATAGTAAATTGAATATGAACTCAAGTGATTAAGCTACTTAAATCAGGAAGCAAACCCAGCCTCTGAGAGTGGCTGCTGCTCGGAGAGTATCTATTTGCACTAATTTGTGGACCAAAAAAGGACTCTCAGCTTCATTCCTTGCCATAAGTGGATGCTACTTTTGTGTTGAACAACATAAACCTGAACACATATTGTTGACCCTTGAACAAGTAGCCCACACACTGCACAGTCAATCAAATCATGTGTGGACAAATTCTTGCAAGAGTGGGACACACCAAAGAGGAAGATCCTTACAGTGATAACAGACAACAGGAGCAATATGGTGGCAGCATTTAAACAAACCACAGCAGCAGAAGAACCACCCAGCTCTAGTGAGGAAGACTCCCCCATGACGGAAAGTGACTCTGAGGCTGAAATCCAAATTGATGATCTGCGGTGAGTGATCCATTTTTATTATTCTTTTACACGATGATATGGTTGACAGTTGACACGGTAAAAGAACAGACAATTATCACAATGGCTATGAGATGATTAATATGGGGGCACTATCTGCTCTACTCTATGGGGTGCACCTTTGTTATTTTTCCACTTTAGTTGTAGTCTTGTGTACTGTAAAAGTATTCCAAGATGTTAAGTGTTAAAATAATAGAATGGAACAGAAACCTTTTCTATATACTTTATGCTTATTGGGCTGTGTGTGTTCCACTTGTTAGGTACCAACAGATCGACATGGACCGGACATCATGTATGGTGCATACCTTGCAGTTTGTGGTCCACATGGTGCATAAGGAGGCAAATGTGAAGAGAATACTGGATAAAGCAAGATCAATAGTGAACCTCTTTCACAAGTCTTCAATTGCAACACAGAAGCTATTTGAGCATTGTGGCCTTATTCTTTTAAATGACTGCCTCACACGCTGGTCAAGTACATTCAACATGATCGCAAGACTCCTCAAACTGAAAGAGTCAGTCTGCCAAATCGCAAACAACATGGGATGGGACAGCTTGCTCCCTAGTAAATGGCAAAAGCTCGCATCATTGCATGACCTACTGCTGCCTTTTGCAGAACATACTAAAACCCTCCAGAGAGACACCATGTCCATGTCCCTGGCTGTTCCTGCCCTCTTTGATCTGCTCAGCCATCTTGAGGACTTTAAACAGAACACTAGCTACCAAGACCTTGCCACAATTGCACACAAAATGAAAGGGAGTGTGAACCAGTGTTTCGCTTCATTCTTAGATCCAACTGACGAAATGTTCTCTCCACTTGCAGCAGCTGCTTGTTTTGTCAACCCTATTGTCTGTGAAACCCTTGTTGATGTGGCGGATGAGATTATTCAGGAACTGCTTAAAAAGGCAAAGGAGTATGCCGCAAGAAAATCCACATTGCCACACACACAACTTGAGGAATTATCTGAAGAAGATAATGTGGTAGAAGAATTATCGCAGTCTTTCGTTTTCTTTCTAAATGCCACAGAAGACCCAGGCAGAGGATCTCCCCAAACAGCATAGAGCAGCAGATCAGAAAATATAAGGAAGAGCTTTTGCACCAAGTTGCCATCAGCGAGGACTCGGAGTACACCGCAACAGAATTTTGGCTGTCAAAGAGTGACACTTTTTATCACCAGCTAAAACCTTTTGCATTAGACCTGCTGGCTATGCCAGCTTCTCAAGCCTTTGCAGAGAGGGTATTCAGTGTTATAGGTGACCTCTCTAGAGGTCGGCGGAATAGAGCAAGGGTCATATTGGCACAAAGTGCTTCCTTAATGGGGTTGTATGGGTTCGTTTAAAAAAAAAAAAAAATAACAAACATGTTTTACTTACCTCCACTGTGCAGTTCGTTTTGCACAGAGTGCCCCCGATCCTCCTGTTCTGGGGTCCCTCGGCGGCTGTCTCGGCTCCTCCCCACAATAGCTAACCCCCCTCTGGGAAGCTCAATCTCGAGGGGGTTAGCGCTCCCTGTCATACGCGCTGCATCCATAGACAGAGTGTATGACTCAGTCCCGCCCCCCGGTGGCCACATCATTGGATGTGATTGACAGCAGCACGAGTCAATGGCTGTGCTGCTATCAGTCAATCCTATCTATCCAATCAACGGCCAGACTCCGTGGAGAAGAGGACGCCGGGGGACGCGCACAGCAGGTGAACGGGCTCAGGTGTTTTTTCGCCTTAATGCATAGGATGCATTAAGGTGAAAAAACACAAACATTTACAACCCCTTTAAAATGAATTGAAACAAATAGGAGTGTTTTATTATTCTCTTCAAGTATTTCTATTTCTAACATAAGAAGCATACTAATACTTGTGGGTTGCGCTTATTGCGATAGGAAGAATCAATAGTTCAACAGTTTTAATTGTCAGTTAAATTCATAGGAAAAATGCACAGGCTGAGGCTCAGGCTACAAATGCCATTAGTATGTGAATTCTGGAACAATAACAAGTCAACCACCACTTTTTATCAACTTGTTGACTGTCTCTCTCTCTTAGCATTGACAAATTTGACAATATAGGTAAATATCACACTAATAAAAAACAAAAATAGATCAGTAACGGTAATGGACGGTCAAATAGGGCAGCCTTTGAGCCTTACCTTGCGCCGAGGTCCCGCCCCAGTAGTCTTTTAGTGTGATACAGTATTTACCTCTATTATTGTCATTGTGAATGCTGAGTAGGGATGGGCCGAACATCCCCCGGTTCGGTTCGCATCCAGAACATGCGAACAGGCAAAAAATGTGTTTGAATACGCAAACACCGGTAAAGTCTATGGGACTCGAACGTGAAAAATCAAAAGTGCTAATTTTAAAGGCTAATATGCAAGTTATTGTCATAAAAAGTGTTTGGGGACCTGGGTCCTGCCCCAGGCGACATGTATCAATGCAAAAAAAAGTTTTAAAAACAGACTTTTTTTGGGAGCAGTGATTTTAATAATGCTTAAAGTGAAACAATAAAAGTGAAATATTCCTTTAAATTTCGTACCTGGGGGTGTCTATAGTATGCCTGTAAAGCACACAACCTGGCAGGCCGCAGGAAAAGAGGGGGGGACAAGAGAGCGCCCTAAACATTGGGAGGGTGCTTTGGGATAGCCCCCCCAAAGTACCTTGTCCCCATGTTGATAGGGAGAAGGGCCTCATCCCCACAACCCTTGCCCGGTGGTTGTGGGGGTCTGTGGGCAGAGGGCTTATCAGAATCTGGAATCTGGAACAAAGGGGACTCCCAGATCCCGGCCCCCCCTGTGTGAAATGGTAATGGGGTAACGGGGGTTTCTTGTTATGCGTCAGAGGGGGCGGGGTCACCCGTACATGTCACTGGGTAACCCCGGCATTTCCCCTTGCGTCAGAGGGGGCTGGGTCACCCGTCCACGTCACGGTTACCCCGCCCTTGGTTATTTAAGAACTGTCATCAGAGTCGCACGTCATTCTGCTGGGCGCCTCCTATGGAGGAGGCTGTATCGTTTGTGGATCGTAGAAGGAGTACATCTCTGGAATTTTTTTTTTTTATTAAAGGACTTGTGCCAAGCTGTGTGTGTGTTTTTTTACCTTTTTTGGGTGAAATGGTAGGAGTACAATGTACCCCATTACCATTTCACACGGGGGGGGACCAGGATCTGGAAGTCACCTTTGTTAAATGGGGCTTCCAGATTCCGATAAGCCCCCTGCCCGCAGACCCCCACAACCACCGGGCAAGGGATGAGGCCCTTCTCCCCATCAACATGGGGACAAGGTGCTTTGGGGGGGCTACCCCAAAGCACCCTCCTAATGTTGAGGGCATATGGCCTGGTACGGTTCGGGGGGGTGCTCTCTCATCCCCCCTCTTTTCCTGCGGCCTGCCAGGTTGCATGCTCAGATAAGGGTCTGGTGTGGATTTTTGGGGGAACCGCATGCCATTTTTTTTTTTTGGTGCGGAGTTCCCCTTAAAATCCATACCAGACCTGAAGGGTCATTTTCTTCAATGGCTTTTATGTGTATGGTCGGGACCGACAATTCATTAATAGCCGGCACTAGCGCCAGCACTTTTAAATGACTTTTTTTCCTTTAGAAATGTAATTTTGCTCTCGGACTGTTATAAACACGGGAACACCCCCAGGTACGAATTTTAAAGGAATATTTCACTTTTATTGTTTCACTTTAACCACTTGACCACTGGGCACTTAAACCCCCTTCCTAACCAGACCAATTTTCAGCTTTTGGTGCTCTCACATTTTGAATGACAATTACTCAGTCATGCAACACTGTACCCATATGAAATTTTTGTCCTTTTTTTCACACAAATAGAGCTTTATTTTGGTGGTATTTAATCACCACTGGGTTCTTTATTTTTTGCGCTATAAAAGAAAAAAGACCGAAAATTCTGTAAAAAAATAAATTTTTCTTCATTTCTGTTATAAAATTTTGCAAATTAGTAATTTTTCTTCATATATTTTGGCCAAAATTTATACCGCTACATATCTTTGGTAAAAATAACCCAAATCGGTGGATATTATTTGGTCTTTGTGAAAGTTATAGCGTCCACAAGCTATGGTGCGAATATCTGAAAATTGATCACACCTGAAGTACTGACGGCCTATCTAATTTCTTGAGACCCTAACATGCCAGAAAAGTACAAATACCCCCCAAATTACCCCTTTTTGGAAAGAAGACATTCCAAGGTATTTAGAAAGATGCATGGTGAGTTTTTTGAAGTTGTCGTTTTTTCCCACAATTCTTTGCAAATCAAGTTTTTTTTTTTTTACTTTTTTTTTTTTCACAAAATTGTCATATTAGCAGGTTATTTCTTACACTCCACATATGCATACCACAAATTACACCCCAAAACACATTCTGCTATTACTCCCGAGTACGACGATACCACATGTGTGAGACTTTTACACAGCGTGGCCACATACAGAGGCCCAACATGCAGGGGAGCACCTTCAGGCATTCTGGAGTGCCCAGGCCAATTCTGACATTTCTCTCCTACATGTAAAAATCATCATTTATTAGCTAGAAAATTACATAGAACCCCAAAACATTATATATGTTTTTTTTAGCAAAGACCCTAGAGAATACAATGGCGGTTGTTGCAACTTTTTATCTCACACGGTATTTGCGCAGCAATTTTTTTAACGCTTTTTTTTGGAAAAAAAAACTGTTTTGTGCTTTACAAAAACCAAAACAGTAAATTTAGCCCAATGTTTTTGCATAATGTGAAAGATGAAGTTTCGCCGAGTAAATAGATACCCAACATGTCACCTTTCAAAATTGCACGCGCTTGTGGAATGGCGCCAAACTTTGCTACTCAAAAATCCCCATAGGCGACGCTTTAAAATTTTTTACTGGTTACATGTCTTGAGTTACAGAGGAGGTCTAGGGCCAAAATTTTTGCGCTCGCTCTACCGATCGCAGTGATACCTCACATGTGTGGTTTGAACACCGTTTTCATATGTAGGCGGGACTTATATATGCATTCGCTTCTGCATGCAAGCACACAGGGACAGGGGTGCTTTAAAATTTTTTTTTTTTTTTTTATTGTTCATTTTACTTTATTTATTTTTGTTTGATGCTTTTTTACAAAAAAAAAAATTTTGACCACTTTTATTCCTATTACAAGGAATGTAAACATCCCTTGTAATTGGAATATGGCATGACAGGTCCTCTTTACAATGAGATATGGGGTCAATAAGACCCCACATCTCACCTCTAGGCTGGGAAGCCTGAAATAAAAAAAAACAAAAAAAAACGATCCTGGCTTCGATCGTAGCGGTGAGTCGGTAGAAGCAGCGGAGTGCGGCGGGAGGGGGGACATCCCCTCTCGCCTCCCGTAAGAACGATCAAGCAGTGGAACAGCCGCTATGATCGTTCTTATGGTGTAGGGAATCGCCGGCTGAAAAAGCTGATATCTGAATGATGCCTGTAGCTGCAGGCTTTATTCAGATATCCCCGCACAAAGTCAAGGACGTTGTATGACAGTCGGCGGGCGGGAAGTGGTTAAAACGTATTTTTTTTTTTTTTTAACACAAAGTTGTCCATTTATACAATATTTCTAACACATAGCATGTACACAAAGCAAAAATGACACCCCAAAATAGATTCTCCTGCTCCTCCTGAGTACGGCGATACCACATGTGTGAGACTTCCACAGCCTGGCCACATACAGAGGCCGAGTACAGCCGAGCGTGGCTCAGCATGGCAGGATATGGCTGGGTATGGCGGGGTATTGCAGAGTATGGCGGGGTATTGCAGAGTATGGCGGGGTATTGCAGAGTATGGCGGGGTATTGCAGAGTATGGGGGGTATTGCAGAGTATGGGGGGTATTGCAGAGTACGACGGGGTATTGCAGAGTACTGCAGGGTATTGCAGAGTATTGCGGGGTATTGCGGAGTATTGCGGGGTATTGCAGAGTATTGCGGGGTATTGCAGAGTATTGCTGGGTATTGCGGAGTATTGCGGGGTATTGCAGTGTACTGCGGGGTATTGCAGAGTATTGCGGGGTATTGCAGAGTATGGCGGGGTATTGCAGAGTACTGCGGGGTATTGCAGAGTACTGCGGGGTATTGCAGAGTATTGCGGGGTATTGCAGAGTACTGCAGGGTATTGCAGAGTACTGCGGGGTATTGCAGGGTATTGCAGAGTATTGCAGAGTATTGCGGGGTATTGCAGAGTACTGCGGGGTATTGCAGAGTATTGCGGGGTATTGCAGAGTATTGCGGGGTATTGCAGAGTATTGCGGGGTATTGCAGAGTACTGTGGGGTATTGCAGAGTACTGTGGGGTATTGCAGAGTAATGTGGGGGTATTGCAGAGTAATGTGGGGGTATTGCAGAGCAATGTGGGGGTATTGTAGAGTAATGTGGGGGTATTGCAGAGTAATATTGGGGTATTGCAGAGTAAGGTGGGGCATAGCAGAGTATTGCAGAGTAGTGGGGATGGCTGAGCATGGATGGATGGATGGTTGGATGTCTCTGTGCAGCGCTGTGGGCACTACACAACCAGCCCACAGCGCTGCAGCCATCCATCCATCTCCCTCTCCTCCACAGTGTACCGATCGGTACACAGGAGGGGAGGAGAGGAACCGGCGTCATCAGACGCCGCCGGTCTGTTTACATGTGTTACATGGTAAATGGCCGCGATCAGCGGCCATTTACCGGGATCCGTGATGCGCCGGGTCCTGAGGACCCGGCGGTCACGGATGTGTTCGGGTGCGCGCCCCAGGGGGCGCGCGAGAGGGGAATTCTGAGAGGACGTCATATGACGTCCTCCCAGAGTTAAGCAACCGCCCTGCAGCCGTCATTCGGCTATGGGCCGGTTGTTAAGTGGTTAAGCATTATTAAAATAACTGCTCCCAAAAAAACGGCTGTTTTTAAAACTTTTTTTTTTTGCATTGATACATGTCTCCTGGGGCAGGACCCAGGTCCCCAAACACTTTTTATGACAATAACTTGCATATTAGCCTTTAAAATTAGCACGTTTGATTTCTCCCATAGACTTTTAAAGGGTGTTCCGCGGCTTTCGAACTTGCCGCGAACACCCCAAATTGTTTGCTATTCGGCAAACAGGCGAACACCCAATGTTCGAGTCTAACTCATGTTCGACTCAAACAGACAGACCATCCCTAATGCTGAGAGAGAGGAGTTGATAAAAAGTGGTGACTGTTATAATCCAGTAAATCCACACACTAATGGCATTATTGTGGACTGTGCACTTTTTATTTGAATGTATCTGAGAATTAGAGCTGTTGAAATAATAAAATGACAGTAAACTTATTCTTATTGTAGAAATAAGCATTACCCTCAAGTATTGGTTTATTATGCTGAGCCTGTGCCAGACAGGCAGTAACAGTGCCTGTGCAGTCACTGCAGTGTGCTGCTGTCTGTGTATGCTGTACTTGGCCATGTACATGTACAGCTATGGCCAAAATACACCAATATTAATTTTGACAACGTCTGCCAGTGCTGCTTCAGTGTTTTTAGATCTTTTTGTGTCAGATGTATCTGGTATACATGATCTGACATTTGTGTCAGATCATTGTATCCGGTAAAGCATTGCATAAGTGTCAAATGCTTTTATTGACAATTACATTAAGTTTATGCAAAGAGTCAATATTTGCAGTGTTGTGTTGAGTTGACCCTTCTTTTTCAAGACCTCTGCTGCAATTTGCCCTGGGCCTGACATTCGTGGCATCACTGGCATGTTGTCATTGTCAATCAACTTCTGTGCCAGTGCCACATCCTGATTCCTGACTGATCTGGCACCGGTCCGGCACTGGCAGTGGCACTGTACATTCTTGCATAATCAATGCTTGCAGCTTGTCAGAATTTGTGGGGTTTTTTGTTCCCTCACCCTCACCAGCCTCTTGAGGTCGGATTGACCACGACCACCAGTCCACCACAAGTTCTCAAAGGGATTAAGGTCTGGGTAGTTTCCTGGCCATGGACCCAAAATTCCGTTTTTTTGTTCCCACTTCCCCAAACAACTTAGTTATCACTTTTGCCTTATGGTAAGGCGCTCCATCATGCTGGAAAAGGCATTGTTGTTCATCACCAAACTGTTCTTAGATGGTTAGGAGAATTTGTTCTCGGAGCCTGAGGATGTTTTTGTACCATTTATTCATGGCTGTGTTCTTCTTAGGCAAAATTGTGAGTGGGCCCACCACACCCTTGGCTGAGAAGCAGCCAACCTCACACATGAATGGTCTCAAGATGCTTTACTGTTGGCATGACAGTCGCGCATTCTATTTTTTGGGGGTTTTTTTTGGTATTTTTTCGTTACCCTTTTGTGAAAACAGCAATATTTTTGACAAAGCGGTTTTACTTAAATAAAGACGTTATCCTGTATAACGACTAAATCTGTGTCTGTAGTGCATGTTCAAACCTAACCATTAAAAACAACATACCGTATATACTCGAGTATAAGCTGACCCGAATAAGCCGAGGCACCTAATTTTACCACAAAAAGCTGGGAAAACTTATTGACTCGAGTATAAGCCTAGGGTGAGAAATGCGCAGCTACTGTAAGTGGAAAAGAGGGTCAAGAATGCCCATTTGCATCCTCACTGTGCCCATTTGCAGCCATAGGTCCCCCGAACTTCAAACTCGGTAGTTAAGGGTTCCTAGATGCCCCCTAGCTGCAGCCAAAATTTGGGGTCTCTGGACCCAAAGGGTCTCGAAATGACATTGCTGCAGATGGACACCGTTGACCGAATTTGGGGCCCCGTATCTCGGGGCCACTTGGTGCTAGGAACCCCAAATTTGGTGTGCAAACCCAGTGGAACTAGCACTACAACATATCCAAGCTGGGGTTCCTAGCACCAAGTGGCCCCGAGATACGGGGCCCCAAAGTCAGTTCGGAAAATGTCAAGCACTTTTCTGTAGCAGAGAATGACATTTTCCAAATCGACTTTGGGGCCCCGTATCTCAGGGCCACTTGGTGCTAGGAACCCCAGCTTGGATATGTTGTAGTGCTAGTTCCACTGGGTTTTCACACCAAATTTGGGGTTCCTAGCACCAAGTGGCCCCAAGATACGGGGCCCCAAAGTCGGTTTGGAAAATGTCATTCTCTGCTGCAGAAAAGTGCTTGACTCGAGTATAAGCCGAGGGGGGTATTTTCAGCACAAAAAATGTGCTGAAAAACTCGGCTTATACTCGAGTATATACGGTATTTGATTTTTCATTCCAGCAGCAGTATATAATGAGTTTGGAAATTGTAGAGAAATGCTTAAATAATGCATTACAATTTAACTACACCCATTAGATTTTAGACAACTAAAAGGAGTTTTAGTCAACTAAAAGGAGTTTTAGTCGACTAAAATGAACTGGAGATTTAGTCGACTAAATACGACTAAAACTAAAACACTTGCAGAAGACTAAAATAGGACTAAAACTAAAATGCCATTTTAGTCCTAAGACTAAAACTAAATCAAAATTTGCTGCCAAAATTAACACTGATTACAGGGATCCGAGGGCCACCACACCTTTTTTGCAATAGTCACTTTGAATACTCAATCAAATCCAATCACTTTACCCAATCAAGTCAAAAGAAAATGAAAGAAAACAGCATTTTTGTTAAGGATTGGTTGACTAAAGTGAACAGTTTCCAAAATTAACATTTTATTTCTATAACAAATCAACCTCAATATTTTTCCCAGTGTATTATGTATTAAAACCACTAACGTAGCTCATAACATATGTTTTTTTTTTTTTTTTAAAGTTATAGGAAACTTTGTAAAGCGCTGCGCAAACTGTTGGTGCTATATAAATCCTGTATAATAATATTAATAATAATAATAATACTAATAAGATAATAACTTTGTTGGAAGGTGGATAAATTACTCATACCTTTGAATCACTTCGTATAGCTATTAACACTTTCTGGCCAGAGGCCACTGTACACCCATAGTTCCATACACTTACAGAAGGACTGCGTCTTATCTCCAACCGGCAGCTAGGTCTGTTCCTACCTGCCCCAATGATAGACTCTGTAGCATTTCGAGAAAGTGTATCTTCGTGTGTCCTTAACTCCACTAGCGTATGTTCACTCTGCAGCTTTAATAATTCGATTTTACCCTCAAGTACACAGGGAGGCCACCGCACTTTGCTTCATAAGACCTTGCACATCAGTAGACCCTGCCACTAAGTGGGAAACATGAAGTACTAACTTTTTCCTCACTAAGTCCCCAAATGCCACCATCACTGCCTCAACTGCCAACTGGCTGCTACTCCTTCTGTTACACCTTTGTTCTCCAACCATAAAGGTTGATCAGAATGTTCATGTGTAAACACATAAGCACTTGGGTTAACCTGGTCACCACATAGATACTCTTCTCTCTAACCCAGAGGATTAAATAAGTCTTGTTCTCAATTCACAGTTCTTTTGAATACAACAAGAATACACCACAATAATACACTTGATCCCCTTCCTAAGAATTCAGACCAGGCAATTCTTCATTAAGCAAACAATATTTACTAAATAAATTTAACTTGGGTAGCTGCATCACATACAGAGAGTATATTCAATTCTGACAATATACTGTATTTGACTATTTTACAATTGGCTGCACTGTTATTAACTTTTCTCTGCCCCCTTTGATGGTGCTGCTCATACCTTATTTTGCAAAGTCCTCAGAGATTATCAGCCCATGCTTTTGGAACCCCAGATTGGTTTTCCTATTAAAGGGCAGGTTCCCAGCAAAGCTAATCACCTCACAAAGACAGGTCCACTCACTTCTATCCCCATGCTGGACATCAACCACAAGGCTGCTCTTCCCCTGTGTTTATGTCTTCCAGAAGGGCAGTTACACAGAAACAGGGGAAGATATGACTCAGCATGAAAATCTTAACCCCCACACAGAGCCAACCAGCATTTAAAGATACAATAAACAAATCATACATTTGGCAACAAAACACTTTATACAGTAGGCACCTGCCTACAAACTTAGTGCAACTCAATGTACTACCAGAAAAAAGTTGAATTTTGGATATGGCAGAAGTAATACCAGTGCCCCCTCCACTGCAAATGCAAATGTCCAAGTGTGGTAAAGAAGATAATAGCAGAAGATGAAGCAAACACACAAGCTTCTGCAGAACATGGCAGCTTGTAATATGGAGTACGTGACATGAGTCCTCTTTACAGTAGAACAGATCATGGGGAACCAGCTGACTACCACTGTGACATTGAGCCAAAGCAGTTGCTCTCTCAAAAGGGTACATATGATGCCTAAGCCATGATCATTTAGCCACACCTCTGAGAACTTCCTCACTCCAACATAAGCAACAAAAGGTCTTCAAAGCATTACTAAAAAAAAGCTTGGGTAAACCCATCAAGGCCCACACTTTTATCTGAAGGCAGGGAAGAGATAGCAAGGAGGGAAGCTTAATGGACTTAATACAGCCTTGGACTCTGATAATAAGACGGCTGGTCAGTAACCTGATGTGAATGAATATTATAGAAGTCCAAATAGTAAACCTGGAAATGTCAAGGAGGCTATAAGCCACAGCACCCTTAGAGATTTTTCAGTGTAGCAGTACCCCCCAGGAGCCACTTGGATATTGGTTTGCCCGGGCCTCCCACTGACTAATCCACAGCCAGTTACAGGGTATTTTCATACAGCAAGGTGCACACACTCTTCCGCTCGTTATCTTCAATGACTAGTCTAGGGGATTTGTTTTTTGTATTTTATTTGGAGAACTTGAATAGAAGGGATTTAGTAGGATACTCCAAATTATCTATCTATCCTTTTTTTTTTTTTTGAGTTCATTCACAAACTTTTCTTCTCAGCATTACATATTCACATATTGTGTGTAATATGTCCGCCTGTGTCAGATTTCGTCGGAAAGAATAATTTATATTATTCACTGCAGGCGGTTTCCATCTTCATTGTGGGCATTTGAAGCCCACAAGCATTTATTTCCTGGATGTGGTGAATGCTGTGCTCCCAGCATTCACTGCTCGTTCCCGCACATGCTCAGTGGCATCCTGGGAAGCCTGAGACTAGCTCCCAGGAGTCTGGGAGAGACTAGAAACACGCCTACTCCCACGGGAGGAGAACCAGGAAGTGCAAAGAAGAATAGAAAAATAAAAGGTAATTACGGCGATTTAAATTTTTTTAAACGGCATGTCAGCATCTAGGCAAGGAAGAGAATACATACAGATATTGTTCAAAATTTGGGTGGAACTCCGCTTTAACTATTCACAGGTGAGGACAACTCTCTCAATAGAACTGTGTAGCAGATTATCTGTAAAACCATAAAGGTCCTGTATGGAATGAACAAGTCCCTTTGTAGTAGAAGGAACTCAGTGAACTTTGCCTCTTCAAGACACTAGTCAGTGTCCCCTTTAGCTTGCACCCAGTAGCTGAGTTCTATCACCCAGAGGGGAATCTAACAGCACAAGTTCCAGGGATCCCCTGTGGGGGTCTGTACTCACAAGGCTCCTGAAGCACATATGGCAGCCTTCTTCAGCAGTACCAGACAGGATCTGCAGACATCCTACCTCAATCAGCTCTCACATAAAACCATGGGTTGCAACTTCAATGTTTCAGGCCCTCAGGTCGACCACCTGAGGCCGCATGGCAGGCCCCCTCCCCACCTGGACCTCTCTCTGTAGAGGAAGGCCCCGAGACCATGTGCTCTTCAGATATAAATACAGTCACCCAGCATGCATTGGGGCACTTGCCCTTCTAATTGGCCAGGGCTGTATAGACATCCATGCTCTCGTCGGCCAGGTTTCCTCCCACTGTCCAGTATACTCTATAGCTACTGAATCAGTGTGAAACTTTTAAGACCACCTGAGCAGCACCAGAATACTGAGCAGACTCTATCAATCAATCACAGCTCTCTTTTACACAGATAGCACATAAATTTGTCTAGCTGTCTCCCTGTTAAGCAGAGAAACCAAAAACTATATACACTCACTTTAGCACCTACCTAGGAGGGCGCTACATCTACCCCCACCAAAAATAAGCCATATCCTTAATGGCTTGGCAGCTGCCTGTACAAAAAATTTGTCCAAAAATCTAGCTGAGTATCCCACAAACTTGGAAAAGGGAAATACCACGTGTGGCCAGTGGATACAAACAAGGTATAGTGAAAAAATATAGAGCATGTGCTGTACAATATATACAAGTTTAACCCCTTGCCGACCGGCTCACGACAATATACGTCGGCAGAAGGGCACGTACAGGCATATTAACGTACTTGTAGGTTGCCCTTTAGGACGCAGCATTGTGGGCGTATGCACGCGCCCGCCGCGAGCTCCGTGAGTGTGATCGCGGGTCCCGTGGACTCAATGTCCGTGGGGATACCTGAGATCGTCTCACAGAGAGGAAGAATGTAAACAAGCATTTCCCCGTTCTGCCTAGTGAAAGGACACTGATTAGAGCTCCCTGTGATCGGGAGCGGTGATCAGTGTTGTGACACACGTAGCCCATCCCCCCCACAGTTAGAACACATCCCAAGGACACACTTAACCCCTGCAGGGCCCCCTACTGGTTAACCCCTTCACTGTCAGTCACATTTACACAGTAATCAGTGCATTTTTAATCGCACTGATCGCTGTATAAATGTGAATGGTCCCAAAATAGCGGCAAAAGTGTCCGATCTGTCCACCATAATGTTGCAGTCATGATAAAAATTGCAGATAAACAGGCACCGTACAACAGGAGGCAACAAAGGGAAATCCAGAATCAGGGGAAAAAACTAGATCATCATGAACAGGACCGAGAGAGGATGGATGATTATTGAGGGCTGACAGATCTCTTAACGGGTATCAGTGATAGCAGCAGAAGTACCGAAGAAGGATGTCTGGTCTCCATCCATGATGCGCAATCTGCTAGGATAGAGTAGACTAAAGCGGATACCTTTTTCTCTGAGCCTCTTACCCACCTCCGTGTAGGACTTGCAGCGTTGTTGGACCTCTTGGGAATAATCCGGAAAGAAGAGTAGCTTGGTATTTTCAAATGGTATATCAGGTTTGGCCAGGACATGGTCACGGTAATTCAATAGCCAAAACAGGAAGGGCCTAGGGGGGCCCCCGGTTTAGGTGGTATTGGTGAGACCCTGTGTGCCCGCTCAATCACAAAGGTGGACGGAATATGTCAAGGCCCAGGAGAGTAGTCAGGAGGTGTTCCGTAAACTCCGTTGGCTTAGACCCTTCAGCCCTCTCTGGCAGACCCAGGATACGAATATTATTGCAGGGCTCAAAATTTCAAGTCCTGAGCTACTAGTCAGGCCTTAAGAGTTACACCAAAATATTACCAACAACAACTTTAAAATTATGGGACAGGGCACTGGGGGCAGACCAGAGGGACAGGGCCCTGGGGGCAGACCAGAGGGACAGGGCACTGGGGCCAGACCAGAAGGACACTGCACTGGGGGCAGACCAGAAGCACACCGCACTGGGGGCAGACCAGAAGCACACCGCACTGGGGGCAGACCAGAAGGACACTGCACTGGGGCAGACCAGAAGGGCACTGCACTGGGGCCACACTAGAGGGACACGGCACTGGGGGCAGACCAGAGGGACATGGCACTGGGGGAAGACCAGAGGGACATGGCACTGGGGGCAGACCAGAGGGACAGGGCACTGGGGCAGACCAGAGGCACATGGCACTGGGGGGCAGACCAGAGTGACATGGCACGGGGGCAGACTAGAGGGACAGGGACTTTTTTACTTCTGCAAATGTTGCTCTCCCTCTACCTGTATACAAGCCTCCTTCCCCATTCTTTTGCGGTGTCCTCACCAACCACCATCAATCCCTCCCTCACCTGCTCTCACATTCTACCCACTCTCATCATCAGGAGCCCCTTGCATGTCCCCGCTTCCCCCTTTTATACAGTTTGGCAGTGAGGAGAGGAGCTGCAGCACAGCGGGAGGGAGTACAATCCAGCGCTGAGAACCACACACCCGCATAGCCATTGACATCACAGCACAGATCACACTGACACCGCACAGCACACATTGAGACCAGTCTGCTCACACTGCACTGCTCAGCCTGAACTTCTGGAGACTTCCATAGAGCACAAGGAGAATAAAACTGCACAAACTATAAGGCTGCCGCTCTCCTGTCAGGGCAACTCTCGGTGAGCACTGCACTGCCTACTTGGGACACCCAGAATGGTGATTATCGCAGTCCTCTGGCTCACTCATTCCTTCCTGCTCTCTGTTCTCCAACTACATTGGCCGTGGCGGGAAGTCGGGCTCAGAGAGGTCATACTGTCAGGTCCCATGGCTTGATGAGAATTATAGGGAAAGCACCTGTGTACTGCACGCACCTTTCCTCCTTGGCCGCCAATCACAGCGGGGCTCGAAGTGTAGGCTCAGATTGGACTGTTGGTCATACAGCCCTGTCATCACTCGCCCTCAGCTTATTTCCACTGGCCAAATGTGAGTAGGTGAGTGGAAATTTTGAGGGTCAATTATTGCATCTAAGGCGGTTTTCGGTGTCAATGGCACGTTCCTGCAGTGCTCTCACCTGTGGCTGCAAGGCCCGCAAGCTCTCTGGAGTCTGAGTGGGTCGAGTCCTCCAGCGTGGAGACCCTGTTTTCCAACTCTGAGACCCTGGATCTATACTTGTCCAGATCTTGGCGGATTAGGCTGATATCCATGGCCATGAAATCTAACTTCTTCGTCAGGGTCTCCTTACATTCTCTTATCGTGGCCAGGAAGAATGCACCTGAAGGAGAATCCTCTGCAGAGGGAGCAGAGGAGGCCTTTGGGCTGGCTGCCATAGCTGATTTTAACTTCCTCATGAGCAAGATGGCCACCACAGGAGAGGGGTGGGAGCTGACTTGCCTGATTTTCGGGTCTGAGGCTGAGACATCGACCCCGAACCGGCGGGCTGTCAGTGTTCCCAGGAGGTAGGGGCACCAGCTGAGACCTTTTGGAGGCAAAACGAGGGCTGGAAAGGTCAGGGTGAGGAAGATTAAGATCTGAGCTCCAGTGCCTCACGTCTGATCCATTCACGTCACGCGCATGGGCCCAGATGCCCCTTCTTTAATTTGCAAGGATAGAAGGGAAAGGAAATTTGGGAATGGGGGATTGCCCTCGGCAACAACATTAGAAAACTTTAAACAGGTGATTCTTTTCCTCAACAGCTGTTCAAGCACAGTAGCTATGAAAGAACTGGTACTCTTCTTTCCTTTTTCTTTTTTTTTAGAGGCTCCCAGCACAGTAGCCTTTGAACTCAACAAAGCCTTCTCACAGCAAAAGTTCAGCTACTGTGGGTAGCAACAACTTAGGCATGACTCAATAAATCTGGGTGCGGTATCTGGAACATTTTCCCGTCAGGGCCCCAGATATTGCTAGACCACTCCAGACTCTTCTTCCCAGGCCGTCTGACCCGTACTCGGTCAATATAAATGGATCTCCCCAGATTCCAATTTTCTCTGACCAACAAGAACTCCTCCCAAAGCTGGGGCTTGGACTTGAGATAAGGCTTGGGGATAAACATGAAGTCCCAGACTGCATCCTCACACCAGCAAAACGCTCTTGCCTTCGATCTCTTCCACAATCTCCCTGGGAGCATAGGGGTAGTCTTACCCATACTCCATGGCTACCTTACACTGCGCAAGCCTCTATAGGCGAGAGAGCTTTGGTAACTTCTGGCGGTCACCTCTCCCAGGTGGAGCGTACGTGGTCTCTGCCTTCTTGATTAGCAGAGTGTATGCTTCATTCTGAGGCCGAGCAGAATTGTGGGGAGGGGGAAGATCAGGAGCTTGGTTGGCGTAAGGCTTGCAGAACCCTAAATTCTCGGCACACCATATGAGGATGGCATCTTGCTCACTGTCCTCATTGTGCAGGTCAGGGCAAGGAGAATCCTCTCCCTCTTCAGCTTCACAGTCCCACTCTGTGCCGACTTCTGACCCCACTCTGCGATCCCTTACTTTAAAGACTCAAAGCGGCATTCAAAACTGGGCCACCCCACATCAATGATACCCGGCCCCTCCTCCTTACCTGAGGAACTTGCAGACTCTGGCCTCTGGGTCCCCTTTAAGAGCCAGACCTAGACTTGCTGCGACTACAGCCAATGCATGTTGATGCCGATGCTCAGCCATGACCAGCTGGGTGCGCTGTATCTTCAAGATGCAAGTCTCCTTGGTCTGACCGATGGCGGTGTGGGTGTAGACCACTGGTCCTGGCCCCAGTGGTGCCCCCAGGAGTGGTAGCGACAGAAGGCTTTGGCATCTCAGACGTGAATCTTGTCTCCCAAGTCACATACAGGATCCTAGGCTGACAATTACTCGGCTCTAACTTCAGCAGCATCTCTCCGCAATGCCCACATTGACCCCAGGCACGCAGCCTCACAGTCACACGCTGGCATCTGCCACATACTAGACTGATGTGCTCTGTATCCTCCTTGCTGCACAGTGTCAGACTTCTGCGGGGTACTAACCGGACTCCCATATCAGTCAGCGTTCAGTTCTGAAAGTCAGTCTGCTTTCCATGCTCTCCGCCACCATGTGTAACAGCCCCAGCGCTCTGGCTCACTCTGGCATCTGCCATCTTGCTGCTCCTCACACGTGTCTCTGTCTCAGCTACACCCGGTGGTGGAAGTGATGTTACAGCTCCTCCCCACCCACCCGATTTGTGGACTGTGAGCGGCGACTCTGCCTGCATTCCCACTAGCTGACTCTTTGGCGGAGGCTCCTCCTGCTGAGCAGGCCTTTCCAGCACACTCTTTCCCCTGTGCTGCACGTTAACTCCTTCATTACTGCCGCTTGAACACTGCTTGGCTTCAATGAACTTTACTGTGAAGCAGACAGTATCCATTACAGCAGACACAGACGGCAGCTTCACCTGTCCTTACACAAGCGTCAGCTGCACTCCCTCTCCAGTGTGCTGACTGAACTCCTTCACTGCTACTGCTTAAGAATGTCCCTCTACTAATGACTGTGTAGCAGACATTTTCCTCTGTAGCATATACACTGGTACAATCCCTGGTGCTCAGATTCTCGCACACCGGGTTCACTCTTCCTTAGCCATCAGTTATTTTGGTAGTAATAAGCCATGCTGTAATACCTTTTCTGCCATTTGCAAGCTGTGCTGAAATGCAGATAGTAACATGCTATCTAGCGACACTCCTGCCTCTTCCCAGGCAGCTTCTAACTCTCGAAGCACACACGGCAGGAACTGCGGACATCCTCCCTCAGTCAGCTCTCACAAGAACCATGGGTTGCAATTTCAATGTTTCAATCCCTTAGGTCGACCACCTGAGGTCACATGGCAGCCTGCCCTGAGGAGGGGCGACAGGCCCCCTCCCTACCTGGACCTCTCTGTAGATGAAGACCCTGAGCCCATGTGCTCTTCAGATATAAATACAGTCACCTAGCATGCATTGGGGCACTTCCCCTTCTACTTTGCCAGGGCTGTATAGACATACATGCTCTCATCTGCCAGGTTTCCTCCCACTATCCAGTATACTCTATAGCTACTGGATCAGTGGGAAACTTTCAAGACAGCATGAGCAGCACCAGAACACTGAGCAGACTATCAATCACAGCTCTCTGTTGAGCAGACAGCACATACATTTGTCTAGCTGTCTCCTTGTTAAGCAGAGAAACCAAAAATATATACACTCACACTAACACCTACCTAGGAGGATGTTACATCAATATAGGTTTAAGGTAGTTTTGCCCAGTATGCAAGGAACCTTCTGCATTGTTACCATATTCATGAAGTGATCTAGGTAAACAGTCTTTATGTGGAGCATGGGACTGTCAATTAGAGATTGTAGTTACATTTTCTTAAGAAACAGCATTTGTAAGATAAAAGAAATTGCGTTGCGCTTGATTAAATGTCATACAGAGAAATATCCTAAAAAAATGTGTCACTATTCACATCCATTATGCATAACTGTGCTAAAAAATGTTATTTAAATATAACTAAAAAATATCAAAATACTCCTGTGAAAAAATGATATCACTCCTGTGCAATGTGCATATGTATAAACCTGTGGACAATCAATATAAAGTGCATATAGTGCCAAAGTATATACATACAATTATGCATAAAAATATATATTAAAGGTGACTGAAAACATAAAAAAGCATGCACTACTTCATATATCGTGCAACATGCAAAACATCAAAGAAACGCAAACTGCGTTTAAATGGCCGTGACACAAAGTTCTTATATAAGTGTCCCAAAAATGCAACTAAAAAGTGTTTCCGTGTCCATAAATCTTCATAGATGTCCAGGTAATCCAATGTGCCGAATTCCAGTGCTTTTTAAAAAATATTAGTGTGCCACAGTGCCTCCCCACAGTGGTTGCGCTCACCTTAGAGCGTGTGACACAGCTTTTACCTTGTGTCAAAACACGCTATGTAGCCACCCCCTGGGCTATATGCGAACGCTAGATCGATCTCCACTCTGGGTCAGTTAGGCTCCATAGACATTAATCATAAAAACAAGGAAAGACTATATAGTGTAATTCCACTTTCAAACGTTTATTCCAACAAGACAACTTTCCCACAAAGGGGTACTCACATTTCATGGGTGCTGTTGTGCACCAAACTATAAAAAAAGCTCCAAAGGATATACTGTGTGGTCTGCCGCGGGGTATGTGCTTCTCCCGGCTCAGCTGTTCGCTATTCCGCTGTTTTATGTTTTCAGTCACCTTTAATATATATTTTTATGCATAATTGTATGTATATACTTTGGCACTATATGCACTTTATATTGATTGTCCACAGGTTTATACATATGCACATTGCACAGGAGTGATATAATTTTTTCACAGGAGTATTTTGATATTTTTTAGTTATATTTAAATAACATTTTTTAGCACAGTTATGCATAATGGATGTGAATAGTGACACATTTTTTTAGGATATTTCTCTGTATGACATTTAATCAAGCGCAACGCAATTTCTTTTATATTATGGTTTGTGCACGGTTATGAGTACGTGAACTGCGTTTGCTGCTGGATATTCTTCTTTGATATACCTGTGGTATATAACAACTTGTTGCTGCTGGTTTATTAAGCATAGGAACATTGTGGCTCGCAAGATTTTTTTCTTAGCATTTGTAAGATAGTAGGGTCCTGGGTAAATTTTTATTCTTGTTATAATCCACATAGTTCAATAAAAATGAAAGAACAGTCATAGAACTTGCATTTAAGAAGTACAGTATATAATTGCCCTCTGGCTCTATGGCCCCATTAGCTGAAATATTAAATGAATATAACTAGAAATAAAATAGTGAGGGGAAACCAGGGCAACTCATGGGGTGAGCTAGGAAGTAGCAGGCAGTGCACTACAAGCAAAACTGGACACAGAATGTACAAGTGGGAATCTTCGCAAATGCAGCAGGGAAAAGGCAGGCCTCATGGGTATGTAAAACTACTTGAATCAGCGGAAAGGAGAGTCACACAGGTAGTGGTTCCTAATATATTAGGCCCCATCGTTTTTCCCCAAGTCTTAGGACAGCCAGAGCATGAGAAGTGGGTATGCAAGCAGTAGTAGTCATGGAGCGCAATCCTTGAAGGGAGACACCCAGAACGTAATCTGGGAGCATATTGTGAATGTGTCCTCAGTACCAACATCTGGCACCTCGGGCAGCATGACAAGATTTCTGCATAAACAGTAAGGGAGATCAATGTGAGGGAGATCAATGCAATCCCGCAATGGGAGAGGAAGTGGGGGGAGACTGCAAAGAAAGAAAAATGTGAATTCTTCAGGATAAGAAGTACATTAAAAGTCAAATAAAGCAGCACATTGCAGTAAAGCCCCCCCCCCCCATTCAACCTGAGCTGTAAAAACAACATCAAGACCAGGTATCATATGCAGGACTCAGGCTTATGCCCAGTTGACAGGTCGGGGCCCACAAGGGGCAGACTGGGAGCATGCATGTGGCAAAAAATGTAAGGCCATCAAAAGAGCAGCAGGTGCTTATGGCAAAAGTGGGAGGTAAAGGATGGAACATGAAAGCTCCTGTTCCAAAGAAAGGACAGTGGTGAGGGAGGCTTGAAAGGCATCAGAAGGGAAATCAGCACCTGTGTCAAGGAAGTGAGTGGAAGAGAGAGAGAGGCTCACAAGCTGTGCAGCCAATGTGAGCTCTCAAACAAACTGAGACACAGCTGCTAACCCCCCTGTGTGGCCTGCCTTGCACCCATAATTTGGAGGAGCCTAACCCCTGTATGGGACCAAAGACTAACGGTCAGCCTCAGTGGCGGCTGGTGGATTTTCTTTTTGGGGGGGCGGCACTGACAGCAGCAACCCCCCCAGGAAGACTGCGGCGTGACACACACTAGCCACACACCCCCACGCAGACCGCGGTGTGACACTGACATCAACCCACCCCTGGGAGGACGGCATCGCAGCACCTAACCCGATCTAGGGCTGGTGTGCTGTGATATCCTCTCCTCCTCTCCCGGAATGGGATGCGGGCAGTGGCTCCGGTGTCTGCTACTCCCGCAGCCGTGTGTCTTCTTCCTGTTCCTCCAAAGCTAGGCATCCAATAGGATTGCCTGATGCTTTGACCAATCGGGAGACAGGTCTCACTGACCTGCCTCCTGATTGGCGGGGAGGAACGTTAGTGTGAAAATAGTGAAAATTAATTCGCTACCATCACACAACAGGGTGGGATCGGGATACAGTGCTCTGCTCCCCAAGCCCACCCTATTTTGAAGCCTATTAGAGACTCTGCCTCTAATCACGTGCTTCAAAATACACACCCCCGCCTATCACTGCCATACTAATTCATGTGTTCGGCGTCCTGAAAGGGCACATGAATACGGAGGGTGGTGAAGGTGTTAGGGTGGCAGGGCCTGTGCGCTCGCAATGCACGGGCCACCACTGGTGAGCCTGCTGTTTGTTACCAATATCAGGATTTGGATTGTTATTTACTTTGACTGAAGTAAGCTGTCGTTTTGTTTGGCTGTGATTAAAATAAATGAACTGTTTGCTTTCATCAAACTGGCTGGCGGTTATTACAGAGATATCCTCAGGTTACACATGGAACACAGTGAAGATAGTCATCATCTAGTGGAGAAAATATGGCACAACAGTGACATTACCAAGAACTGGACATCACTCCAAAATTGATGAAAAGACAAGAAGAGAGGTCAGGGAGGCTGCCAAGAGGCCTACAACAACATTAAAGGAGCTGCAGGTATATGTCCAGTATTCTTCATATGTCTGGGCTATGGGGTAGAGTGGCAAGACGGAAGCCTCTTCTTAAAACAGTTAAACATCCAAGCCCAGCTAAATTTTCTAAAAATCTGCTAAAAAACACATTTCTTCATCAGTTTAGGCCAATATGTATTCTTCTACATATTTTTAGTAAAAAAAACAAAAATCACAATAAGCGTATATTGATTGGTTGCGCAAAAGTTATATTGTCTAGAAAATAGGGGATAGATTTATGGCATTTCTAATATTAATTTTTATTTTCATGGCGGTGATCAGCGATTTTTAGCAGGACTGCGACACTGCGGCGGACAGATTGTACACTTTTGACACATTTTTGGGACCACTGACATTTAAACAGCGATCAGTGCTATAAAAATGCACTGATTACTATATAAATGACACTGGCCGGTAAGGGGTTAACATGATCAAGGAGTTAAATGTGTTCCCTGGGAGGTGTTTCTAACTGTGGCGGGAGTCCGAGTGTACTGACTGGAGGAGAGAGATGGCTGTTCCTGATCACTCTCCACTCCCCTGTCAGAACAGGGATCTGTTTGTTTACATTGACAGATCGCCGTTCTGGCTCTCTGTGGAGCAAACGCGGGTGGCCGGCGGACATCGCGGCCGCCGGCCACGCACATCAGCTCCCCCGCCGCGCAGCCGGTGCACCTGCTATAGCTCTTAAAAGAGCTGACGTACACCTAAGGCAATTTGCGGGAACGAGCCGTCCTGCCGCAGTATAATGACGGTGGCTGGTCTACAAGTGGTTAAAGTATATGTGAAGCCAAAAACTTTTATCTAGTTTTTGATAGAGTAGGAAAGGATTAGAATCCATGATGGATTTCTACTGATATATAAGGCTCTGTTAGGAAGATGTAAATTTACATCCTGTCCTGGTGACAAAAGTTTCACCAGACAGGAAGTGCGGGAAAGTCTGCAACTACTGGATAATTTCCCTTGCTTACCGTCTGGTGAAAATGTTGCTAACCAGAAAGGAAGTGGTGTTAATGCGGTTCTAAAAGGAGAAGGTTTTTTTTTTTACCTTAATGCATTATAAGCATTGAGGTAAACAAAACCATTCTGGGTGCAGCTCCCCCCCCCCACTTACTCTTACTGGAGCCCCATCTTGATCCAGCTCTGCTGGGTCTCTCTCTCTCTCTCTCTCTCTCTCTCTCCTCATTGGCTCACACAGCAGGGAGAGCCATTGGCTCCTGCTGCTGTTAATCACAGCCAGTGAGCAAATGAGGAGAGACGGGGCTGAGCCACGCTCTGTGTGTGAATAGACAATTCACACACAGCCTCGAGTGCCTCCATAGCAAGAGGCTTGCTAATGGGGGCACTCAACGGAGAGGGGCCAAAACTGCCGGCGAGGAACCCAAAAAGAAGACAACCTTTAGAATCACTTTAACCGCTTGCCACACTATACATATACTGCAACTGTGCGGGCCGGCTGTGCAGAATCACATATATAGATATACGCGATTCTGCATTTCTGAGTAGGGGCGTATGCTCTGTGATTTGTCACAACACATGCCGATCACCAGGTCCCGGCCAGTGATTGACCGCTGGCACCTGGCGATCGGCTCTGAGGCTGGATTCACACCTATGCATTTTTAGTGCTTTTTGCATTTTGCAGATTTGCACTACAGAATGTGTTCCATAGGAAACCATGTTGAATGGACTGCAGTGCAAAACTGCAAAATGCAAAAAGCACTAAAAATGCATAGGTGTGAATCAAGCACCCCGAAATCCGGTCGTCTGTGTTCGTATTGTAGGTAGCACATTCCTCACGCTGCAAATTCTGTGATCGTTGAATGAAGCGCATTTAATGTCTTCTTTGATAATGCAAAAGAACGAAGATGTTTTGCTGTTCCTATTCACACAGAGTTCTCCCAAACTGATTTCTGGATTCTTTTTCTCTTTGATCTCATGAATGATATAGTATTTTTTTGAAAAGCCATATCTCCATACTTAATACTAATTTTTACACTTTTTATTTTTGGGGGAGTCATCTTTTATTGTAGATTTTATTCTGGTTTTTTTTATGATTATTGTTGAAATAATTTTATCTTTATCAAAAATTTTTTTGGGTGTGTGTGTTTGTAAAGTTACCACAAAGAACCATTTTGATTTTGATTTTTGTAGTTCTTAAATTGAACACAAATACATTTTTCTTTTATTTATTTTTTGTTTTAATTTTGTTTGGTTTAAGGTACCACAGAACCATTTATTTTTGTATTTTGATTTTTTCTTTGTATATAAAGTTAACACAAAAGAACCTTATATATATATATATATATATATATATATATATATATATATATATATATATATTTTTTTTTTTTTTTAAGATACCACTAGAACATTATAATTTTTTTTGGGTGTTTTTGCAACCTCAAGGAGATTGTTGTCCCTTGTTATTTTGACATTGTCTCTAAATCAATGATGTTCATTAAAACACATAAAGTCTTTTCATAAACTAAAATATCCATTTATTTATGGTAAAAAGAAAATAAAGAGGAAGTCAACGCTGGAAAAAGTCTGTGGACAAGAAAATTGGGATCTTGAGGAGTCCATATAAGAGGGAGCACAATCTGGTCCAGGAATCCCAGAGATCAACAGCAGCAGCAGATGATATAGATGTCCCCAGACTGTGGTACTACAACAGCCTGCGTCTTCTGTCAGACCAGACTGAACCCAGGTCATCAATTTGTTCTCTTCCCTGCAGCCTTCCCTCCATGCTGCCCTGCACCCTTCCCTGCACCCTTCCCTGCAGCCTTCCTTGGAGGCTGTGGCTCTGGTGGTTGAGTTATGGCAGGAAGAGAAGGAGGAGGAGGGGGGGGGGTTGCCTCATTTTTTTGTGTGTTGGCAGTTAGCTCGCCGTTCAGCCCCTTGTGTATCATTTTTGCAAAAAGTTTTTCACAAATGAGGCGTTGGCCCCACTCCATTTGAAGCAGCCTGCTGGCTAAATAGCACCCATAGGCCTCTTCAGCTTCGGGGGGGCTCTTCAAAAAATTGGTGGCCTCTCGCATGAGGCGCAGGGATGCCTCCTGTGTCACCATCCCCTTCCTGGCCCTTTTTGTAGGAAGGTGGAGGGGAGCCACTTGGGATTGGGTCAGGCTCCTACTGGGCCCAGCCACATCCTGCCTGACACTGGGTCCGGCCTCCTCCAGGATGACACTGGGTCCGGCCTCCTCCTGGCTGTCCCTGGGCCCGGCCTCCTCCTGGCTGTCCCTGGGCCCGGCCTCCTCCTGGCTGTCCCTGGGGCCGGCCTCCTCCTGCCTGCCACTTTCCACACTTTCCTCCTGGCTGACCTCATCCTGTGTATAAAAAAAAGACAGTTTTAGTTTGTTTTTGGTTCATCAATGACACACAATTTTCTTCTCATGACTTGAAAATTCAATGTTAAGACATCTATTACTAAAAGAGTCTAGAAATCAGACACCATAATTTTTTGAAGCAGGTGACAAACATATTTGGCCACTACTGTCAATTGATATGTATTTATCATTTTTAGGCAAAAATTATTTTAATCAATTCTAACATCTAGTTAACATCATTAATATTAGGACAGTAAATTTGTTTGAAAAAAATTTACCGGACTCCAGATGGTCACATCCGGTTCTTCCAGGATGGAAGACCCAGCTTGGTCCTCATCAGCCTCTGCTGGGGTGGAGGGAAGGGTGCATGGAAGAGTGCATGGAAGGGTGGAGGGAAGGGTTGAAAGTGATGCCCTGGCTTCAGTCTGGTCATCAAGAAAACGTACTTTATTGTAGTACCACAGCCTGGGTACATATACATCATCTGCTGATGCTCCTGATCTCAGGGAATTCTGGATCTTGTTATGCTCCCTCTTAAACATGTTCCTCAAGATCCCAATTTTCGATAACAACATCTCCATCGTTTCTTCTGGGATGTACGTCTGGACAAATGTCAGAAGTGTCTCCAGCGTTGACTTCCTTACATGTTTAAGATAATATTGAGGGTGTTTTACCTCCCACAGATTCCTCATCTCTCTGTATTGATCGATAAAAGCCGTCAGAAATTCAGGCTCCTTAAATTTAGCATTCATAATTTCTGTAAAAGATAAAGACACAAGGCAAAAAACACTTATGTTTCTGCTAAACCCTCATCATCTTATCCCAACATAGGCCTCATCAATCTGTCAAGCCATATAGGCTGCTTGCTACAAAGTTTTTACAAAATTTCCAAATTTAAAATTACCTTCGTTTTCTAGCGTCCCGGTCCACTATCAGCTACGCACAGAACATACGTACGACACAATACGTAATAACGTTTTATACACTGGGCATGCGTAAAACTCCGCCTGCTTTGCCCTCCCCTGACGTTCTTTTTCTTTACGCATATTCTCCGCCGCTTGTCTCTACGCACAGAACGTACGTACGACACATGCGTAATAACTCTCTTTATACACTGCGCATGTGTGAAACTCCGCCTGCGTCGCCCACCCCTGACGTTCTAGTTTAACGAAGATTCTCCGCCCCTTGTCTCTACGCACAAAACGTACGTACGACACATGCGCAATACCTCTCTTTATACACTGCGCATGTGTTAAACTCTGCCTGCGTCGCCCGCCCCTGACGTTCTAGTTTAACTAATATTCTCCGCCCATTCTTTCTACGGTGCGTAGTGGGGTGAACAATGGCAGAGACACATCAGGTGTGTACTACCTCAGGTAGCGACGAAAGTCCGGAGGCCGAAACGTCCTGATCTGGGAAGCAGAGATTTAAGGCCTCCAATATGTCCTTTAAAGAGATGGTGGAAATGGTGGCAATTCTGAGAAAAAATGACTATGATGGGAAGTATGGACCGTACGCCCGGCCTAATTTTAGAAAAGCAAAAATAATGGCGAAGGTGGTGAAGACATTACATCTTTCTTTTGGGGTACAGCGCTCAAAAGATCAGATTATATATCATTATAGATAATGTATCTATCTATCTATCTATCTATCTATCTATCTATCTATCTATCTATCTATCTATCTATCTATCTATCTATCTATCTATCTATGTATATATATATATATATATATATATATATATATATATATATATATATATATGTATCTATATACCGTATTTATCGGTGTATAACACGCACAGGCATATAACACGCACCTCAATTTTAGGAGGGAAGTTTAAGGAAAAAAATTTACATTTTAAATAAAGAACTTTGAAGCAAAATTAGGGTCACAGCTCATCAATGCACCCTGCTCACTGCCCATCTGCAGCCTCTAAATTGCCCAACAATGCAGCCTGTTCAGTGCCCATCTGCAGCAAATAACTTGACCAACAATGCAGCCTGTTCAGTGCCCATCTGCAGCCTCACCTTTCCCATAATTGCAGCCTCGCCAGTGTTGGATTATTCCTGCTGTCTCCAAAGGAAGAGGAGGAGCGAGCGCCGCTGAATTACACAGAGCCGCGATCTCCTGTGTACGTGGCGCTCCATCACCCACAGCCATGCCTTCTGGCCCTGCTCATATGATAGACAGAACAGTGGCCCAATGCGGGGCCAGGAGGTGTGGCTATGAGTGACGGAGTGTCAGGTACACAGGAGATTGCGGCTCTAATTCAGTGGCGCTCATTCCTCTTCCCTCAGAGACAGCAGGGATCGGTGTATAACACGCACCCACGACTTTCCCCTGATTTTAAGGGGGACAAAAGTGCATGTTATACGCCAATAAATACGGTATGTATCTATCTATCTATATATATGTATCTATCTATCTATCTATCTATCTATCTATCTATCTATCTATCTATCTATATATATGGAGATATATATATATATATATATATATATATATATATATAGATATGTATCTATCTATATATATATATATATATATATATATATATATATATATATATATATATATGTATCTATATAAATATCTATGTATCTATCTATCTATCTATCTATCTATCTATCTATCTATCTATCTATCTATCTATATATTTATATATATCTATATCTATATCTATTGATACCTATATATATATATATATATATATATATATATATATAGATATATATATAGATATATATATATAGATATAGATATAGATATAGATATATAGATATCGATATATAGATATATCTATATCTATATATCTAGATATAGATATATATATCTATCTAGATATGTCTTTAGAAATTTGAAAAATGTATTAAACTAGGAATTCTACAAAAAAACAGACAATTTGTACACCACTTCACTACAATGTTTTAAGATTACTATGTACTAAAATATCTGTGTGCTAAGTAAATTTTTTGTTTCATTCACATAGGGGAGAAAAGACAAGATGAACCCAGTCCCCCCCCAACCGCAACACCATAATTGGGAAATCAGCCCAAGCCCCACTGAGGATATGGAGGAAGGAGAGGTGGCCGACATGGGCACCCCACCAGGTGAGTGTCTGACACACCAGCTTACGGTAATCTATGTATGGCTGCATATTTCTAAACACATCTTTTAGGTCTGGGTGAACATTTTAGCACAGACAGTGCATAAGGACTAATTGGTCAGATAATGGCCTGGAATGGGGAAATTGATTTAATGCGGAATCGGCTGGATCGTATGCAGCAGGAAATGAAGAACATGATCGATGTTTTGGGGAGAATCTAAATGCCCTTTTTCAACCAAAAAAACATTGATCAGGTTCTTCATTTCCTTGTTTGCTGACCCCATTCTGGGCCTTCTCTTATCTCTTGTAAAAATTAGATGCCTGTTTTCCATAAAAAAAAACAAATTAAAAAAAAAAAAAAAAGAAGCCTGTTTAAAAAAAAAAATAAATAGAGGCCTGTTTTCACAAAAAAAAAAAAAAAAAAAAAATAGAGGCCTGTTTTCAAAAAAAAAATAAAGATTGATACAAGTGCTGGAGAAAGGAAGGCTACCTGGGCTGCGGGAATTGGGAGTGGAAAATAAGAATAAATGGTTGCAATACCAGGAGTTACGGACATTTATAGAGACCAAAATACCCAAGATAAATAGATCATTAACTAAATTTGAAAAAATACTAGTCGAACAACAAGCCCCAATTAAAAAAATATCAAAGATATATGATGAATTACTTCCTTCTAGCCCCCTTAGAGAGATAACCAGTATAAAAAAATGGGAAGCAGAGATGGGGAATACCCTATTAGAAGAAGAATGGGAAAAAATATTCAAAATCATACATAAAACAAATATAGCAAATAGATATCAGGAAAGAAACTATAAAATAGCAATGAGATGGTATAAGAGTCCTGTAACATTAAATTTAATAAATAAAAGGAACACAGATCTATGCTGGAGATGTAAAGTGGAAAAAGGAACGATGGAACATATATGGTACGGATGTCGTCTAGTGAGAGGATTCTGGAATAAGATATTCGAGATTTACCGCAAAGTATCGGGAGTAAAGGAGAGCCCAAACATGGAAATCTCATTATTATCGCTAACATCAAAATCAATAAAGACAATTAAAACAGATATTATGCACCATATGACATCCGCAACCAGAACAATAATAGCAAGAAATTGGAAAGAAATAAGAAGCCCAACAATAGCGGAATGGATATGTGAAATGAACGAAATTCAGTATATGGAAAAACAGATAAGAGACGAAGGGTATATAATAAGTCGCATACCAGAAATCTGGCAAAAATGGGAAGAGTTTCGGTCATCTAGAGAAATTATAGAATTTATATAATATGGAAGAAATGTTTTTGGTATGGAAGGAATGTTTTTTTTTTTTCTGTCGGTGGGGGTTGCATGTTGTGTGTAAGAGGTTTGGATGAAATATAGGTACGTATATACTAGATTGGGAGTCCGCGCTTAGGATTATGAAAAGGGCTGCTGCCTCCCCCTTAATTAGTTCCTATTAGGAATTAATTGGAAGTAATTAAAGAAGAGAACTGGGGAATTGGCGCTGCCCTGATTTCAATAAGTGTTAATTAAAGATCACCAAACCTTTAAAAAATTGTGCATAAGATAAAAAATATATATAAAATTTGTGTGACCCTTGGGTAGATTTACCCCTCCGTTTGTGCCAAAATAAATAAAAATATGTAAATAAAAATGTGTTCCTTTGAACGTGTTAATCCTCTGTGTTGCATAAGTACATTACACAATATATGGATATAATTTAAATTTGTCCCACCTCCACTCTAAGTAACAAAAATTTGAAGAATTAATATTGAATAGCCTCCTATAGTAGTAGTGGGGTTTGTAACAAACCACACTAATTGGGGGCTATCAGTAACTGTGTGAGATCCCCTTATATCCCTATTATATGTAGTGACAAAAGTGCACTGTGCATAAAGTGAAACAAAAGTGCATATTAGCCCTTAAAAATACTAGAATGCATATAGAATAATTCATATATAAGAATCCGTAAAAATATAAATATAATATGTAATATAAATCCAAACCATTAACACTCATGTAAACGATACCGAAATAAAGATACACATCTATGAAAAAAGTCCCTGTAGTGAACCCCAGCAGGGTTAAACAGTCTCAATTTTAAAGCCAAAGATAATTAGAAACGTCAGGATCAGTTGACATGCATATACAAATGCCCGAGGGGTGGTAATAAGTGACTTCCATGCACGTAGAAGCTGGTGACTCCAAGTGCTCCCCCCCGTGCTCCCCCACTCACCAGATTCCGTCACCCCCTGGGGGGTATTGGGCAAAAGAGTGGGTGTCTCAGGATGGCTGCCTTTAGTGGATGTCCCTTTTAAGCTTTACTCCTTCATGAATTTCCTCTTTTTCTCTTTAACACTGGTGGTGAGGGACCCCTTCTGCTGGTCCGGGTCCAAGTGCCTCCACTACTATCCACCTCCGTACTGCTAGGTCCTTCTCCCGCAAAGAAATAGACAGGGGGCTTGCATAGTGAAGTACGTCCAGTTTATTCAACAGTTTAAAAGTTTAAAAGCATAACAACCGCTGCTGGATGCAAAGGATGGGATCGGGAAACGAATCCAAGCGTGCGTCCCACCTTGCGTTCCAGCCGCTTCTTCCGGGTATGACGTGTGAGCGTGACTCCGCTCACACGTCATACCCGGAAGAAGCGGCTGGAACGCAAGGTGGGACGCACGCTTGGATTCGTTTCCCGATCCCATCCTTTGCATCCAGCAGCGTTTGTTATGCTTTTAAACTTTTAAACTGTTGAATAAACTGGACGTACTGCACTATGCAAGCCCCCTGTCTATTTCTTTGCGGGAGGAGGACCTAGCAGTACGGAGGTGGATAGTAGTGGAGGCACTTGGACCCGGACCAGCAGAAGGGGTCCCTCACCACCAGTGTTAAAGAGAAAAAGAGGAAATTCATGAAGGAGTAAAGCTTAAAAGGGACATCCACTAAAGACAGCCATCCTGAGACACCCACTCTTTTGCCCAATACCCCCCAGGGGGTGATGGAATCTGGTGAGTGGGGGAGCACGGGGGGGAGCACTTGGAGTCACCAGCTTCTACGTGCATGGAAGTCACTTATTACCACCCCTCGGGCATTTGTATATGCATGTCAACTGATCCTGACGTTTCTAATTATCTTTGGCTTTAAAATTGAGACTGTTTAACCCTGCTGGGGTTCACTACAGGGACTTTTTTCATAGATGTGTATCTTTATTTCGGTATCGTTTACATGAGTGTTAATGGTTTGGATTTATATTACATATTATATTTATATTTTTACGGATTCTTATATATGAATTATTCTATATGCATTCTAGTATTTTTAAGGGCTAATATGCACTTTTGTTTCACTTTATGCACAGTGCACTTTTGTCACTACATATAATAGGGATATAAGGGGATCTCACACAGTTACTGATAGCCCCCAATTAGTGTGGTTTGTTACAAACCCCACTACTACTATAGGAGGCTATTCAATATTAATTCTTCAAATTTTTGTTACTTAGAGTGGAGGTGGGACAAATTTAAATTATATCCATATATTGTGTAATGTACTTATGCAACACAGAGGATTAACACGTTCAAAGGAACACATTTTTATTTATATATTTTTATTTATTTTGGCACAAACGGAGGGGTAAATCTACCCAAGGGTCACACAAATTTTATATATATTTTTTATCTTATGCACAATTTTTTAAAGGTTTGGTGATCTTTAATTAACACTTATTGAAATCAGGGCAGCGCCAATTCCCCAGTTCTCTTCTTTAATAGGTACGTATATGGCTGTAATAGGGAAGGTAGAAGTGGAGAGATGATTGGTAAGCTGGTATAATAACTATAATAAGGCATAGGTAAATCTAAGCAGCACCATAGGTACCTGTTTGTATGTTAATATGATGCACAGATGGTTATGTAAATATGTTATATATTGGCATATCAAATGTTTTATAATTTTTTTTTTAAGTGAAAATCTAATAAAGAAAGATTGAAAACAAAAAAAATAAAAAAAATAAAAATAGAGGCCTGTTTAAAAAAAAAAAAAAAAATAGAGGCCTGTTTTAAAAAAAATAAATAAAAATAGAGGCCTGTTTTAAAAAAATAAAAAAAAAATTACAATAAAAAAGAGGCCTGTTTGTTAAAACAAAACTAAAATAAAATATTGTAAAAAAAAAGGACCTAATTCTATTGTTAATAATTTATAAATATAGATATATTTTGGACTATCAAAAATTTTTACAAACGCATAAGTGAATGTACACAGAGTATTAAAAAATCTGTGTAGTAAGTAACAAAATGTGTGGTTTCTTATTTCAATGCTCAGTATCAGTTTGTTTAAAGTTAAAATAGTTGCTTACAGTGACAATGGTGCTTATTTAATAAATGAAAATACACTTGGCACTACAAGTGCTCTATGATAACCTAGGAGAAAGCCAAAAAGAAAGGCAAGCAATAAATATAATTCAAGATTTGATCAAGATTTTTTATTTTAACAAATTAAATATTCTGGGGCATTGCAATGGCCCCCCCTACCCATAAAATAATCTACATATTGCTCACAAACTTGACGGGCACTTTGGGGGGCCAAGCCAGTACAGACAGTATCCAGGCCCGTCAGATTGTCACTAATAATAAGTCCGGCCTCAGGCCCAACTGGCAAAATATAATTTGGGGAATGTTTGTTCAAAATGTTGTGCAGGATGCAGCACGCTAAAATTATGTAATTAAGTTTGTATTCTGCAAGGTTTATCAATGTCTGAAACAGGCGGAACCGGCTGGCCAGAATCCCAAAAGCATTCTAAACAACTCTTCTCGCTCTGGCCAGCCGGCAATTAAAAACCCTCCTCTTCGGGGTGAGGGTCCTTTGGGGGAATGGCCTCATGAGGTGCTTGCTCAGAGCGAAGGCTTCATCTGCTATGAAGACAAAGGGGAGTCCTTCCACGTTATCCGCATCAGGTGGCAATCCCAGGCCACCACTCTGGAGACGCTGGTAGAACTCCGTCTGGGCAAATACTCCGACATCCGACATCCGGCCATTCTTCCCCACATCCACATACAGAAAGTCATATTGTGCCGACACCACCACCATTAAGACAATACTATGGAACCCCTTATAATTAAAATAGTATGACCCCGAATGGGGTGGTGGCACGATGTGGACGTGTTTCCCATCTATAGCCCCTCCACAGTTGGGAAAGTCCCAACGGGTGGCAAAATGGGATGCCACAGTCTTCCATTCCTGTGGCGTTGAAGGAAACTGGGGAATCAAACAAGAAACCAAAAATCAGTAAGAACATTGCAAGAACATTACACTTATTAAAACAATATTGCCCAGCATCAGTATAACATTAAAAAAAATCTTCTTGAATAAATAATATGGAAAGGCACACTTATCAGATTGCTCACCCCCTCTGATGGCACATTGTTACATTTTAGGGGGTGGTGAAATTAGAAATTAAGTTTAAGGACATGCAGGGTTTGATTGAATAAAGGCTACAAAGACTGTGCAGTTTGAAAAGTGCAGTTGTTGCACTCTGCAAGTGCAGTTGCTCCACAGCTTAGTAAATGAGGTAAGGTAAAAAGGCTTCATGTTGCAAGAAGTACCCAATCACATGCAAGCGCAATTAATCCCAAAACTTTGTGGCTTGCACATGATTGGATGATGGAAATCAGCAGAGCTTCTGCTCATTTACTAAAGCCCTGGAGCAAATGCATTTTGCAAAGTGCAACATATATTTGCTTTATTAAAATCAACACTTCAGAACATTATAGCAAATTATTAGGGGGGGGGGGTTGGAAATTGAGTTTAATGACACACACACTATTTGGATGGAGTTTAGGGGGGGAGGGGATTGGAAATTTAGTTTAATGACACACACACTATTTGGATGGAGTTTAGGGGGGGAGGGGATTGGAAATTGAGTTAATGACACACATACTATTTGGATGGAGTTGGGGGGGGGTTGGAAATTGAGTTAATGACACACACACTATTTGGATGGAGTTGGGGGGGGAATGGATATGTGAAATGAACGAAATTCAGTATATGGAAAAACAGATAAGAGACGAAGGGTATATAATAAGTCGCATACCAGAAATCTGGCAAAAATGGGAAGAGTTTCGGTCATCTAGAGAAATTATAGAATTTATATAATATGGAAGAAATGTTTTTGGTATGGAAGGAATGTTTTTTTTTTTTTCTGTCGGTGGGGGTTGCATGTTGTGTGTAAGAGGTTTGGATGAAATATAGGTACGTATATGGCTGTAATAGGGAAGGTAGAAGTGGAGAGATGATTGGTAAGCTGGTATAATAACTATAATAAGGCATAGGTAAATCTAAGCAGCACCATAGGTACCTGTTTGTATGTTAATATGATGCACAGATGGTTATGTAAATATGTTATATATTGGCATATCAAATGTTTTATAATTTTTTTTTAAGTGAAAATCTAATAAAGAAAGATTGAAAACAAAAAAAATAAAAAAAATAAAAACAGAGGCCTGTTTAAAAAAAAAAAAAAAATAGAGGCCTGTTTTAAAAAAAATAAATAAAAATAGAGGCCTGTTTTAAGAAAATAAAAAAAAAATTACAATAAAAAAGAGGCCTGTTTGTTAAAACAAAACTAAAATAAAATATTGTAAAAAAAGGACCTAATTCTATTGTTAATAATTTATAAATATAGATATATTTTGGACTATCAAAAATGTTTACAAACGCATAAGTGAATGTACACAGAGTATTAAAAAATCTGTGTAGTAAGTAACAAAATGTGTGGTTTCTTATTTCAATGCTCAGTATCAGTTTGTTTAAAGTTAAAATAGTTGCTTACAGTGACAATGGTGCTTATTTAATAAATGAAAATACACTTGGCACTACAAGTGCTCTATGATAACCTAGGAGAAAGCCAAAAAGAAAGGCAAGCAATAAATATAATTCAAGATTTGATCAAGATTTTTTATTTTAACAAATTAAATATTCTGGGGCATTGCAATGGCCCCCCTACCCATAAAATAATCTACATATTGCTCACAAACTTGACGGGCACTTTGGGGGGCCAAGCCAGTACAGACAGTATCCAGGCCCGTCAGATTGTCATTAATAATAAGTCCGGCCTCAGGCCCAACTGGCAAAATATAATTTGGGGAATGTTTGTTCAAAATGTTGTGCAGGATGCAGCACGCTAAAATGATGTAATTAAGTTTGTATTCTGCAAGGTTTATCGATGTCTGAAACAGGCGGAACCGGCTGGCCAGAATCCCAAAAGCATTCTCAACAACTCTTCTCGCTCTGGCCAGCCGGCAATTAAAAACCCTCCTCTTCGGGGTGAGGGTCCTTTGGGGGAATGGCCTCATGAGGTGCTTGCTCAGAGCGAAGGCTTCATCTGCTATGAAGACAAAGGGGAGTCCTTCCACGTTATCCGCATCAGGTGGCAATCCCAGGCCACCACTCTGGAGACGCTGGTAGAACTCCGTCTGGGCAAATACTCCGACATCCGACATCCGGCCATTCTTCCCCACATCCACATACAGAAAGTCATATTGTGCCGACACCACCGCCATTAAGACAATACTATGGAACCCCTTATAATTAAAATAGTATGACCCCGAATGGGGTGGTGGCACGATGTGGATGTGTTTCCCATCTATAGCCCCTCCACAGTTGGGAAAGTCCCAACGGGTGGCAAAATGGGATGCCACAGTCTTCCATTCCTGTGGCGTTGAAGGAAACTGGGGAATCAAACAAGAAACCAAAAATCAGTAAGAACATTGCAAGAACATTACACTAATTAAAACAATATTGCCCAGCATCAGTATAACATTAAAAAAAATCTTCTTGAATAAATAATATGGAAAGGCACACATACCAGATTGCTCACCCCCTCTGATGGCACATTGTTACATTTTAGGGGGTGGTGAAATTAGAAATTAAGTTTAAGGACATGCAGGGTTTGATTGACTAAAGGCTACAAAGACTGTGCAGTTTGAAAAGGGCAGTTGTTGCACTCTGCAAGTGCAGTTGCTCCACAGCTTAGTAAATGAGGTAAGGTAAAAAGGCTTCATGTTGCAAGAAGTACCCAATCACATGCAAGCACAATTAATCCCAAAACTTTGTGGCTTGCACATGATTGGATGATGGAAATCAGCAGAGCTTCTGCTCATTTACTAAAGCCCTGGAGCAAATGCACTTGCAGAGTGCAAATGCATTTTGCAAAGTGCAACATATATTTGCTTTATTAAAATCAACACTTCAGAACATTATAGCAAATTATTAGGGGGGGGGGGGGGGGTTGGAAATTGAGTTTAATGACACACACACTATTTGGATGGAGTTTAGGGGGGGAGGGGATTGGAAATTTAGTTTAATGACACACACACTATTTGGATGGAGTTTAGGGGGGGAGGGGATTGGAAATTGAGTTAATGACACACATACTATTTGGATGGAGTTGGGGGGGGGGGTTGGAAATTGAGTTAATGACACACACACTATTTGGATGGAGTTGGGGGGGGGGGATTGGAAATTGAGTTTAATGACACACACACTATTTGGATGGAGATAGAACAAGAAAGTGTAGAGTATGGGACTTTAAAGGTACAATATATGCATGAAAAACACTATTTAAAAATTATATAAATATTTATTGAAAAAACAATTTAAAAAGACAGTGAAAATTATTAGAGTAATTGTCTATTCTGGTTTTTCACTCTGTTAAAGACTTTAAAGCCCATGCGGTAAGTGTAATTATTGTCCCTTTATTCTAGAGGGGAAAAGTGTCACTCTCCCTAACAACAACATTTGGACTCCCAAACACAGAACCAATTGTCAATCAGTTGGTTCTGTATATCTAATGAAATGTCGTTGCGGGGCATTTTATGTGGGAAAAACAAAGCGCCCACTATTTTGCAGAATCAGGGATCATGTGTCCCTGATTTCCAAACATAAGATGGAAACACCAATAAGCCGTCATGTGGGGCTATACCATATTTTTAACCTGAAATCTCTTGTTTTTTTCAGTCTTGAACACCTTCCCGAACATGAACGCGGTGGGGATATTGATAATAAGCTCCTCCAATTGGAGACGAGATGGATCTATTCTTTATAGGCCACCCGGTCCCCTGGCCTTAATGAGGGGATTAGTTATAAGCCCTTTTTGTGAACAATGTCCTTCTTTTGGACATGTCCACTTTTGTCTTGTTGAGTTGGTGCTTCCTAAATATGGATATCTATCTGGGCACACTGGCCATAGACTTGATTCCATTCCATCATCTATCCTTTCATTTCTCAGTCACTCATCATTTTCGAACATCATGTGACTTTCAAATGCATACTATACCATGATCGGTATCTGACGGGCTGCTCCGTCTAAGGTTGCTTTTGGTTACTTATAATTTTGATTTTGAATAGGGAAAGCAATTCATACTGAGCTAGTTGTGATATCTTATATACTTTATAATTATCTATAAATAGATATGAACAATATGTGGAATATTGCAATTTAATATTGTGATGCACAGTCATGACCACATCTAAGCTCAGTTGGGTTTTTTTTTTGTTTTTTTGTTTTGTTTATGATGGAGTCATGGTTGTGCAAGCTATAGAGCTACTAACATGTATAAATGCAAATGCTATGTGTCATCTCAAATATTTTTCTTATATAATTATTTTTTGTTTCTTTCTATACGTCCAAGGTTGGTCATATCATGTGTATTGTCATTCAATAATCAAATATCCTCATCCATTTTCCTGATGAAGCCTTCCCGGCGAAACATGTTGAAATTTTTGGACGTGGCTACGCTTAGATTTATGTGACTACAGTTCACTTTCTCATTTGTCAATGTTTGGAAATGGATGTTTACCTCTGACTGTGACTGTAAACTGTTTTCACTTTTCACTGTCTTTTTAAATTGTTTTTTCAATAAATATTTATATAATTTTTAAATAGTGTTTTTCATGCATATATTGTACCTTTAAAGTCCCATACTCTACACTTTCTTGTTCTATTACCTTTAGGGATGTCGGTACAAAAAAAAAAAAATTCTTTTGTGCTCCCTGAAAACTGATCTCTACCCGATTCGCTTGACTATTTGGATGGAGTTTGGGGGGGGGATTGGAAATTGAGTTAATGACACACACACTATTTGGATAGAGTTTAGGGGAAAAAAACTACAATGCAGCTGACAAAATACATTCAAAGTGAGTAGACTAGGTGGATATGTGCCCAGCATTGCATGCTGGGGAGGTTAGTGAAGGCAAATATACATGCAGGACAAAAAAAACCTGAAAAAATTAAAGCATGCATGAGGACAAAAAGGGGACATTCACACTATATTGCAATGATGGAAGGTAGTGTTTGAGTTAAGAAATACATTACATTAGCAAACATTAAATAAAATAACATGTGATGCTAATAAAGGATAAAATTCTTACCTTAATATACTCCTTCTGCAGGACCTGAATGATGGCAGAACAGGTTTCTGGGATAATGATCCCCAGAGCCTGGGGGGAGATGCCTGTCGAGAACTTAAGGTCCTGCAGGCTTCTCCCTGTCGCCAAGTACTGCAACGTGGTGACTAGCCTCTGCTCCGGAGTGATGGCTTGCCTCATGCAGGTATCCTGCCTGCTGATATAAGGGGTGAGCAAAGCCACCAAACGATCAAAAACGGGTCCGTCATCTGGAGAAAGTTCCTGAAATCCTCATTATTATTCTCACGGATCTCACGGAGCAATGGCATGTGACAGAATTGGTCACACTGGAGCAACCAATTCTTCGTCCATGAATGAACTACAGCACCAAGCACATACAATGCACGAGCTCTACAATGAGTACGTACAGGTAACATGGCTTCAAAATGGTCGGCTGGTCAGAACACAACAGAACGCACTGAAGAACTGGGAGTATGCTATAGGCCCCCTAACCTGAGGGAGGAAGTGGAGACGGATCTCCTATCACAAATTGGATTAGCAGCAAGGATGGGAAGTGTTATCATAATGGGGGATTTTAATTATCCAGACATAGACTGGGCGGAGGGAACCGCGCATTCATTTAAGGCTCGCCAGTTCCTTAGTGTCTTGCAGGACAATTTTATGGGTCAGATGGTAGACGCACCAACTAGAAATAAAACATTACTAGATCTACTGATTACCAACAATACAGACCTGATAACAGATGTGGAATTACGGGGCAATTTAGGTAACAGCGATCACAGGTCAATTAGTTTCAGTATAAATCACACAAATAGGAGACATGAAGGGAACACAAAGACACTGAATTTCAAAAGAGCCAACTTCCCTAAACTACAAACCTTGCTAAAAGGCATAAATTGGGATAAAATATTAGGAACAAAGAATACGGAGGAGAGATGGGTTTGCTTTAAGAGCATATTAAATAAGGGCATTAGCCAATGTATCCCATTGGGTAATAAATTTAAAAGGGCGAACAAACATCCTGGATGGCTTAACTCCAATGTAAAAATGCATATAAAAGCAAAGGAGAAGGCCTTCAAAAAATACAAGGTTGAGGGATCATCCACAGCATTCAGAATTTATAAAGAATGCAATAAGAAATGTAAGGGTGCAATTAGGATGGCTAAGATAGAACATGAAAGACACATAGCGGAGGAGAGCAAAAAAAATCCCAAGAAATTCTTTAAGTATGTAAACAGTAAAAAAGGGAGGACAGACCATATTGGCCCCATAAAGAATGAGGAAGGACATCTGGTTACAAAGGATGGGGAGATGGCAAAGGTATTGAATTTATTCTTCTCCTCAGTCTTCACGAGTGAATCGGGGGGCTTCAGTAACCAAAACTGCAGTGTTTATCCTCATGACACAACACAGGAAGCACCTACATGGTTAACAGAGGACGGAATTAAAATTAGACTGGAGAAACTTAACATTAATAAATCACCGGGACCAGATGGCTTGCATCCGAGGGTACTTAGGGAACTCAGTCAGGTGATTGCCAGACCGTTGTTCCTAATTTTTACAGACAGTCTATTGACTGGAATGGTACCAGCTGATTGGAGAAAAGCCAATGTAGCACCAATATTTAAAAAGGGCCCAAAAAACATCCCTGGGAATTACAGACCAGTTAGCCTAACATCAATAGTATGTAAACTCTTGGAGGGGATGATAAGGGACTATATACAAGATTTTAGTAATAAGAATGATATCATTAGCAGTAATCAGCATGGATTCATGAAGAATCGTTCTTGCCAAACCAATCTATTAACCTTCTATAAGGAGGTGAGTTGCCATCTAGATAAAGGAAGGCCCGTAGACGTGGTGTATCTGGATTTTGCAAAAGCATTTGACACAGTTCCCCATAAACATTTACTGTACAAAATAAGGTGCGTTGGCATGGACCATAGGGTGAGTACATGGATTGAAAACTGGCTACAAGGGCGTGTTCAGAGGGTGGTGATAAATGGGGAGTACTCAGAATGGTCAGGGGTGTGTAGTGGGGTTCCCCAGGGTTCTGTGCTGGGACCAATCCTATTTAATTTGTTCATAAACGACCTGGGGATGGGATAAACAGTTCAATCCCTGTATTTGCAGACGATACTAAGCTAAGCAGGGCAATAACTTCTCCGCAGGATGTGGAAATCTTGCAAAAAGACCTGAACAAATTAATGGGGTGGGCGACTACATGGCAAATGAGGTTCAATGTAGAAAAATGTAAAATAATGCATTTGGGTGGCAAAAATATGAATGCAATCTATACACTGGGGGGAGAACCTCTGGGGGAATCTAGGATGGAAAAGGACCTGGGGGTCCTAGTGGATGATAGGCTCAGCAATGGCATGCAATGCCAAGCTGCTGCTAATAAAGCAAACAGAATATTGGCATGCATTAAAAGGGGGATCAACTGCAGAGATAAAACGATAATTCTCCCGCTCTACAAGACTCTGGTCCGCCCGCACCTGGAGTATGCTGTCCAGTTCTGGGCACCAGTCCTCAGGAGGGACGTACTGGAAATGGAGCGAGTACAAAGAAGGGCAACAAAGCTAATAAAGGGTCTGGAGGATCTTAGTTATGAGGAAAGGTTGCGAGCACTGAACTTATTCTCTCTGGAGAAGAGACGCTTGAGAGGGGATATGATTTCAATTTACAAATACTGTACTGGTGACCCCACAATAGGGATAAAACTTTTTCGCAGAAGAGAGTTTAATAAGACTCGTGGCCACTCATTACAATTAGAAGAAAAGAGGTTTAACCTTA